>NC_081354.1:50147789-50790789 GCF_030684315.1 Stegostoma tigrinum | reverse complement strand
TCAAAATTTCTTCCAAACTTGCCACCGTTTGTTGGTCTGTATAACTGATTAATTTCTTAAGGAATTCAGATCCATATTTTCACAGTTCATTTTCAGCATCAAGCAGGTTTTTGGCAGCAACTGTCACTTACCCAACAGCTTAAAAATTCACTGCTGAATGCACCATCCTAACTTGTTATTACATCCTTCGTGGGTGATTTGTGGGCAAAGACTCTGAGCTCTCATCATTGCATGAATTTCAATGCTGAAACTATCAACAACGATTGTGAAGAAAGCAAATTCTAGACTTCCAGATTAAAACATGTATGTGTGGGTACTAGAATTACAGTCAAATTTGCTTCATGTTATGTGTTAAATGTGTTAGCCTCACTATTATTTTAATGCAGAATTTGAACAAAAATCTTTTTTAAGCAATTTAGACATTTTTGCATGAGGAGCTTAGTGACTGTCTTAGCATGGACAGTTAAGTGCAGCAATTTTAGTACTCAGTGAGTCTTCCTGCAGATATATATTAAAACCCTTTCCTCGTGCAGTTATAGGATTTGCCATCAAAGCGACATAGATAAATTTACCTGGATTTTAGGAGGAGCTATGTAGAGGGAATGTGCAGCTTATGAGTAAGAGATTTGTGCTATATTTCTATGTGATGAAATTGTTCTGGCTATTTTGCTATTCCAACTATTAATTATTTACACAGATCTGTTTCATTGTGCACACAAAGCAAGTAAAGCCTAAGTGCAACAAAAAACCAAGAAGTTACTAATCCATTTGGCTTGAAAGTATATGCACAACCAACAAATACATTATTGTTTGAAAAATTGAGTAAAATGGAATCCTTTGTATTAAAATACTTTGTTAAAAAATCTGTGAATCATTAAATCTTTCCTGATTGTATATAGTATTTTTAAACATTATCTTTTTCAACATTAATAAGTCACTGTTCAGATTTGTGTGCCAAAGTGAAATTCTAAATAATTAAGCACTTTATTAGTTTGTATTTGCTGAAGTCGTTGAAAACAAAACTATGTAAATAAATGAATTAATAGTGTACTCCTAGAATGTACAGTTTGAGCAAGTATTGTTTATTATGTGATATCACTGCTGCTGAATCAGTAAAGGTGAATAATAGTTACTGTTTTGTTTTTAAAATATTTTCTGTTGTCCAACCTTCCTGGTCTTTTAATTGTAAATTCCTCGTGTTATGCAAGTTTGATTCGGTTATGATGTCTAGGATCGTTGATGACACTACGTAGATATTTTTGTCTAAGTTGTACTCTTATTGCCATTACTCACATCTATTATATTCTGTTTATGAAAAAAATTCTGAGTGATACTAAAGACAAATTTATCCAACTGAAAATGAAATGGTTTCGCAAGCCAAGCAGCATCAGAGGAACATCAGAGGTCGAGACCCTTAACATAAGCTTTCCTGCTCCTCTGATGCTGTTTGGCCTTGTGTTCATCCAGCTCTACACCATGTTGTCTCAGATTCTATGGCATCGGCAGTTCCTACTATCACTGAAATGGTTTATTTTATTTTGAAATGTTCTGTTTTTGTTTTCTGTAGCAATGAATGATTTAAAGGCAAGATTTTTAAAAAATCAAAATGAAGATTTTATACTTGAAATATTCTCTCCCTGAATACTAACTGACCTGAGAGGTTCCATTATTTCCTGCTTGCGCTTTAAAAATAATTATGACAAATACATCTCACAAAAGAGATGAAAGCTACAGAATATGAAAATAACGGCACGGTGGCTCAACGGTCAGCACTGCAGCCTCACAGCACCATGGACCCGGGTTCGATTCCCGCCTCAGGTGACTGTGTGGAGTTTGCACATTCTCCCTGTGTCTGCGTGCGTTTCCTCCCGGGTGCTCCGGTTTCCTCCCACAGCCCAAAGATGTGCAGTCTAGGTGGATTGGCCATGCTAAATTTCCCGTAGTGTTCAGGGGTGTGTGGGTCTGGGTGGGATGCTTCAAGGGCCGGTGTGGACTTGTTGGGCCGATGGGCCTGTTTCCACACTGTCGGGAATCTAACATCTGCATGAGTGGTACAGTTAAATTTGGGAGTTGTTTTATATTGGAAAACTTGAGAGCACAGGGCAGTCCCCAAGTTTGGAAGTTTTAAAAAATATTTTTGTGTTTAACCTCGGTGAACAATTGTAAAATATTTGCATACTAAACTATGGAAGAAAATTCTTGATAGTTATCATGGTAACATTTACAAGCCATGAAGCCGGTGCATAAATTTGAAATAAGTGATTGTGAGGGCCTCAATATCAACAGTTTTAATGCTTGTTATTGTGCATTAGATGTTCACATCCAAAACACTTGTATGAGAGTTAACTTTGCTAGAAGCTTAAATTGTGCTGTAATGTTAAGATAACTTGCATTTTTTATAATGTTGTGTTTCTGGAAATATGACATAAAAATTTATTTCTGTGGCTATGATCATTTGTTTGTCTTAATTTTTGCATGAGTATCAAATTGTCTTTCAAATGTATTCTCTGTTTCATCAATTTTGAATACTACCTTCTCACCAGGCTAAGAAACAGCTAAAATTAGTTTGTGCCTATACTGCTGTGATTTGGACAATTGACATGAGTAATTTTAAAAAGGCATGTAATTTTATTTGCTATGTGCCTCCCTTCAGTGGCATTATTTTTGAATCGGTTCGGTTACTCTGGTTTCTTCCCACAGCGCAAAGATGTACAGGCTAGGTGGATTGGCCATGCTAAATTGCCTGTAGTGTTCAGGGATGTGTAGAATTGGTAGGTTATAGGGAAATGGGTCTGGGTGGGTGCTCCAAAGGTCAGTGTGGACTTGTTGGGCCAAAGGGCCTGTTTCCACACTGTGAGGACTCTATAATTCTAAGCCTTGTAATGTGAACATGTAATTTAGGCACAGGTTTGAGTGCAGTTCTGAGTGTTAAGTTGTTGTAGGTGGTATCTTTCAGGTGAGGGCGATGAGGGCAGACTTAAAAGATTCCTTCTGATAATTGAAGAACAGGGGATTTTTCGGTTTTTTGCTAGTAAACTAGACTTGTTCTGTTTCAGGTTTGAGAGCAAATACCCTGATGTATTAGCATATATTACAGCAGTACCTGCACATCATAAGTAATTCAATGATGAAGTTGTTGTGGGATGCCTCAAGGACATGAAAGGTGCAATATAAGTGCATGTTCTATTACCTTTCCTTTTGCTTTTTGCTACTTCTCTTTAGCGATTTTAAGATCATGTAATAGTGTAACTGAGAGACTGATGTGTGAAAGATTTATTCAAAAATTACACGTTCATCTTTTATTCGTGCCTCAGAAATGTCTGAAAGGGTTCGTACTTTGGGAAGTAGCAGTTGTAATTCTGGTAAAGAAAGATGCTGTCATATCTGCAGTAATACCCAAGAATAATGTAAGTGACCAGTTTTCTCACCATGCTTTAGTGTTGGTTTTTGGAAGAGGAATTTATCTGTGCTTTTAGCCCTTGGGATCTTGTATGGCCATCAGAAAAGGTGGGCATTTCAATGCCTCATCCAAGAGCCAGCTCAAGTTATGGAGTGATGTTTGAAAACGCAACCTTCCAGGTCAGAGACATGATTATGTATAACTCAGCCAAACTGAGACTTTAACAGACTATTGTTACTTGTTCATTTTGGAAAGTGGTTCATTTTATTAGTAAATTAATTTTAATTGAGTCATGTTGAAGCCTATTTATGTTAAAATTTGAGATTCCAGCAACTAAAGCATTATTTCACTGTGAAAATCAGTGATACATGTAAATTGCTTATTTGTATAAATATTTGCATGACAGCTTGCCTGATTTCTTGGTATTCACATTTCAGGATTTTCTACATAAATGTAGATTCACTGGTAGCTTTTTCACATATTTCAATATGTTCATGAATAGATGACCCATCACAAAACGATTACAAATACATCAAAACATTGAACATAAAATGCATTGTTTTCAATTTTGGACAATAATTTATTGATTTTGTTTTTAGTATTCTTGTAACATCTTAAAATTCCAGAGTGTCCAAACCAGCACTGGTTTCTGGGAGATACTGCAGTGCAGCATATTGAATCAGGAGTTGATATCTAGTTAATGACTGCTATCAATCAGAGGTAAATTACATATATTTATAAAGCTGAGTCCTCCACAAAAGGCTCAGGCAGTGAACATAATAAACCTCATTTCATCATTGACTTTCAAGCAGAGGCTAATATTTATGACTTAATTTTTGTGATGAAATAAAACCTAGCAATTTGAGGTGTGTTTTAGTAGAACACTATGAGATGTGCAATTATTCAGAAAGTATGAAGATCACGTTATGAAGAAGCAAATGAACAACATGAGCTTTCTGTCAAGAGTGTTCTTGAATGGGGCATCTTGTTGAGGGAGAACTAATTATACAAATAGTATATAAATGAACATTGCAGATTCCTTTTGTGATTTTAATTGTTGTTATTCTTGAAGAATGGCATCACATAATTCTGTCAAAAACTGTCAGAGTTGGATGAGAAATTAATAATTTATTGGATGAAAAATATTTAGTACAAAGTAACAGAGCGATTGATAGCTGGAGAGGTTAACACATTTTTACAGGCTTTCATTAGCTTTTCACTATCATATGTTGTTTGTGGCAGTGTGTGAAATAAGCTTTGTAAGAAACCCAGGTCTTGAGAACTAATTACTTCTGCCGATTGCCACACTGATGAATAGACCTTCATTGTATCTTTTCCCAGAAGACTGGGTGCAGTCTATGATTCACGCCTGGATCTCAGTAGATATTTGATAATAATTTTAATAGATGAATGTTGGAAGCCAGGATGATGAAGTGCCTGTTCGAGCACTGCAGCTATCGCAGCCAAACACATAACGGTCTGTCGTATGTGACTAAAATCAAGTAATAGACTGGTTTTCACATTTCTGGGAGAAGCAGTTTTAAATAATAAAGTAAATGGAGGTATTTAAGATTTCAATCAATTTTTGGTACCATATTTGTTTTTTTTAAACTTAAATATTGTCTATATTGCCTCAATAGGAAGAAGATAAAGGGCACACATTTTTGATTGTAAAAACTGGTACATTCGCTTATTACTGATGGTAATGTGTACGAGTTTTTATTATGGGATTAAGCACATATTAGTAAATTAGCTGCACCATGTGATTTAATGATATAATTACATTGATGAGGCTGTCAACATAAATTCACCTACTGCTGGGAAATGCAGACTACTGACACAGAATTATCTACTTCTTGCTGAATACCTGCACTTGTTTAGATTGTATCTGCTACTTGAATTGTTTTACACCAGAGGTGTCTCATGTAGTATATTAGAAATAATTCTTCTCCTTCTGTTGTGTATTTCTGTATCCTGCTACAGATAATGTCTGAAGCTTGGTGGTTGAAATACTGCTTTAGTACTACTATTTTTTCATCTGTATTGCAATGTTATCTGTTTTCTGTACGTAGAAATGGTGGTCTTGTGTACAAAAATTCCATTAGGTTGGAATGAAGGAAGAAACTATGTTGCAATGAGATGTTGAATAGAAAGACACATGTATAGAAAATGTTTTAAAATTCCCATGTTGCTTTTTGGAAGCTTTAAAAAAGACATAAATGGAATGGGGAGTTCTTCAGGTTATGTTGTGGAACATTCTTTCACTTTGACATGAACAGATAAAAAGATTTGTGTTACCTTTTTATTGTATTTTGTTGAATAAAATTAGGTGTGCTTGACATTTTGCCTCCTAAAATATAATGAGAAAAAAAAACAAATGCCGTATATTTAAAATATTACCTTGTCTTCATGTAAGAATGGATCTTAGAAATATCCATAAAAGAAAGGAAATGTGCCTCAGGGGCTAAATGTAATGAATATTTTAAGAGATTATTTTAATTAAATTTCTGCACGTCTAAATAGAGTAATATTTTATTATCTCTCATGTAAGCACGTTACAGTACTGTTCATTAAAGTTAACACTTTTTGGACTGAGAATATATGGTATGATTTACTGACCTTGTGTGAAAACACACAAATTGGGAAGAAAAATGATGAAAGGGTAGACTTTGATTAATATAGGTAATGCTATACCATATTTATAATGGCCTTTTCCCTATTCTGTTTTATAAATGCAGTCACAGCTAAAGATGTCCTGCTGAGGCTGAAATGAGGCTGAAATCAGAGCACATGCCACTAGAGTGTGGGGAAACTGATCACACTGTCAGCAATTCATTTCAAAATGATGTATTTAGTGCTCGTTTCACCTTCCAAGAAGAAAAGGGAAAAGGGTTTCTTAGTCTGGAAGGTGATGATGTTATTTTCAAGGACAAACCTAACTTGAAAATTGCAGACTGCTAAAATGATCAACCAAACAAGGAGATCTTTATTCGGCACTACGTACTACCATGCTGTTTGATAATTGCTAACATATGTGCTGCCTCTGTTTCATTGCAGTCGCCCTCGTGAGTTCTGGCGCCTTGACTACTGGGAAGATGACTTGCGGCGCCGCCGACGATTCGTTCGCAACTTATTTGGATCAACACATCCTGAAGCAGCACTTAAAGCAGCAATTGAACACGGTTAGTTTTATAGCAAATTAGCTTCTCCTTATTGGCCATAAATACATAATAAAATTAGCCCTATATTTGTAAGACCACTTAAGCTCTGCTACAACACATGCTGTACGTCAAATAAACTATTTTGAAATGTAAACAAGTGCTGAATAGTTCCACATCAACACCAGACAAAGGTGTTTGAATTTACTTTTGGTTTGCTGTATCATTTTTCTTTGTATTTAACAACAAAGCAGGTAAAACAGGTCTGATGAGAGTTGCGTTTTCTTAACCATCTTTTCACATGTTTAGAAACAGTTTGATCCCTTTCAATTTTGATTCACCCCTATTTACAGAAATCTCCAGATACAATTTAATACAACAAAGCCTGAAATCTGGGTTGTACACACCTAAACACATATTGCTTCCTTTCGGGGAAAAATAAATTAACATTTGAACAAGGAAATTGAAATAATAAACTATTACCTTTGTGACACAACAGAGAAATTAACTACTGTGAAACAGGGAGAGGCCAAAGATTAATTTGGTGGAGAAAAAAAAAATCCCTCCAGTAGAAAATGGAATCAAATAGGCTTTGTGAGAAAGCGTATATGTACGGAATGTCTTTCTAGTTTTTAAGCTGACTAATTCTATTCTTGCATTAATTTTGAAAATCAAGAAAGTATGTTTTCTTTGGTTTGCCTCTTTCCCAAATATCTTTATGCCCCCAAAAACCTTTTCCTAAATCCCAGTCTATATTTTACTGATCACTGGACTGGAACTATAATTTAATGAGCTATAACCTTGATAGTTCCTCCTATAGAAACAGATTTATTTAACTTGATTGTGCAATTCGTCATTTTTAACTGCAATGAAAACTAATTAACAAGCATTGATTACCTTGTAGAAGTAACTAAATGAAAGCTGCAAGGTGCTTGTGCAGAATACTTATGGGTATGTGGTGTTCTCTTGCTGTTCTGTTGCAAAATAACTTCAGTCATTATCCATAAACAATTATGAGGAGAATATTTTGAATTCTATTTATCAAACTATTATATAGTATGGTGCACTGTTTGAAGCATTCTAAAAGCAGACCTGATTTGCCAAATTGGTTCAAGATTAATCTTTGTTTATTGTATACTTTTAAAAAATTAATTATTGCAGTGGTTTACAATTTCCAGTTGAAGAAGTATTTCTCACAAAGGAAATATAATGGCACAATCAGTTGTATTTTGGTTTCTGTCTAGTAGTTTAACCTCTTGCACCCTCCCTTAAAGAGGTATTTCTTGAAGAAAATGTTCACAATATGTCACAAGATAGCATTGCAGTCATGACATCTGTACTCAAGATGAATGGCCATGCTGACACTAGTCAATAAGAATGTGATCTAAAAGCAATAACTGTACCAAATCCAGAGATCCTCGGAGACTAGAACAAAACCAAATAGGTGAAGTGCGCAGCTGGGCTGCTACTGCCAAAAAGGCTTTTGATGTAATCCGCTGCTGTTATTAACAGCATACATTTAAATAGATGAAATATATATTTTTCCTTATTGTTCCTCACAATTATTCATTCAAATGTGGACAGCATTACTAAGGTTTACTAATTTGTCAATATAAGCTCCTGAGCCCTTTGTCCCTGATGGTCTCCTCCAAAATCCATCAACTTGTTACTCTTCTCCCTGTCTTCGAATACTTTTTAAACAGTCAATGCTTCAGAATTGTCTTTGTTTTATACCCATCACTTCCCTCACTACTACTTGGTTAGGTAGGGTGTGAGCTATCCTTTTTCGAATGTAAGTTAATGATTATGTTACAAGAGAGTATGTAATATCACCTCACGACTTGACATGCCATTTAGACGATGCTTCCACTAAGTGTCATGGCGTGTATGTCTCCAGTAAAGGCATATATAATAGTAAAGTGTTCCTGTTAAGCGGCTACAACAGGTTTATATCTTGCATAACATAATTACCTTGAAAAGCCTTTTCTGTTCCTAGTGTCTGTTTAATTTCAAACCTTAAGTGGAAGCCGTGTACCTATTGCGGTAGAATTACAATTTAATTTTTACTGCTGTGGCACAGATAATGGTGAAATTAAAATGACTATAAGAGACTTAGTAGATCAATGTGATGTAGTAAACTTGTGGATAGAATGAATTTGCTCTTATGTGATCGTTTGTTTCTCATTTTCAACCCATACAGCTGGCTAGCAACAATATGAAAAAAGAGAGCTAAATTTGAAGTCAGCTCTTGTAAGTGCACGCAGTCTGTCTATTGGCAACTCCTCAGCTTTCTCCTGTTGTGGAGGCACATGTGAAGTGGATAGGATAGCCCCAAGATAAAATGTCAGAGGAGGTTTTACCTTTAGACATGCCCTGTCCAGGCCCACTAGCATGCAGATGCACTCTGGCACTCATGAACCACCCTCCCAACTATAAGCGGTTAGGTCTGCTCTCTCGTAAGTACCTCTGGAGAGCTAAGAACTCAGTGAATGCATGCTGATTTTAAAAAGATCTGGTGCAGTCCCAAAGATTAACTATTTTACTGGCATAACAAAGTGTGGAGCTGGATGGACATAGCAGGCCAAGCAGCGTCAGAGGAGCACAAAAGCTGATGTTTTGGGCCTAGACCCTTAATCAGAAAAGAGGGAGGGGGAGAGGGTTCTGAAATAAATAGGGAGAGAGGGGGAGGTGGATCAATGGTGGATAGAGGAGAAGATAGGTGGAGAGGAGACAGACAAGTTAAAGGGGCAGGGATGGAACCTGTAGAGATGAGTGTCGGTGGGGAGGTAGGGAGGGGATAGGTCAGTCCGGGGAGGATGGACAGGTCAAAGGGGCGCGATGAGGTTAGTAGGTTGTAGGTGGGAGGAGGGGATAGGTGAGAAGAAGAACAGGTTAGGGAGGCGGGGATGAGCTGGGCTGGTTTTGGGATGCACTGGGGGGAGGAGAGATTTTGAAGCTTGTGAAATCCACATTGATACCATTGGGCTGCAGGGTTCCTAAGCAGAATGAGTTGTTCCTGCAACTTGTGGGTGGCATCGTTGTGGCACTGCAGGAGGCCCAGGATGGATATGTTGTGTAAGGAATGGGAGGAGGAGTTGAATTGGTTCACGACTGGGGGAACAGTTGTTTATTGCGAACCGAGTGTAGGTGTTCTGCAAAGTGGTCCCCAAGCCTCCGCTTGGTTTCCCTGAAGTAGAGGAGGTCACAACGGGAACAGCGGATGCAGTATACCACATTAGCAGATGTGCAGGTGAACTTCTGCTTGATGTGGAAAGTCTTCTTGGGGCCTGGGTTGGAGGTGAGGGAGAAGGTGTGGGGGCAAGTGTAGCACTTCCTGCGGTTGCAGGAGAAAGTGGTGGGGTTGGAGGGGAGTGTGGAGCAGACAAGGGAATCACAGAGAGAGTAGTCCCTCCAGAAAGCAGACAAGGGTGGAGATGGAAAAATGTCTTTGGTGTTGGAGTCGGATTGTAGATGGCAGAATTGTCGGAGGATGATGAGTTGGATCCGTAGGTTGGTGGGGTGGTATGTGAGGACAAGGGGGATTCTCTTTTGGCGGTTATTGCAGGGACGGGGTGTGAGGGCTGAGTTGCGGGAAATGCGGGAGACACGGTTGAGGGGGTTCTTGACCATTGCGGGGGGTGGGGCGGGGGGGGGAACGTTGCAGTCCTTGAAGAACGAGGACATCTGGGATGTACGGGAGTGGAATGCCTCATCCTGGGAGCAGATACACAGGACAATCCGTGTTCCGCACCTACACTGGCCCCAAACCCCACCTCTTCCTCCGTTACATTGATGACTGTATCGGCGCCACCTCGTGCTCCCATGAGGCGCTTGAATAGTTCATCCACTTCACCAACACCTTCCACCTCAACCTCAAGTTCACCTGGACCATCTCCAAAACATCCCTCACCTTCCTGGACCCATTTGTCTCCATTGCAGGCAACCACCTAGAAACCGATATCCATTTCATGCCCACCGACTCCCACAGCTCCACCTTTCTGAAAAAATTCCATCCCCTATTCCCTATTCCTTCACTTCCGCTGCATCTGCTCCCAGGATGAGGCATTCCACTCACATACATCCCAGATGCCCACCTTCTTCAAGGACTGCAAACCACCACCACCCCACACACACACACACACACACACACACACACACACACACACACCCCCCGCAGTGGTCGAGAACGCCCTCGACTGTCTCTCCTGCGTTTCCCGCAACTCATTCCCCACACCCCGTCCCCCCAATAACAACCAAAAGAGAATCCCCCTTGTCCTCACATACCACCCCACCCACCTCCGGCTCCAATGCATCATCCTCCCAACACTTCCGCCAACTGCGATCTGACTCCATCACCAGATTCAGCCAGGATAGTTGAGAGGGATCTCTGAGGTAAAGGCATCTCATAATCTCTTTAAATTAGCCCAGGCTTGCACCCTACTTAGTTATTGCTGTGGAATGTTAACTCAACACAGGAGACAAAAATTACGAGTGACATGCCCAACTCAATTGGTGTTTGAAATTGGTACTACAGGCTATCCCTAACATTAGTTAACTTCTTTATGAGAAAGATGAGAATGAGTAAATGGGCATAAGGCACCTCACCAAGTCTTGCATTGAAAGACAGGAGATAATCACTGAATGCAACAAACTTTTGAATGGCTATGTAGAACATTACCTTGAACTGTACTTGAGGGACAGCGCTGTCACTGAGGAGACTTTGGACACCATGGAAATCCTACTTGTGGCTAGCAATTGAACTGACAGTGGAAGAGCTTAGCAAATCTATTGATTTGCCATGGGCAAAGATCTAGATGCCCATGCCAGGCCACACGAACACGTCGAGCACAGGAAACAGGCATTCCATCTAGTATCTGCAAAACATTCTCTTATCTCTGCAATAGGGAAACACATTGGTCCAGGATATGTGAGATACAAAGATCACGACTTAACAAGAATATCGGCAACTAGAACAATGACAACTACGGAGCCATCTGCTTGCTGAGCAGTATGAGGAAAGATCTTATCATTGTTGCTTTGTTAGGCCATAGATTTTGCTGAATACCTCTATCCCGAATCCTCACACAGTGTCAAAACTAGAAGATCAATTATTGAAATTTGTCTTCAGTCTGAAAACTGCAAGAGAAATGTGATGAATATAGGAGGCCACTATACATTTCCTCCTTCAAGATCACCAAGACACATGACTATCGCAGCAAATGTGGGTAATTTAAGCTGCCTGCTGAGGCTGCTTAATGTAACTTCTCATGACAATGTGATGGGTAAGGTCAGCTATGATGGGCAACATCAGAACTCTATGTCCACTGTGGGGTAAAATTGGCATGTGTTGTGGCACTGACGCTGTCATTTATTTCTCTGAGCTGTTGTCCATGCTCTCAGATCATTTACACAAGGTGTCTACTGACTGAAGGAAAGCCAAATAACTTGTTTTTTTTTGCTGTAAGGTGAATCCTCACCTCAGTTCATCACAGATTAAAATCCATACAGATCTGCCATCAATTCCTTTCTCGGTAGCGGTCCACGGTATCTGCTTGAAGCAGTGTATAATAGTCTAACAAGAAGAGGCTCTCATGTTAAAGAGCAGCTGGACACAAGTTACTTGAGTGTGATAGACATCGTTGTTGTGACTATGACAGAGACCATGATATTAAATGTCTCTCTTTCAAGATCCAAAGTTGTTCCCTCACCTCAGTCCATGTGACTTCGTCATATTGGATGGTATTTAATGTACACCTCGGCATTAACTCTTTCAGACCCCTACATCTTAAATCAGCATCTCTTCCCAGACTTTGTTCCAGTTATTAACATAATACATTTGTGCATTTAATTACATTATTATCTCAATGTTCCCAATATTTCTACCTTTGTAAATTCAGGTGGTCTGGACATTTCAGTCTTCAACTAGAATGGATTCTCTTTGGCCTTGGGAAGATTGAAAGGTTTCTATATTAAAGACTGTTGATTTTGAATCTATTCTTGGTGGTGTGAGGTCTGTACTCCATTTGCATTATGACATTCCTCATTGGATTCAACTCAGTTGTATCTTAGTTGACAGTTGCTCTGTAATGTGATGAAGTTCTTATAGTACCTTCCTACAACTCCTTCAGCTGTACAAATAATGCACAATCACTGCTGATCTGCAGCTTCTTGAGTGGTCACACCATTCCTAGTAAGGTCACATATCCACATCCTTTGCCCTAGTCCAAACATGTCTGCTGTCTTCAAATGAGACATGTATTATAGTGTTAGGTTGACTCCCTCCTGTGTATATCTTGATAATCCTGCAGGCATGACTGTGCGAGTCACCATTCTTTGTAAGATGGAATAGACCCATCAGCAGTTTTCATGATGATAAGCTGCATAGGAGTGGGGTGGACAGTTAAGTTAGAAATGCTTTATCAAAGTTATCATTTTTTCTTCAAAAGCAACTCCGACTGTCTAGTCCCCAGTCCTGGCTTCCCCAATTTGATTGTATATACTCTGCGACTTTGTAACATGTTCAAATCTGGAGTTGGCTACAAATTAACTGAAGTGCTCATTAGCATACTGTTGCCCATTGCCAGCTGCAGCCACCACTGGGGTCTTCAGCATTGTAGACATTTCGGATAAAACCATTACAATTGCGTACAAACAAAATTTGTGAAAAATAATGGACACTAGTACGATAAGACTTCCTGTGAAAAATGAATAGTTGTTTTCCTACTTCCCATTGTCTGGTAGGAAAAGTGGTAGATATCTGCAGATAACAAAGTGTGAAGCTGGATGAACACAGCAGGCCAAGCAGCATCTCAGGAGCACAATATCACAGATATCTGCAGTTTGTGCCACTCCAACTTGTGAATAGCACAAATTTCACAGTTGGCTATGGCATGTTTTAAGATCCTCTGCCACCAGACAGCTGACTGAGCTTTTGCTCTACACTTGGTGATCACCAAAAGTGTCCTTCCTATATCTTGTCTATTTTCTTGCAGTGCAGCTAGAATGAATAGCTTTTCATCATACACCTGTAAATCATTGGTGATATTGACATGCTATCAGTGCTCAAAATAGGTTCTGGTGGCAAACTTACTGGGTCTTTGGTCTGGCCAACTATCGTCACAATACTAACGAAACTTAGTCTTACCTCTGTTCCTGTTGTATTTTTATTTTTGAGCCTTTTATGTCCACTCTCCTGCTGTGATCTGAGACTATGATTCATTGTAATAGTCAAACTCCACATCATGTCTCAAGGTAGTTAGCTGCTATTTCTGAGAGACCATCTGTCATCAGCTGTAGTTTCCCCTGCACACAATCTCATAGGAGGCCTCTTAAAGCAGAGTCAGAATTTCTATTCCTCAAGACACCCTTGCCAGCTGTTTTGCCTCTATAGGGAAACTGGTCATTTGTTGTGTGTCTCTAAGTGTACTTTTGGGGATGTTGTCTGAAAATCTCTCAATCCATGTAGTTGAGAGTGTCTCCTTTTCTATGTCTCTGTCTGACAATGCCTATGAGATACAGTACATTGATTTCTAACTCCCATCCAGTTCCTCCTGAAAGAACACTTTTTCCTAAGCCTGTAGCTGAAGCATCAGCAAATATGATGATTGACAATGATGGATCTCACTGAGCTATTCCATAAGTGATGTCAGCAAACCCTTGATTTTTTGAAAAGAATTCTTCCAATTTGCAAATCTTATAGAATATTATTCGTTGTCAGTTGAAAAATCTCTTGGACCAAGATAATCCCAAGATGTCTATTGAAAGGAAACTTGGAGGAAACTCACGCAGGCAAGGGGCAAATGTGCAAACACCACATAAACTGTCACACAAGGCTGGAATTGAACTCCGGTCCCTGATGCAAAGAGGTAGCAATGTTAACCACTGAGTTACCATGCCACCCATTGTAAAAGGAGTCGCAGGTATACAGGGTGGTGAAGAAAACTTTTGGCGCACTTGCCTTTGTTGGTCAGAACATTGACCAGAGGAGTTGGGGCATTTTGTTGTGCATGTACAGGTCATTTGTGGGGCTGTTTTCAGAATGCTGTGTACAATTCTGGTCACCTTTCTATAGGACAGATGTTGTTAAACTTGAGAGGGTGCAGAAAAGATTTACAATGATGTTGCCGTGACTGGAGGGTTTGAATTACAGGGAGAGGCTGAAGAGGCTGAGGCTTTTTACCCTGGAGTCTCAAGAGGCTGAAGGATGATCTTATGGAGGCTTATAAAATCATGAGAGTCATGGAAGGCTGAGTACCCAAGGTCTTTTTCCTAGGGTAGGGGAGTACAAAACTAGAGGGGATTGGTTTAAGGTGAGAGGGAAAAGATATACAAGGACCTGAGGGGTAACTTTTCCATGCAGAGGATGGTGCATATATGGAACATGCTGCTAGACAAAGTGGTGGAGGCAGGTATAACAACAACATTTGAAAGACATCTGGATGGGTTTATGAATAGGTAAGGGTTTAGAGACATTTAGGCAAAACATTGGCAAATGGAACTAGGTCAGATTGGGATGTATTATCAGCGCAGATGAATTGGATAGAAGGGTCTGTTTCCGTGTTATGTGACTCTCTCTCCCAAATGGAGTTATAAATATAACAAGCAAGTTTGATTTTCCAGCCAGTGGTACCCGCCAGAGTACATTGTTTGCATTGAATTTTGGGAAAACTCTGCTTCGAGAAAAATGGGCGAATTCTCATCAACTGCAGAGTAAAACTGGACTTCTTCCTCAAACAGTTTGTTGAGTCGAGTGAGGTATAGTACAAGTTCACGTTGAGCCATTTGATTTGGGTATAGTGCCTATGTTTGAATGCCACTCTCTTGGTTTTGTTACCAGAGAAACTAATTCATGTCATTTTACAATTCATTTCATTAAAGGTTGTGGAATCTTCCTGGATGTGTTGACATAATGGCTTAGCATCTTTCTTTTGTGTGATGCTGTTGTCCCTAATTCCTGCAAACAACTTCAAGTAGTCCTGCTCAGAGGAGCTCTTAATCTTTTGAAAACAAAATAGAAATTGCTGGAAAAGCTTAGCAGGTCTGGTAGCATCTGTGGAGAGAAATCAGAGTTAACGTTTTGATTCGAGTGACCCTTCGTCAAAATTACGTCTAAATCTTTTGCTGTTTAACTTCTTTGACTTTTTAAACGAGGTTTGAGGGCAAGATACAATTTTTTGCTGAAAGCATGGGCGTCTTTTTTTGTGAACTGCATGTCTGGTACCCTTTTGCTGCAGAGTTGCATGTAGTATTCTTTTAATTTTAAGTGCTGTTTCCTGGAGTATGTAGTTGCACTGCTGCAGGCTGCAGACTGTGTTAATAATATGATAATATAGTGGCACATACCCCCATATTGAACTTAAAATTGATGAGGCGTCCATTGATGTAATTAACCTCTTACAAAAGGCTAGCTCTGGATTGCTTATTTCCTCAAGGAATATCTTTTGGCTTTTCTTTTATTGTAGATATTCTATACCATTAACTTTTTTTGTGAGTAACTATTTGTCATGTTGATGCTCTGTGACTGCAAGCTGCTTCAGCTTACTTTCTGAAATGCATTCTTGCATTCTGAAAGTTAAGTGGATTATTCTTGCTTTTTTCAGTTCTCTAGATGAGCCCTGCTAATTGTAGCCTTTATAAATGATTCCCATTCTCTTAATAGCGTTAATAATGATACCTGTTTCTTTAACGACTAGACTGAATGAATTTCACTTTTTGTCACTCTCTCAGAGTAATCCCGTTCCCTTAATAGATTTTCCACTCTCATCGGCACTGCTAATAATCCTATTTCTTCTTTCTTCTTTCCACACTACAATTTGAATCAATCAATTACTCTTAACTGTAATCTCCCATTGGACTTTGTCTGCTTAGGCTTCTTGTTTGCCCCATGTTGCTTTGGTTCTGAATCATAGAATTCCTACAGTGTGCAAACAGGCCCTTCGGCCCAACAGGTCCACACTGATGCTCAGAGCACCCCTCTCTCACCCACCTAATCCACACATCCCTGAACTCTATGGGCAATTTAGCGTGGCCAGTCCACCTAGTCTGCACATCTTTGGATTGTGAGAGGAAACTGGAGCACCTGGAGGAAATGCACGTGGGCACAGGGAGAATGTGCAAGCTCCACACAGACAATCACCCAGGGGTGGAATCGAACCCAGGACCCTGACTCTGTGAAACAGCAGTGCTAACCACTGAGCCACCATGCTGCCCCATTCTCGGAGTTGTAAGCTCACTTGAAGTTGTTTCTGGAGCTCTTGAGTTCCTTTGCAGCAGCTATCCCTAGTACCAATTTGTTATGGTGGTGACACTTGATCTGAGCTACAAGTATTTACCTTCCTTCTGGCTTTCACAGCCTATGCTTTCGATGAATGATGGCTGTATATGCAGAGATCTTGGATATAATGAATTGGCCAATAGGTCATAACCTGCCGGCCATCCTTATGATTTTTACATTGATACCTACAAGTAAGATACGAGAATGGTGAATATTGACAATGACAATTAGGTAACAGTGATTGATGGCTGTGAATTATGGAGGCTGACTATTTGGAAAGGCATTAGAAAGGGTAAGGAAAAATGAAAAGTTTCCCCCGTGTTGAGTGAGGTCTCAGAGAAAACAGAACATAGTGCAACTTTGCAATTCACTGTCTTCCTCAGTAACAAATGCAACAGGGGCTTCTAAACCACATTGTGTGACATAACGCCACCTTAACTATCATGTGCAAATCATCATCGTGCACGAAGGAAGCCTGTTACTTTTGAGAGATAGTAAGAACTGCTGATGCCGGAATCAGAGATAACACTGTGAAGAAGGGTCCCAACCTGAAACGTCAACTTTCCAGCTCCTCTGGTGCTGCCTGGCCTGCTGTGTTCCTCCAGCTCCACACTCTGCTACTTTTGAAGTGCATCAATTTCCCCAAATGGAATCCTATCTGCTTAATTGTTAGATATAAAATATAAATAAAGTTTTAGAAATGAGCAATGGAATACCATCCGATTTATTTCTTGCAACAAAGGGCATGATAGTGTATTGATTAGGTGAAACATTGATCATTTTTCTGATATTAAAGTCATCGAGGGGTGTTGGAGAAAATGTAGGAATTGACATAGAGATAGAGAATCAGTCATAATCATATTGAATGGTTGAGAAGGCTGAAAGGACTGAGTTACCTACTCCTGCTCTTAGTTTTTCAGTTTCTATTACATGCTTCTGTAATTTCTTTATAGTAGAATGGCCAGGGAAAAAAATTAATGGCAGCTGATTGGGTAAAATTGGCTTGCTGTTCCATAAGTATTAGTTGCATATTTATCCTTTCGATTCCTTTAATGGTTGGTGGTGATAAATGAAACCTACCCCAGAAACTTGCATTTATTTGGCATCTTTAACATAAAGCATCCCAAGGTGCTTTAGGTTGGAAGAGATTGTATTGTTACATGTAACTGAATACAGGAGTACAATGAAAAGTGTGCAATCGCTACCGTCTGGTGCCACCTTAGAATACAATAGTTGGAATTTTAAAAAAACAGAGCTATAATTAAAGAAACTGAAACACAAGGAAAAGAACATTTACAGGCATACTCAGGAATATGATACTGATCCAGATAACAATCTATTAGACTAATAGACCAAAAATATGGTGAAAAGGTTTTGAATAGCATATTCAATATTTTGGCACCTTGGCTTTTGGATGAATAGTTGCCAGTGATGGTGCAACTAAATTCAGGATAGTCAAAAGACCAGGCAACACAGACATCTCAGGCATAGGATATAGGGTTATAACACTGAAAGAAATAGTAGATACTGGAAGGAGCAAGTGATGATGATTTTAAAAAGAAGGAGCCAATGTAGGCCAACAAGGAGTGTGTAAGGTGCAGGTTCCAGAGTTTTCAACAGTCTCAAAATTAGCAGCATTATATCTAGTGAGGCTGGCCAAGACTATATTGAAATATTCAAGAGATAACTAAGACTGATGACAGCTTGAGCTGCAAATGTTTAGTTTAGAACTGGCTTGTTTGGCTTTCAATATTTCTTGTTCGGTTATTGTCAGAGATTCACAGCAAACTAATTACATTGTGTATAACATTACTATGTGGAAATCACTGCTTCTGATTGCATCTTGGTATCAATAGTGTTGACATTCTACTGGCATATCAGTGTTAATATTGTCGTGCTGGTAGGCTAGTGTGGACTTACATTTCGCAAATGTTTTCCTTATCCAGGCCGCAGTTCAAAATGGAGAATTTATCTGGCACAAAATCCGTTGTAGTAGCTAATATATATGGTGAAATAATTTCTTCCGTGATCCTTGGGTTATCATTTCCCTCTCGGTCAGGAAAAGTATTCCTTCAGATTACGGGAGATGCAGAGTCCACTTAGAAGAATATTCAACAATGCTCAAACATGAAGAGGGTCAAAGTGCAGTAATCCCTAAAAGTGGTGTTCATGCCTGACAAGAAATTAGAATATTAAAGACATATTAATAAAAACTGGGTATCAAGTAAAATTATTGTTTTGTGAGAATGAAAAGGTTTGACTGAATGTACCAGAATGCATAACTACACATGTGAGTCAAAAAAACGAGATTATAATGTGGGTTAGACAATAATTGAATGAGTGAAAAAACAGAGTCTTGCTTCCTAATTAGAATTTGTTAAATAATACTCCAAAACCTTAGAGAATTTATTTAACAAATTAGTTGAATTTTGAGTGCTTTTTATGTGAGTGCAAAGGCTTTGAGTCCCCACAACTGTGTCTTGATAATAAATGCAAGCATTCTATCCAGAGTTGCATACACCTACTTATTTGAGTATTTTTAAATAAAATATTTGAATTTTGAACATGTCTGATGTAAATGCAACATCTTTTTGATAATTAAAGCGTGTAAACATTTTAACTAAATTACTTCAGAGATAATGGGAACTGCAGATGCTGGAGAATCCGTGATAACAAAGTGTGGAGCTGGATGAACACGGCAGGTCTAGCAGCATCTTCTCCTAAGATGCTGCTTGGCCTGCTGTGTTCATCCAGCTCCACACTTCTTTATATCATTTGATTATCTTCCCCTGTACCTATTTTCCAACTCCGGCAATTGCAGCCTTCACAATGCTCACTCACTAATCTAATTGCTCAATGATTAAAATGAGCAGTAATTACACCCACTCTAAATAATCAATCCAAAATATTCACAAAACTTTCTTACCCACTTGCTTACACTTCCCACTTCAAGTACTACCGGACCTTTCCAAATAATTACTGTACTCAACACAATTCTTGACTGCTCACACTGTTTCCATTACTTCTGTTTTTTTTTCTTTTATCCAGTTGATTCATCTGCCACAAACTGTGATTCCTCAACTCCTTTATACTCCCGGACTCTCAATTCATTACAAATCCAGAATCTGTATTCTAAACAACATGTATTCCCCCTTTATTGTGGATGATTTGAAAGACAATCTACTCCCAAAGAAAAGTATATTCTGACTACCTGTGAGCAATGCAATAGAAGATCAACTATTATAAATCATTGTGTTCTCAGATGTCACAGAACTGTCGGGTGCAGTGTGCAGAACAAAGGTATTAAATTTCAATGTTCAAAATGGTAGATTGGCAATGATGTTATTTGCAGCCATTTAATACATTGTCCCACAAACCATATTAAGATTCTGATCTCCTATCTTTTTAAGATAGCATATTTTCTAACTTACTCCATCATTACTCATCATCAGCACTTATAAAATGCTGAACAAATTCCAATCTGAAAGTTTATTTAGGTCCAAAAGCAATAACTAAATTATGCATTATGTGTGTTGCTTCAATTCTTATTAAAAAATGTAATCAAACTCACCATGGAAATTGACACAGGTAATCTAATATACGCCAGTTGATCCCCCAAGATATAAACAAATGTAAATAATTTACATGTTAAGCAGTTTCTGGTTCTAAAATTTTCTGTCTGCTCATTTTCTTGCTGTTTGTCTTTCAATTTTCTATTTCTTTCTTGCTGTTTTACATTCTGAAAAAATAAGTGAGCATTCTCTTTTAAACAAACCTGTAGGGATTTGGACTCAGTATAAATCTCCAGAGTAAGGAAATTCTAGTTGAGGAACAACCATACTGGCAGATACAGCATTCAAAAATTTAGGAGGCAAAGTAATGAGGTTTATTTGACAATAATGTTTAACATTCCATTAGTCAAGATGTGGTATGGTACATGAGTTTAATGTGTATTTGTGTATCTCTTGTATGTTTCCATTGACTTCTTGGGTTTTCTTTGTTTCTTGGACCCATTGACTTGTTTCATGAAATTAACTTGAGTACGTGTACCCCTTTCTTTGTAGTTTTAAGATTTCAATTTTAGTGTTCTCACCTACCTTCACTGCAGAAGCTTCTAATCCACCTTAACAATGGAAATTGAAAAATCTCACTTTTTTTGGTGGTATTTTTCTTTCTTAAGTTTCCCTAAACTTGTGACAATTTACTCACTCCTGGGTCTTTCAATAACCCCAATCCAGTATAAATATTCATCGATTAGCATTGTCCTAAGCAAGTACTAAGTCCCCAGCAAGTGCCTTCCTCTTTGACTCTCTAGGCAAGTACTCCCAGCATGTCCTTTGAATTCTTATCTCTTGGCAGGTGCAAAGAGTAAATTGCTCTTATTTTGTACTTGACCATTTTCAGATCAAAACCAGGAATGTTCACTGATAGTGGCTTAATGTTCTTCACTATTTGTGACACAACAAATACTGAAGCATGCCCATGCGCAGCTAGATCTAGAGAACATCCAGTCTTGGTCTCATAAGTAGGAAGGTGTATACAAATCACACAAGTGCTAGAGAGTGATTATATCTAACAAGAGAGAGTCTAACCAGTATCGCATGAAGTTCAGTGACATTACCATCTCTGAATCCCTCACTATCAATATCTTGGGGGCTACCACCATTGACAAGAAACTAAGCTGAGCTAACCACCTAGATACTGTGGCTATGAGATCAGGTCAGCAACTAGGAATTCTGTGGGGAGGAACTCGCCTCTTTTCCCGAATGTCTGCCCTTCATCTACACATGAATGTGATGGAATGCTGTCCATTTGCTTGAATGACAAAAGCTCCAAAACACTTGGAAAGCATGAAACCTTAGAGGCCAAAGCAGCTCACTAGCAACCCATCCACTGTCTTCAATATTCACTCCCTTCATCACTGATGCATGGTGCATGCCCTACAGTAACTCTCTGCTGCTCCAAAGGGAACCAAAACAGTCCACGGTATTCCAGTTGTGGCCTGACTAGTGACTTGCATAGTTTTATAAAAACCTACCTATTTTTATATTCCATTCATCTTGAAATAAAGGGCAATATTTGATTCGCTCTCCCTACTACTACTTGGATGTTAACCTCTCTGAGAGTTATCTGTACACTCTTTGTACTGTAGCTTTTTACAGTCTTTCTCCATCTAAATAATAGTCAGTTTCTCTCTTCTTCCTGCCAAAGTGCAAAACCTCTCATTTTTCCATATTATATTCCATCTACCTTTTTGACATAGAAGTATATCTCAGTCCCCTCACTGTCACCCAAGTCAAAATCCTGGAACTTCCTTTCCAACAGCATTGCAAGTGTCGAGAAAGCAACTCACCACCACCTTCTCCAGGGCATTTTGGGATAGGCAATAAATACTGGCGGAGCCAGCAATATCCACATCCCATGAACAGAACTTCTAGAGGTAACTTTGCAATATTTAACACAGGTTGTGTTCAATGAGACTGATAACTTCTAATCAAATATTTTTCAAAATTGACCCAAGGGAAAAGTAACTAGCTTCCGGACAATGGTTTAGTACTCGGGCCACCTTCCTTGAGTCAATCAGCTTTTTATTCCTTCTAACTGCCACGTAGAACTAGTATCAAAAATGGTTGTGGGATACCAATGCTCTAACATCATCCTGACAGTAACTTAATTTATTTTCTTAAAGCTACATTACAATACCGTGCACAGAAGAAGACCTAAAATATAAGATTTAAATAGAATGAAAAGTTAAAACAAGATTTATTAACTGTACGATAATGTCCAACAAGGATCTGTATTAGGGCTTCAATTATTCACATTATTTTTTTGTGACTTGGATAGTGACCATGTCAAAAATCCAAATTTGCTGATAACACAATGTTGGGCAGCGTAGCAGACAGAGTGGATGAAATCATAAAATGAAAAAGGGACGTTAATAGACTGGATGACTAGGCAAAATTGTGGCAGATGAATTTCAATGTTAGCAAGTGTGAAGTTATCCATCTGGAACTGTAAAAAGGTAGATCAGAATACTTCCTCGATGGTGTGAAGTTAAATACGGTGAAGATCCAAAGTGACCTGGAGGTTCAGGTGCATAAATATTTAAAATATCATGAGAAGGTACAGAAAATAATGAAGACAACTAATGGAATTCTGGTTTTAGTTCTGGAGGACGAGAGTTAAGGAGACAGAAGTTATGCTGCAGCTGTACAAAACCCCTGGTTAGACCCTATTTGGAATCTTGCAAGCATTTATGGGCACCAACCCATTGGAAAGATATATTCTGATTTGAGGAAGGATGACTATACCCAAAACGGTAACTCTGATTTCTCTTCACAGATGCTGCCACACCTGCTGAGTTTATCCAGCAATTTCTGTTTTTGTTTCTATTGGCCTTAGAGAGTGGGTGCAGTGCTGACTACAAGAATGATACTTGGTCTTCAGGGGTTAGGTTAAGAGAGATTATACAAATTATGCCTATTTTCTCTAGAATTTGGAAGGCTAATGGGGATTTGATTGAAGTCTTCAAGGTAGTCACAAGAAAAGACAGGATAGGTAAAGATAAACTATTTCTACTGGCTGAAGATTCTCTAACTACGGGACATTACCTGAAAATTATGGAGAAATGTTAAGAAATACTTCTACACACACAGGGCTTTGGAGGTCTGCAACTCGCTTCCACAAATGGCAGTTGATGCTAGGCTAGTTGTTAATTTTATTTCTGAGATTTTTTGTTTAAAAAAGGGTACTAAGAGATGTAGAGTTAACCAACAAAACAGTCATGATCTTATTAAATGGCAGAACAGCCTTGAGAAGATGAATGGCCTACCTCTGCTTCTATGACTGGGAAGTGATATGAAATCTGTGGTGAACAAAGGAGGTTTAACGCGAAAGCCAAAGATGTTGGCTTAACAAGCTCTTTCTAGTGGTTAGTTACAGCTCATCAAGGGACAAGCACCCTTGGTAACATAAAAGCAATAGACAAGATTAGAAGGCTTGCAAAATAATCTCCTGTTAATGTCTCTGGATTCTATGTAAGATTTTCATTACAGCCCCATGTCGCTCCAAACACTGGTCAAGCCACATGATCACTCTGAAACAAATTGGCAAATACATTTATTCATAAATCATCATTTTCCAACAGTGAAAGATAAGAGTACCATTTGTAAATTGAAGTGTACCAGTCAGTCAAGGCAACACAATAGCCTTGATCAGTGAGTTGAGAGTTAAGCAATCAAACCCATCGGTTGAGTGTGTTTGAATGGCTTTCTTTGCTGATCTTTCAAACAAATTCAAACAGAAGAGGTTGTAGCTTTTCAATCTCTACCAGTCTTTCTTGGAATTACTTAGCTATTTCCCAATGGAGTTGTGTCTTACCTCCACAATTGCTGTAACAGTGTCAAAACCATTACTAAACAGTATCTCAGAAATGTCAGCTGTAGTCCATTTCTGAAGAAGGGTCTAGGCCCGAAACGTCAGCTTTTGTGCTCTTAAGATGCTGCTTGGCCTGCTGTATTCATCCAGCCCCACACTTTGTTATCCCAGATTCTCCAGCATCTGCAGTTCCCATTATCTCTCTCAAAAATGTCTGATACTTAATTTTTCAAAAGCAAAAACTATATTCAATCTGTGACTCAGAAGCACTTTAATTATATCATAAATAGCAACTTCCATGATGTTTGTCTACATACGGAAAATGATGTGTTGTCTGTGCAAAAATGATCCTTAGATTATATTGTTGCATTACACGGTGATAATACACCTTGATTTTTTTTCCTCTAGCATTATGATTTTTTTTCCAGATCCTTATGTGAGGTAGTATTTAACAGAAATAAACATGACTCTCTTTTCTGATGTCCTTTCACTTTTCCATGCAGTATAAGAGCTAATCTACCAGCAAATACTTACAGGAACCCAGTTTAGAGGGGAGTACCTTGCTTAAAATAACCTTCTCTAAGATAGTTTCATAGAAAGAGACACTCATAACTAAAAGTAATGAACTTTAAACTAAAATCTATTCACATTTAAAAATGGAATAGTCATTGCTTTTCCTTCAAGTTTGACTTTAAGCAGTAAGTATGAATCAATGTGAATGCAAAGATTTCATGTGGCAGGGAAAATTACTTGACACATACCTAAAACTTAGCTTCTTGTGCAGTTGAATGATTAAATTGGCAGTTGTGTAAAAGAAAACATGTCTAACAGTTGTACACTTTCTGTTTCCAGCAATTTTGTAATGTTCCAGAAAGAAACAATGTCCTTTGCGGATATGAGGGGACTTTGATTTCTGGGAACTGTAGTCTGTTACATGTGAAGAGTTCTTTGTATATACAGTTTGAAATTTTCATGTTGTAATTGTAACAACAGGCCACAGAAAATAATGAATTACCTAGCAAATGATGTAAGAATAAGGAGTTAAATGTATACTTGAGCTCCTGATGTTCTGAGAGGAAGCAGCATTTTGTTTTGTTGTTGTGAATGACTGAAGTTGAAAATTAGATTGAATTTCATTAGTAAATATGTGATTTGTTTTCTTTAAATTCTGTTTTAAATTTGATAGTATGAATTTGCAACTCTTTATCAGAAATTGCTTTTTCTGGGTGAGTGAAAGTTTCAATGCCCATTATACAAGAAGCACAAGAAAATAGTAGAGGAAGGACTCTGCAATTTAAACTGAAACCTGGAGACATTGTTGTGAGCGTTTGTGGTGTTCCACAGGGCTCAGTACTGGGACTTCTGTTCTTGATTTATAAACTGATTTGGAGTAAAATATAGTTGGTCAAATTGGTGAGTTGTGGACAATACAAAGTTTGGTGGAGCTGCAGATAGTGAGGAGGATTGTTAGAGGATACATCAGGATATAGATCAGTTGGAGGCATGGGCAGAAAAATGGTAGATGGAGTGTTATCTGGCCAAATGTGAGTTGATGCATTTTGGAAAGTCAAGTACAAGTGGAAATGACACAGTGAATGGCAGAACCCTTAGGAGTATTGATATGCAGAGGCATCTTGGGATGTAAGTCCACAGATCAGTGAAGTTTGCAGGACAGATAGATAATGTAGTAAAAAAAAGAGCTATGGCACGCTTGCCTTCATTGGAAGAGGCACTGAGTGTAATGTTAGACAAGCTATGCTGCAGCTTCATAGAGCTTTAGTTGGGCCACGCTTGGAATATGGCATACAGTTCTAGTCACAGCACTACCAGTAGGATGTGGATTCTTTGGAGAGGGTACAGAAAAGGTTTGCCACGATGTTGTCGGGTATAGGAGATTTTAGCAATGAAGGAAGGTCGGATCAATTGAGTTTGTTTTCACTGGAATGCAAGAGATTGACGGGCGATCTAATAGAGGTTTATAAGATTGTGAATGGAGTAGATAGAGTGGAAAACGTGAAACATTTTCCCCAAGCATGAGGGGTCAGTTACTATGGAACACAGCTTCAGGGGGCAAAGGACATGTTTAAGAGAGATGTGCAAAGCATGTTTTTTGCACAAAGGGTGGTGAGTTCCTGGAATGCAATGCCGGTAGGGATGGTGGAACCAGGTACAGTAACAGCATTCAAGAATCACCTGGACAAATATATGAATAAGGTTTTGGAGTAGATTTTGTAGCTTGGGTTGTGGGTGTTGAAGTTGGTTGGCTCGCCGAGCTGGTTTGTTGTTCCGCAGACATTTTGTTACAGTGCTTGGTAACATCCTCAGTGCAGCCTCTGATGAAGCGTCGGTGTGTTTTCCTGCCTGGCTTTGAAACTCTGGGGTCAGTTGCGATGGATTGCCTCACTTCCAGGTCTCCCCTGTAGTGGAATGTACATGGGGTCGAGTTCAATATGTTTATTAATAGCCTGTTTCATGGAGTGCCATGCTTCCAGGAATTCTTGTGCTTGTCTCTGCCTAGCCTGTCCCAGGATCTTGGTTTTGTCCCAGTTGAAGTCATGGTTCTGCTTGTCCACGTGGATTGAGATGAGTGAGTATTGGTTGTGTGAATAGGAATAGGAAGTGAAAAGAGGGATGTGGATCCTGTAAATGAAGACAATTCTAATGTGGAAAGGCAAAACGTGTCGGTGCAGGCTTGGAGGACCGAAGGGCCTATTCCTGTGATGTACTGTTCTTTATTCTTCTCCAATCCTATAGCAAACCAAGCCAGAGCTGCTATGCAAAACCTCAAAAGTTTCAATAACATTACAAAGCAACAGATTCCTCAACTTTTTAAAAAAAGACAGCACAAAAAATGTAGAAGCTCAGTGTCACCACTTTTGACCAAGGTTCACAGAAAGCATTGACACAGGCCCATGATCCCTTCACAGCATGCACCTGTAAGGAGATATCTATGTAAGTCAGTTCCATGTTTGCCACAGTCACAGGACATGAACTTGAGGAACTAATCTGAAAAATGGGGCTGACGTGAAAAGAAAGGATAAATATTCAATCTCGAGAAAAAAACAGAAAGAAAAATTGTGGCACATATTGGAATTCAAGTTCCCCATATCAGACAATATATTCCTTCATGCTTTTGTTCTGGGAATATAGGATTTTAGAATTAGAATTAGACTTTATTATCATATGTGCTCAAGTATAGGAATACAAGGGTACAGTGAAAAGTGTACAAAGTTGCTATTCTCCAGCATTATCTTAGTTACAAATCCAGAATTTAGAAAGAACAGTAGGAGAAATAAAAGAAACGTTCAGATCTTAAAGAAAGAAAAATGTCCAGATCTTCTTAAAAGTTCCATCTTAAAAAAAGCTGTATGGAATGTTCAGTCTGTGAGACTTAGCAGTAAGACTAGGCCTTTTGGGGGTTCCTCAATCCTGCTCCACCAATCAATAGGTCCTGCCTGATCCTAGTTTTGGCCTCTGTGGCACATTCCCGTCTGTACCCATAACCCTGACCCTCCCTTCCCTATCAAAAAACCCCTCAAATGCACCTGCCACTACGTTCTGGACAAGAGAATTTCATACTCTACTAGCCTGTTTGTGAGCAGGCATAGCAGGTTAGCTTTGTAAGTAACGTACTAGGGCACCCAAATGTGTCTATAACCATTCCTGCAATCTCTTTTCATGTAAATAGTATGTTACTTTCCTACTCTTCTTAACTAAGCAGACAAGTTCATATTTACACATGATATGCTCCATCTCCCAGATTTTGCCAGCTTATTCAAACTGTCTTTATTCCTTTGAGACTTTCTACTTCCTCTTTACAACTAACTTACTTATTTATCTTGGTGTCACCATCACATTTAGCCACTGTATCTTCAGTCACTTCTACAATCTATAACAATGACTTGAATAAGGGATCAAGGCTGAATACTGATTATTAACGTTGTCCACTAGTTACATTTTGCCAATTTGAAAAATCCCTACTTTCAGTTTCACATTAGCTAATTAATTCATCCATGCTAATCTGTTACCCCCTCAGAATGTACTCTTGTGGAGCAATTTTTGATGTGGCGCCTTAGCAAATGTCTTTTGGATGTGTGCATTTTCTCTGAGTGAAATTCTGTTCTGATGGTGATGAGGACCACAATCTTTATTGATTGGTGCATGAAGTATGCATGCATGTGGTATAGTAATTCTTGAGGTTCTCTCCATTTTGCTAAAGTTGGGGAACTCAGCAGCCAGAGTAGAAGAATATGTACTCAGTACACTATTGCACCCTATTGCTCCAAACTCTCCCCAACTAAGTGATGGAGCGTGGTTTGGAAGTTTCTGTAGAGCCTGTCTAATAATGTGCATATTGTTGCAGTTTTCACAACTTAAGGACGTCCCACAGGACCAATTTTTGAAATGTTGCCACTGCTGTCATGTTAGAGAAATCCATTTGATTTTGAAATCTCCATATTATATTTATATAGTGTTTGCCATAAAATGCTAGAGTTTGCATCAACTGTTTATATTTCTGAATAAGGTTCACTGGAGGACTGCAGTCTGTAATGCAGTTGTCCAGTCTATGCTTTGTCTCTCCAGTGTAGAAGAGATCAGTCAGCAGTGAATACAGTAGACTTAAGTAGACTGGGTGACTGCTTTGCAGAACACCTATGGTCTGTCTGCAGAAATGATCCTGAACTTCCTTTTGCCTGCCACTTCAAAACGCCACCATGTTCCCTAGCCAACATCTCTGTCTCAGACTTGCTGCAGTGCTCCAGCGAAGCTCAACACAAGCTTGAAGAACAGCACCTCATTTTCCACTTGGGAACTCTGCAGCCTTCTGCATCCAGTATAGAGTTCAATAATTTCTGGTCTTGAGCACCTTCTCCCATGGCCTCACACCAACTCCCACAAACCTGGTATTGCCATTACAACTAACCCATTGTCAATCACTAATGGTCCCTATCAACAGCTGTTCATTTTCTCAGCCTGACCTTTACCCATTCCTTTATCTGCCCAACAGTTTTCTGCCTCTGTCTTGGTTCATCTTTGCCTATCATTCACTCCTTCCCCTCATCAAGAATGTATGCTTCTTTTAGATTCAAGTGTGGCTTTACACCATGCACTCCTATTTAGAAGTTATGCGAATAAGAAGGATTATGCAAAAAATATAGGCAGCCCTCTACTGGTAAGGTATCTGTATTGCACACCATACTCATTTTAACTCCTGTCTGGTGGAAAATTTCTAATTAGATTAGATTAGATTCCCTACAGTGTGGAACAGGCCCTTCAGCCCAACAAGTCCACACCGCCCCTTGGAGCATCCCACCCAGACCCCCTATAACCCACACACCCCTGAACACTAAGGGAAATTTAGCATGGCCGATCCACCTAGGCTGCACATCTTTGGACTGTGGGAGGAAACCGGAGCACCCGGAGGAAACCCACGCAGACACAGGGAGAATGTGCAAACTCCACACAGGCAGTTACCCGAGGCTGGAATCGAACCTGGGTCCCTGGCGCTGTGAGGCTGCAGTGCTAACCACTGAGCCACCGTGCCGCCCTAAATTATTCCTAAGCACAGTCAGTGTACTATGACGAACTGAAAGCTATTGCTAAGAGCTGGCCTTCGCAGAGAATCCAAAAGCATCAATGCTTGAAAATGAAGGAACACTATCCATGACCAAAAATATGCTTTCATCGAGTTTGAAGAATGTCTGTTTATTCCTTATGACCTTGATTAAAAAGGTCAGATAGACTATATAATCTGAGGTGTCGTCACCGGACCTGAGATGTTAACTCTGTTTTTTCCTTCACAGATGTTGCCAGACCTGCTGAGCTTTTCCAGCAACTTTGTTTTTGTTCAGATAGCCTACTCTTCTGCAGTACTGGTATTCCAATGATACCAGCCCATATTCTGTTAGGTTCTTGAGTGGATTTCTAGCTCGGGTTGTGGATGCTGTGGTTGGTTCACTTGCTGATCTGGTTCGTTAGTTTGCAGACGTTTTGTTACCCTGCTGGGTAACATTGTCAATGCAGCCTCTGCCAAAGCATTGTTGTGTTTTCCTGCCTCATATTTAAACTTTGGGGTCCGTTGGAGTTGATTAGTCCATTTTCCGGTTCTTCTTTGCAGTCATGTGTATCTAGGATCTAATTCTACGTTTTTATTGATGGGCTTCATGGTTGAGAACCAGGCTCTAAAAATTCCCGTGCTTGTCTCTGTTGGTTTGTCCTAGGATCCTGACTTTGTCCCAATGAAACTGGTGGTTCTCTTTATCAGTGTAAATGGAGATGAGTGAATGTTAGTCATGCCTCTTTGTTGCCAGTTGACATTCATGTATTCTCGTAGCCAATTTCCTGTCTGTCCAATGTAATGTTTGTCGCAGTCCTTGCATGGAATCTTGTATGTTAAGTTGGTTCTGTTTAAAGTGGGTAAGGAGTCTTTGGTTCTTGTTAGCAGTTGGCGTAGGTTTGATGTAGGTTTGTGTGCTACTCTGATACCCAGTGGCAGTAGGAGCCTTATGGTCAGTTCAGATATGTTCTTGATGGACTGTGATGTGACAACTGTGTAGGGGCATACTGTATTTTCCTGTTGTTGTTTGTTTGACAGGCATTGTTGGACACAGTTGTTCAGGTATCTGTTGTCTCCAAATACTTGGTGGAGGTATTCTTCTTCTTTTTGACGTAGTTTTGGGTTGTTGTAATGTGTTGTGGCTTGTTTGAACAGTGTTTTTACGTAACTCTGTGTATATTGATATGGTTCCTGTTGAAATTTAGGACTTGATCCGTGTGTGTGCCCTTTCTGTATACTTTGGTCAGAAATTCTCCTTCAGCCCTGTGTTCTGTCATCATGTCCAGGAGTGAGAGCTGTTTGTTGTTCTTCTCTGGTGAATTTGATGCCGGTGAAAATATTATTTATAAGTTGGTGTGTTTCTTCTAGTTCAGTCTGTTTGATGATGACGGAAGTGTCATCCACATAGCGGATTCATAGTTTGGGTTAGATCTGCAGAAGGGCTGTGCTTTTGGGTCTCTGCACCCCTGCTTCTAGTATTAATCCAGAGATGGATGACCCCATAGATGTCTCGTTGACTTGTTTGTAGATCTGGCCATTAAAGGTAAAGTGGGTCATGTGCATAGGTCCAGTAATTTCACCATGATGTCTGTGGAAATGGTGTTACCCAGGTCCGGTTCTTTCAGCAGCGTTGCTCGTGTTTCTCTTGCTAGATGTATGTCAATCAATGTGAATAGGGCGATAATGTCAAGATTCACCATGATCTTGTCCTCGTTTATTCTTACATTTTTGAGCATTTTGAGGATCTCCCGGGCTGAGTGGATTGAGTTGTTGATGAGGTGCTTTAGTCTTCGCTGTAAATCCTTGGTTAACGTGTGTGTACCTGGGAGAGAGACTATGGGTCTGAGGGGTACTTCTGGTTTGTGTACCTTTTAGGAGGCTGTAGAATCGAGGGTGTTTGTCCCGTTAGGTTTTGTTTTTAGGTAGTCTGCTTTGTTAATTTGTCTGGTCTGTTTGAGACTCTTTGCTGTGTACATGATTTCATTTCCCAGTTGCAGTGTCAGGTCTGTGTCCATTTGTCGGTATGTATTTGTGTCTGCTAGTAGTGTGTGTGCTTTAGTGAGGTAGTCTCGTTTGTTAAGTATCACTGCCACGTGGCCTTTGTCTGCTGGTAGGATTATGGTGTTTTATTTTTCAGTCCTTCTAGGGTTTTCCTTTCTGATATGTTGAGTGTGTTAAGTTCATTCCTTCTGGTCAGTGTCAGGACTGCTGTCTGTCGTATGGCTTTTTGTGTTTCCTCGTTGATGCCATTGGTCTTCAGTGCAGATTCTAGTGTGGCTAACGTGTCTGTGGTTGTAATTGAGCCTGCATATTAGTACAGCTTTCTCTGTGTCTGTTAGTTTTCTATCAGCTAGGTTTCTTATCCAAGTGTCTGATCTTTGGCTGTCATTTTGGTGGGTTAGTTTGGCTAGTTTTTCTTGTAGGATTTATCTTTTCTTAGTTTTGGTTTTTTGTTGACTGATGTCAATGGTTTGCTCTAAGTGTGTTGCCCACTGTAGGCTGGTTGCGTCTAGGTATAGTAATTTTTGGTGCTCAACGTCCCTGTTGTATCTGTGGAGCTGGCTGTGGGCATCATTAATCATTATGTTTACCACTCTGCAGTCATTGTGTTTTGCTATCCTATGTGCCAGTGTGTTGTTGGTAGGAGGTTTGTATCTAACTCGGTGTGGTAACACCTGATTCCTGAGGAAGTAGAGTTGCTCCCGGCTAGCACTTTGTCATTTGATGTAGGTTTCGCATTTCTCGGCTAACTTGAATGTGTTGCACCTGTAGGCGTTTAAAATTCTTGAGTAGATTTGTAGCTTGGGTTGTGAATGGTGTGGTTCAACACTGTTCAAATGACCCGCAACACACTGCAACAACCCAGAACTTCGTCAAAATGAAAATGAATACCTCCACTAAGTATTTAAAGAGAACAGATGCCCGAACAGCTGGGCCTGATGATGTCTGTCACTCAAACATCAACAGAAAGATACAGTACGTCCTGACACACTTACCACATTACTATACATCAGGAATGTATCTGAACTGACCACAACACTCCTACGGCCACATGGCATCAAAGTAGCACACGAACCTACATCAACCCTATGCCAAGTGCGAACAACAACCAAAGACCCCTTATCCACTATCGACAGAACCAATGTAATATTCAAGATTCCATGAAAGGACTGCGACAAACATTACATTGGACAGAGAGAGGAAACTGGATATGAGAATACATGAACACCAACTAGCAACAAAAAGACACGACCAATATTCACTCGTTTCCAAACACACAGCAAAGGAGAACCACCAGTTTGATTGGGACAACTTCAGGTTCCTAGGACAAGCCAGAGACGAATTAGGGAAATTTTAGAGGCCTGGTTCTCCACCAAGAAGACCATCAATAAACACATAGAATTAGACCCTATTTATACACCACTGCAAAGAAAAACCGGAAAATGAGGTAATCAACTCCAACAGACCCCAGAGTTTAAATAGCAAGCAGGAAAGCACAACAACGCTTCATCAGAGATAATAGGAACTACAGATGCTGGAGAATCCATGATAGCAAGGTGTAGAGCTGGATGAACGCAGCAGGCCAAGCAGCACCTTAGGAGCAGGAAAGCTGACGGTTCGGGCCTAGACCCTTCATCAGAAATGGGGGAGGGGAAGGGGGTTCTGAAATAAAGGCTGCACTGACAATGTTACCCAGCAGGATAATGAAACATCTGCAAACTAACAAACAGCTTGGTAAGTGAACCAACCACAGCATATTCTATTAGACTTTTAACTTTAAAATCAGTTCAAACCCAAGAGGATAGAATCTATTGATCACAAATTGGTTGGTGTAGGTCAGCACAGTTATGTTTATGAAGAAAGTTTAATTTCTCTCATTTTTCTTTTTAATTTCTGACCATAGCCTGTGGTGTCCACTGTTGTTGCAGCTGATATCACTTAACTCAGAAGAGACCTAAGGACTCAATTTGTGACTTTCCTGTTTGCATGATTGTGCAATACTGTATGTAGTTTACTTAGTTACTGACCCATTGTGAAGATGGCTGTTTGAACTCTTGAAATTATTCATCTTTGAGCCAGACTGTGATGTTCACGATCATGATTAGTATTAAAGAAGCTGCCCCTTGAGGGCTACCTTTGCCCTACAGAATATTATCTCAATTTTATGCAAAATCTCTCTCCACAGCCATGATATTAATTCCTCTTATTGCTCTAAACCTTGGAGTTATGATCTTAAAATCCCATCCTTACACTTCCCACTACCAGTTTCTACTCCTAACACATGCATATTATTTTGGATAGGAAAGATGTAATGATCAAAATCATATGATATTTTTGATGTTTTATTTTCTGAAGCCTGGAGCCACCTTTGCTTACACTTTTGAAAATACTCTATTTCTATATCTGAGATGATGTTTCAAAAGAAAGTCAGGCCATAAAAAGACATGGGTCACATTTTTAGCATGTGCCAGTCTATGCTTGAAAGTTATGGCAGAGACCTGACTCTGAAAGCTCTCATCCTCTAATCCTAGTGCCTCCTTGCTATTTATAGAACAGAGCTATGGCTTACTCCACTTCTATAGCTATTACTAAATCATCTGATTAATGGTTAAATTGTCCAAACGTTATTCTGAAGTAAGTCCATCCTTCTGTGAGAATACCTTAAGAATGAAATGTGTGAATCAACAGAGTTTGATAACATCACTGACCCTTTCAGTAAGGATGCTGTAAATATTGGACATATGCCAGAGGCTCAAATTAGAGTTCAATGCTCATCAATAACAAAATACAGGGACTATAGGCCTGCTTTTAAAAAAATGATGATTCAGTCCCTTGAGTGGCTATATGTATCAATAAGTGCCTCATCCCTAACTTATTTTAGTAATACTACTGCTTTGCTTTTGGGTTGAAACATGCTCAAAGATTATTGAGATATTTGCAACCAATTAAATGACAATATTGCAAAGCGAGCAGATTTCTAAGCGCATTCCATTAAATGAATAGCGTAACTTTTAGGATGAACTGAGTGGATTCGAAGCCATTATTTTCACTTGATGTCACCCATGCAAGTTTCCTTGATATGTCTAGCTCTGTTATGTGTACAACTGTATCAGACAATGACCATCATACAAGCAGAGCATCCTGTTATATTAAAAACATTCAGAAACCGCTCTGTCTCCCTTAACCTTCAATTGACTTGATGATTTATAGAAAAGGACCAGTTGAGTGTCAAAAATAACTACTGGGTAGCTGAACCATTATGACTTTATAATGCTCTCACTACTCTATAATAATAAGTGGAAGAAATTTGCTGCTTCAAGTCTAAAGCATCATTGAAATCCTTCTGTTTTAAAAATAGGCTTCTTCCACTAACTCAGCACACCACCCTGCCTCCATTACTACTTGGGACAGAAGGTAGAATTTGGACACTACTTTGATCTTGAACCATAATTTTGGCATTCTACAATATCTATTACCTTTGATTGTTTCTTCACCTGTTCTTTGTCTGCAAAATGGAAGCTCTTCATGCCAATTGTGATGTCTTTGGTATTGTAAATTTTGACAATTTACAACCTCAGTGCTTGTATTTCCTTAAGTCCTGAAAAGTGCTAATATTTGGTGAGAGTGTTCTCTAACCTTGTGGCAATTCCTAATGCTTATTTTGGTGACGTATTGTATTGATATTTAAGTTTATTTTTCATGATAGGTTAAGTATACTGAAAGTTTTTATCCAGTTTCTGACTTAGATTAATATTAGTTTTGATAAACTTTAATTGTAGATCAGGTAGCACAACCTGGATTTTCTAGATAATGTTCTTCTAATGTCAAAGGCAGCTCACTTGAAATAAATGGGATAAAATACATGTTTTTCTATTGCAAATTTAAAAATCCAACTTGAAAAGTTTTAGCAGTCCCGCATCCATCCACGCATATCTTTTATCTGGATCTCAGGAAGAAAGAACTGGAGACCTGCTCTGCAGAACTGTACTTTGATCAGCCCCTCAGAGCAGTAACCTCACTGAATTTTTATATGCTTTACATCATCTTCCGTCTTCAAGTTAATTCAAGAGCATCTGTGATTTAAAAAGTCATAAACTGTTTATTTTCTAGCTTGGGATCCAATTCCAAAGAGAAAGTTGAGGAACGTGGATCATATCAAGTCAGTTGCTATTCGTAGTGTAAAAATTGTGAGTGAGATTTACTAATCTAGGTATTGGCCAGTGCCAGGCCAATCTGGTTTCATTCCTTTCTGTAGATGTTCTGGTTTACGTACAGCTGTATGGCTAGTTAGTCCATTTTGAAGGGCAGTTAAGGGCTATGCTATAAATCAGGACTCATGTTGGTCAGGCCAAAGGACAGATTTCCTGAGTGAACCAGTGGTTACATGGTCACCATGAAACTAGCTTTCTTAAATTCCCGCATTTGTTTTATTATATTCAAATTTCACCATCTTCCACGATGGGACTGAAACCCATTAGTCTGAAACTCCTGAGTATTAATCCAGTGCAGCAGTATGCCGCTGCCGCCTCTTATAATGCAGAAAGATTTTGAAATAATATCTCTTGTTAACAGCCTTAACAAAGGAGCAAAGAGGTCCTTCTGCAGCTGTACAGGGCCCTGGTGAGACCGCACCTGGAGTATTGTGTGCACTTTTGGTCTCCAAATTTGAGGAAGGACATTCTGACTATTGAGGCAGTGCAGCGTAGGTTCACGAGATCAATTCCTGGAATGGCGGGACTATCATGTTGAAAGATTGGAGCGACTAGGCTTGTATACACTTGAATTTAGAAGGATGAGAGGGGATCTGATTGAGACATATAAGATTATTAAGGGATTGGACAGTCTGGAGGCAGGAAACATGTTTCTGCTGATGGGTGAGTCCAGAACCAGAGGACACAGTTTGAAAATAAGGGGTAGGCCATTTAGAACAGAGTTGAGGAAAAACTTCTTCACCCAGAGAGTGGTGGATATATGGAATGCTCTGCCCCAGAAGGCAGTGGAGGCCAACTCTCTGAATACTTTCAAGAAAGAGATAGAGCTCTTAAAGATAGTGGAATCAAGGGGTATGGGGATAAGGCAGGAACAGGATACTGATTTGTGGATGGTCAGCCATGATCATAATGAATGGTGGTGCTGGCTCGAAGGTCCGAATGGCCTACTCCTGTACCTATTGCCTATTGTCTATCGTCATACATGCTAAATACTATCTTTTTTTTCTTATTTCTAATTATTAGCTAAGTTCTAAAAGAATCTTTCATTTTTGGTTAAAATAACTTTATTTCTGCTGCATTGTTGCTCCTAGTCAAAAACGATCAGCCTCTAATTTGCCTTTTTCATAAAGGAATATCTGTGCAATATTGGCTGTTTCTGAAATTAAAAATGGGGACAGCATTGGAGAAACTCAGCAGGTCTGACAACATTTGTAGAGTGATAAAAAGAGTTAACATTTCAAGTCAATATGACTTCTCTCCACAGCTGCTGCCAGATCTGCAGAGTTTCTGCAGCATTTACTGTTTCTATTTCAGTCCTCAGCATCCGTAGTACGTTTCTTTAGCCAACTGTTTCTGATTTTGTATTGGCCCATTGGCATTGGGCAGACTAATTTACATTTTTGTTAGTTTATTTGTTTGATGTTCTACTCGACACCATTCAAAGCAACCAACTCATCCAAAACTTGGCTGCCTGCATCCTAATTCCTACTCCTCATCACATTTGTCCTTGCTATTAACTCAGTAATTCCAAATGCATTGAATTCAAAAATCTTCTCCTCATTTGTAAATCCATCTGTGATTTCACTCCAATATGTCTATGCAATCTTGTTTCACCTTGCGTCTCAACCTGTAATATGTGGTATTCCTAGTGTAGTTTCAAGTACATTTATTACTCTTTTACTGCCTATTTGTTTTTATTTTCTTTCTATGAAAAATTTTGGGATTTTTATTTTGTTGTATGCTTTTAAAATGTACATTGACATAGATATTTGTCATCAGTAAGAAATAATTATAGTCAAGGGTGTGCATGAACCTGAAATTAGAAGAGTGCAGTGATTTCATACAGCTCAAGGAAGTGAGAGAGAGGAGTGGGACCATGGAGGGTTTTATTATGGGAATATGCATTTTGCACCTGCTCGATGGTAATCTGAAAGCCAATATAATCAGTGGCTGCAGGGTAATGAGAAAGCAGAATTTAATGCAGGCTAGAATTGAAGCAGAGGTTTGAAGGTTAGAAGACGAGATGTACAAAAGGAAATCTACAAGTAGGATAAAGTCGAGGAAATTATCTGTAAGTGTCTTATGAATGTTTTAATCAATAAATATGAAGTGATACATTTAAATTTAAAGTAAAACAGAAATTACACCCTTGAAGTAGGCTGGCCGAACGCCATGGAAAGCAGAAGAAATTTGTGGTATCCCTTCACAAAACAATTATGGTAATATCTCATGTTGATGAGGTATTTTAAAAAAAAGTTGAACTCTAGTTTTTGTTACGGGTTATAGAATATAAAAGTCTCTATAAAAGCTTATGATGTCCGAGTACAATGCACTGCATTGGCTTCCACGCTATAATTCATTCCTTAAAGGATACAGTGTAAATTCATCAGGATGGCATTTAATGAGAGAAAATATAGACATATTAAAAAATGTAATGAATTAGATTTTTTTTCTTTCAGAGTTTTAAACTCAGATTGGCTTAAGTACGATGTTTCTATGTTGTAACTTCATGTGTTTTCTTTCAGACTCCTGGATTCCTTCCTATCAGACAAATCTGATAACTAACAAGTCAGGAATTAGAAATATGATTTCATGGTCTGCCACTTAATGATTTAGCATATCAAAGTTACAAATGCTGTTTGAAGTTTGTGTCTTTTCATGACCCTGGAAATTTGCCTTTATATAAGTTTCTCTCTCCTTATGAAAGGCCGTTTTTCTTTTTTAACTTTGACACATACACTTTATGCTATGGAACATTATCATATTGATCATCCTAACTACTCTAGTTAACTTATATGTATAAACATAGAAAATAGGCGCAGAAGTAGGCCATTCGGCCCCCTTTAATCTACTCCTCCATTTGTTATGATCATGGCTGATCATCCATCTCATAGCCTGTTCCTACTTTTCTCTTGTATCCTTTGATTCCTTTTGGCCCAAGTTCTATATCCAACAGCTTATTGAAATCATGCAATGCTTTGGCCTTGACTGCTTTCTTTGTTAGCAGATTCCACAGACACACCACTCTTTGGGTGAGGAAATTTCTTCTCATCTCAGTCCTAACAGGTTTGCCCTGTATCTTTAGACTGTCTCTCTGGTTCTGGACTCCCCCATCATTGGGAATATCCATTCCTGACTAGTCCTGTTTGAATTTTATTGGAATCTATGAGATGCTCCTTCATTCTTCTGAGCTACAACAAGTATAATGCTAACTGATACAACCTCTCTTCAGTCTGCCTTCCCAGGAATCAGTCTGCTGAACCTTTGCTGCACTCCCTGTATAGCAAGAACATTCTTCCTCAGATTTGGAGACCACAACTGCAAACAGTATTCCAGGTATGGTCTCACTAAGACCCTGTATAATTGCAGCAAAACATCCCTGCTCCTGTACTTAAACTCACTTGATACCAAACATATCCAACATAGCATTTACTTCTTTACTGCCTGCTGAGCCTACATTCAGTGCCTTACCTTCAGTGCCTTACCTTCAGTGACTGGTGTAACAGGACACCGTGGTTGCATTGCACATTCACCCCTTTCAATGTGTAGCCGTACAAACAATAATCTGCCATCCAGTCTGTGTTACCATGTGGGTAACCTTGTGTTTACCTCATGTTATACTGCATCTGCCATGAACTTGCCCACTCACACCCACTCACTTGGATTGTTCAAATCACACCAAAGCACCTCTACAACCTCCTTAGCTCACCATCCCACCTTGCTATTTGACATCTGTAAATTTGGAGATGTTGCATTTAGTCCTTTAATCTAAATCATTCAAGTATATAATGAATAGCTGGTGTCCTAGCAGTCGTCCCTGTGGTATCCAACTAGTTACTGCGTATATTTTGGAAAAAGACCCATTTATTCCTATGCTTTGTTTCCTCTACGAATCGGGTTTCTATCCCTGTCAATATGCTATCCCCCGTCTTGTGAATTTTAATTTCACACACTTATCTCCCACGTTTGTCAAAAGCCTGTGAATGTCCAAATAGATCACATCCACTGGATCCCATTCATCAACTGTACTAATTACACCCTCAAAGAATTCCAGCAAATTTGTCAAGTATGATTTCCCTTTCATATGTCCATGCTGACTCTGTTAGGCCCTGCCACTGTTTTCTAAATGCTCAGCTATTAATTCTTTTACAATGACTCTAGCATTTTCCCCATGACCGATGTCAGCTGACTAGTCTATAATTCCTCTTTTTCACTCCATCCTCCCTTTTTAAAGAGATGTGTTGCAGTAGCTAATCTGTACAAACTGTTCCAGAGTCTCTGCAATCTTGGAAAATAACTGCCAATGCACCCACTATTTATAAGGCCATTTTTTAAACTCTGGGATGTTGATCATCAGGGTGGGGCTGTGGGGCTTCATTAGCCTTCAATTCAACAATTTCGCCAATGCCATTTTCGCATTAGCACCCTCCCTCTCACTAAACTCTGTTCCCCAACATTTATGGTACATTATGTGTATTTACTTGGTCAGCCATTTCTTTGTTTCTTGTTACGAATTCTCCTGTTTCTGACTGTAAGCAACCTTCATTTGTCTTCACCAATCCTTTTCACTTCACACACCTCTAGAAACTTTTAAGTCGTTTTTTTTTAATGTTCCCGGCAAGCTTAGTCTTGTACTCTATTTTCCCTTTGTCCTCCTTTACTCTGAGGTTTTGGAGTAGATATGTAGCTCAGTTATGGGTGTTGAGGTTGGTTGGCTCACCGAGCTGGTTTGTTGTTCCGCAGACATTTTGTTCCCATGCTTGGCAACCTCCTCAGCGCAGCCTCTGATGAAGTGTCGGTGTGTTTTCCCACCTGGTTTTTAAAAGGGCAGTAACATGGAACTATGCCAAGAGGAGGAGGAATACCTCTTCTAAGTGTTCAAGGATAATGCATATCCAAAGAACTGGGTCAGGAGATGCCTAAAGGGACAGCATCAGAAAGATTCTACACGCCCCGACACATTCATCACACTACCCTACATCAGGAACGTGTCAGAACTCACCACAAGACTTCTACGACCGCTGGGCATCAGAGTCGCTCGCAAGTCTACATCAACCCTATGACAAGTGCTCACCCAAAATAAAGAGCCACTCCCCACCATGGACAGGACCAATGTCATCTACAAAATCCCCTGCAGAGACTGCAAGAAACACTACATCGGACAATCAGGAAGGAAACTAACAACAAGAGTACATGAACACCAACTGGCTACAAAAAGACACGACCAATACTCACTCATCTCAAACCACATGGATAAGGAGAACCACAACTTGGACTGGGACAGCACCATGATCCTGGGACAGGCTAGGCAGAGATAAGAACGAGAATTCCTGGAAGCATGGCAATCCATGAAGCATGCTATTAATAAACACATTGAACTCGACCCCATATACGTTCCACTACGGAGGAAACCCGGAAGTGAGGCAATCCATCTCAACGGACCCCAGAGTTTAAAAACCAGACGAGAAAACACACCGACGCTTCATCAGAGGCTGCACTGAGGATGTTACCAAGCATGTCTGCAAAACAACAAATCAGCTCGGTGAGCCAACCAACCTCAACCTCTTCTTACTGAATTCTAAACTGTTCCCACTCCTTAGATCTGTTGTTCTGTATATAATCCCCAATAATGTTTTTTGTCCCTGGGTGTTTCCTAGCTCAACCCATAGAGATGGCACATTTTCAGAGCTAATACCCTTCCTCACATTTGCATCAATATCCTCTATATGTAGCAATGCAACTTGACCACTTTATTATTTTTGTCTGCCCATCTTCAGTACTGAATACTGCTAGATATTCAGTTCCCAGCCCTGGTAACCCTGCAGCCATGTCTCCACAATCCTGAATCTGTCATACCTGTTTTCATCTATTTGTGCAATTAATCCATCCTCTTTATCGTGAATGCTCCACATGTTAAGGCACAAAACTTTAAGGCTTGACTTTTTAACATTCCTTATCTTGTTTCCATTATTTTTCATTGTATCCCTGTTTGTTCTTGACCCTTGATTTTTCTGCCTATTACTGTTCTTATTCCCTTTTCTGTATTTGGTTCTTATCCTTAATTTCCCTTCCTCTGATTTCTTGTATTGTTCCCATTCCCTGCTATTTTAGTTTACCCCCCCCCCCCCATTTAATTTAGCAAGTGCTCCCCGGAGGCCTTCATCCCAGTGCTGCCTGTGTGTAACCTTTCCCATTTGTACTTGTCTCACCTCTCCTAAAACCGGCCCCAATGCCCCAAGAGTCTGAAGCCCTTCCCCTTGCACCATTTATCGTGGTACAAATTCATTTGCTATAACCTGCTAATTCTCCTGCAACTAGCATGTGGCGCTGGAATTCTAACTCCCTGTGTTCTGTTTAAGACTACCTCAGTTTTTTAACCTATGTCATTTTTAACAATGTGTACCACAATGTCTTCACTCTCTCCCCCTCGAATGTCTTGTAGCCATTCTGACACATCCTCAGCCTGAGCACCAGGGAGACAACATACCATTCTTGAGTCTTGTTTCTAGCCGCAGAATCACCAATCTACTTCCTGTACAGTCTAAACCGACTAAAACATTGGAGTGCAATATTTAGTTTTACAACAGTGTACTGACAATAGTGTAATGAATTTGCTGCTTTCCCTTACCAGGACACTCCTGCATTACCTGCCTAGTCGTCTTGCTCTGCTTGGTGGTTACCCATTCCCTTTCTGTCTGTGGAGTCTTAGTCTGTAGTGTGACCATCTCTCTGTATGTGCTTTCCACAACACACACTGTCTTGCTCAGAGGTAGTAAGAACTGCCAATGCTGGAGTCAGAGATAACACCGTGTGGAGCTGGAGGAATACAACAGGCCAGACAGCATCAGAGAAGCAGGAAAGTTGACATTTTGGGTTAGTACCCTTCTTCGGAAATGAGGGATAGAAGGGTCCAAACCCGAAACATCAACTTTCTTGCTTCTCTGATGCTGCCTGGCCTGCTGTGTTTCTCCAGCTCCATACTGTGTTATCACTCTCTGCCTTGTGACTTTCACAGTGACCGCAGCTACCACTCCAGACCCAAAACCTGGGCTTCCAGGAGCTGCAGCTGGAGACACTTTCTGCACACATGCTAGCTCGTGGTGCTGGAAATGTTTCCAGATTTCCATGTAGTGCAGGAAGAGTGCACCATGGCTTTGAAATTTCCTGCCATGATTTAATCATTTAAGTTAAACTTTGATTAATGTAAAATGCTTCATATCAATTGCTTCAAATCAAGTAGTGTCAATTAATCTAGGGCTTTTATTCTCTGGTATCCTTGTTACAGTAGAATATAGTCCTTACAAGTAATAACCACAAAAAAAAGTAAAAACAATCTCTTCCCTTCTGGACTGAATTCCCAGGACATCACGTTTATTCTAGTTGTCTCTCACGCAGGGTGGTCTGTTTCTAATATCATGCCCTTCAAATCTACTACACTGCAGGAAATTGATTCCAATAATGTAATCTCTGTGGCTGTCTATGAAAACCTCCCCTTCACGGTTTCTTCATGGATCATACAAATTTAACCAATAGTTGATGCATCTTGGGCTTGGGCTTCCCCATCAGCCTCCCTGACTATGTCAGCATTCTTTTACTCAGATTAAATCTGTTTTACACTCTGTGAGCCCACAAAAATCTTTGAGCTCCCTCGCCATATTTATAGACAAATGATGTGCTGTAATTTATGTTTTCCATAAGCAAAGGCTTGGTCCACTGCACACTATTTTTGAGATCACATGGCTACCAATATTTCCTTGTAAGGTATACATGTGATGTTTGTTCCTTACATTCCCAACTGCTAAGGGTTGTGTGGGCATACAACTTTCACTGGGCATTGATTCAAAATTCATTTCAGCATGAAACCAGCCAGGTTTCCATTCTCACATCTGGCAAGCTGATGTAATGTGCTTTAGATAGACTAGCATTATTTTTGTAAGGCCTGAATCCACAATTTGGGCTTGATTTGAGTGGGCTGCACAGCCACTCATCTTTTCTGATGAAGGAAAAAAGTCAGTCTCCGGAAGGGCTTAATATTGATAAGTGAAGGTTTTTAGATAGACTGTAGGTATTTAAAATTGATAAGAAAATTGGACCAGATGAAATGCGTCTAACGGTATTGAAGAAAGTGAGTGGAACTTGCTGAGGCACTAAGAGTACCTTTCAGTCTTCCCTCAATTTGAGTGGTGCCAAAGGCATTGACAATTTAACATATAACCCCTTATTCCAAAGTAATTGTAAAAGCATGGTTTGTAATTATAGGCCAGTCAATTTAATTGCAGTGGTGGGGAAATTACTTGAAGTGTTTATTTGGGAGAGAATTAATAGTTACGGAAAAATCTGGATTAATTAGGAAAAGCAAAACCATGTTTAAGTGAGATGCTGGAGATTGTTGAAGAGGTAATGGAGAGAGTTGATGCAATCACTGCTGTGATGAGGTGCATGAGGACTTCCAACAGCCATTTGATACAGTGGCACTCAGCAGTCATGTGAGGAACATTTTAGCTCATGGAATAAATTGGAAGTAGCAAAATGAATGCAATCTTGTCTGAGAGATAGGAAACAAAGACAAATGGTTAATAGATGCTTTTCAGACAGGAGGAAGGTTTGCAATGGAATTCCCCAGTCATTGCTTTTGGGGTTCTTGATTATTTTGATACATATCAACAATCTATATCTAATGTACAAGGAAGTTTGCAGATGAAGCAGAAGTTTGAAACATTTGTAAACTGTGAGGAGGACAAGTAACACTTCAAAAAGGCGTTGGAAAGTTGATGGAGTGAGCAGATAAGCGACAAAGTTCAATGTGAAGAAATGTGAGGTAATACTTCTTGGTAAAACAATGTGGAGATACATTAATAAATAACGGACACTACCTGAAAGGGTGTACAGATGCTGAGAGCCCTGGCTGTGTACGTGCAGAAGTTATTAAAATTGGGAGTGCAGGTATAATGAACAGTTAGCAAAGCGTACAGCATCTGAGGCTTTTTCAATAGGGGCATTAAGTACAATGCCAAGGAGATTTTGCTAAACTTGTACAAGGTAGTTGATCTCAGCTGGTATACTGTTTACAGTTCTGGACACACTTTAGGAAGGATGTGGCCACAATGGGAAGGGTACAGAAGAAGTTAATGAGTATTGTGCCAGGGTTGAGAAACTTCCAGGGTTGAAGATAATTTGGAGAATTTCTGGCTGTCCTGCTTGGAGAGGAGAAGGCTAAGAGAAGATTTGATAGATGTCTTCAAAATTGAGGGGCCAGGACAGAGTAGATGTTTGGAAACTGTTTCTATCATAAAACAACTAGGGGCACAAATATAATGTGGAAAAAAGTAGATGAACTGACAGCACAAATCAAGGTCAATGAATATGATCTCATAGACATTACAGAAATATAGTTACAAGGAGATGAAAAATGAGAATTTAACTTTCAGCGATGCTTGATCTTTCGGAGAGGCATGAGTAATGGAAAAGGTAGTGGCATAACACTCTTAGTAAGAAAACAAATGAGGACAGTTTTGAGAGATTATCTAGGCTGCTTTGAGATACAGTCCATTTGGTGGTGGAGGTAAAAGAAACAGCAAGGGAAACAAGACATTTCTAGGAGTAGTGTACAGACTCAAATCATTGGCCACTCTGTGGGAAAGGCAGTCTATCAATAAATAAAAGGAGCATGTAAAAGAATAGAACAATAATTATGGATGACTTTAATCTGAATGTTGAATGAGTTAATTAAATTGGAAAGGGTAGCTATGACAGTGAATTCACACAAAGCATTACAAATAGTTTTGTAGCACAGTATGTCATGAAGCCAATCAGTGAGCAGCCTATCTTGGATCTAGTAATGGGTGCTAAGGCAGGTATAACAAATTAGCTCTGAGTAGAAGATCCCCTCGATAAATGATCATACCACGATCAATTTTAATGTTCACTTTGAGCGTGAGAAACTTGGGTTGGAATCAACTGGGTTGAATTTAAATAAAAGGAATAACAATGAAGTGAGGATAGAGTTAGTTAAAGTAGACTGGGTGGTAGATTTGTAGGAAAGGCAGCAAGCAAGGAAGCAGTGGCAGACATTTAAGGAAGTAATCTATGTCTCTTGGCAAAAATATATCTCAGTAAGGAGGAAAGATTCTAAGCCAAAGAGAAATAAACCAGCCATGACTAACCTAGGTGTTAAAGAAAGTATCAAGTTGGAAGAAAATCATGTAAGGAGGCTAAGGTTAGTGATATCCTGAAGAGTGGACTAAATTCAGATTCCAGCAAAGGAGGACTCAAAGGATAATAAAGACTGAGAAAATTTACTGAAGGAGGGTCTAGGCCCGAAACGTCAGCCTTCCTGCCCCTCTGATGTTGCTTGGCCTGCTGTGTTCATTCAGCCCCACACCTTGTTATCTGAGAAAAACCACTACAAGGTTAAACGAGCAAAGAATGTAAAAATTAACAATAAGTGCTTCTTTAAATGTGTAAACTGGAAGAGAGGTCAAAGTGAACATTTGCCCCTTTAAAAATGAAGTTGGAGAGATGGTTTGGGGAACAAGGAAATGCCAGAGGAGTTAAACAGATATTTTGCATCAGTCTTTTCAGTGGAAAGTGCTTGGAGCATTCTATTAATAGTAAAGAAAATGGCAAAGGACTTAAGTACTATCATCATCACTAAAGAATTAATATCAGACAAACAAATGGGGTTAAGTCCCCAGCCCTGACAACTTGCATCAGAGTGTCCTAAACAAAACTAGTTACAAAGATAGTGGATGTGTTGTTTGTAATTTTCCAACAATTGTTGGATTCTGGAGAATTACGAGAGAATTGGAAATTGAGAACATGACACCCCCATTCAAAAAAGGAGGAGGGGAAAAAAGCAAGTAACTGTAGTTTGATTAACCTAACATATATTGTTGGAAAAGCATTGGAAATAATAGCTGAACATTTGAAAAATCATAATCTAATTAAGCATAGTCAGCTTGGCTTCATGAAAAGGAAATTATGTCTAACTAATTTAGTAGTTTTTTGAGGAAATCTCAACCAGAACGGATAGAGGAAAACAGTAGATGTATGGTATTTGGACTTCCAGAAGACAATCAACAAAATACCTTCCAAAAGCTTAATTGGAGTTGGAGGTAGTATATTGGAATTGAAAGGGAATTGGTTCATGGACAGGAAAGAGCGAGTGGGGATAAGGTGTTTGTTTTCAGGTTGGGGGACCCATAACAGGGATCAGAATGCACTGTAGCCAAATTTGCAGATGATGCAAAATAGGTGGAAAGGCAAATTGACAGAGGGATGCAAGCAGTTTACAGATAGATTAAGCAAGTGTGCAAAATATTGGCAAATGGAGTTCATTTTGGAGAGGAGAGCATTATTTATATAGAGAAAAACTGCAGAAAGCTGTAACACAAATGGACTTGGGAGGTACTTATGTATGAAGTACAGGTAGCCAGCGCACAGGTGCGGCAAGTAATCAGGAAGGCTAATGGAATATTAGCCCGTATTTGAAGGGAACTGCAGAATAGGAAAGTCTTATTGCAACTGTGCATGGGGCTGATGAGACCCTATCTGGAGTACTTTGAGCAGTTTTGGTCCCCTTAATTAAGGAAAGATATCATTGGAGGCAGTTCAAAGAAGGTTCACTAGGATGTTTCCTGGTATGGAGGGATTGCTCAATGAATAAAGTCTAAACACGATGGTACTCTCTTAGAAGAAGGAGTTTAGAAGAACGAGAGGTGATCTCATTGAAACGTATAGGATTCTGAATTGGCTTGACAGGATAAATGCAGAGAGGGTGTTTCCCGCCATGGGTGAGTCAAAAATCAGTGGGCTAGTCTCAAATAGGAGGAATTTTGTCTTTGAAGGGCATGAGTCTTTAGAACCCTTGCCACAGAAAACTGTGGGGGCTGAGCCCTTAAATATATTTAGGGCTGAGATAGATTTTTAATCAGTAGGGGGATCAAGGGTAATGAGGAAAGTGGGGAAAAAAGGGACATGAGGAATTTTGGATTAGCAAACATCTTATTGAATGGTGGAGCTTGCTCAAGTACCAAAAAGCCTACACCTGTTCATATGTCATGTAGTCTTATGAGATAATATGCAAATGAATAAAATGTGTAGTGAGAAAAAAATCTTTTGCTCACAGCAAGTGTCTAGAGTCTGGAATACATTGCTGGAAGTATAATAGCATTCAAGTGGTCATAAAGTGATTATTTAAGTAAAATAATATTTAGCTTTAGGGAAAAAACAGGGGAACAGCATTGAGTCATACTGCTTATTGAGAACTGGTACAAAATGTGGGTATTAATGGCCTTCTGCGTGTAATAGTTCTGTGATTCAAAAACAAATGGATTGATGCATTGTGGAAACCTTTTGTTTTGGAAAGAATACAAAAGAACCCAGAGAAAGGTAGTTAAGCAAAATAATAAACAGAACTAATTGGGTTGGTGTGATTGTGCATAAGTACAATAATATAGAGAAACAATTACCAGGTTAACAAAATTACCAGAAAAAGCAGGAAGCCTAAGAATTGGGACTATTTTAGAATTCAGTAAAATAGGACGAAAAGTTCGATCAATAGGGGTAAAATAGAGTATTGAAGTAAGATTACAGGGAGGGGCATTGAAATTAATCAAAGAATCTTATATAAGTAAGTGAAGCAAAAAAGACTAGGAAAGAAGAATGTAACTCTCTGTTGGAGAAATTATGATAAGGATCAGAGAATTTATGATATGGATCAAAGAAATGGCAGAAGAATTAAACACACAATTTGGCTCTGACTTCACAAAAGAGGGCACAAAAGGTATCCCAGAAATGTTAGGAGTCCAAGGGTCCAATGACAGAACAGAATTGAAGGAAGTCAGTATTAGTCAGAAAGGTATTTTCCAGCTAATGTGTTTAGAAATGCCATTAGACATTTCTGAAGTAGGTGTGACTTGAATCCATGCCTCCTGACACACAGATTAGGACAGGAGAGGTGATGGCCTAGTGGTATTATTGTTGGACTATTAATCACCAGAGACCCAGATAGTGTTCTGGGGACATGGGTTCAATTCCCGCCACAGTAGATGGTGGAATTTGAATTCAATGAAATATCTGAAATTAAGAATCTAATAATGAATGTGAATCCATTGTTGATTGTTGAAAAAATTCGCCTGGTTCACTAATCTCCTTTAGGGAAGGAAACTGCCATTCTTACCTGGTCTGGCCTACATGTGACTCCAGACCCACAGCAATGTGGTTGACTCTTAACTGCCCTCTGGGCAATAAATGCTGCCTAGCCAGTGATGCCTTCATCCTGTAAATGAATAAAGGAAAAAAAATCACTACATCACTTGAGCCCTTGGTATTAATAGGTAAACTGTGCTGTAGACATTAATGCAATTGAAAGCTGATAAGTGATCGGGCATGATAATCTAGACTCCAGAAAATGAAGAGAAATGGCCCTGGAAATATTGGATTTGTTGGTGGTCATTTTCCAATATTCTACAGACTCAAGCGGTTCTTAGAGGTTGTAGGGTGGCAAATGTGTTGGGAAAATGCTAGAGACTGTTTGAAGAGATGTGGCAACAGAATATATATATAGCTTTAATTGGATTGTACAAAACAAGTATGGGATAATGAGAGGCGAATCATGCTTAACAAATCTATTGGGTTTTTTGAGAAGGTAACTAATAGAATAGATGAGGGAGAATCAGTGGATGTGGTGAATTTGGAATTTCAGAAGACTTTTCATAATGTCTGTCATAAGAGGTTAGTGGTCAAAAGTAAATCATGTGGGATAGAGACTAATATATTGGCCAGATTGACAATTGGTTGACAGATAGGAAACAGAGAATAAGTAGGTCTTTTTCTGAGTGGCAGGCAGTTGCTCCTAGGATAGTGCAAAGATCAGTTCCTTTTATATATATGTATATATTCCAATAACCTGAATGAAGGGATCAAATGCAATATTTTCCAAGTTCGCTGATAATACAAATCTGGGCAAGACGAATTGAGAGAAGAAAATATAGAGACTTCAAAGTGAGTTAGGATGATTTGAGTGAATGGGCGAACACATGGCAGATGCACTACAGTGAGGTTAAATGTAAAATCATCCACATCAATGCGATAACCCAAAAGGAAGAGTATTATTTAAATGATGATTATATTGGGAAATGTGGATGTACAAAAGGATCTGGTGTTCTTGTACTCCAGTCAATGAAAACAGACAGTCAGGTGCAGCATGCAGTTCAGAAAGTAAAAATAATATATTGTCCTTCTTTGCGAGGGGATTTGAGTTCAGAAGTACAGATGGCTTACTACAGTTATAAATGGCCTTGGTATTACGACAGCTGGAGTATTATGTACAGTTTTGGTTCCCCTACCCAGGAACAGATATACTTTCCATTAGAAGAAATAAAGCAGACGTTCACTAGGCTGATACCAGGCATGGCAGTACTGTCTACGAGAAGAGGTGGGCCTGTTCGGCTGCCGTGTTTACAGTTTGGAAGAATAAGAGGGAATCTGATTGAAACATACGAAATTCTAATAGAGAGGACAGAATGGATGCAGGGAAGATGTTTTTCTGGGTTGGGAAGTCCAGAACCAGGGGTTACAGTCTCAGTATGCAGGATAGCCCACTTAGGACAGAGATGAGGAAATATTTCTTTAAGCAATGGGTAGTGAATCTGTGGAATTCTCTACCACTGAAGGTCAATGGGAGAAAGTCACTGAATATATTCTAGAAAGAGAGAAAGTTTTTTTTAGATTTTAAAGAATCAGGGGTATAGTGAGAAAGTGGAACTGTGAAATTGAGATAGAGGATCAGCTATTATCATATTGAATGGCAGAGCAGGCTTGAAGGACCAAATCACCTATTCCCACCTAATGTTTCAATGTAACTACAGACTTTGAGTCAAAAAAACTGTGTGCAAAGCAGAAGAGTAGATTTCCTATTTTGTCTGGGGCTCACCTTTAATAACTTTGTCAGTGAATAGTTACTAGATTCTTGGATGTTAGTGGCTTTGGAAGCTGTGTACATAGTGGTTACAACTTATACTTGTAAACATTGCTGATTAAACAGTCGGTTGTTAATTCATTTCTAGTCAGTGTAGATTTTCACTTAGTTTTTGAAAGCCTCTATAATCCAGTATTTGCAGATGCATATAAATCTATGTTTAATTTATTAGTGTGTTAATGCAAATGTTTTAATTTCTCCCCTAGTTTCCATGTTAAAATTGCCTTTGATAGATCTGGCACCAGTCCAATTTTGGTACAGATATTTTTAATCGACCAATTCAGAGTTGTTATTAGCACACTTCTGGAGCAGATAGAATTTGAATCTGGGTCTTCTGCCCTAGAGGTAGGAACGTACACATTAATGTATTAGGCTTGATTCATGAGTGACCAGTCTACCACAAGTACTGATTTGTAGCAGCTACCACTGTGAGCACTTACTGCTTAAAGTCCAGTTGTTTACTTGCAGATTAGATTCCACACAAGAGGGTAGTGATCAAAATTAGAGCAGGTGGGATATATGGGGAGGTGTGTGCAAACGTACTGGTATGGATTGAGGAATGTTTAATGGACAGAAAACAGAGTAGGATTTAATGGATTATGTTCAAGGCTATAGGCTGTGACTAGTGGGGCACTGCAAGGATCAGTTCTGGGTCCCCAGTTATTCGCAATCTACACCAGTGGTTTGGATGTGGGATTAAATGTACTGAATCTAAATTTACAGAAAATACAAAACCAGGTGAAAGAGAGCAACAGGATGTAAAGACATTTCAGGGGAATTTGGAAAGGCAAGCATTTTGACAGATGAAGTTCAATGTGGAGCAATATGAGGTTAACCACCTTGATTGCATTTCTTTGATGAGAGGCTGGGAAGTGTTGAACTTCAAAGTGACTTGGATTCATGAGTCACTGAAAATTTAACAATAGGACAATATGCAATTATGGGAGAAAGTGTATGTTGACTTTTGTTGTTAGAGGGTTGGAGTAAAGGAATAAAGGTATCTTATTAAAGTTATGTAAGGCCTTAGAGGCTGCACCTGAGTATTATGCACAGTTTTGGCCCCCTTACTTGCAGAAGGATACATTCTTTATAAAGGGAGTGAAAGAAAGGGTCACAGAACGAATTCCTGGCATTGCCCTATCAAAAAAAAATTGAATGGACTGCCTTCATGATCTGGAGTTTAGATGTAGGAGAGCAAATCATATTCAAACATACAAATTAGTGGTTTGACAGGGTAGCTGCATGGAGGATATTGCCACCGGCTAGAAACCTGGGGCGCAGTTTTAGAATTAGTTAGAATAATGTTTAGAGCTGATTTTTTTTTTCCCACTGAGGATGAAGAATCTTTGGAATTGTCTTCCCCGAAGGGTGGGAAGAATCTGTCATTAAGTATGTTCAATGTTGAGAATGATCAATATCAAAAGAATGTGCACAAAAATGGTGTTTAAGTAGAAGATCACCATATTCTCATTGAATGGTGGAGAGTACTGAAGGGGATAAAAAAAGTATACTGCTATTCCTCTTATAATTTTGATAAACTGAATATGGTTCTTTTATGCCTCCACTTTTCTGCAATTTATTATTAGCATAACAAATCATGTTCCTCTCAAAATAAAACAAAGAACTGTAGATGCTGGAAATTTGAATCAAAAGTTGAAATTATTGGGGAAACTAAAGTCTGACAGCATCTGTGGAGAGAAAGTAGAGTTCAAGTTTTGGGTCCAGTTTTTGTTTCCTGTCAAAAGTTGTTTTTTGTGAATTGTACCTCGTACAGTAACTTATTGATTATGAAGCAGATATTAATTGGATAGGGTGGTATTAATACTTTAACAATGAAACTATTAGTTCTTCAGCATTATGTTGTTATGCTCGAACAAATCATCCAGCAAGACATTTCTGTTTCTCACACCATTTATTGCTGTATCTTCCTTGAATAAAGTTACACAATCAGCGTATTTTTGGCTAGTTTTATACCCTGGCCTTACATTTCCTGGAAGTTGCATTTGACACTGCTTATGTTAATTTACTTATGGCCCTGAATGTTCATCATAAAAGGGAGATATTTCTCTCATCTATTTTGGGTTAGTTTCAAATCATGTCCTTTACAGTCGAAGTAAAACAATATATTAACTCTTAATCTCTGGCTTAGAACTAACAGTAGCTAACTCAAAAAATTGTAATAAGTTTCAACTTCTGCTTGACAGCTGAACATGCACCAACAATTTTTTTGTCCACAAAAAAATTCAAATAAGTATTTTGTGGTGCCACTTAGCTTTTCTGTCTGTCTCTTACGAGCGTGCGCACGCATACGCACCAAAGCATCCTCTTTAGTAGCGTGGGTTGGCCCTTTCACCTAAAAGTAATGTGACTAATCAGAATAGTATAATCTCTAATCAAAAAGTTAGAGCTTTACTCCAGCATTAAGCAACTATTTAAACATTAGCAATAAATTAATGAATTATTTTTTGACATCAAATACTTTACAAATGTACTGCCACCATTGAACAAAACATGCTTAACATTCCGATGTTGAAATGCAGAACTCTATGGACGCACTTAAAAACACAGTATACCATTGCTATAAGATAATATGGCCACATAAACTTACACCAGTATGTTTTGAACATTTTGAATTGAAATTGAGGAAATAAGCATTTTATTTTGCAATATTCACAATCGCGATGCTTGTTTCTCTATGGGTAGCCTTGCTATTTTATACCAGCAACAATGTAGCAAATTGATTTGGTGTTTGAATTTGTGAATGTGAACCATTCTTGCAGAGAATCATTTTGAAATTAGATTATATTCATGATGAACACATCACTGAATGGCTGAAAGAGTTTAGAAACTATTTCCTCATAAATTGCTTTATTTAGATGCAATACCTTGCCAAGTAAATTGAGATTTAAACCAGGGTCCTATTTGATAATGAAAAAGTCTTAAGTTTTATTTTCAGCATAATGCTGCTCTCCATTTTAAACACAGAGATCTGCCTTATTTTGTGAACCTGGGTATATGTGCAATTGTTTAAGCCAATCTAAAACTTGAAAACAGTTCACAATAAAATATCCAAGGGCAATGTCATTCTGCTGAGGCTAGTTATGTATTTATTGCTGAAAAGAGACATCTTTTGGGGGGAATTGATTTGTGCAGAAGTAAGCCCTCTAGTGTACAGGTGCCAGAGTAAATACCTGAAGAATAATGTTCACTGTGCTGCTAATCAATATCAGAACACAACTGTACTTGAGGCCACTCTCTTGTTAAAAACAAATTTGTTAATTCTGACAATTTAATTGTATTTCCCAGAGCTGATTTTAAAAACATTTAAAGGATTCTGGTGGAAGGAAAGTGCATAGATCCTTTTGTGTTGAAACTGTTGCTATCTATGTGCTACATGGATTACGTCATCTTTTGTGGCATAGCATAAATTGTTTCACTGTTGTTATTTTACATAGTTTTTCTAAATGTATTATACAATTTAGAATTTAGTACCCTATGCTGGATTTGCTATTTGATATTGTTATACGATGGTTGCTCAGTGGTAGTTAGAGTTTATAAATAAAATGTGTCAATTCTGAGTAATAGCTAGCTGCGTTACATTGCCAACTCAGCATTTTCTCTGTTTAGACAAGGAGTACATATGAAAGAAGTTCAGCTTGTTGGTGTTCCAATACTGTCTTTTTTTAATGTTGATAAAGAGCTGGCTTTTTATTAACTTCATTTTTCAATCTTTCACTTTGCCCTGGTGACAGTTATATTGCAGCTAATGCAAAATGGGTGCATGTGAAATCATCTTCACAGTGCAGCTTGCACCACCTGCCAGAATTTAATCATGGGCAATTCACTCTATTTTTTGGTCAATATAAAGCTGAAAATAGTTTTTCATTAAAATATTTATCATCAAGGTCTGTTGGATTTTATTTGGTCTTATGCTGGCAGGTCAGAGATTTTTAATAGCCTTAGTAAAAGTTCTAACCACTGCTGCCTATAAACTGTAACTACCATTGCATGTGCTTTATACCGGGAAACTAAAATGTTTCAACTAACTGAAAAGCCTCAAGGGAGAGTTAATTGCAGGAAGGCCATGTTAAATATTTGTATGTACTTTCTTCTTTCACAGTAAGCAATTTTTTTTCACCTTGAAGTTAACAAATTACAAAAATATTTGATAATTTGTCTTTCTTTCACAAACTGAGCAGTTTAATTTAAGTCTGCAGAATACAGTTTAGATCTTGTCCTAATTGTTTTTTTCAGTCTTTCCATAACTTTCTATTTTATATACATTTTTAAAATGACCTTATTGCAATTTAGTCAATTTTAAGAGACCATTTGAGCTGTTAAATACCCAAATGACATTGTGATGTCTACATGTATTTTGTAAAGCAATCTGGAGAAAGAACAGCATTGTATTTGGAGGACAAATTTGCAACATGACAGATTTAGCATGCCACAGGGGACGATATTACTGTGGTATGCTAATTGATTGAATTGCTTTGTTTTCTTGAGATAATCATAGTGAAATTGCATTTTTTTTGTGTCATGAAATGTCGCAAGTTTGGATCATTTGGTGATAAATATATTGTTAAATTTGGGTCACAATAAGAAAGTGTATCGCATATTCTGCTTTGAATGAAGCAGTGTGACACACTTTGGAAGTAACTAGTTTTGACAAGTGGTTTGACATCGTTTGAAGATGGGCTTCTTGGGCTTTCCATCAGCTACATATTTTTGAAATAATTTTGAATCACATGCACTTGTTTGCTAATCATGGAACTTTTTCTGTCAATCCAAACTAATATTGATGAGCATGTGATGTATATAATATTTACTTGTGTATGATGTACTGATTTGGAATACTGCATTTCACTCCTACAGAATACTGTAATGAGAAAGAGACATAATATGCTGTATTGATGTTTTGCATTCCTCTAAGGTGTGTATTTGCACTACTATTGGTACATAATGGAGTGCAAAATGTTTGGGATTTGTGGTTATGTTTTGCTTTATTTACTGTATATGTTAGATACTGCTAACAAGTAGGCTAACGTATTAGTTTTTGACAGTACATTGTCAAGTGGAAATGCTAGCATATTAAAAATTAAACAGTAGGACAAACTTTTCATAAATAAAGCCCACTTGGTAAACACAGAGAAATTGGTTCTAGCAACAGTTAGAAAACTTCAACATGTTTTTCTAGTTTTTTGAACTGTTTATGAATCTTGAGGTTGTCATTATTTTGATGTTTCCTTTTCCTAAAACAAACTAGTCTTTTGAGAATTTTAGTGATGTTCTGGTGAATGTTAATAGCAGAAGATAAAGCAAGAAAATAGGAAAATATGATCCAGTTTCATAGAACTCATCATGCAGAATACTGTAATAACAACAAGGGTCCAGACCCGAAACGTCAGCTTTCCTGCTCCTGTGATGCTGCTTGGCTTGCTGTGTTCATTCAGCTCTACACCTTAATATCTCAAGCTCCAGCATCGGTAGTTTCTGCTATCTCTCATGCAGAATACGGTGTTGGGTTCAATTATAAAAACTACACAGCCAAATCTTCTGAATTTCTGAAACTTTGCTAAGTAATTAAATCAGTGTTCCTGGTGATAACGATACTTGCAAAAATGTAAACAATATTTTTCTTTTATGAAGTTATTTTCCGCCCCATTAATTAGTTTTAGATATTTTTGCTAAACTGTTAAGCTATTTTGGAACATTCTTTGTGACATGTATTTAAATATATTTAAAATGCAAATAACCCGACGATTAATGGAAGCATTTTGGGTTCATGTTTCATTTTCGTTTATGACGTTGGATCAGAATGTATACCTAGAGCAAAATATTCTATATGGCGTATTCAAGCGCAAGTAATCTAAAAGCGTAATTTTGTAAAACAGGAATATACCAGGTCCATATTTAAACTGAGTGTTTGCCTGTTAGAATCAGCAGGTGACCCCGATTCATTAAGAAAATCGTTTCACGTCCCTACTTAATATATGAATCTGATCCGTTTTAGCGTTTAATGTAAAATTTAATGCTTTATTCATAAGCGGCAGGCAAAAACTTCTGGCACTTTAAGCGTCGTGAGCGACCTTTTATTGTAAAATTAAAGGGGATTTCATGACGTGTCTTTTTTATTTCATAGAAGTTTATTGCGTTTTAATAAAGATCGGCGAAAAATATGAACTGCCGTATCTTATTTAGTCAGTCTGACTTGCGCGCTTGTATCTGAAATCAGTCCGAACTGAGTTTAGTTGGATCGTCTTTTCGTAATTTAATCATTTAGCCGAATACAGCAAAGCATCTCTGCATGGTGAGTTTGTGAGCTGACTTTTCTTTCTTTAACCTCCGTGGCATTGATTTTAGTTTGAAAAATACGTGACATTGTAGTCAGTACAATTGGAGGACGATAGAGCGCGACTTAGAAACAATTATTGTAGGTGGGAATGCACTAAATTTTGGCTACTGAAACGAGTACTCCATTGGTTGATGGTAATTTGTCCTCACATGAAACTTGTGGTGGAGTGCAACTCCAGTCAAGACTTAAGATTTTATACCGTGTTATCTTCAATCTTTCCTGTTTAATATTACATGGAGTAAAAGGTTCAAATTTCGTGACAAGATACCTTTGTTTAAGGGAGCATAATTTTACGTCTTTGCATACAATTCATGAATAATAGTTACCTGCTTTATTCTGCCCTGGTGTATTTGCAGAAGTATTTTTCTTCTCGATGTTTTTAATTGTACTTTGTTTCGTACAACTGATGTATGAATTCTAAACCGTTTTTTTCGCATGTATGAAGTGCAAACTTTTTATGTCAGGGTCTACCTTGAAATGGCGGGAGTGATCCTTCTTAAACGTGGTGACTCGATTCTCTCTGCACAATGGAAAACCATACCTCTGTTGTCTAGTCAACCCTATTCGGTTTTAATATTCTGCGTCTAATAACTTCGCCATCATGTGAATGTATGAATTTATGACTTTGAAATGTGAACAGTACTCATTATAGATCTGTTTAAAATAAGATTAGTTGAAAACGCAGAAAAATATTGCAGCTTCTCGTACCAGCAGTGAAATTTCTCACAAAACTGCAACAATTTTGAACTAGAAATTATAGACATTGACCAGAGGTGGAAGTGTCTCGCTTTTTGTTACATAATAGGTTAGACTAATTGTCTCTAAACGATTTTTTTGTGTGTGTGGTTATGAGATGTTTCACTGCGATCTTGTTTGGAATAGACCCAATTTTCTTAGTTTCTCATGGGCTTGAGTGGTCTGTGTTGACAGGTTCTGAGGAAGACGTGCTGGTTAAAGGCAGACAGTCCATTCGAACCCAAGCTGTGGGCAACCAGAACTCCGAGAGCGAAATTCTGCTGGAGGGAGACGACGATACGCTTACTTCACTGGAAGAGAAGGAGATTGATAACATGGCGGGTAAAATAATTTATCTTTTTTCACACCAGCTTTACGTTTTAACGAAAGATCCTTGTGTAATTTCCCAAGCTCAGTTCTGGGACTGATGCTGGGACAGTGATGAATTGACCTAATCCGAATGAAGCCAATAAAAAATATCATTTTCCTTCGCAATTGCATCGGGTGCTCTAACATTACATTAGCATTTGACTTTCCACATTTCCTTATGAGCTTGATTTGTCTCCTTGCACTTCAATCCTTTCTCCTTGAAGAGTTTGCAATTAAATGAAATAATTGTCGAGATTTTTATGAAAATATCCGGAACGTCAACGACTGATGTTATTTCTTGCGGCCGATAACTTTATAACGTGTTTATATTCGGTCCTGATTCCTAGCTCTAAACTTCTGTTTGAAGGAAATATTCCAGCGGAGGGTTTGCAGCTCAATACATATTTACTTATAGGATAATTACGTGAACTTTCGGCCAAATTTGATTGCAGAAATGCGGCACAGAACAAAAACAATCAAGGCTAAAATGGTTAAAATCTTGCCGCAGTATTTTGTGATTGTGCATAGCTGTAGTGTTCACGTCAGTCTCTGTAACATTAAGATTTGTACATTTGAGTGTCTCGCATGGCACGTGCCCTTAAACCGCAAAACAAGTTACCGCGGATGTATGACTTCACTTTGTATCTAATGTTATTTTCCTTTATACCTAATGTTTATTAGATATCTGGGGAGCTAATTACGTATTAAGCAGGAGAAATAATGTCCATAAATAAATAAATCGTTTTCAGATAGCGTAAGAAAGAGTTCAAATGCAATCGTCTCTCGGTAGCTACCTTCAGGATTAGGCCTGCACAGATGGGAATTTGGTCGAAGCTCAAGAATTAAAGAAAAACCCATCTGATCTGTATGTGCAGTGATATCTCATTCTTTCGGTCGTCTTGCATCTAACCTCCAAAGTATTTCGCTTGTAAGTGAATTTCAGGACAGGTGGCATTGCTTTAGCTGTGGGAGTGGTCAGTGAGCTTGGCTGTACCAAGCTGAGAACCGGAAAGGAGCATAGCTGCTGGTTCTGGGGAGAAAGCGGGTAGCCGCTATGGCTGGTGCAAAAAATAAGGATCGTGCTTTCCGCCCCAGTGGGAACGGATTGCTGTCACCGCTGCGAGAGGGTGCAGAAACCAGGCTGTAGCCATGCTTTTGTTTCCTCGGGACGGGGGAGACGGGGGGTGGGGCTGCTAATTGGAGGGCAAAGGGAGAGAAATAGCTTGAAATGAAGGATGAAGTATTCTTCAAGCACTAATGGACATTCGTTATTATGCTGTATTCTGACGAGTCACCAAATGTTCAAAACCAAATGTAGTATGCATAACTCAAGGAAATAAAAACCAACAGCGTTATGTCTGTACCGTGGGTGCGCAACACACTGCGTTTAATCTTTGTATTATAGTATGGCGTGGAGACAGCTAGGATAATTTAAATTGCATAGGGTTTCACTTTGAAACTGCTCATTTTTAATTATTTAAACGACGTGTAGAATTTGGTGCTTCAATATTATTTTCAATTTGCCTTCAACTAAAGTAACAAGTGTGAAATTGTTTTGCGATGTAGCCACTTTGCCAGTGCGGCGCAGATATATGCAGAAGATAGTGTAAAGGGGTGAGAGCAGAGTTTAATTATAAAATCTTGACATTGGGAATAGGATTAAGCAGTAATCCTTTCTAATAAAGTCTGCAGTGTAAATTAACTGGAAGTTATCAGGGGTCTCCTATAGGAGCCCATGGGCTGTGTGCAATGCCAGATCATTGCAGATGGCTGCTGTGTTCTCATTGTAATTGAATGTCTCACCGTGATTGAAAAATGTTATTTCTCCCCTGTATTACATGTTAATGCATTAAGGGCACGGCGAGACGGCAGAGAACACGAGATGGTGATTCCATCCATTTTTGAAAGAGCTTGGGGAAATCAAGGCGGTTTTGTATCTATCTGCTGACCATCTGCAAACAGTATATTGTAGACTGGGAATAGAGGGCAAATCCTACTCTAATCTCACATGAGAATCGTCCGCTATTGTCGAGGTGGCATACATTAAGATTGATGAGAGATTAAAGACTGCTCAGGTCTAAGCAATCAATGAAAATGACAATTAATTTGGAAATTTTTTGGCAATTACTCACAGAATGATTACCTCCACTAGTTCGGCGAGTGAACCTGATTTTGTCATTTATGGAAAAACATAAAGCCATGATTGCAGCAGTGAAATCTAGCTGTTCTGAAATCTGCTCAGACTGTAGTTTTAGATATAGCCCACGGGCGCTTTTTTCTTTTAGTAAATTCATATGACGATGTTGCAAATGTACTTCGGCCCTTTTAGAAATTGAGCACCATGTGTATATATTTCCTGTACGAAGTCTTAGAAAAACATGCAGAACAAAAGGTGGTGGTTACTGCATGTCAGCGTGTGGGTTGTTCTGAAATGAAAGATTTTACGCTGGAGTTAGGTTAGCCATGCTGTCTATGTTATTGAAAATGTTTCCCTTTACCATTTTCCTTCACCTGGCTATCATAGTTCTATCCTTTGGAACACATCAGATAAAGCAGCTATCGCTTCTTATGGTTATATTTAATGCTTGAATGCTTTTGCTTAGAAATAATCCTTCTATAAATCCCTTTGTACTTAGTGATCATTACAGTGAAGTGCATTCATCTGTATACCAACTGGGCAGCTGTGAAATGTGGATCACAGTATCTCAAAGCAGCGGCTATTCGCATAGAAAAGCTGCGTGCAAATTGAGGGCTAAATGTGACCTTCTTCAGAGTTATCCCAATACAAATGTATTGACCGTTTCCAATCATGTTGGGTAAAACCGACTAAGTTGCGTATTAGATAGTGGTAAATAAAAATCTACATTTTAACATGACATCCTGTAAATTGTTAAAGCGTAAAGCGAGTATTTGTGAAAGCAAATTATTTTGCTAAGATGTACATTTAGGCTAAAATCAAACATTTAAATTCTTCTTATATGACAGTGTTGTGTTTACTCAATGTGTATTATGACTGGTTTGATTTTCAGATCTGATTTCAGTTTTTTTCCTCTTTGCCTTTCTTTTTGCGTCTAAAATCATATTTTTGAGGAAGTTCTTTCTTGCTAGTACAGGATAAGGCTAACACTTGTTAGTAAGCCATCGTTTCGCTTATTTCTAGGACCTGTGAATTTCACCACTGCTGTCCAGCTTATCGCGCCGGCTGTCGTTGCTAAGGGAACGCTGTCAATCACCTCTTCGGAGCTCTACTTCGAGGTAGACGACGACGACCCCAGTTTTAAAAAACTAGACCCCAAGGTAAGTCGGCGATGACACATCTGGGACATTTTTTTAAAAATGACGGCTCTTAAATACACGAAATTATAACCTTTGAACAGCTACTGGTGAATATAACGCTGTCTCGTTTACATCAGCGGGCACAATTTTTCGCATTCTTTACAAAGCAACAAAATAGCAATGACTTAGCATCCGAATAGATGCTGCTTAAAAAAGACAGCATTACTGTAATTGCAGTACATTTTTAATTGTATATGTTTACTACCAAGACTGATTTGTGGTACAAAATCCAGTTTCAGCTCTTAACTATATAACTTCAAAATTTGCAAGTGTACCTTTTGCTTGTAATCAAATATTTTATACCAGAAACCATTTTCATTTGTTTGCTGTTTTAATATGGTAATTACACTGCATTTCGAGAATAATTCCTCATGCAAATCCTAAATTTTAAGTCTATAAGTGTTCGACTTAGGAACAACGGTATCAGTTTTGAAATTAGAATGAATTCCCTATCCCCAAATGTAAATAAATATGGAAGACTAATATTGTTTGTATCATTTCTATGGCCGATTCTCCATCATTCAGTCATCCTAATTATAATTTCCTCGTCTCTTGTATTCGCCCAACATTCTCAAAAAATCCAGTGTTTTATATCAACGCTTTTATTGCACAGCATTTATTTCTGTAATCATCTTGAAGTTGTGCTTGTGTAATATAAAAGTAAGAAGAGCTCAAATTAATTCAGCTTCCAATGAGTCGGCACTATTTGTAAAACTCCAATTCATTGTATTCACCCGACTTGAATTTTAGCGCCGTACAAGTTAAGAGTATGGCTAATGATTTCTGAAGTTGAAAAATGTTGCTGCAGATCTAAAATCACTCCAAAACTTGAAACGTTTCTCACTATAGTTCCACAACAAGGCCGTCTACCCTCCATTTCCACAGTATCCACTCTGACCATGCTTTGTAGCAGCGAGATTTGGGCCTGCGTTCTGCTTTCAGAAAGACTTCTACGAAGCATGTTGGAATATGATTGAATATCGCTGGCACTGCTGTAGATGTTCAGTCCCCTACTTGGAGGTGTATTTTTTAGGGCTTGTGGGTTAACATATTGCCTGTTTAAGAGTTAAAAGGTATTAGACCTTTTGTGGTAGAATTTTTTAAAGAAAAAGGCTTAATGCCACGTTCAAATGTGAAAAAAGTCGAGAAAAACATTTTGTTAATGCACAAATAAATTCGAAATATTTCAAATTATAGTAGCGCTGGCGTTTAAATACTACGAATGACGTGAATGTATAAATTTAAGTTAAAGCAAGCTGCAAATTGTTATTTGGTCTGGATGCTGAAAGTTTTTCATACAGACGCATAGTGATAAACTGTTAAACATGGTAGTAAGCCAAGACTCACTGCCAGACTTTCCTTATTACGTTTTTAGCGCGCTTGACCCTGGAAAAGCAAATGTATCTTAAGAATCTGTAATTCATAACTCGTCGTAAACCACTGTTCTTGATATTTCACGTGTGTCTGGTTTGGAGATTTGAGAAGGAATTTAGATTTGTGCAACTTGCAATGTGAAACCGTGACTAGAGAAATAGCTGGCACTTCCGATCATCCTGGGAAAATACATGCCAAGTATTACGTACATTCATCTTTAACACATTCCTACAACGTGCTTTTGAAATGGAATATTCAAATCGCCAAAATAGTAACGTTAACACCTCAGCTCCAAAGATTATTTGTAATTTGCGATTTTTGAATTCTTCTGGGCCTATAACTAAATTAGATTTTAGTTGAAATTTACATAACAACACGGGTCACGCTTCAATCATGCGTACAACTCATTTCTAAAATTAAGACAACAGAGCCCTTGCCAGTCAGTTAGAATAGTTAATAGAATACTAGCTCAGCTTTACAGCCTTCAAAATGGCTTAATTTCACAGTATTGTTTGTAGGGTTCTTGAAAGATATATGTACAGATCAGCAATACAAGAATTAAATTGTGATCTTAATTCTGACGGCGAAGCTTATTTGTGCAACATGTTTTCCGTTTCCGTCTCTTCCCAATCGTGACGTAGCCGTGGGCATCGTTTTTAAAGGCTATTGTTTGCCGTTAACACTCGAAACCAAAACAGACTGACAAGCTCTTACCAGCTCTGATAAGATCTGCTGATAACCTCAGGCTTCACACTTACACCAGTTTGGTGTTTTAATCACCGACAGTAGCTGCAAACTGAGATGAGACAAGTTCTAAAGCCTGTTGAATGTTCGGTTTATTTTAACTAAATATTTTTTGTATAGCTATTTCCAAGTCTAAAAATGAAAACGCAATTCTCAAATTATAAATTACAGGAAACCAGGACATATTTGATTGGGATATCTTGCGCACTACCCAATTTTATCATCATCCTGTAAAAATCGAAGAACTGCCTAGACTTCCATGTTCCCTCCTCCAATGTTTGTAGATTTTTAAAAAAATATTAAAATGCCGTTCTTGTGAAACTGTATTTCTGAACGTTGCTGAACAAATTTCAATACCGTATAGCAATTTTTAAAACAAATTTCACTTTAAATATATCCATGATGATCACTTTAACTTGCAATTATTGAAAGGTCCACCAAGTTGTTTTTCAGAATTGAAACGCTCCTCAAATAGTTAAGTGCTATTCGCAAAATTATGCTCCATATTTGCATCTTTAGCAGCTAAAATGAGAGTAGTATTTATGTTTTCTAATATAGTTATTTGTAGTTTAAACCGAGTAAATATACTGTGCCAATGTTTTCGGGATTCAAATGAATTCAGAAGTTCTGAAAAAAGTTAGCCTTGTAAAATCACCACACACCTGTGGACAGTACTATGAAACTGTAATATTGAAGTAACTACGGCCTTTAATAAATATTTCCCCGTGCTATGAAATAACGCTCCAAACTTAGTTTTCATTTGGAATTACTTCAGTACAAACTCTCATGATATATTCCAAGTAATGTCCTGCAAAATTAGACTTCTTGTAAGACTGCGGCCTAAATGTAAAGATTCAGCCTTATAGACTGGAGGTGCTCTGGCACATTGCGAGAGAGGTTCTTCGTTTCTCTCGATTGAAAGTTTCTCTGGCACCTCAACTACAGTGACGCAGCCTTTTCGATGGCATCAAATGGCTCTTGTGCCTTTCATCTCTGCTTAGAGGTGCTGTCTTTATTCTAAATCTTGTACAGTTGTAGCGTGGCCGACTTTGCCCTTTCTAATTCAGCACTTTCACTACAATATGATTCCCTCCAATGGTACTTGCTAGACAGGAAAATTAACATGTGCTCATCTAAGGAATTTGGAATAGTGACATTTTTTGCCTTTCGAACGTATTTCAGCAGTGATGTCTCGAGTGATTACTTCACGGCAGTTTAATGCTGTGCAAAGTTTATATTCTCTCATTAACAGAGTTAGGAAATTCCAGCGATCTAACAACAGCAACATAAGTGATCTAAAGTTTTGTTTAAAAAGGTATTTTTAATCTTTTTAATTATTAGTGTGCAACTGAAATGGCATTTGTTGAATTTAATTTTAATGTTAAAAATATTGAAAACGATGAAGGAAATCAATTCACACTTGCAAATTCTTTGTACTTCAAAAACTATAGAGGCAATTTAATATTGTGAATTCTAACATTTTGCCAGCAATTAATTTACAATTGTGGGACAATGTAACTATGGAATGATCCATGCCAAAACGCAATAAATGTATCAGTAATGAAGCCAAGTGAAAATATTCAGATGTAAATTAACGGGCCAAAATGCAGGTAAATAACTTTATTACCGTTCACGTTTATTTAAGGGGCACAAAGTTTGAAGTTGGCACGCAAAATACATTTTACAACAGAAGTTTTCTTTGTCTTTAAAAGACCGCATTTTTAAATAAAGGTTCCTTACAGGCTGACAACATCGAGACAAAACTGTCAACATTTAGTTTAAAATGTACCTTGAATTTCTCTCATCTCTAGTCCGTTTGCTTCTTTTCAAGTCTTTTTGTTTTAATTATTTACTAAGTTCACATTGGTGTGCCTTGTATTAATTGTAGAACATGTAGAACTCAGCGAACTATAGCTTATCGAGACTTTTTGCGTTGGTAAGAATTTCTCTTGCCAATCGCCATGTCTGTTTAGCCGCACTTTCCAGAGCCGAATGAGGCTTTCCTTGGAAAAGATCTAGGTTTGGAAGAAAGTAATGAGGACACCTCCGGCACTGGAGACAAGAGATGAGCTGGAGCAGTATGCCGTTGAGGCGGTCGCCAAGGCATGACTCGTCCCAGTCGGTTTCTCTGGGGTGTTTTTCGCATTCGTAGAGTAATAGTGTCTTCATATGGTAGTTGTTGAGGGGCTGCCCTGGCAACTCGAGGTGTCGATCGCGCAAAGTCTTTAAAATGGATAGGCACTTTTTCCTACAGCCCCCTAACAGTAGCCTATTTTCAGCTTCCCCGAATTGTAAAACCCAAGCGTCGCTCTCTGCCGAGCTCTGCTTGCCTGTCAGGGAGTAGCACTCTTTGGAAAGGAGATTGAAACCTTCAGCTTTGACTTCGGCCACCCGGTTCGGACCGGGCCAAGGAATGTGTGGCATGGGCCACTGAGCCGCACTCCTGGGCCAGATGCCCGTGCATTTGAAAGCTGGCGTGATCTGCACTACATAGCGCTCTCTGATCCTTAGTTTTACCTCGCTTGTGTCTGCAACCATCTTCACCACATCTCGGTAACTGCATTTGTCCACTGCCTGTGCTACCAGGGTCTGAAATCGGGAACGGATCTTTCGGGCTGACAGGTAACCTGAAGCTGTAATAAACTCGACCCAAAGGGACATGCTCCTCTTGCGCCCGTCGCTCAGTTTTAGCACGGCACAGCCAGGTAGCGAGCCATCGTCCACGAAGTTGAAGACCCCCATTTGGTTCAAGTAGAGGACCACCTCAAATTCTGTTGGAGCTATCACCTCCAAGCCTTCGAAGCGTGTTTCGATCTCGCTAAGAGAGCTGATGAAGCGAGGTTCTTGGACTTCGACTTCTTTAAGGACATCGGAGACCACCTTGCACACCTCTCGAATCGTCTTGGCAATCGCAGCTTTCCTAGCCTGGCATCGCTCGTTGTAGTACTTATTCAGCTGGTAGACCAGCTTGGCTTGAGCCGCGATCATGTTGGGACTCAGGTCCGGGCTGTACACTGGAGTCTCGCAGTAGGTTGAGGAATCCAATGCTTCCTGATGCTCCGTGGGCACCCACTTTTTCTCTGGTACAAGCTTGAAACAAGTGCATTAAATGTAATTGGATGGCGACTAGAAAGAAGTCAGCAAAATACAATACAAATAGCAACTAACTCCATCAAATTAACAACTTGTTTCTTCAAAACGCACTGGTTTTAGCAGTGGCGATTGTTGCTGTTCTGAAGCTTTGAGTGTGAGTGACGAAATTTTGCTGTTATCTTTCATTTCTGTCTCTCTCTGTCTGCCCCGCTTGCTGATTTGTACTGTTTTTATTCCTCGGGCCACTTTCCCCACGCTCAGGAAGTGTGGAAGAGTTTAGTTTATGAATGGTCCCCTCTGAGCTGAACATGCGCATTGAGCAGCGGGAGGCCCAGCCCCACGTGCACGTGCTGCTACTTCCGACCAATCCGGGCCAAGCTGTCAATAGCGGAGCCAGCGGCGCGCGGGTAGAGCCGCTGGAGAGGAGAGGCCTTGAGCTTTCACAGGGGTCTCCGCCGCAGCCCAGCGCCCGGGCACGGACAGGGGTCTCCGCCGCAGCCCAGCGGTTGGATCAAATGCTGCACCATCACTCAAATCCGGTCTAGGGACTCTACTGCATCCTGGGCTAGAGCTGCGAGAGTGGCTCCGCTACATACGACAATCAGTTCTGACACTGGGTCTAAACAAGCGCTTTCATTTATTTCTCTAGACCCAAGCTTTTGTATCAGTCTTCATTCTGCACTTATAATAATGTAGTGGTACATTTGAATTGTGTCAATACTTTGAGAACATTCTTTATAACGATTCTTTTAAAATGTATACCAGTATTATGTTTAGCCACAAATAAAAACGAAATGAACTGAATTGCTAAATTAATTATAAACGTTTCGCAATCGCCCTTTTTCATGTATACGTAGACTTCATAAATGTGAAGTAAATTCACCGACTTTGGACAGATTGGTATTTGGTTTCGTCCATATCAGTGTTTTTCGATAAACAGGGGTGAGGAGGGTGTTTTCGAAGTAAATGCCTGAACATATGCCGTTAAGATTCGTTTTCTATAAACCAAGCCCTGACCGTGAATCGGTGGGTTTGTAAGAATAGAACTTCAACATTTGTTTCAGGCAGAACTTTTATTGGAGGAAGGAACACAACGCATCTTAAGATTTTATATTGCTACAGAACTGGTTGGCAAAAGGCGTAATTGTAATCTTTATTAATCTGCGGCCAGAGCTGCTTTTTTCATCTCCTTCCAGGACGGTGGTTCAGCACGCGACCTCGACACCGTCCTTACTATGGGCTTGTCCGTGGTGCGAGACAGGCCGACGTGCTTCACTTTGCAGCCGCCTTATCCCTGTTCCAAATATTAGACTCAGCCATAGATTCGTCTCATTTTCATCTACTTATTTATTGTTCCACTAAAACCAAAACATTATCCATAGCCATGTTGTTGCTGCAGGATGTGAGACTGAATGTTTCCAGCTGACGACAGCTAATGGAGCCCCTTGTCGAAAAACCGCAGAAGGTGCGGGATTTTTTTTTTAGAAAAGGAATTCTGGTAAAGTTGAGCTTAAAATAGTACGATGTAAAACACCTACATGATTTAAGATTTGAAATACTGCCAAGAAGAATTCTTCGAAAGAACCGATTTATCACTATTCTTATAATTTATTTTGTTACTGATGAAAGTTGGTAGCATAATCAAGTTCCAAACGATCAACTGCGCTGTTATGAGGGAGACGTCTATTAATTCAAGGGCCCTTTAAGCAAAGTAGCCAACCTTAATTGTACTTTGAATTACGGATTTCACGGCTTATGCAGTACATCGCATTCTATAACTTGATAAAGAAATATTAATTTACTTTCTTAATATCTTAACAATTTAACCCTTTTAAATAAAAGGTGTGCTGGCCCTGAAACCTTTACCATATTGCTCTGAAAACGTTATAGCACATATCCTGTCAATGCAATTTTAGCGTGAATAATTAAAGGCGACTATAAAATGTCACTCTTTAGCATGATTTTTTTTAGTCCATCAGCACTTCCTTGTGGGCGCAGTAAATAGAAATTGGCAGGTCGTTGAAGCAGGATTCTGGAAAGAGAGAATGAGCGAGGGAGACAAACAGAAGGAGCTCTCCATTTTGAGAGCCACTTGAAAGCCTTCAATGAATTGAACTGCATTCATTCTTTACCACCTCTCATCATACTTCAACTAATGAGCCTGGGGAAGAGGAGGTCTGCTCCTTGACAACAAATACAATATGAGAGGCTTGGCTTTCACTTGGATGGCTCCACAACATGTTTGTTTAGCTTACTGTGTGTTTATGGCGTGTACTCGAGGAGGGAGGGGCAGCGACTTTATCTACAAGGTCTTAGAGGGGAAAAAACATACAAAGCCAAAGTTTTGGGGTTGGGGGGTGCATATGGTGAGGAAGATCGAGCTAAAATATAAACAAGCTGGCCCCTACATATCTGTAAACACATAGGTGTTTTATTTATGCTGGACAGGTGATACTATTAGTAAAATCCTTCACTGTAACAAGTATTGCACCATTTTATTGGCAAGGTCTTGTTCAATAATTCAACAATACTAGGTCATTTTGATCAATAATAAAAGGAACTGCTATTTTGATAGAATTAGCAATTGTTAACAATCATTAACATGTATAGTAGTTTTGTCCTATCCCGGGTAAAATTGTCTTTATTAAAATAATTTTGGCCTTTTAGCAGATTTTAAAAATATGTAAAAGTTTAAACACAATGACATGATTCCTAAAAGTTTGTATCAATCTGAGTTGTGTAACCACTTTAAAACTGTTTTTGTATAATTAGACACGAAAGGACAATGGGCTAACCAAGTGGCTGCTAAACTTTGGTGACTAAAACCTTTCGTTGTTTGACCAATTCAGCTGTTTAATCCATATTTGTCCATTTTCAAGTAGAAAAATCAAGACAAAAATAAGTACAGGAAAGTTTCATATGACTTGTTAATTTTAAATCACATTTTGTCTTTAAGTTTTGTTTTGGATGAGTCTAATCAGTAACATTTAAGTATCAGTTAGCTTTCTGTGAAGTACATTTATTTAAAATAAACATTGTGTCTTTTTCTGTTTGGAATTAAAGGACTTTTTACACTACTTATTTTGGATCTTGTATATGTTTAGTTTTAATAAGACTGAGTTGCTCTATATGATTGCTAGAATTATTGCAAAGATGTCTTGAGTATTCTGGGGGGAAAAAAAGCAATTCTGTCCTAATTGTTTATAAGTACTGTAGTTTTTTTTACAGTTTTAATTTTAGAAATATGTGATTTATGAATGTGGGCACATTATGTTATGGTCATTCATCATTTTGACCTTCATTACTGTTGCCACAATTGTGGTACATTGTGCTACTTCATGATTCAGGTACCTATCCACATTTAGCAGCAGTGAGATTTCAGCTAGTTAAAACCATTCAGTGAATGGAAAAATATTTTCCATAAATATTCTCCTCTTGTTCTGGACTTGGGCAATGCAGTTTAGATAAGTTAAATTTTTAGTTACATTTGTTTAAACTACTGCATATTTTCATTCTGAAATATACCAGACAAAATCTAAAATTAGTTTTAAAATTTCAAGGATTGAGTTTTTGGAGGAAAGGATTCTGTATTAACTATGAAATATTAAATTTTACTTTGGTATATGAACCATTTTCTTTTTCCATGAAAACACAGATCCAGATTGGGCTAAGTGCTCTGACCAATGCAATACTTTATTGAAGATTGGAAATTCTTCAGTGCAACTTGACGATCTTGTAACAAGGTTAAAATGTATGCTGAGATAACACATTCCTTCCTCCAATATGATGGGCAAAAAAAGAAATAAAAATGAGTCATACAATACTAGCAGTGGACACACATTGATGTAAACTGGTGATTGTATCAATGATACTGAAGGCTTCTATATTGAAATGACTAGCACACATTTCATTTGTGTAATTGGGCAATGCAGCCAAATTTGGGACATTAGGATATACAATGATCAGAACAGTGAAATAATTCACATGATTTACATTTTTCTGTTCGTCACTGAAGCTTTATGATATTTGAAATTTTAAAGGTGAAAGTGTGATTGATATAGAATTTGCAAGTAAATTCAAAGAAAATGGAATCTGTATATATTTTAAGCATTGAAGATTCAGCCAATTCTGAATTTTGCGAATAAAATCTAACTTGTTCTGAGTAACACTTCTTATTTTTGGCTCATGAAGGACTGTAGAAGAACCTATGTAGTGTTCCTAACTGGAGACATTGTACTTATTTCTAAATTTAAACTGTACAATAAACAATTTGAAAAGTAGTAATAAAATAACCATCTTGAAAAATGAACAAAGTTCCAAACCATAGCAAAATTGAAAGATTGTAATTTCTAACAACTATTGGCACAATCTGGATTTGAAGACTTGAATTTACAATGGTGCACAGTTTGGATTTTAAATTCCACTTGACTGTTACAAATCATGTCAAGGTAAATTGTTTTTTCCAGTATGTAGAGTATATGCAACAAGAAACTTATACCGTTCCAGGCAGGCACTGATTCAAAACTACCACATAATTTCATTCTGAAATACACCAGACAGGATCTAAAATTAGTTTTAAAATTTCAAGGATTGATTTTTTGGAGGCAAGGATTCTATATTAAAAATTAATTTTTACTTTTGTATATGAACCATTTTCTTTTTCCATGAAAACACAGATCCAGCCTGTTCTATTGCACTGACCAATGCAATACTTTATTGAAGATTAGAAATTCCTCAGTGCAACATGACAATCTCTGAGTGTAACATGGTTAAAATGTATGCTGAGATCAGACATTCTTTTTCCAATATGATGGGCAAAAAAAAAATGAATTGGACAATACCAGCAATATTGCCAACTTTTCATCCAATATTTACTTTTTATCATGTCTTGATATTTTGCATATGAACAGTTAGAAAGAATTGCATTATGGTTACATTGATGTCAGAGTTCTGGTTTCATCTCAGAGTACTACATATTGTGAATTGCCATGTCATAAAGTGAAAACAAGTGGTTGACATCATTGTATAGATAGTGTTAACCTGTTAATCCTTCCATCATAAGCAAGATTGTAACATGCGAGTAAAAGTGCACATGGCCACTGTGATTTGGACTCCTTGGGGAACTTATTTAGCTCAATTGTCTGGGCAGCTGATGTGGATCAAATTGGTGCCTAGAGTTGAATCCTCATTCCTGAATTTCAGATTGACAATTACCCATGTTTATAATTTTATTTTAGGAGATTATCAGAGTCTGACCAGTTAATGTCCTTGTGACACGTGCTGTGCAAGCTTGCACTTCATTGCCAGTTATAAGAAATTAGTATGGGAAAGACTAATGTTTTTATCTGTCACATTAATAAATTCCTGCTGTCTTGATGAAGCTCAAATTCCAGCAGGAAAATAAATAGATTTGGAAAACAATTATTCAGCAATGCATACGGTGCTGGTTAATGGTCTTAGTGGGTGCCTCTGTCTGCCAATTGTAATCCTGTTTACTTTACAATAGAAAACATCTTTTTCCTGTGTAAATGTAAATATCTGGTGTGCTTATCTGAAAGTTTACTGTTTAGAATCATTGTATCTGCATTATATATCATACTGTAACAAGGTAATCGCCTTCTATTTTATTATAGAGTATTTAAGCTTGAAAACTTAAAGACATATACTGTGCAGTGAAATCTTGATCTGTATTGATTTGAATAAAAACCTAAATAAATTTGTTTATGATAGACTTGACCATGGCACTGATATGTGCAGAATAACTTTATTGGCATTAAACATTACCCCTCCTTTTACGCGAGTGATCAGTGTAGCACATTCATTCTAGTAAAATTGCTGTTAAAATTAGATGTGCTAAAATAATGGGCATTACCTGATCCAATAATAAAAAGAACAAAACTTAAATAATGGAAGATTTACATGTATAATATTATCAACAATGTATCATTATACTGTACTTCAGATACTTTACTAATATTTGACTTTGTAATGCAGTCATGCAAGGAGGGCTAATGGTGCACAGTAGAATCCCTTACTCTGAGTCAAATGTTCCAGGTTCAAATCCCATTCCAGGAGTCAGTGGCTGAGGAAGGCATGTTCATAATGTGACCAAACATGTTGAGTGTTAAGCTGTGAATCCTTCCATTGTATGCCACTGCTGGGACTGCAATATGCGTATAAAAGTGGCCATCATAACTTGGACTCCTTGGGCAACTTAGTTGGCTCATTTCGTGGGCAGCTGGTGTTAATCAAATTGATACCCAAAGTTGAATCCTCATTTCAGCTGGGGTGGACCCAGGACCTGCCCTCTTACTCTTGTTTGCAGCAGCACTGTAAGTCAGATCTGCCTTTGGGCAGAGAACTAACAAAGAAGACTGCAGTCATACCACTACATGTCGCGGTCATATTTTTCCCTGTCAGGTGAGCTCTGTTTCAAAGTGACAGAGATCCTGATCTAATTCTGAAGCTCAGAAGCACAACACCTCTTGAATGGAGACTACATGGTCACTGGTTGGTGAGGCCAAATTTTAAAAATATATTGAGTTTGTGGGAATTAACTGCACTGATTTGCACACTTCTGAAACCTCTGCAAATCTGTAAAGTTTTGAAAAGGCAGACATGCTCAAAATATCAAACAACTTAGCAGGTGGGAATGGAATTTTAAACATGGATTGATGTACAGCTAAGGAGCACATATCTAGTGTTACCAATCTGCAACTCGGTGTTTGAAGTTATGGATTTTAAGTTAATAGTTACTATTAATAAAGAGATCAATTTTTAAACTAAGTGACTTCTGTTCAGTTTCAAAACTTTCAGTTAAAAGTGTCATGTCATTTTATTCAAATTCTATTGAAAATTATCCCAATTAAAGGATATTTTCAGAATTATTTTATCTGACTGATTCAACATGGTCTAATATTTTAGATATTGAATTGGGCATGATTAATTAGTACATTTTATGAAAATTCAATGATGAGAATGGACCTTTCCACTTAGCAAAGCATCACAATTCTTTGCAATCATCTAAATTATGATGCAAGGTGACTTTTTTAGGGATTTGTGAATATTTTACACTCATTCATTTCTCTTGATTGATTACTGTTTGTGTGAAATGTCCTTTATGTTGGACTGAAGTATTTAAGCGGTGATGTGTACAAGAAAGTAACCAGTTTGATACATGTTCTATCGGTGTACTCCAGTGTCAGTACCTAGCTTTGAAAAGATACTTGTTATCTCTGAAAAAGATGTTTGGAATGAACGATAAAGATGTGGGATTTTTTTTCTTTGCTTTGAGACAAGAGTCAGGGATGTTCTGGGTTTGAACCTCGTCCCATGGAGGAATTTCCTTCATAGCATGCAGATAATTTCCCTAACCAATCAAGGGCAGTGTGTTGGCTGTTTAAGCTGAGACTGTAAGTTCAATCAGAGGCCACCCTCCTTGAGAGGAGCAGCAGTCTGCAATTCAAATTCAATGCTATGTGACTGGGAGAGTGCTTCAATAGGAGGTTGCCTCTCACCAACCTTTCAAAACATTTTACTTAAAAAAGAGCACATGAAACAGCCAGGCATCCATAGTGGTGTGGGGTTGTTACATGAGAACTCTCCTTGGCTCCAGCTGTACCGTCACCCATTAAGGTAGGAATAGGTTTACCTGAAGCGCAACCCTCAGTACTACAAGTGGGTGTTTGAGTCCAGCAGCTAAAAGTCCTCTTTCTATCCCCACCAAAAAATAGGTCAGGAAATTTCAGGCAGGTTGGAAAATCCAATCAAGCTACAATAAATGTGTTTTATGAGGCTGTCAATGAGCCTAATTGGTTCCCCACTTTATGGTGTCAGGCAGTCTGCAAACCTCAAACCTGCTTTGGCAAATATAACTGGCAGTGGGAAAGGAGTGATATTTTGAGACTCCATCTTCCTTTATTCTTGCCTTGAATGTTACTTGCAACTTCACCATATTTATGTAGGCAGTTCCAAAAGTTCTCTTCCTCTATTTTTTTTCCACTTCCTTCCTGAAGGTTTTAACACCTCTATTCAAATACAGATCCCCAATGATTTCTATGGAGCATGATCACTTAAGGAACAACAATTGCATGGAAATTTTCTATCAAACAAAATCTGACATTGAGCCACATAAGAAAACAGATAGATGATCAGTAGTTTGATTGAAAAGGTAAACGTTAAAGAGCCTCTTCAAGGGGATCAAGAAGCCAGAGAAATTCAGGGAGTGAATTCTAAAGCTTGGGACCTAGGCAACTGATTTGGTAGCCAATGGTGGTGCAATTAAAACCAAGCATGTTTGAATTGCCACATTGGAGGAGCACAGAAATCTGAGCTTATAGAGTTGGAGGAAGTTGGAGTTTGAAAGGGTGAGGCTCTGGGGGAATTTGAACACAAAGACGAGGATTTTAGAAGGAGGGTTTAGCTACATTGGGAGTTAATTTAGGTCACAGCTGTGTGTATGGGACTTTGTGTGAATTAGGGTCTTGGGACCAGTGTTTTGAATGAGTTTGAATTTATGTAGGATGGAAGTTTGAGGACTAGCAAGGAGAGCATTGTAGTAGTCAAATCTAGAAGCAATAAAGGTATGGGTTTCAACAGCACATGAGCTGAGGCAATGAAGACAATGGCTTCAGTATTGTATTGCCACAGTTCTCCTCTGACGCTTTATTTAAGTTGTCAGATATGGAGTCTTTATCAATCAATGTCTCGGAGATAGTGAGAAGTCTTTTTGGACAGAATGGGATATTTTTATAGCACAAGATAGCATTTTTGTTGCATACACTTACTTCATGTAATGCTGGAATGGGTTCATGTTCAGGCATTGAGTTATCTTTGTTTGGAGCACTGGCAAGTGCAGACTTTTTACCTTAATGTAATATTCATTAAAAATAATTAAATCTACCAGGGGCAGTGATGGACATTTACATGACCACAAATGTAAACAATTACTTGTTCTTTGGCTGTTTTCATGAATATAGAAATTTAGCATTTTAAGTCCACAGAAGTTGGTATAAAAATCATCAGTAGGTGAATTAAATCAGTTTTCCAATTTTGTTCTACTTTGTATTATCATCCATAAATCTTTTGCATGTCTGCTGGTTTTGTTTGCTGCTGATCAGCTGATTTCCCACCTCAGCGGCACATGTAAGTTAAATCATATGATCACATTTCTGATTTACCTAAACAAGCAACTGTAATGAATTGGAACAATTTATTAGAAGATTTTTTTTCATACTTTAACTGTATAATTATTTTTAAAGAGGTAACAAGATGTAGAGCTGGATGAACACAGCAGGATGAACACAGCAGGCCAAGCAGTATCAGAAGAGCAGGAAGGCTGACATTTTGGGCCTAGGTCATTCTTCAGAAAAACTGAAGAAAGGCCTAGGCCCGAAACTTCGGCCTTCCTGCTCCTCTGATGCTGCTGGGCCTGCTGTGTTCATCCAGCTCGACACCTTGTTATCTCAGATTCTCTAGCATCTGCAGTTCCAACTATCTCTAATTATTTTTGAAGCCTGCTTTACAAAACCCTTGAAGTTGAGTACAGCTAACTTCCACAGTAGTGCTATATCATAGTGCTTGATACTACATCAAGTTTAAGATTTTCTTATATTTGAAGTTAACAAAACTTCACAAATAAAACTAAATATATGAAGATAAAACATTGAAGCTTAATTTATTGATCGAGGATGGATTTGTGCTTCAGTTCAAAACCTTGATGGAACTATTTAAAATGAATTCTTCTCTAAATCACAGATTCTAAGGAAAGTTGATGTTGGTTTGTAAATTATGATATAGCATAAAAATGCTTACCCATGCTGTGTGAAGACCATAAGATATGTTTGAACTTAGTCTTTGCAGCCATTCACTGCTGTTGCTGAAAGGCCCAAATATTGTGGGCAATCTGCAATTGTGTTTTACCATGAAAGTCTATTAACAGCTATGCATTATTAAGTATGATAGCAATTAACAATCATCTGTAATTGCATACTGTTAAGGCTTTATTCTGTTACCACCATAATTTTAACTAATAGTTTTGAAAATTATTAAACAGCTTTTTGAAAAATTAGAATCGTGGTAAAATGATTGGTCAAGGAAAACGTATGCAGTGATGCTTGTATGGATTTAAGTGGGCTTCTTTACACTGACTTTTGGTTTTATCTTTAGTAAGCAACTTTTTTATTTTAAATATGAAGTTTTCCGTAAGATAGCCTCTTTGGCGAATTAAGATATTACACTTTCAAAGTACTGATGTCTTTTCTATGTCTCTCCCGCTCTGTTTTCCTTATTATCTATAGCTTTTAAGGAGCATTTATTTTGTACTGATCTGCTTGTCAGTTAGTGACAGGCTGTGTAGGTCAATTTTAAACTAAATTCTAGTGATTGTAGGAAAGCTTTGATCTATGACTGTAACTGCTTCAGAGTGATCTGGCTGCTGGGCTGGACACTGTCCATGGCCTTTCACTTCGCTGTCAGATATGCAGACAAAAGTACATGACATTTTAACAGGAGCATAGCTAATCATTAGGCTGAGACCATAACAAGTTACCTCAAAAGTTTTAAAGTCTTTCCAATGTCAAAGTTTTCATTTTTATACACAAATCTCCCAAATTTTGGAATAAATTTCAATAAAATTACGTAATTTAGTAAATCATTGCAACTACTATTACTAACATTCCACTTATTGCTAGATGTGGTGCTATCGACTTAGTTAAAGAATGTTGGAGAGGAGATTAATCTTGGAGATTAGTTTTTAGAGAAACATAAATATTTGAAACATACAGTTATTTCCCCAACCATAGGGACTCCTAATTTTGCATCTCTTTACTTGGGAGAAAGCTACTTGGCAGATGATGGCAACAAATCCTACCGTTGATAAACTTCATAAGAAATAATATTAATTTGCATTATTTCTGTTCTCTGCTCAGTAGTGACCATCCAGGGAAACTGCAGTACTGCTACGTATCACTGATATTTAACTTTCTGAGCTTGGCTCCTGATCAGCATTCAGAATCATCATAATAGATCAGCAGTTCATTACATTTTTTAGAAAAATATTCTTTTACATAACATGGGCATCACTAGCTAGGCTGGTACTCATTGTTCATTCCTAATTGCCGTAGAGAAGGTGGTGTTCTGTTGCTTTTGTGAACTGCTGCAGTCCGTGACATTTAGGTACACATCATGCTTTAGGAAGAGAGCTCCTTGATTTCAACCCAGCGACTGTGAAGGAACAGGGATGTAGCTCCAGGACAGGATGGTGTGTGATTTGAAGGGGATTTTGCAGTTGGTGGTGTTCATATCCATCTGTTGCACTTGTCCTTCAAGGTGGTAGAGGCCACAAATTTGGAAGGAGCTGTTGAAGGATACTACTGAGTTACTGCAATGCAGCTTGAGGAAGTTACGCACTGTTGCCACAGTGGTTCAAAGGGAGGTGCTGTTGAAAGTGGCTGACAGTGTGCCAAATAAACTGCTTTTCTCTGGATGATGTCAATTTTCTTGAGTGATGTTGGAGCATCCCTTACCAAGATAAATGGAGAGTATACCTTCACACTTCTGTCATTTTTAAAATTCATTCATTAGCTGAGGGTATCACTGACTGAGCCCTATTTGCCCTTGAGTAGGTGATGGTGAGCTGCCTTCTTGCACTGCTGCAGTCCATGAACGGTTGGGGAGGGAGTTCCAGGATTTTGAGCAAGCAACATTGAAGGAATGGTGATATATTTCCAAATCAGGATGCTGAGTAGGAGGAGAACATGCATATGGTGTTCTTCCCTCTTATCTGCTGCTTATGTCCTTCTGGATGGAAGTGGTCATGAATTTGAAAAGTGCTGTCTGAGGAGCTTTGATGAATTTCTGAAGTGCATCTTGCAGATGGTATACACTGCTACCAGTGAACATCAATGATGGAAGGAATGATTGGAACTATATTCACAAACAATTAAGTGGGCTGCTATGTCCTGGGTGGTGTCAAGCTTCTTGTTGGAGCTGCACTCATCGAGCCAGGCAGGGAGTACTCCCAATTTGTGCCTTGTAGGTGGTGCACAGGCTTTGAAGGTCAGGAGGTGAGTGAATTACTGCAGACTTCCTTTACTCTGATCTGCTCTCGTGGCCACCGTATTTAAATGACTAATTCAGTTCAGTTTTCAATCAATGGTAACTCTCAGGATGTTGATAGCAGGTAATTCAGCAATGGCAATGCCATTGAAAGTAAAGGGCTGACTGTTAGATTCTCTATTGTTGAAGATGATAATTGCTCTGGCACTTGGATGGTACAGATGTTACTTGTCACCAATCTGGCCCTGGAAATTGTCCAGCTTTTTGCTGCAAATACTGTTAGGTTGCATCAGTATTTGACAGTTTGAAAATAGTACTGAAAATTATGCAGTCACCAGCTACTCCTGACCTTATAATGGAGGGACAGTCACTAAAGAAGCAGGTGAGGATGGTGGGCCTCGGACACTACTTACATTAATTCCTCTATTTATCTGCTGGGAATGAGATAATTGATCTCCAATGACCGCAACCATCTTTATCTTTGCTAGGTATGACTCCATCTTTGTTAAATCTTAGGAAAAGTGAAGATGTAAACATTTCATTTTGTATCATATATCTGGGCAATTCATTTATTACCATTATACCCTCAGCCAACAATAAATTTGTTCTAGTATTTGTGCAAAACAAGATCAACATGAGAGAACAAATGTTTACTCCTCTTTCCTCACTCCGTTCCCGTATGCTCTCTGTTTACAGAAAGCAGTATTCTACCATTGGAAAAAGCTACCTTAATTTGGAAGATAATTGCTTTGTGGGCTACTTGCAATTTTGGATTTCAATTTTTAAGTTTATTTCTGAAAATAAGAAATACATCTTTAAACCTGCTTGATCATTTAACTTTTTAACAATTTGATGCCAGCTGCTGTTAATTTTTGGTACGTCTGTTGGAAGTAAAACATGTAGTAGATTTACTGGTGAATAAAATGCCCCTTTGCCATCATTTTATAAATAGGCTACTTAACAATTTGCAATCACTAACCACCTTCCTTGCATTCACTTTTTTCCAATAGCTCACTTACAAATCTTGGTGCCAATGTTGCTCTTATCCCACTATCATTTGCATTGTCATTTTTCAAAGTTTAAATACAATTTGCATTATTGAGTGAATTGTAGTGTTTAGTTAGATGGTCTCCTTTTAAACTTAATTTCTTCCAGATTCGTTTCAATAAAGCAACTTTCACAAGTTAATGTGAAATGTAACAAATATGTATCTTTTCAGCTCGTTAAAAGAGTAGTGTTAAAAGAGCTGTTTTGTGACATTTTGCCTGCTTTGTATATTTCCAAGTGACGCATGTTATACAAGGGACCTGGCAATTCATGACTATTTCACGTGTGTTTTATCACACTGCACATGAAAATTTATGACTGGGTTACTCAGGGATGTTTGAGCTGTGTGTTCCAGGGCTTGCCCCAGCTGATAACAACCTTGTTGGCGTGAAAGTGTGATGCAGATTATGACAGTTACAACTTTCTGTTTTGTTTAAGCTGTCAGTGGATTTCCTGGCTCACAGCTGATGGCAATAGTGTGTTTGGGTTACATGTATTTGTTGTAAAATGGAGAGGCTGCATGAGAGGCAGATCCAACACTCAAAAGCTAAGTGATGAGGCGGCTATGGAAGCAAAATTACTCGACTTTGTTAGGTGTTCTGAAGACATCATGTAGCCACAGGCCCTTTCTTGTCAGATTGGACCCTAGACAGGAGCTGACAATCACACAGGGTAAAGCAGGAGCCAGCACAAGGAGGATATTGATTTTTCAGTTATCCCTAAGTAGTTTGTACTATGGATAATGGGTGGTGAAGGCAGGTATGTCATTATCAATGAGCTCCACAACGGTAGCCACAACCTTCCCTCATATTTCCTTCAGCATTGACACAGAATCCAGTGATGGTCAATAAATTGCTCGACCTCTTTGTGACAAGTACATAAAAGATTTCCTAGCTCAGTTTATTTGAAAATCTGACTGGCTAGAGTACATAGTAAGGTGGATTTCATTATTTCTCAATTGGCAAAGCTGTAAACAAAATGTTCTCAAAAATAGCAAAATGATATCTGTAAGGTTGATATTTTTACATTGAATAATAATGCTGTGATATGTTTGACCACACCAATATTATTTCCATCTATCCTATGTTGTTGAATCTGCAAAATGTTGCATTCTATTTCTAAAAGAGAAATAAATGGCATTTATTCTTCAAGGACAGAGTGTTATTGGTTCTATTATGCTGCTGTATGTATGGTAGCGCTTTAATTAAAGACACAATCTTGTTTACCACCCCTACTACCAACCTAAATGGTAGTCTTGCTCTCTTTGAGACCCGCTATTTGATGTAGTTTTGTGGTCTGAAATGGAGGTGATTGCGGACAGTGAGCCGTGGCAGTGAGAGAAATGCAGGTTCCTTTAAGGGCCAAGCCGAATTTTATTTTGTAATCAACCTGCTCAAACACGTTATCACATACCTCTGGAGCAGGTGGGACTTGAACTGAGTCCTTCTGGTTCAGAGGTAGGGGCATGGCTATTGGATCACTGGACCCTGAGGGTCAAAAAGAACAACTCCAGGGTTGATCGAAGGCAGAAGATGCTTATTGGTTTTTGTATTTAGTGGCTGGTTTCAAACATTTATTATTGAAGAGAACATCTGGACATGAAAATTAAGAAGAAAAATGGGCTGAGTCCTAGGACCCTTGTAATGCAGGTAGTATCACTATCTCCGAGCCAGGAAACTCAGGTTCACGTCCCAACTACTCTAGAAATGTGTAATATCGTTCTTGAACAGGTTAATTCAAAAATATTTTAAAAGAAGACTGGGATCTGAGGTCTTTTGTGGTGAGGTGGTAATTTTCCTACCCATGGGCCAGGAGACTTGGGTTCGGGTCCCATATGCTCCAGAAGTGTATAACAACATCTCTGAACCAGTGGATTAGAAACACACAAAGTTTGATTTCTGGTAGGATTCTTGTGGTTCAATAGTTGTGTCCTGGTACAGTCCCGCCTACTCCAAATATGTTTCATAACTTCTCTGAAGAGATTGATTTGAAAAGAAGGAATTGGTTTCTGAGGGATTCTTGTAGTACAATGTAATTTTCCTATCTGCGGGTCCAAGATCCAGCTTCAAGTCTCAGCTGCCCCAGAAGGGTATCATAACATGCACAAACAGGTTGGTTTGAAAATATGAAGAGCTGGGTTTTGAGGGCTCCTGTGGCATAGTGGTAGTGGCCCTACCTCTGAGCCAGGACCCCTGGATTCAAGTTCCACCTGCTCCAGAGGTGGGTTATGATATCACTAAACAGATTGATTAGAATTTTTTTTTAAAAAAGTGCTGTGCTCTTTCCCCCTGCTTTCCATTGGGGTCCTGTGGTAGAGATGTTGCATACAGCATTCCTATGCAACCATAGGCTAGTGTGGTTCATGGACTCCCAGTCCAGTTGTTTATTTTGCTCTAGAGTCTGTGGGCCATGTATATATTGCTTCTGGGCAGATGCACCCCTTGTTTAGTTATTTGTAAAATCTTTTTGTTGTGCTTTTGGTTGCACTTGAACTTTAGGCTCCTAGTCTTTGGGCATCCACTGTGGAGATGTGTGGTCAAGTTCGAGGACATCTTCGTGGGTGTTCTTCTAGGCATTGCCAGGTTATCAACAGGTCCAGGTATCCGTTAGTGGAGTGGGTTATAATTGTCTACGCTCTGCCCCTTTTCACAGCAACATTTGTGCCCTGGTGTTCTTGGAATGGGAACACACACTATCTACCAATCTGATGTGTTTTGAGCCAAGTGGGCACTGCAGTGCTTGAGTGCCTTGACTCCCTTTCCAAAAACATTTTCACGTTGCTCCCAACCTTTCCCTCTCTTTTGGTGGTCTTCGTTGCCATTGCTGGGCATTGCATGTAATTTGTGTAATTGGAAATGGGTGATTTTAGTGGTGATGAATGATAGATGAAAAGTAACATGGTTGATTTGGTGGTTGGACAAAAGCTGTTTGGTTGTGTGTGATAACAATACTGGATATAAATAAATAAACAAAGCAAAACAAAAACAAAAGATTCTGTGCTGTTCTGGGACAGTGGTGTCACAACCTCTGGACCAGGGAGGTCTGGGTTCAAATCCCAGATGCTCCAAATGTGTGTTGTAACATCTCTGTACAGGTTGATTTAAAAACAATCTAATACTCTCCCAAGGCTGATTTAAATATAAAGGAGCTGTTTAAATAGGGGCTCTTGTGGTGCAGTGGTAGTGACCCTGTCTGTGAACCTGGGCTTAAGTCGCACCTGTTCCATAGGTGTATTAACGTTTCTGAACAGGTTGATTTGAAAATATGAAAAGAGATAAGTTCTTCCCTGGATAGGAAGAGAGTCTAGAAGGGAAAGGTGGAAATGGTATTTATGCTAAAGTAAAGATTTACAATAACATTTATCAATTTTGGAGACAAAAATCTTTCAGAGATTTATGTCTCCAAAATTGATGAGTAGACATAGGTCAGCTAAACAAGTCAAGCATCTCAGTGTTTCTGCACAATCTTTTCTAAGTCTGTTTTGTGATCAGTTTACTGTATAAAACTATCATCAGCTATCTGAGCTATGGTAATGGATTGAGACTTCTAATCCCAACTGTACAGCACTCAGTTGGTTTTTATAAGTAAAACAAACTGTGGCCTCATTGCTATCAGGCTATTCACAAATTTGGCACCTGCTGATGGAACATTATGTTGCTGTGAGGGGTTAGGGGGTAGGTGCACAAATATAGAATAAAATTGTTCAATAGTTCAGAAAATAGTGCGAGAAACTCTAGTTCTAGCTTGATAATTGTGTTACATTTTATTACTGCTTTTTGAAACATGCTTATTGTTGACAAGGAAGTATAGCATTTAACTATCGAATGTTAAGGTAACTGTTGGATTGTGTGCTTAGTCTGTGGTAGCAGAAACAGGCTGACAATTTTAAAACTTGCACAGATTGAAATGAAACAGAAAAGTAAATGTTTTGAAAAACTTCCTGAAATAACCGATTGCTGCAGTTTATTGTTTAACATTTTATTTGATGTGACACAAAACAGAAGTCTGATGTTGGGTCACAAATTTACTGTGAAGAAGCAAAGATGGTGTAACTTAAATAAATTTGTGATAAATACTATTTCTTCCTTGTGTATCATAAGTCTCAGTACAGGAATAACAATCATATACAGTGATGATATCATATTCGGATCACATTTGTCAAATGCATATTTTCTGCATATAAAGTGTAGCTAGTGGCTTGTTAGGTGAACTATTTATCAATTAATACAACATGAAGTTCTCTGAATAACTGCTGATATATTTCATGACATAGGAACACTATGATTTCCCGAGAAGCACTGTTGTAAAGCACAGCTCTCCTACTCCAAGCTATTTCCACATTTCATGATCGGATCCCTACTAAGACAAACTGACATCAATGCGAACTGATACAAGTTCCTTTGCCTGACACTTGCTTTCCACCTCCACATTGTGCATGTATATATTTCAAAGTCAAGGCCAAGATTCCAGTGTTCCATTGATAGCGATGTCATCCTTCAGATGAGACATTAAACAGGTTATATCTGCCCTCCCAAAGGGATGTAAAGATCCTATGGTACTACTTTAAGAAAGAACAAATAAGCTATTCCTGGTGCCATGGGCAATATTTACCCTTTAATTGGATTCTAATCTACACATTAACTGGTCGTATTGAATATTCTTGTTGATTGATTTGGTCAGATTGAACTCTAGACCAGACGTGCCGGATTTAGCTATCACATTTGGTAGCATTTGCACCACATTAATAGCAGTGACCACAACCAACAAGAAGAAATCCACCTATTGCCTCCATCTTCAATGGCATTGCAATCGCTGAATCCCCCACGATCAATATCCTGAGCACACCAATGATGAGAAATTGAACCGGACATGCCATATAAATATTGTGGCTACAACAGCAGGTTAAAATCTAGGAGTGCTCTTGCAGGTAACTCCCCTCCTGTCCCCCACAAAGGCTGTCCAACATCTACAAGGCACAAGTTGCACATAGGACAGCATACTTCCCACTTATCTAGATGAATAAAGCTCCAACAGCATTCAATAAACTTCTCATCCAAAACAAAGCAACCCACTTGATTGATTTGCTATCCACCACTTTCAACATTCACTCTCTTCACCATAAATGCACAATAGCGACAGTTGAAATCTAGTAGTACACCCAAACTCTTCCTCAGTCCTGTTCTTAACGAGTGACCTCTATCTCCTGGATAGACAACGACAGCATATTTATGAGAACAACACCACTTGCAAGTTATCTATCAAGTCACACACTATCCTGGCTCAAAACTGACACTTTTGCTTCACTGCCATGTGGTCAAAATGCTGGGAGCTCCCATACTCATAGAAATGTGGATGTCCTTGCACCCAAGGTCAGTAGCGGCACAAGAAGGCAGCTCATATCCCCTCCCATAATTCAGAATGGACAATAAATGATGATCTTGCCAGCAATTCCCACGTCCCATGAATGAATTTTGAAAAAAAAAAGCTATTGTAGGAGCCGACTGTACATATATTGTCTGCCAGGTTTTCTTCACTAGACATTTTCATTGGCAGCTCTATGCTTTGAGATGTCTAGCGATCATGAAATGTGGTATAAAAAGCAAACCTCTTTATCCAATTGCCTAAGCCCATTTTATTTCTCTCGCATGGTTTCAGTTCTAAATAATTTTCCAATTTATCAGTTACTAGTGGGAATTACTGTTTTAGAAACTCAAGACAACTCAGAGAACCAACTTTTTAATGCAAATTATCTATTGCTCTAGATTCCTTTTGATTAATTGTTAGTTGATTAATTGTAGTCAAACTATTTTCCAAGTAACTTTCTTGCTGCCTACAACATCTATATCTTTGCAGTCAGGAGAGATATTTATTTTGCTTGTCTTAATGTCATAAAAAGTGTCATGGCTTGGGATGTTATGGTATGTGTTTTTTTGACTCCCCTTTCATTCATATTCAAAGGCAAGGGAATGTGAAGATGGCGCTCTATGTCTAAATAAATTCAATCTTATATTGTCAAAAATATCCTCTCGTATTTTTTAGTTGACTTGTTACAAGTTGCCTCTGGTATATATGCCTTTTGAGAACAATGAAACAAATTGATTTAAAAAATTTCAAACTAATCTGTTCAAGGATTCTAGACACTCATTCATTACAGGACAGAGTCTCTTATAAGGAGGAAGCTGAAGCTTGTGAGATAACCTGTTAAGGATGTCTACAAGTATGAAGTGGTTTGAGAGAATAGGTGTAAAGAAGATATTTTTAGGTATCACAGTTCCATAGTTGAAGCCACAACACAAAGCTAATAATTTAATCAATCCAATAGGGAATTAAAGACAATCATAATTACTTACAAAGTGCTAAGAATGTCTGACTTGCTACCATGTGGTTGAAGCAAACAAAATAAATACTTAAGAATGTGAAGATTGCTGAATAACATATGTTTTGTCAAACATATTAGTGTTGAACTCTGGGACAAACCTTGCAACACAGTGCCCAACATTAGATGTGATTCTGTAATTGGTAACACTTGCAAGATAACCTTTAATGTGGTAAGAATTATGCTGACAGTCCATTTAGGATTGTGAGTCAGATTTGCAGTGTGGCATCCCTGTGTGTACTGCAAACTATATATAAATATGTAGAGCCCTTGTTCGTTTCAGAAAGAAAGAAAATGTACATGCACTGTGCCTGTTTCAGTCACCAAAATAGGTGACAGCCACTGGTGGCTCATTGGTGAGGGCATTGGCGCAAGAAATTGGAGTCAAGCCATATGTTTAAATTTTAAACCAAACCTGGCAGTTAACTGTCAACCACTATTGCATTCTCCATGGCAATGCACTTACCAGTCAAAGTCTACTTGGTGACCAATCAGCAATCTCCTCCCATATATAAATGTTGGTTTTCCCTTTCAATTGATATTCTTGTGATTTTTCTTGTAATGTGTGTAAGATAAAAAGTTTGGACAAAATGTCTTCTTTCAGCAATACCTAACCTCTGTTTCTCTGTACTACCAGATAGTTGAGAGAGAATGGCACAGAAGAGTAAATTGATACGGTGAAATGAAATAAAGTAGGAGAAGGTTCACGTGGAGCATAATCACAAGCATAGGTCTGTTAGTGGATGGGCATGTTTTGTGCTACAAATTCAACACGCAATTCTGTGTATATAAAACGACGAAAGGCAACTCAACAATAGACGGTATATTTCTTTGGATAGATTAGTGCATTTTACTTGTATGTTTCTCTTTCATTAGACAGGAAATTATCTTCCGTTTGTCAAGTTATTAGGTTGGTTGGGGTTTGGTAGAGAATAATGTGAGAGCTTTAAATTAAGGATCTTTATCCTTTTGAGTGTTGAAATTCTGTCTCACTTGGATATTTTCGAAGAGTGGAAGGTTTTAATTTCATTTCTGAGATTTAGCCAGTTCAGTGGATATTAATGTCATAGAGCTGTACAGCATGGAGACAGACTCTTTGACCCAACTCGTCCATGCCAACCAGATATCTGAAATTAATCCAGCCCCATTTGCCAGCACTTAGCCCATATCCCTCTAAACCCTTCCTATTCATGGATTAGCAGAAGGGTCATTGTCATTGTTATTGATAGATATACTTCTAGTAAGAGAAACAATGACAGCACTACTAAAATAAGAACAAGACCCCGGTGGCACCATCTCTACAGACAACATGCTGAAGCTACTGGACCTATGCTTCACCACCCACTTCACCTTTAACGGCCAAATAAACAAACAGATCAACAGGACACCCATGGGATTACTAATAGCCGAAGCAGTGATGCAGACTTGAAAGTATGGCCCTTCCGCTAATCCAACCAAAACTACATGGACGACACCTTTGTCATCATTAAACGGACCAAATTGGAGGAGACATATGAACGAATAAACAACACCCTCACCAGAATCAGATTCACCAGAGAAGAGGAGAAGAACAAACAGCTCCCATTCCTGGACATCATGGTAGAGCACAGGACAAATGGTGAATTCCTAACAAAGGTACACAGGAAAGCCACAGGCACTGACCAAGTACTGAATTTCAACAGCAACCACTCTAACGCACACAAACAAAGTTGCCTGAGAACATTATTTAAACAGGCAACAACACACTGCAACAGCACAGAACCACGCCGAGAAGAAGAGGAGCACCTCTTCCAGGCATTTGAAGACAATGGACACCAGAAAAACCGGGTAAGAAGATACCTATTACACGAACGACACCAGGAAGCTATTACACGCCCCAACACACGCATTACGCTACCTTACATCAGGAACATATCTGAACTGACCACAAGACTCCTACTACCACTGGCATCAGAGTAGCACACAAACCGACATAAACCCTACGACAACTGTTTACCTGAACCAAAGACCCACTACCCACTATGGACAGGATCAATGTCATACACAAGATTCCCTGCAGAGACTGTGACAAACATTACATCAGACAAACACGAAGGACATTAACAATGAGGGCACACAAACATTAATTGGCTGCAAAAATACATGACCAATACTCACTCATCTCTATCTATGTAGATAAGGAGAACCACCAGTTTGAATGGAACAACACCACATGCACAGGAATTCCTAGAAGCCTGGTACTCCACAAAGAAAACCATCAACAAATACGTAGAGCTCGACCCCACATACACTCCACTGCGAAGGAAAACCGGAAGCAAGGTAATGCAGCTCAACGGAGTCCAGAGTTCAAATAACAGGCGGGAAAACACAACAGTGCTTCTTCGGAGGCTGCACTGATGATATTACCCAGCAGGGTAATGAAACGTCTGTACAAAAACAATGAACCAGCTTGGCGAGCCCACCAACCACGAGATATTTTTGTGATAACAAGGTATAGAGCTAGATGAACACAGCAGGCCAAGCAGCAGCAGAGATTCTGTGGTAACAAGGAGTAGAGCTAGATGAACACAGCAGGTCCAGCAGCATCAGGGGAGCAGAAAAGCTGACGTTTCAGGTCTAGACCGTCCTTCAGACATTTCTGAAGGAGGGTGTAGACCCAAAACGTCAGCTTTCCTGCTTCTCTGATGCTGCTTGGCCTGCTGTGTTCATCCAGCTCTACACCTTGTTATCACTGCTTCAGATTATTTTATAAATGTTTAGGCTAACTTCCTTGCTTTTGCTCCCTCTTCCTCATTAATCAGTCCAAAAATCCAAGTCTTTTGTAACAGCCATCTCGACCTGTCCTGCCGCCCTTAAATTTTTGTACATGTATATTCCCATTTAAGTGTCTCTGCCCTGCACAACTTTGAAATTGTGCCATTGAGTCCATATTGTCTTGCAGCATTTTTCCATCAAATGCATCAGTTTTCACCTGTCTGCACTCAATTTCATTTGGCATGTGTCTAATATCCTCCTGCTGTGCCTTGTGCTTTCTATATTTCAAAGTTTGTTTCATCTGCAAACTTTGAAACTGTGTGCTGCATACCAAATCCAGGGTTTTTAATTTATATTAAAAGGTAGAGTGATTGTAACATTGACCTTTGGGAAACACTGCTGTATATATCTGTCCAATCTGAAAAACAACTATCTGCGTTCTGAGGTTTGGGTCACCAGACCCAAAATATTAACTCTGTTTTTTCCTTCATAGTTGCTGCCAGACCTGCTGAGCTTTTCCAGCAACTTTGTTTTTATTTCTGATTTACAGCATCTACAGTTCTTTTGGTTTTTATCTACCATTCCTTCTGCTTTCTGCCATTTAGCCAAATTTATATTCACACTGCCACTGTTCCTTTATCCGTATCCTTTTAATTTTATTCACAACTCTGTTATGTAGTACCTTGTACAAAACTTTTTGAAAGTCCATAAACATCATCAACTGTACTCCCCCATTTACCCACTTCATTCCTTCGTTAAAGGATTTAATGAATTTAGTCAATCATTATTTGTCTTCAACAAATCTAAGTGACTCTTATTAAATCCATACCTTTCTAAATACAATTGTTACAGATTTCTGTCTGTTTGCTGATGACTGATGTTAGGCTGAGTGGCTTTAATCAGTTGGTTTATACTTCTTCCCATTTTTAAACAGGGATGTAATATTTACGATCAGTCAACTCTTGCACTACAGCTATATGCAAGAATAAAAGAAATAGAAGTGTGTATTCACAAGTGAAAAAATATGCTAAAAATCATGACTAATTTATGCTTAGCAGAAACAGAAGCTGAACTGCTGCTGAAACCTTCATCCATACTGCTAGACCACTACACCAATGCTTTCCTGGGTGGCCTCCCATTTTTCACCCTCCGTGCACCTGAGTTTATCCAAAATCTACTGCCTGTAGTCTAACTTGCACCATGTCCCCTTCGGATCCACATTGGGATCACCTCAGCTTTAAAATCCTCATCCTAATTTTTAAATGCCTTAGGCGTCATTCAAAGTCTAGCACCACTCTATCAGTGTAACCTCGTTCATCCCTGCAATCTACCAAGCTTTTGGCCTCTTGTGCACTCCAAATTTATTCATTGCATCTTTTGTGGTCATGTCTTTGGTGTTCGTATATTTTATCCAGCATAATATTAAATAAGGGGTGATTCTACCATTCTAAGTTGCATTAAATGTGTTTTTTGTTTCTTCTTGCATTTTCCCATGAATGTTTCCAATTGCAAATAATAGAATTACATTATTTTAGCAATCTCTATATTGGTATAGTTGGATGTTCTCTTGTCCTGCAACAGGAACAAGTACCATGTGAAGGTGCCTCCACTAATTTAATTTGTGGCTTAGTCCAAGATAGATGATGATCATATATCCAAAGACTTTTTTTTCCGGTGAATTGACACCAGGTCAGGAGCTCCTGAGCATCCATGCCTTTGCTACAAAGATCCCTGTAGGCCAGCAATGAAGATGGTGAATATTGACACTGACAACTCGGAACCAATCACTGAAGACACTGACCTCTGGAGGCTGAGTAATTGGAAGAAGCAAGCAAGAACAAAAAGCTCAGCTGGCCTAGAAGAGGACCCGGAAGCCAGTGAATCATGCACCTTGTCAGCTGTTTGTGTTTTCTCTGCAGCAAAAGCGATAGAGACCACATGCCAGAATAGAGCTCCTGACCATGACTTGATTGACCACCACAGTGCAAACCATTGTGTTATAAGATGAAAAACTGTCAGTATGTGTCTGCGGTTTCTTCTAACAGTTGATGTAAATATTGCCACGCATGGATCAGGCTAGAAACAGAGAGAGGCTTGGTTCATGTCATGTGATTTAAATTCCACCTCTAGAACATTTGCTGTTACATTGACGTAATGTTTCTTTTTGCGTGTCAGCTATCTTTAGGATTTACGATCAAGTATTGTCACCTTTTTGCTCAGTGGTCTTTCCCATTTGCAACTGAGTCAAGCCCAAGTTCGTTTTGCGTAGGACTCTTAGAATCAACAGCAGACTGTTAACTTCAGAATTGAAGTGAGAGGTGAAAGGATGATTTTCCAGTTGTAATGCTAACTGCTGCCACTTGTTTTATGATGTCTGAGTAGTCCCATATATAAATCATTGTTAATCATCGATGTTAGTTTTTAAAAATGTCCTCTTTAGTTGGTGTCAATTTTCGTAAGTCTAAATTTATTGTAGATATTACACTGCTGTTTTAGTGATTGAGATAATTGGATGTTTAGACGCAATGATACATTTAAAAGCAGCTTATTTTGATGTGGGTTTATTGAAATGTGTACATTGCATTAATGTGAGTTTTTCTCGCAGAACACTGGTGGTGTGAAACCAAGTTGCTATCGGTTGCATGTTAGCTTGTGATTTTAGAGGAGGAGCAATTTAACGTGACAGTATGGGAAAATTCATTGTAGTGTCATGAGGAAGGAAAGTAATTATCTTCTCCAAAGAAAACTTCTGACGCTCAAAGGCAAAAAAAAAGTTTATTAACATATGTAGTCTTATTCTAATATGTTAGTAATACTTGTTTAAAATTTACTTTTTCGTACACATTGAGCATCCTCAATTTAAAGATTCTCTTCCTTGGGTTTAAGTCACTGCATGGCCTTTTGTAGCCTTTTTCCTTCCTAACATTGAAACTTTCTATAGCCTTACAATCTTTGCAATTTCTGTACTCCTCCAATTCTAGCTTGTGCTGGAAAAGTTGCTGTTGGGACTTTACAAAATCTTATTGATGTAAGTAGATGCTTAACTCTCTCTTCTGGTCAGCTTGAAATTATACCATACATCAAAATACAAAGGTACAGGAAAAGGTAAGAAATCAGTTTATTCTCAACTCTACATCTGTAACTAGTAACCATATAATTTTCTTAAAAATGCAAAGAAAGAAAATAAACATTCATAAGACAATCAGCCATACCTTCAAGAAGCCTCCCATTGACATTCAACTGCATTATCATCACTGAATCAAGAAGGTGATGGTCACTGATCCATCAAGGGCAATCAGGGTTGGGCATTAAATACAGTCCTTACTCGTGACCTTGACACTATCTGATCAAAATGAAAAGGCAAATAGCGAGAACTGCTCATAATCTTCAAACTAGAAATATGCCCCATTATAACAGAAAACTATCTTTCTTTTTAAGAACTTGTACAGTTCTGTTTTAGAAAGATCGTAGAAAATTCATGCCCACCATAGTTTGAGAGTTTGTCACAACAGCTGATGTTTTGTGACATTTTACTCAATTCTTTGCATGCAGATTTTGTATTCTCTAATCCTATTGTTGCTGTTCATTATAATACCGTACGAGTGAATGAATAAATGAGTGATCTAATGTCACATACATCTTGAAGATACCATTAGGTGTTTTGTCACCAGAATCGGATACCATTTTAACTTAAAACAAGGCTAGAAAGAATTACTTAAATAAGAGTTCATCTGTTCAAATTGGTGTCTCTCGCATGGCTTCTGGAATTCTGCAAGGTCTTCCAGTTCTCAAGGAGTCTCACACTGGGAGCAACAACAACAGTGACGATGCTGGTGCTCCAGGAAACCCCGGTTCTGTTGCCACTGTTGCATCATTGCGGACACTGCCAAGAATCCAGGCTCTGGGCCTGCCCCCACCAGGATTCCCCACTCCAGACCTCCTGCCACCAAGATTCCAGGCTCTAGGCCCGGCACTGCCACCTGGATTTCAGATCCATGCTGCCGACGCTGCACCAGTCCAGCCTCAAATATGAAGAAGGAGGGAAGAAGAAAAAGAAAAAATGATGAAAAGGACTTGAAGGGGGTAAAAAAACGATATCACCAGCCTGGAATGGACAGGCTCTGATGAGCCTGAACAGCACCTACAGTGATGGCGCATCTTGGAAAAATAATGTTAATCATTTTGCCGATAGACGTACTTTTTTATAAAGTGTGTGACCCAAAAACTTGAAGTCTATCTATCCCATGCCTAAGAACCCCAGGTCTAGTTACTTATTTTTGGTTATCTTACTGTATATTTTCATAAGAATCTCAAAATAATTCATTGAATCTGGTCATAATTCTCAACTCTGGATCTGGCAGAGTCTTACCGAGGTTAAAATGGTTTTCTTGATTTTTGTCCTAACTAATCCAACCTAAAACCCAAATTTTAAAATCCATCTAGCCATCTTACATTAGTCATAGCTAAGAACCTTTCATAATATTCCCTTTGACATGAATATGTAGCTATAATATATATTTTGTAAACAAAGTAAATCTGTCAGTCAATAACATTATAAATTGTTACTTTACATAACATCCCCATAATACAAAATTCAAAATATTAATGGAAACCTAGCAAATTAAAGCACAAGTAATTATCCCACAAGTGCCACCACTTGTATATAGTTTAATTTATACAATTAACATTTGTCACTTCTAGGCTGTCTTATTCTTTCTCTTAAATGACCATGAATCAATAGAGAGCCATGTGTCTTTCATTGCTTGCCCAGTCTGAAATTAATTTTCTTTAAATTTTATCTGTATATGTCTAGGAATGTCTTTGCACTGACTAGCATGCAATTTGTATATTTTAATTTATGAGTAATTTTGAAATTGACACTTTGCTGATTTAATTGCTTTCATGATTAAGGAGAAGTGTAAAATGAGGACTAGTAATGGAGATAACTAAGTTCTAATTATGAATGTCCAATATTCTGCACTGTAACATTTAAAACAAATGGTTATCTTCATTGAGGGACACGGAGAAACTGGTTCCTATCATTATTTCACTTCAGAAAAGAGAGAAGAACTCTTAATGGACAACAACTGGATTTTATGGGCAAAACTATAATTTTCAATTATCAGTAAGAATCTGTGATTCATAAGTTTAAACATTCACTTTTTAAAATTCAAAACATTAGATCTCTTGGAGGCTTTTAACTGCCTTTTGCAGTTTATAAATTTCCAAGATGAAGATTAGCTAAGTGAGTCATTATGGGTTAATGTGTCTTCATTCTGATGGGTGAACCATCTCACTGATTTGACAGTTGACAGAAATGTAAATGTTTGTTGTAGGCATCCTATGAGAAGTTTGCAGCACTTGGGCTGCTAAAATCCTCCTTTGAAACTGCTGGAGTACAAATATGAGAATTTTTGTTGTTTCAGCTCAGTTTACATAGAAACATAGAAAGCCTACAGTGTGGAAACAGGATCTTCGGCCCAACAAGTCCACACCGACCCTTGAAGCAACCCATTTAGACCCATTCCCTTATAACCCACCTAAGCTATTTAGTTAATAATGTGCGAATGTCTTACCTTTTAGGAAGAAGAGTTGTGCAACACGCAAATTCTATTTAGATTTGTATTCTTGCATATATTATAAAAAGCCACAGATCGAGAGTCACTTGTGGCCTGTTAAAATCTTCTGCTTCATTTTAATTTTACTCGCTCATTTTCTACACCGTTGAAACCAAGAGTTTTGCCAGTGCAATTACAAGCACAGCTTTGAAGGATTCTCAGTGCAATACGACAATATTATCTAACCGTATGAAAATGGCTGGAATCTCTGAAGACCTCAAGTTTCCAACTTTTTCAGTATTTGTGTAATTCCTTTTTACTTCCCCCTATAGCTCATGAAAGCAGAAGTTCTCTAGAACAATGTTTTTCGTACCTTAGGTTTGTCATTAATAGTACTGGTAATTCCCTGTAAGGTATTGAAAATATGTTAAACAAAATATCTTAAAATGAAGCAAACACAGCAAGCCTGGCAGCATCAGTGAAGAGAGAAATGAAATTAACATTTAAAACCTGATATGATTTTCCTTTAGAGATTCATGTTGCCAGTGTTTATACTAAAAACATCTGGGAATGATTTCTCTACTTTCTTATTAATGTGTGATGATGTATTCAGGGACTGAAACTGATGAATTGAAAATTAAATTGTCCTTAATGCATCTATTCTCAAAAATGATTAGCGTGTTTTATTCGTGGAGTTTTGGGGAGGTTGAATTATGTAAATCTTAATGGAAAAGTTTAAGAACATGAGCCCAGATTGGTAAGTATAATAAGAATATTTAAAACAATATTGGCAACTATGCATTTAGTCCCTTCATCCAAATCATTTATATAATTGTAAATGGTTCAAGCCTCAATGATTCCGGTGAACACTCCACTAGTTACAGCTAGCCAATATAGATGTGTGACCTATTTATCCCACATTTTGCTTCTGATTAGCTAGTCAGTCTTTATCAATGACAATATGTTACCTTCTAGACCATGAGCTCTTATTTTACATAGTTACCTTTGATATGGCGCCTTTTGAAAATCTAAGGACATGATATGTAAGTAAGTTTGAGCTCATCCAATCTCTGCTGCAAGTATCCTAACTCGCTAATTCTCATTCACGTATCATGCATGCTCACTGGCATTTACTAGCTACTAGTGCTTTGAATGACAAATTTCTTGGTTCTCCCCTCCCTACCTTTGTAATCTCTTGCAATCCTACCACCCTCAAGATGTCTATTCTCCTCCAATTCCAAATTCTAGCACACATCTCTGTAAAACTGCATCTGTGTTCCTATTTTAGAATTTTTTTTCAACAAATTGAAGAAGTCCATAGACATGAGAACTTTATTTTCTTTGTATCAGCAAGGGTCCTGAGGTTCTCCCATGATGGATACTGGATGAGTTAGCACAGAGAGTTTAAGGGCAAAATGCATTGGGTGGGAGACATGGTTTGGCATGAGTTGCCACTGAGTTGGCATAAGGATAATAAAGGGCAGTGGGTTATGTAGGGGGGTTTAGCTTGGCATGGGAGGTGTGAGGGATGATATGGGTGGGTAGAATTTTGATTAGATAGTCTGCTGATCCATGGCGTGGAGGTGGACATAAGATGGTATGAGTAAGCATGGGAAGTTTGTGAGGACGAGAGATCCTTTTATTTCTACAGAGCTGGAGCAAAGACCTGAAGCACTAAGGCCAGCTTTACAGGCAACACCCCGTTGGACCTCTCAGCCCTGTAACAACAACTACACTTGCTGAGCAGGCAGCATGCGCAATTCCCACTAATAGTAGTTCTCACCTTAAGAGTGAAAATTAGAAGTCAAGTTCACAGAGCTTGGAATATTCCTGACTTGGCAGTAATAATTCAGGCTATGTTACCTTCTTACCAATCACATTTTGTCATGCACCACTCAATGATTTTGATAGTTTGGAAAAGTTAATTAAGTTCTCTTTAACTGTTTCTTCTCCAATGACAAAGACCAACTTTTGTAAACCTTCTATACTATGATTTCATTCTCCATATGAGTTTGGTGGCTTTTTCTTTTTCGTACGTCTATGCTTGGAGTTGTAGATAGTATTGCAACAATGTATTAACTAGTTCGGCATTCCTTGCTTTTGTACCTAGTGCCAGACAATAAAGTCTGAATTGAATTTGCTTTATTTTGTGGAATTTTTCTGCAACTTTTCTTGCCCAATTATATCCCTAGATTTCTCTGTGAATGAGCTCTACAAATATTACCGTTCATGGTAATTTATCTTTTCATTGCACTTTTTAGCACCCTGTTTAACATTTCTCTCCCAACAGCCTGCCCATTCTACAAATCTACCCATGTCCTATCAAATCTACTGCATCCTCACTCAGTATTCTGTGTTGAAATTCTGCAGTTACGAATGTTGAATTGCATAGACTCACCTGAAAGATCCATAAAAGAAATGACACTAAAACAAAATTGTTGGAAAAGCTCAGCAGGTGTGGCAGCATTTGTGAAAGAAAAGACAGAGTTAACGTTTTGGGTCGAAAGACCCTTCCTCAAACCTTCCTGAGAAGTTCTGAGGAAGTGTCACTGGACCTGAAATGTTAACTCTTTTTTTTCTTACGTATGCTGCCAGATCTGCTGAGTTTTTCCAGCAACTTTGTTTTTGTTCCTGATTTACAGCATTTGCAGTTCTTTTGCTTTTTTTGATAAAGAAATGGCATTGTTTGGCCCACGAAGCAGTAACCTAGGCACAGAAAATAACAATGGCAAACCAAAGCCTGTCAACCCTGCAAGATCTTCCTTACTAATATCGAAGGGCTTGTGCCAAAGTTGGGAGTGTGATCCCACAGACAGGTCAAGCAATGTCCTAATGTAGTCATACTTACAGACACAACCATTGCCATCCCTGGGTAGGTCCAGTTCCACTGGCAGGATAAGCTCATCAGAGGTGCAGCTCAGTATTAGACAATTGGTAGAGAGTTGCCCTGGGAGTCATTGATAGTGACTGTGGACCTTATGAAATCTCATGGCATCAAGTCAAACATGGGCAAGGCCAACTGCCTAATTACCATCTATTACCAGCCCTTGAGGTGAAGTGTTGGTACTCCTACATGTAACACTTGGAGGAATCACTAAGGGTGACAAGGACACAGAATATACTTTGTTTGGTGGACTTAAGTGTCCATTACCAATACTGACTGAGGCAAATGTGACCTGAAGCTATGTTAGCGCAAGAACCAACAAGAATATCTTGACTTCAACCTCATCAGTCTACTTGCCAAAGATGTGTCTGTCCACAATGCTATTGGTAGGAGTGACCTCTGTACGGTTATTGTGGAGACAAAGTACCACCTACACATTGATACCTTCCATCATGTTGTGTAGCACTTAATTGGGATAGAGTTTGAACAGATGTGGCAGTTCAAAAGTGGGCATTTGTGAGGCACTCTGCAGCAGTAATGGCACTCAAGAGACTACACATCAGCCTGCTTAATCGCTATCTTATCCACTTTGAGCATTCACTCTCTTCGCTACTGAAGCACATTAGCATCACTGTACCATCTACAAGGTGCACTGCCACGTCTCATTAAGGCTGCTTGGAAAGCATTGGCATCTGCTAGTTCCCGTACAAGCTACACACCATTCTGATTTCAAACTATATCACCATTCCTTCACTTTTGCTTTATCAAAATCCTGTAAATGTCTCACTAACAGGATTTGGAAGTGCCAAAACCCAAGGACTGTGGCAGTTCAAGAAGTCAACTGATCACCAAGGCCTAGCATTCACAGTTTGCCATAAATATTGGGATAACCAGGGATACCACATTCCATAAATAAATACAAACCGTTAATTTATTCATGTAAAAAACAGCACATAATTATACAACTAGTAGTTTAAGGAAAATCAGAGATCATAGCAAGTATCCCAGAAACACGACAATGTCCGCAATTTTACTATATCCTGCCAATTGTACAATAAGCCTCATGTGTGGCTCATTTACATCACACTTGGTGAAAATCCATTTGTTGAACCTTCTTTACATTGTTTTCATAATAGATTGTGAATTTGTCAAACAACAATTTAAAAAATCTTTATTAATTGTCCAGTTTAAAACAGATTAATGGTTATGTAGGTGAATACAGATAGCTGTTTGAATGATAAGTTGTCCCTGAACTGATTAGAATATAATCATGTCATGCAAGGAAAAGTGCAATCTACAACATTGGATTAAATTGCTTTTTTGTTGGCTTAATTCTTTCTGGTGAGGGGTTACTTCAAAACTTTGAATGAATTTTCATCAAGCATTAAAATGTATTTGATGAGGAACAAGTTGTATGCCCACGATTTGAAATGTCACCAACTGTAAATCCGTTGTTGTCAATTCAAGCTACTGGTGAAGTCATCATAGTCTTACCAGACTTTGGGGTTCCTTTTTGTCATTATAGAAAGATTACTGGTGGTGGTTTAACTTGGGGGACACTTCACCTGAGATGAGAGGAGATGTTGAGAAGGACAGTCCTTCACGGTAACCTGACCTAGTGCAGGAATTGGACTCGTGCTATTGTCCTTGCTTTGTATTGCAAACCAGCCACTCAGCCAACTGAGCTAACTGACCTCCAATCTGTCAATTAATGTTCACTGTAAGAAGTATTTATCACAAACTTATTTGATACACCATCTGTGAGATATCAACTGTGATAGCTGAATTACATGTTACTAAATTCCTTACTCGGAATATTATGTCTACGTATACCAGTGAATGTATTCTACTTCTATCTCGAAAAAGCAATGATAAGATGCCACATCAAAGTTATTGGAGAGGGTAAAAACCCATGGTGCAGGGGGTGACATATTGGCATGGATGGAAGTTTGACTGGCTAACGGGAAACAGAGTAGGCTGGTGGGATGTCATGAGTGGTGTGAGACAGTGCCTCAACTGTTTGTCATTTATATAATTGATTTGCATGAAGAGTTTGAAAGTATTTGTTTTCCACCCATAAATGTCCTGATGATCAGTCGCCTTGGAGCTTAGGCACACCCAAAATTCAGTTAGGAAGGGATTTCAGAATTTTAATGAAGCAACAGTAAAGGAATGGCGATACAGCTAAATTTGCTGATTACGTAAGGATAGTTAGGAAAGTGAGTTGTGAAGAGGACATACTCGGCTTACAAGGGGTATAGATAGCTTAAGAGCATGGGCAAAGTTCTGGCAAATGGAGTACAGTATGGGAAATTGTGAAATTTTGGGAGAAAAAATAAAAATGAAGCACATTATTTAAGTGGTGAGAAGATGCAGAGGGGTCTGGGTGTCCTTGTTATTGAATCACAGGTTAGCATGCAGGTACAGCAAAGCTAATAGGCTGCAGTGTTTCATTGTGAAGAGAATTGAATCCAAGAGTCAAGAGGTTATACTTCGGTAATACACGGTTTTGGCGAGACTGCATCTGAAGCACTGTGTTCAACATTTGCCATGTACTTATGGAAGGATATTAATACATTGGAAACCATCTAGAGAGGCTTTACGAAACTAATACCTGATATGAGCAGATTACCTTTTGAGAAAAAGCTAGACTGGCTAGGCCTGTATTCTCTAGAATTTAGAGGAGTCAGAGGTGACTTAATTGAAACATGTAAAATCCAGAAAGGATCTGACTTTATGGATACAGAAAGGATGTTTCCTGTTATGGGAGAATCTCGAACTAGAGGTCATATTTAAAGTTAAATATGCTATCCAGCTAAAACAGAGATGAGAACTTTTTTTTCCTCAGAGTTGCATGTCTTGCATTTCTGAAAAGGCAGTGGATGCAGAATCTAGAAATATTTTAAAATTAGACATCATTAGATTTTTGATTTCCAAGAGGCTGAACGATTATCAGAGTTATGCAGGTCTGTAGAGCTGAAGTCAAAGTAAGATCAGCCGTGATCTTGTTGAAGACAGAACAGGCTTGAAGACCCAAATAGCCTATTCTTTTTCCTTGTTTGTATATTCATAAAACTAAAATAAAATTTTGAGAGGTTAGTACAGCAATTGTTAACATTTCACATTTGTAATGTATGTGGAACTTCTTTATTGACATAATAATGATACCAAACTGGCTAAATTACACGAATTTATATCATTTTCATTATCAGATGTCAGCATACAAGCATCTGTTTCTACCCTAGGGCATAGCGGTCAATTATATGGATGATAATAGATTTCAATCTAAATTTCCCGCTGTTATTTATATTGGATTGCACAGATCCACTTGCAGATTTACTCACTGAGAATAATGGCATATAATTATACACCAAAAATAAGGAGTAGTGGGAACAGCCAATTGCTGAAATGCATTTTTGTAATTGTGTTGTACATACTGTGCCAGAAATCAAGGAAAGCCTTGAGCTAAGGATGCATAACTGGAGAAGTTATCCTTCAGAACTGAAAAAGTGGTCAGACAAAAGTCAGAAATCTTTGTAGCGTAGTTTGGAGTAATTATGTCTAATGAGCTGTCTATTGAATGAAGTGACACACCCATGGGCATGGTTACTGAACAGTGACTTATTAAGCCACAGTGTAAGTTTGAATTTGCCTATCTAATCATTATTGCTCTTCTTTGAAAATAAATATCTCTTTTGTCTAGTTTTGCATTTTAACAGATGTTCTGGAGAAATAAATGATTTTTTGCCTAATTTTAGTTTGTAACCCTACTTAACACATGTAAGGAAGTCAGCTCTCTGAATAAATTCTATGAACCTACTGAGTACTAAGAACGTGTGGTGGACAATTGTGAAGGCTTTCTCAATTCAGGGGTACTCGGTATTTAGATAATTTAGTTGTCTTTCAATATCGAAAATTGAATATAACTCAGAACTTATTCTGGTGATTCTCCCTTCCCCATACCTTTTGAAGTGAAGAAACGTATTTCATTCTTGATATGAAGTATATTCATATTTCATTTGAGTTAAAATCCTCAATAGTGAATTGAATATTGCACAAAATTGAATAATAACAAAGTTTAGAACTGCTTCTTCTACTCCACACCTGATGGAGTTTTTTTGACCAGAAACTTCTGTAGCTATATAATTATAAGATATCGAAACTTTCTTCTAATCTCATTTTTGAAAAATATAATTTATCAAAGGGAGCCATGTAACCACTACACATGCTCAATAAAGAGGAATTAAGTGTACAAATGAATAATTAGTAATTATAAGCTTGACTGCAGCCTGGTGTTCTCTCTGCTCTACTCCCAGCTGTGGCTTCCTCCATCCTCCCATGCAACATCAGTTTGAGACTGTAGTTTGCAGCTCTGCTTTACTTCAGCCGTCTGCTACCAAACAAGAATGAGAATAGATTTTTGGGATGACCTTTTGGATTTCAGGAACTTCATTTTGATTAACACTAATTCATTTATTAGATGATGCAGTTGTGTAGCAACAATTTCTTCAATATTTATGTTAAAACATAGGTTGTTTGGACTTCTACAGAAGCAGCATTAGAATAATTCATCAATATCTTCAATAATCATCAAATCTCCATTAAACTTGAAGCAACAACACTGAAGGAAACCATTAATTTTCCAGACACTCAAGTAATTAATTTAGACTACCATTCTATATCAATTTAACAAAACATCTTTTTCCAAGTAACTGACACGCACTTCTACACACAAAAATCCATTATCATAAACAAATATTCTCCAGACCGTTGAGTTATCTATGTACAAAGTTGTACCACCTTAGCTAGGCAGTTACTACCCTATTTACTACATTTCAGTTCAAATTTAAGTTTTCTACATTACTACCTTTTCTGTCAAGTATAGGAGCTCCTGAACCTATGCAGCCTTATGCTAGAGATTCCAAATTCATATACAAGGAATTCCTTATTGCCATGATTTCATGTTTCCTTGGATTGTGGTTAGCTTAGTATTCCTTTGTTGACATGTTCAAAACTATTCTCTCTCCTTTTAAAGTATCCTCCTACCCCAGCCCCTCATTGCAATCTCCTTATTTCTCACAGCCCCTTGCAACTCCCTGTTCTCCACTCCTTTAGCAGTCTCCTTCTCTTCCCAATCTCTCTCAGTTTCCTTCCATTTCCCACACCTTCTCTAGTAGCCACACTTCTTCCCACCAAACCATCTTCCTCTCCATCATCTCTTTATAGCTTCTTTCTTTCTTCCTTCCTCCCTCCCCCTCTAAATCTTTTGCAGTCCCCATCTCCTTCCAATATCTTGCAGCATCCTTCTACCAGCCTGAACCCCCTGTACCCTCCACTCTCCATACCCTCTTGCAGCCACCTGTTTTACAACCTCCCCCACCCACCCACCCTTTCTTTTTCCATTCTGCCCCACTCCCCACTGGCATTCTTCATTGCTTTCCCAAGTCCCTTTGCAGGCCCAGCCAAAAACCCTGCCTTCCCCTATCTGTGGCAGACAGCAAAGTGTCCATTCCTGACCTCAGCAAATGGCAGCCATTGATTCCCTATCCTGGGCTCAACCAAAGGTCCCTCCTTGCCATGGGCCTCACCCGGATATTGGAGAAAGCTTCCATCAATGATTCTGATAAATCAATGAAATGTTAATTCTGCTTCTTTCCCACAGACCTGCTGAGTTTCTGGTTTTGTTGCCATCAATGATTCCTTCACTTTCTAATTACTCATTGCATCTCCAAAACAGGAGGGTTCCCTCCTTGCTTTGCACCTTAAAGGCAACATTTCTGTGTCTCCCATGGACAGGGTGTTTCAGATAATTTGATGGCTGAATGTGTTTTGCAGGGATATTTACAACCTAATTTAATGAAAGTAATTGAGTCAAATATAAAAATGGGCAAAAGTGCTGGAAATAGTAATGCCCCACCAGAAATAGTGCATATATTTTCAAAGTGCTTTAAAAGGTGATAAAAGTTGACCAGAAAGATTGGACAGTATTTTTTTTGAGAAAGATCTGTGTTTAGTCGGAATTATTAGCTGAACATTGAGTAAAGAAGCCACAATTTCAGCTGACAGTTTGTGAGCATTTGGTTGCTAATACTTTACAAAGAAAAGAACGCTGGATGTCAAGCTGGATTGAGTGCCTTTGAGAAGCAATTGAAATGTCTGTGCAACAATACTTAGTGTTTTTGGATTTTATTCCCGATTTCTTGGATGCACAATCTCAGACCATTTCCACCACTGAGCCTTTACCTTCTACAGTCTGGAGTATTTGGTTATTTATAATAGTTGAGTGCTTAAACAGAAAACCATTGATATTAAATTTTGGCTCATTGGTTACATCATACGTTCTTAAATGTTCTTCTACAACATTGATTGCAGTAGAATAACCATTCCACTTTCTTCTGGCTTAGTGTGTAAGCATGAGACAGCTTCATTAAGTAGGTTAACATTAACAGTGACAAACTGTAGAAATACAATGGCTGCTATTTTTTCTGTAGAGAAAGCATGACTATTATTGCTTTGAAATACAAAATTTGAGTACAGTTGAAAAAAAAATATGCTGTCAAAGCTTCTCATCTTACTTATCAGGATAGAATCACAAAATTTGGCATTCCTGTGATTCCATCCACGTGCAGTATGTCTCCTTTATTTAGAAACAACTATTGTTAGTGGTTTGCTGTTACTCTTCCATTAGTCTGTCAGATTATGTCAGATGTTTTTTAGGCTCCGTATTTAAAATAAGACAAGTAAATAGTCTGTTTCAAAAACAGAGATTACCAGAAAAGTGACTGGACCTGAAACGTTAACTCTGATTTTTTTTCTTCACAGATGCTGCCAGATCTGCTGAGTTTTTACAGCAATTTCAGTTTTTGCTCCTGATTTACAGCATCCGCAGTTCTTTCAGTTTTTATTCTTGTGCAAAGTTTTATCTAGACAGAGGAGTTTGTAAATGTTGTAAATTTTTACTTAAATAAAACTGCCCATTAAATGAATATTCATCCTTATTACGTTCACATAAAAATCTACCTGTCATTATTCAATCAAAAGCAGTGCACCTGTCTCAGTGTCCTAGGAAATACTTGATACCTCAACCAACTTGACTAAAAAAACATAAGCAGGCATATATCTAGTTGCTGACCCAGAGATATTGCTGTGCAGAAATTGATTGCTGCACTTTCTTATGTTACAATAATGACTACATTACTAATGTATTTCATTGTTTGTAAATACTTAGGGGACATTCAGGATTACAGAAATCATACGTGATTAGAAATCCACTTCTTTCTCTATTCTACTAAGTAAAAATATCCAGATTTTGGATATCTGCAATTAAGACAGAAAATGCTAGAGTTATTCAGTAGATAGACAGTAAATGACGAGAGAGAGAGAAACTAAATTTAAATGATTTTTGTTTTCTTAAAATGGGAAAACATAAGGAATTAACAATTTGAGTCATGAACTGGGGAAGGGAGAATGTTCGGAGAGGGTCCTGTGATTGAGTAGGAGGCAAAAATGGTTAAATTATAAAATAAATGATGATGCAAGGCAAAGTGGAGTGATATTGGGGGAAGTAAAGAAGCAAAAGTTTTTTTTTGGTGACAACAACTGCTGGTGAAGGTCCTCTCATTATGATTTGCACTTATTTAACACAGTGGTCAATATTTAGGGCTGTTGATGCCTTATCAAACGTTGAAGTATTTTCCTTTGAATTTATTCTAATAGTTTAAAAGACCAAGAACACTGAAGTAGCAGTGGGATTTGGAATTAAGATAACAGGTGATCACTGTCTTAGGGTCTTACTTGTGACCACAAAGTGGATGTTTAGCAAAGCAAATACCCTCCCTCTGGCCGTTTACCAACAAGCGACCTGTTCATCGAGAACGGTCAATGTGACATTATTTGCCTTAATTTCTCTGCTCGCCTCACCCTTCCAACCTAACTCCCTTTGAATGGACTGCCCTCCATGCTCTCAGATCCAATACTGACTTTGTCCACAAGGGTGGTGCTGTTGTTTTCTGCCATACTGATGTCTGCTTTGTGGAGGCTGGGCACCAGTTCCTGCTGTTTTCCCTGGACCAGGACTTCTTCACCAAACATTATGTCATTGTGTCCACAACTGTGGCCAATCCCATTTCATCAAGAGATTCTCCCCACCACCACACCACCCGCCCCTCACCAAAACAGCCTGTCAGCTCAGGACCTCAACCCCATACAGCCTGCTTGTACCTTCTTTCCAAACTCAACAAACAGGATTGTCTGGGCAGACGCATTGTTTCTGCCTGTTCCTGTCCAATCTTGTCTCTATTTTCTGTCTTCTTGTCCAGTCCCTCCCAACTTACATCTGCAGTTCCTCTGGTTCTTTATGTCGGTTTCAAAATCTTCAGTTTACTGGCACTAGCAGCCACCTCTTTACCATGGACGTGCAGTCTCTCTACACAGCCACCTCCCCCCCCATAAAAACAGTCTTAGGACTCTCTTCCTTATCCTAGAAAATGGCCTGAACTGAGCTCATCTACCATCACTGTCCACCACCTCCCCAGGCTTGACTTCACTTTGAACAACTACTCCTTTAACTCCCTGACTTTCTTCAGATCAAAGGTTTGGCCGTAGGTACCTTGTGGGCCCCAGTTATGCCTGTCTCTTTGAGGGGGTACATGCATTATTCCTTGTTCCAGCCCTACTTGGGCCCCAACCCACAAATTTTTCCACAGTGCATTGACAGCATCATTGATGTTGCTTCTTCTCTTGTTATGAATTGGAAAAATTTTATTAGCTTTGCTTCCAACTTCCACCTGGTCCTCATCTTCACCTAGTCATCTCTGACTCTTCCCTTCTGTTCCTCGACATCTCTGTTCCCATTCCTAGAGATGGGCTGGTCACCAATATCCACTACAAACCCACTGACACCCACACTTACCTTGACAATATATCCTCACACCCTGTCTCCTGTAAAGACTCTATTCTATTTTGCCAGTTTGTCCATCTGCCTCTGTTTCACATCCACTCTGATGCCACCTTCCACAGTGGGGAGATTCATAAATGTTCACCTTTTTCCTCAACTTAGGATTCGCCACCACTGTTGTTCACAGGGCCTTTAGTTCTGTCTGATTCATCTGCTGTCCTTCTGTCCTCACCCCTTTTTTTCCTTCTCACAATACTAATGGATCTTCCTGGTCCTCACTTAGCAATCCACAGCCTCCACATCCAAAGGATCATAAGCCACCATTACCTTCACCTCCAGCAGGTTGTGATGACCAGACGCACATTCCCCTCCCCTACTTGTCAGTATTCCATAGGGACCATTCCCTCCACAACACGCTGGTCCATTCCTTTTCCATTCCTAAGACCACCTCAAACCACCATGGCACTGTTCCATGCAATCACAGAAAGCCAATCACCTCCTCCCTCTTCACTATCTAAGGCCCTTGATAAATCTTCCAGATGAAGAAGTCATTTACTTGTAATTCATTCAATCTAGTCTACTGTATTGACTTCTCCCAGTGTGGTCTCCTATACATTGGGGAGAAGAAATGTAGACTGGGTGACTATTTTGCAGAGCACCAGGGTCTGTAAAAAGGACTTGGCACTTCCAGGTCCCTTCTAAATCAATACCACCACTATGTTCTCATACCAATATTTTTGTCTCAGCCTGTTGCAGTATTCCAGCAAGCCTCAACTCAAGCAGGAAGAACGGAATCTCATTTTCCTTTTGGGGACCCTGCAGCCTCTAAGACTCAACATAGAGTTCAATAACTTCAGAGTCTGATTCCATCCTTCCACTTTTTTTTAACCCACTCCCACAGCCTCGTCCTGTCAAGGACATGGGTTACTTTTGGCACAGTCAACCCATTCTCCCCTACTCTCAACTCTCAATATCATTTACTCAGCTTCTCCATGATCCCATCTTAGTATCAATCATCCTCTTATCTGCCGACCTCTTTCATATATCTGTCCATCTGAACTCCATCTCTACTAATCCTCTCTCATGTCCCCCACCTTCCTAATCCATCTTCAGCATAAATACCACATTTTCCTAGCTGTTATCAGTTCTGATGCAGAGTCACCGGATTTGAAACATAATTGAATTTTATCCCCACAGATGCTGCCAGACATGTTGAGTTTCATCAGAAATTTGCGCCTATGTTCCCCATTTCTGCAATTTGGTGTTTTATTAATCACCATTCTATGTTTGGTCTCCCTAAGTTAGAAGAGGTCACGTTTTGTGCAGTGTAAATACACTGTACTAAATTAGAACCATAGAATCAAAAAAAAGGTATGACAGAAGATTAGGACATTTAGCCCATGTATCTGCATCAGTCAAAAAATAGCTAGCTGCCCATTATAATCCTACTTTTTGGTACCAAGTTCATAGACACTCAGGTTATAGCACGTTGGGTGCAAATTAAGGTACTTTTAAATGGGTTGAGATTCTCTGATTCCACCACCAAACTGGGTTGTTAAATCCGAAGAGGGACCTAATTTGCCTATATTTGGTATTTTGGAATGAAAGGGAATTAATTAAAAATCTTGTATTGTGATATCCTTTACGGACATGTGACCATAAAATTGATCTGGAAAGTAAAATAGAACAATCCACATTTAGGCCCTAAATTTACGTGAAGGAATGTGCTGGTTATGATAGATTGGGCAATGTCATTAAAAAGCCATGGCGATCTTGGTTAACGAGGGAAATTAAGGATAGCATTAAATTGAAAGAGAAAAGCTTACAGTATGGTAAAGTATAGTGATAAGCTGGAGGACTGGTAAACTTTCAAATGATATCAAGCTGAACAGCAACAGCTTCTTAAAAATGTAAACAGAATCATGGGCAGTACGATGGCCCAGTCATTAGTACTGCTGCTTTCCAGTGCCAGGAACCCAGATTTGATTTCACCCTCAGTTGATTGCCTGTGTGGGGTTTGCACACACTCCTAGTGTCTGCGTGGGTTTCCTCCGAGTGCTCTGGTTTCCTGCCACAGCCCAAAGATGTGCGGACTAGGTGGATTGGCGCTGCTAAATTACCCATAGTGTTCAGGGATATGTAGATTAGGTGGGTTATAGGGGTTGGGTCTGGGTGGTATGCTCTGAGGGTGAATGTAGACTTTTTGGGGTGAAGGGCCTATTTCCACAGTGTAGTAATTCTATGATCTATGATAAGTGGAGAAGCCAAAGTGAACATAGACTCCTTAGAGAACGAGGCTGATGTGAATAATGGAGTGCCAGAAAATGGCACAATAAATATGTTGCGGCAGTCTTCCCATAGAAGACACTAAGGGCTTCTAAAATTAAAACAAAGAACAGCACAGCATAGGAACAAACCCTTCAGCCCTCCAAGGCTGCACAGACTCATTTTGTCCTTCCGTAATAAAACTGTCTTCACTTACAGGATCCATATCTCTCTATTCCCTTTTTGTTCACGTATTCGTCCAGGTGCTGCTTGAATGCTGCTTTTATGTCTGCTTCCACCACCATCTCTGGCAGCACTTTCCAGGCACTCACCACCCTTTGTTTAAAAAACTTGCCTTGCACATCTCTTTTAAAATTGCTCCACTGCACCTTGAACCTGTGTCACATAGTAATTGACCACCCTGGGGAAAAAGCCTCAAACTTTCCACTCTATCCATCCCATTTATAACCTTATGAACTTGTATCGGGTCAGCACTCAACCTCCTGCATTCCAGTGACAACAAACCCAGCCTATCCAACCTTTCTTCATAGCTAAAATCCTCCATACCAGGCAACATCCTAGTAAACCTTTTCTGTATCCTTTCCAACGCATCCAACCAGAGGGTGCTAAGACAACACTCATTTGCATTCTGGGAGTAGATGATCCAGAAGGGCTGACAGCAAACTGTATTGCATGCCCAGATTCCTAATGGAAACAGTTAAAATTGCCAAGCTGCATGCCATCTTTACCCTCTAGATGGCGCGCAACATAATTATACTTGGTTTTGGCCAGATATGTCTATCCACTCAAGGATAGATTTCCTTTTTGCATCCTGGCACGTTCTGTGACTACTGCCTCCTGCTAGCTGACTGTCACATACAGGAAAACCAGTGGGTTGGCAAGGGAATGTGGAAGCAAAACAATAAATTATTGACCCCAGAAAATATTGAGGAGCTCAAAAAGGATCGCTTAGGTTGGAGAACTGTGAAGCCCTTCTTCCAGTCTCCAACGAGCTGTTGGAAAACAGTCAAGGGGAACATCAAGAGGTTCTTTTATCCTCAAAGGTGTTCAGAATGTGTGAGAGAGAGAGAGAGACAGGGAAAACTGTCCAAACTCCAGAAAACCATGCAGAATCTATTCCTGCTGCATATGATGGAGGTCAATGTCGCAGAAGATTTTCAGGAGGTGAATAGCCAGCAAGCCTCACTCTTTGCCTTAGAGGCCTCCAAGATAATCTGACCCAGGATCCATTCTGTGGAGCAGGATGAGACATGCTTGCGTTTCTCCTTCTCGAAGATGCATAAAGAGAGCTCTGTGCTCAGCAGCCTGATGGAAGAAGATGGTTCAGTAACATATCACAGCCTGACATCCTGAGGATCAGCAAATCCTTTTCTGCCAGACTGTATGACACAAAGCCCACATACAGCGTAGCCTCCCAGTCGTTCCTGGCCTCTATCACAGAGGCCCTAGACGACAGCACATGGGAAAGACTGGGCAAGTCATTGTCTTTGGATGAGCTGACCGAGGCCCTCGAGTCCTGGGAAAAGAATAAAACTCACAGAAGTGATGGCTTACTGGCCTAGTTATATTCAGCTTTGTGGAACTTGATTGGCTAGGACCTGCTGGAGGTATGCAACCATCTGTTTCTGGGAAGTATCATGAGGAAAGGTATCATCACCCTCATCCAGAAGCAGAAGGGGGAGAGGGAGGAAATTAGAAATTGGCAGCCAATATCATTGCTGAATGAGTACTATAAAATCCTGTTTAAGTTCATCGTCAACTGGGTACGGTCAGCTCTGAGATTGGCAATTCATCCCAACCAATCTTGTGGTGTACCAGACAGGGTGATCTCTGAGAGCCTCGCGCTCCCCAGGGATACAATTGTCTACATGCAGGACAGGGGTAAGGATGCCTTCCTCATCAGCCTGGACCAGAAGAAGGCCTACAACAGGATATGCACACGTACATTTGGGACATGCTTGCCAAATTGGGCTTTGGGGAGGGAATCTGCCATAGGATCCGACTGTTCTTCATCAATAATGTTCCTGCAGTCTTGATCAATGAGTGGGAATCAAAAAGCTTCCCAATCAGATCTGGAGTCAGGCTGGGCTGCCCATTCTCTCTCTCCTGCCTTGTTTGTGTGTTGGAAAGAGCCCTTTGCTGAGTTCATCAGGAAGGATGCAAGCCGAAGAGGGGTGACTGTTCCAGGTAGTGCAGGGCCAGCAGGTCAGAACCTTCTTGTATGTAGAAGATATGACTGTTTCCTGCTCAGATCTGCTGTCAGTGCGCAGAATCATAAGCATCAGCGACCAGTTCGAACTTTACCTTGGAAGCCAAGGTAAGTAGAGGCAAATCGAGGCAAGAGCGAGGCCGTATTCTTTGAGAACTGGGCTGACCGATCCTTCATTCCCTTCACCACCATGAAAGCTTGGGAGGAATGTATCGCCAAAGTGAAGCAGAAGCTGGTGCTTTGGGAGCATCGCTCCCTCTCCATTGTAGGTAAAATCTTGCTCATCGGGTGTGAGGCACTCTTTCTATTGTTGTATGCAGCATAGGTCTGGCCTATCTGCCAAAACTGTGGTGTTTCAGTCGCCCAAGCCATCTTTGGTTTCATCTGGAAGCCTAAGATTGACCAGGCCTGCTGGGACTCCATGTATAAAACTCTGAGTTGGTCATACTGCAGGGCACAGACTTCACAGGCAGGAATGGAATGGGTGACCACCAGACAGGACAGGAGGGCTAAGCAGGCAGTGCAGGACTCTCCTGTGGCTATCCCCCTGCAAAACTGATATATTGTTTAGAATAGTGTTGAGGGGAGTGGCTTCTCAGGGGATAACAGCAGCAACAATTTTCTTGGCACTATGGTTGGCTCAGCTGCAGAGGGAGGACGAAATAGGCATAGAAATACTACAGCTATAGGGGATTCAGTTGTAAGGGGAATAGATAGTCATTGCTATGGCCACAAACAAGGGTCCAGTATGGTGTGTTGGCTCCCTGGCGCTGGGTCCTGCATGTGTCAGAGTTGTTGCAGGAACTTTCTGGAGGGGAGGGCAAACAATCAGTAGTCATGGTACATGTTGGTACAAGTGACATAAGTCTTTTTAACAAAAAGGACGAGGTCCTAAAAGCAGAATACAGAGAACTAGAAAGGAAGTTGAAATGTAGGACCTCAAAGGTAGTTATCTCAGGATTACTACCGGTGCTATGAGCTAGTCAGAGCAGAAATAACAGGATACATAGGATGAACACATGGCTAAAAAGATGATGTGAGGGATGGGGTTTCATAGGACACTGCAATGGTTCTGGGGAACATGGGACCGGTTAAAAACTGGATGGGTTACACTTGGGCAAGACCAGGATTGATGTCCTTGATAGGGTACTTGGTAGAGGGGTTGGAGAAAGTTGACAGGGGGAGTTGGGAACCAGCAGTTTAGGGCAGTAGATGCAGAAATTAAGGAAAGGTATAAAACAGGGTAAACATGACTGATAACAAAAATAGGCAGGGAAACGCAGCTGAAATGAGCACGGGGAAGCGGTCTGAAATGCATGTGTTTCAATGTGTGAGAAACGTAATAGGCACGTAGATGAACATGGAGCTTTGGTCAATACTTGGAGCTATGACTTTATTGTGATTACACAGACTTGGCTAAAAGAGGGACACGACTGGCAGCTGAATGTCCCAGGATTTAGATGTTTCAGGTATGATAGAAAGGGATGTAAAAGAGGTGGGGAAGTTGCATTACTGGTAAAGGAGTATCTCTCAGCTGTACTGAGGGAGAGTACATTGAGGACTTGTGCAGCAAGGCAGTATGGCTAAAACTCAAACAGGAAAGGTGAAATCATAATGCTGCGGGTATATTACAGGCTTCCCAACAGCCAGCAAGATATAGAGGAGAGAATTTCTCGACAGATTTTCGAAAGATGTAAAACCAGCATGGTCATTATGGTGTGTGATTTTAAATAACCCTATATTGACTGGGACACACCGTGTTCGGGACTTGGATGGGTTAGAATTTTTAGGGACCATTCTGGAGGTTTTCTTGATATGGTATGTAAACAGTTCAACCAGGAAATGGAGTTATACTGGACCTGGTTTTGCAAAATGAGCCTCCCCAGGTAAATGAAGTTTCAGTGGGGGAGCATTTCAAGAGTAGTGACCACAATACTGTGAGTTTTAAAACACATGGATAGAGATAACAGCAGTCTTTGGGTGAAGGTACTAAATTGGAGAAAGGCAAACTACAACAATATTAGGCAGGAAATGGAGAGTGTTGAATGGAGGTGGCTGTTTGAGAGTAAATCCACATTGGACATGTGGGAGCATTTCAAATGACATTTAATATGAATTTAGGAGTGGCTCGTTCCTGCAAGAATGAAGGATAGGTATGGCAAGTCACCTAAACCTTGGACAACCAGGGATGTAATGACTTTGGTCAAAAAGAAAATGGAGACATATGTAAAGTCTGGGAGGGTAGGAACTGATGAAACCCTTGAAGTATATAAGGAGAGTAGGGAAGAACTTAAAGAAGGAATTAGAAGTGCTAAAAGAGGCCATGAAAAATTATTAGCAAACAGGATTAAGGAGAATTGGGCAAGGCTTTTTATAGATGTATAGAAAGCAAGAGGGTACCAGGGAGAGGATTGGGCCACTCAAGAACAAAGGAGGGAATTATGTGTGGAGCTAGAAGAGGACCTAAATGAATTTTTTGTCAGTATTCAGCAAAGAGAAGGAATTGGTGGGGGATGATCTCAGGGAAGGAGTATTGAATTTAGAAGCCAAGTTGCTATTAAAAAGGAACAGGTGTTGTGCATCTTAAAAAGTGTAGATAAGTCCCCGGGTCCTGATGGGATCTATCCCAGAATATTGAGGGAGGCAAGAGAACAACTTGCTGGACCATTGACAGACATCTTTGTATCCTCTTTGGCCACAGGTGAGGCCCCAGAAGACTGTAGAATAACTGATGTTGCCCCAAGATTAAGAAGGGCAACAGCGAAAATCCAGGAAATTACAGGCCTGTGAGCCTCTCATTGGTGATAGGGAAATTATTGGAAAAGACTCTCTGGGATAAAATCTATACGCATTGAGAAGCAAATGGATTTTTTAGTGATAGACAGAAAGGTTTTGTGCGTGGGAGGTCATGACTCACCAACTTGATCGAGGTATTGAGAAGGTGACTAAGATGGTTGATGTTGTCTAGATGGACTTCAGTGAAGCCTTTGACAAGGTTCCTCGTGGAAGACTGGTACAAAAGGTGAAGTCACATGGCTCAGGGGTGAGCTGGCAAGACGGATACAGAACTGGCTTAGACATAGGAGGCAGAGAGTAGTGGCCGAAGGATGCTGTTCGGAATGGAGCATTGTGAAGAATGATGTTCAACAGGAATCAGTGTTGGGACCTCTGCTGTGGTCTACGTAAATGATTTGGTGGAAAATGTGGCTCGGCTAATTAGTAAATTTGTGGACAATACAAAGATTGATGAATTACTAATTACTAAATAATGAAAGGATAAGAGGTGGAGAGTAAATAAATGCAATAATTATCACTAGAGAAAAAAATACAAGGGAAACTAATGGGACTAAGGACTGATCAGTCCTGTGGACTTAACGGAATGCAGCCTAGGGTATTAAAGGTGTAGCTACAGAGATGGTGGTTGCATTGGTTTGTATTTTTCCAGCATTCCACATACTCTGGAAGAGTCCTAGAGGTTTAGAAAACTGTCAATGTAACATCTTTAGTTATAAAGCGAATTGGACACAACATAGGTAGCTATAGGCCACATTTCACTCCACACTGCCCTCCAACCCCACCACACCCGGCACCTTCCCCTGCAACCGCAGGAAATGCTACACTTGCCCCCACACCTCCTCCCTCACCCCTATCCCAGGCCCCAAGATGACTTTCCACATTAAGCAGAGGTTCACCTGCACATCTGCCAGTGTGGTATACTGCATCCGCTGGACCCGCTGTTGCTTCCTCTACATTGGGGAAACCAAGCGGAGGCTTGGGGACCGCTTTGCAGAACACCTCCGCTCGGTTCGCAATAAACAACTGCACCTCCCAGTCGCAAACCATTTCCACTCCCCCTCCCATTCTTTAGATGACATGTCCATCACGGGCCTCCTGCAGTGCCACAATGATGCCACCCGAAGGTTGCAGGAAAAGCAACTCATATTCCACTTGGGAACCCTGCAGCCCAATGGTATCAATGTGGACTTCACCAGCTTCAAAATCTCCCTTTCCCCCACCGCATCCCAAAACCAGCCCAGTTCGTCCCCTCCCCCCACTGCACCGCACAACCAGCCCAGCTCTTCCCCTCCACCCACTGCATCCCAAAACCAGTCCAACCTGTCTCTGCCTCCCTAACCTGTTCTTCCTCTCACCCATCCCTTCCTCGCACCTCAAGCCGCACCTCCATTTCCTACCTACTAACCTCATCCCACCTCCTTGACCTGTCCGTCTTCCCTGGACTGACCTATCTCCTCCCTACCTCCCCACCTATACTCTCCTCTCCACCTATCATCTTTTCTCTCCATCTTCAGTCTGCCTCCCCCTCTCTCCCTATTTATTCCAAAACCCTCACCCCATCCCCCTCTCTGATGAAGGGTCTAGGCCCGAAATGTCAGCTTTTGTGCTCCTGAGATGCTGCTGGGCCTGCTGTGTTCATACAGCCTCACATTTCATTATCTTGGATTCTCCAGCATCTGCAGTTCCCATTATCACTAGCTATAGGCCAGTTAGCTTAATGGCTGTTATTTGGAAAACGTAGAGTATGAAAAGGAAGTAATAGCAGATCATTTAGAAATACGTAATATGATTAAGCAGAGTCAGTATTTGATAGACTTAATAAGAAAAATGGCCCTGGTGTTGGAGCTAGTATTTTAGCATGGATAAGGGATTGGCTAACTGATAGAAAACAGAAATATGGGATAAGTGAGGGTCATTTTCTGGAAAGAAACCTGTAACTAGTGTGTCACAGGGATCAATCGTGGACCTGCAATTATAGACAATATTTGTTAATGACTTGAGTAGGGATAGGAATACAGCCAAGTTTGTAGATAACAAAAAGATAGGCAGCAAGGCAAGTGGTGAGGATGACAAAGAGCCTGCAGCGGGATAGAGACAGGTTAAGCAAGCGGACAAAACTTGGATAGAATATAATGTGGAAGATGTGAAGTTAAGCATTTTGGCTGCAAGGATAGAGAAGCTAATATTTAAAAGGAAAATAAATGCAAAATCCTAGACCTTATGGGGATTTGATTTTCCTTGTTCATGAATCTGAAAAAGTTTGCATACAAATTCAGCAGCTAATTGGGAAGGCAAATGGAATGTTGGCATTTATTTGAAAGCAAATAAAGAAAACTAAAATTTGGATGTTTTGCAAAACTATACAGTGTACTGGTCAGACCACAGCTGGAGTACTGTGAGAAGTTTTGGGTCCCTTATCTAAAAAAAGATATACTGGCATTGCAGGCAGCTCAGAGAAGGTTCAATAGGCGATACGAATTATGGAGGTCCTCTCTTATCAGGAGACATTAAGTAAGTTGGTCCTGTGCTCATTAGAATTTAGAAGAATGAGAGGCAAGCTTATTGAAACATACAAGATTCTTATGGGGCTTGGAGGGAAGAAATGTGTTTCCCCTTTTGGGATAGTGTCTGACCAGAGACCATAATCTCAGAATATGGGGTTGCATATTTAAGGAAAACATGAGGAAGAATGTTGTCTCTGAGGGAAGTGAGTCTGTGGAGTTCTTTACCACAAAAGGCTGTCAAGGCTGGGTTGTTCAGTGTGTTCAAAGCTTCAATAAACTATCTATTAACCATTGAGGAAATCAAGGGTTAAAGTTAAAAAGCAGGAAATTAGAGTTGAAGATTAGGAGATCAGCCATGATCTCAGTGAATGCCAGAGTAGGCTGACTGGCCTACTTCTGTTCCTTTGTCTTATGGTCTTATGGTGTTGGATAGGGAGTGGCTAAATTCCAAGAAATGTATGCATTGCAACGGTCATACATTTCTTTCTGGTGAAAAGCACGCTCAAAAAGTGTTCTAGTCATGGCTATAAAGAAATTAAGGATAGTATTAGATCCAAGGAGGAGTCATATGAAACTCGTAGAAAAAAGTAGCAAATTTGAGGAAAGGCGTCAGTTTAGAATTCAGCAAAGGAGGAATGAGAGATTCAATAAGTGAGGAAGAATAGGGCATGAGTAAACTTGAGAGGTTTGAAAACAGAATGAAAAAGCTTCCAGAAATATGTTAGAAAAAAAGTTAGCAAAGACAGTGCCAAATTAGACAATTGACAATGGAGGACAATGATGGAATGGCTGAGAATTAAACTACTTTAGTTCTGTTTTCTTGGAAGAGAACACAAATAACTTACCAGAAATGTAAGGGAACCAGAGATCGAGTGAGAAGAAAGAATTGAAGGAAATTAATCTTGGTTAAAAAGTAGTGTTTGAGAGATTAATAGGACTCTCCCTAATTCCAGGAAGTTCCTCTATAGCCTTCTCTCCTCTCTGTCTGTCTCTGCCTCTCTCTCTCTCACACACACACACACACACACACACACACACACACACACACACACTCTCTCTCTCTCACTTAGGATACATGGGAGAAAGTAGGATTAGGCTATTCATAGAATCCCTATAGTGTGGAAACAGGCCCTTTAGCCTAACAAGTCCATACCAACCCTCAGAGCATCCCACCCAGACCCATTCTCCTCTCCCATAATGCACCCAATCTATATGTTCCTGAACACTACAAGCAATTTAGCATGGCCAATCAACCTAGCATGCACATCTTTGGATTGCAGGAGGAAACTGGACGAAACCCACACAGGCACTGGGAGAATATGCAAACGCCACACCGATAGGTTTGATTCGAGTGACTGAGTCCCTGGCGCAGTGAGGCAGCAGTTTTAACCACTGCTTCTATGTTCTGTGAAAGCTGATAAATTCCCCGGAGTCAATCATCATTTCATGTACTAAATGAGCTGTTCCTGGCAATAGAGGTTGCATTGGTTGTCACTTTCCAAAAATCTGTTGATTTTGGAACCGTCTCAGCAGACTGGTGGCAAACTTAACTCCACTAGTTTAAAAAGGATAAACTAGGGAATTCTAGATTGCTCGTCTTTTATCAGCAGCGAGGAAAATTATAGAGTTTCTTATGAGAGACATGATAATAATGCACTTAGAAAGTATGAATGGTTATGATTTATGAAAATTAATCACATTTGGGGAAAATAAAGGAGCTTTTTGAGGCATTAAGTTGAACAAATAAGGGAGAACTAGTGGATGTGGTATATTTGGATTTTCAGGAAGTCTATAATGAAATCCTGTTTAAGAGGTTAGTGTGCAAAATTAAAGTACTTGCAATTGGGTGTATTATACTAGCATGGATTAAGTATAAGTTAGCAGATAGGAAACAAAGTAGGAATAAATGGGTCTATGGGCTTCAGATCGGTATGACAGGTTGGCACAACATCGAGGGCTGATGGACCTGTACTGTGCTGTAATGTTCTATGTTTTTTTGCAGTCAAAGGTGGTGACTAATGTGATACTGGATGAATCAATGGTTATGTCTCAGCTATTCATAATATATGTCAATAATTTAATGACAGAATCAAATGTAATATTTCTATATTTGCCTATGAGACAAAAATCAGGTGGGCTTGTCTGTGGTGAGGAGGTTGGAAAAAGCATTAAGACAATTTGGACAAATTGAGTCAGTGAGTGGCAGATGCAGTATGACAAGAATAAGAGCGAAGTCATCACTTACGTTGAAAACACAGAATCGCAGAATATTAGTTAAATTGTGTTGGATTTGGAAATGTTAATATGTAAAAGGACCTATAAAAGATATTCTTGTATACTAGTCACTGAAAGTGAGCCTGCAGGTATAGCAAGCAGCTGGTAAGGCACATTGTATGTTGCCCTTTATTATAGGTGGATGAGTGTACAGGAGCAAGGATGGGTCTTACTGCAGCTGTACCAGGGCCTAATGAGACCATACCTGGAATATTGTGTGCCGTTTTAGTCCCCTTACCTAGAAAGAATGTCATAAATGGATTCCTTGAAGGCAGGATTGTTGTATGAAGAGAGATCTTGAAGCAGATAAATTTCTGGCAAGCTACAGAGACTGGACACAGAAATGTTTCCAGTGTCTTAATGGAGAGGGGACATTGGTTCTAGAACAAGGTGTTTATGGGGTCAGCCAAATGGAGGAGATTCAATGCCGTAAAACCATGCTTTTAATGATATTTCTCTTAAGGAGAACAAATGATCATTTATAGCACCCTAATCAGCAGGCTGTAAGGTAGAGTTGATTAGAAATAAATCTTTACTATTTTAAGTGTAACATTCATCAGAAACACAAGTTAAATTTAATTCGACAAGCAAATGTAGATTAATTTCCTGTTCCCACTTTGGTAGGCATTTCCTAAAGTTTTTGATGCCATTCAGTCTTCAGTCTTTGACTTCCAATACTGTTCCTGTACCACTTCCAAGGATTTGAGGCCTGATGTATTTTCAATGAATTAATTACTGTTTAAGTACCATTTATGCTTTATCAATTGTTATGCTTTGTTTTAATTATTTTATAGCTTATTACATGTCAATATATTGTTAAGTGAAGAAAGAAAATGTTGGAAATATTTACCAGGCCAGGCAGTATCTGTGTTGAAATATACAAGTGAAAGCATTATCAGAAGGACCAGGTAATAAGGAAATCAAGGAAGTACAAAAGGGGTGGCCTTTGTTAGGGTGAGAGGCAGGACTAATTAAATGATGTAACAGTTGATAGTACCAAGCAAAAGAGTTGGTAATGGAAAGCACAAAGGCCCAATTCTTCCTGTCAGTGGCAACTATCCATGAAGATTTCCTTTACCTGACACCACTGCCAATTCTGGCTGCCAGAGAAATGGGCAGCGCAGTGCTTCCCTTTCTAGCTGCATCTAACTCTAGCAAACAGAGTAGAATTGGAAAAAGACAGGATACATCCTATTCTGATGACAGCAGCAGCCATATTCTGGTAAATATTTGTAGGTCTGGTCTATTAATACGTCATTGTGCATTCATGGGTGAAGTAGGTAGCCCAGTTATTTGGCGGGGAGGTGGTAGTTGAGTACAGGATATTCACTCTCAGCTAGGCGATGGTTGGATGTTTGGGTGGAGGAAGGATTGATTAAGGAGAGTTGGTTGCAGAGATTCCCACCAGTTAAACCTGTCTGACATTTCCTGAGTAACTACTAGAGCAAATTGTATGTATCTTGCCTATGTCTCTTCCCTCAACAGAATCAGAGATTTCTTCATAGGGGCCCAGGCATCGCCTAATAGTCATTTAAATGTCCATGCAATTCCCACATATATCTGCATATTAGGACATTAGCAGAGTCTCTAATGGTCCAGAAACGAGAAGATTTTTACCAAAGAAACCAAATGTTAGCCCAGGTAAGGTGAACTTGGTCACCATCAGAGAAAATATCACCAGTTTTGGGGGAAAACATGACTAGAGGCTATGATTGTACTAGGATCTCTTGCTGACCTTATCAGGAATTCGGAAGCAATGTCTTGACCCAGGTGCAAGAATATGGAATTTGCTATCTCATGGACTGATGAAAGTTTGTTATTTTAGGGTACACTAGATTCATGTGAGGAGGATTGAAGAAGAGGGTTATGATGATAAGATGGGAAGAAGTTCAGTTGGAGCATATATGTTGCAATTTACTGATTGGGGCATACTGCCTGTTTCTATGCAATGTATCCTAAATCCAATTATTGTTACGGGTGCAGTTTTCTGCAAAAAATGGAGCAGTCATCATGACTTGAAATGTTGAACTTAATGTTTAAGTTGAGATTCAAATACTGATGAGTGTCTGATAAATTGAGGTACTGTTCATTGAGCTTGAGTTAAACTTCATTGGAACAGTCACAGGCTGAGGTCAGAGTGGGATGCAGAATTTGAGTAATAAGTGACAGAAACACAAGAATTGTACTTGGAGATTGTGCAGAGATGTTTGGAAAGATGAACGCTTAGTCTGCATTTGGTCTTTCCAAATGGAGAAAGAGGAAACTGCACGTGGGCAGTGAATAGAGTATAAGGTGAATGAAATCCAACTAAATTGCTTATTCACTTGAAGGAGGTGAAAAGGCATGTACTCTATCTACCCTTGCATGCCAGGGCAGGGGTGGATGGTGTTGAGGGTGATTGACCTCTGCAAAGAAACCCTCACGTGAGCATCTAATGGAAAATGGTTACAAATGCAAATATTGAAGTTGTACATACGAAGATGTAAAAGGATAAAGTCTGTAGGAATTGTAGTCTTTCTTCTTTCAGTTCTTCCTCAACCTATTCTCATCCCAAAGCACCTTTTGTTTTTTAACAGTATTTAAATGGTGAAATTGGTTAAAATGAGCACCATGCATCTCAATCTGACCTTGGCCTGTATCTGTTCCAATAAAGTTTGACTCTAGCTTAATAAACACTACCTCAATTCATGAGCAACCAGCGGCTCATAAACTGCAGTCTGAGGTCATTACTCTAACAATTGAAAACTGTTGTTAACACTGTGATGTATGTATTATTGCATAACCAGGGTTTTGATTTTCAGTCATAACTATAATTACAGAGAATTCACAATCTGAAAGAAAATAAAGAGCAAGAGACAAATTACACTGCAATAGATCACTCCCCAACAATGTTGAACAGGCATTTTGCTTCCAGCAGTCCATAATGCCTCTGTATGGTTTTTCTTATCGCAAAGAAATAATTTGCAAATTAAGCAAATATAACTCAATTCCTGTTGTAAAGTTGGTTTGAGAGTTGGTGAATTTTAGACCACATGGTCGTGCAGAAATAAAATCAAGCGCATGTCACACTCCTTTGCACGTTTTAATCAGTCAGCAAAATTCCTTAGGAGATAGCATTTGCTGGAGCTAGAGTGAATATAGTGTGGGGCTGGAGGAACACAGCAGGCCAGGCAGCATCAGAGGAGCAGCCGAATCGATGCTTCAGACCTGGACCTCAGTCTTGTATTAACAAAATTCCTTAAGATTCCTTTTCCATCTTGCTAATACGTATGATCACTCTTCATTTTATTTCAATAGGAAAAGTGAAGTATTACAGTGCATAGAAATTTGTATGATTTTGCTAAGACGTGAGTTTAATGCTTACATGATTTGAATTAGTTACTTCACACCATAAACATAATTGATAGCTGGGATATTGCAGATTTAAGTTGTTCTTCATGAGGAAGTAGAAATAACAAATAGATTTTAATATATTTTTATATTTTGAAAGTACTTTTTCTCTCTTCCTCCTTTAAGACCCCTCAATACATTATACAGTGAATCTTCACCACAGCTCACAAGGCATAAGATCCATATAGCTTTGTTTAATGACTTATCGCAGCTAGGTACGTTGATGTGGTAGACATTGTTTCTGAGACTATGACGGCGACTTCAATGTTAGTTCTTATTCCTTCAAGTTTCAAAGCTGTTTTTCTGCCAAAGTCCATGTGTTCGTATTTAATGCAGTCCTCAGCATTAACCCTTTTGAACTCTTACACCCTTATGCAACATACTGTAGCATATCACAGATGAGTAGGACATCCATATTGAACGTGTGATGCTGTATCACTGATCATTCAGATGTGTGTAAACGAGGCTCAGGATACTCAACAGGAAACAACCTAAAAATCAGCCCAGATCAGAACATTTAATAGGAGTACAATTGAGCTTCAGTGTATTCTTCTGCCTCAGTATACACTGTCTTCTACCTTTGATTAGATCAAAGTTGCTTGTATTTTGTGGCTATAAAATTTATACTTAGTGTAGAGAGAATGCTAAAAAATGTGAATTGCTTTTGACCATTGAAAATTGCCAAAGATTTACATTTAAATGAAATCACAGGATCATTGAAGCAAAGTTCTTCTTGCAATTTTTAACTTTAGAATATTAGAAGCTGATAGCATCTGTTTACCGTTTATGAAAAGATTTGCCGGCTGCCTAAATAAATTTTGTATTTATTCTGCATGTGTTCACATTTCATCTAAATAAAGAATCTTGAATAATTTTATCAAGTTGAAAGTGGACTAAAAATGATTTTCAGCATGCATCACTCAGACTTAGCATTTTAATATGTGAGTTAACTTTGCCATTTAATTTATTCCTTTATAGTCCTTTTGGATTAATTTAATGTAGGTTCTGTTACAAGTAGACTTTGAGCAAGCCTCTGCAACAGTACAAACTGGATGCCTTAGGATTGCATTGTGGTGTGTTTGTAATACCATTATATTGATTTGACCATGGCTTGAGACTGGAGGTTTTCTTTGTATTCAGTGACTCCAAATAACAGAAATTAGGTGAGCTTGAAATAACAGGGGAACAATCCTTTTGAACTCTTACAACCTTATGCAACATACTGTAACGTATCACAGATGAGTAGGACATCTATTTTTGAGCATTTGATGCTGTATAACTGATCATTCAGAAATATATAAATAAGGCTCAGGATCACTCAACAGGATAAAAACCTGAAAATCAGCTCAGATCAGAACATTTGGTAGGAGTACAATTGAGCTTTAGTATACTGTTCTGACTTAGCATTTTGACTTATTATAGGTTAAAATTTTTAATTTATTAAGGAAAAAATCACTTGTCGTCTATTAGCTGAATAACACAGATGATAGTAATTGGAGCAAAATAAGCGCTGCAGCTTTTGTTTAGTGCTTTCTTTGAGCTTTTTTCTTAACAAGCCACTTTTCCTTTCTACTTACTTACAATTCTGTAGCTCAGGTTAACGTTGACTGCAAAGGTCATTTTTGTGGAACAAGTTACCTGTTTAAGGAAACACTTTGTTACAAGTCAGAGATCTGGTAGGTTCAGCTGAGTCTTTTATCTTTGAATCCCTGTGGTTTTCTTTCAAGAATACCTTTCTTATTCTTGTCTCTAAGCCTACAGTCTCATTGACTGAATAGAGTCTATTTTATACCCCTCCCTGTCTCCAATCCAATTAAAGCCTTAATAATGCAAGGATTAGAACACGTTTACTTATTAGCAATTGAAGAACTAAAGGGAAATATACATCTTGAGCCCTGGTAAATGTGGAAGAAATGGAGAAAAATAACATAATAGTCAATAATATTCATTTTCCTAATGTGACGATTTATAAATCGATTTCTGCCGCAAATATTTTATAAGTCAGAATACTTAAATATTAGTGAATTTCATCACCCTACAAAGTAGTAATTATGCACAGACCACAAGGCTAAGGCCAGGAAAGATAACCCAATTTGCAAACGTCTTTACAAATTTCACGGTCGTCTTCTCTTCACTTATCTTACCTTTATCCCTCTTTTATTCTCGATTATCTGTAATTGACGAATGTTACCCACAGCTCAGAATGTTAAAGCTGTTTGAATGTAATGTTAAAAACGCGTACAGTGAAATAACACATAGCCGTACCATAAAATCTGACCAGTGTCTATGGAAATCTTTGTTAACAAGACTTTGAGCGGTTAAAACTGTTTCATTAGTTGCAGTTACTCAGCAGTTCTGACTAGTCTGTTGTCTCTCATGAAAGTTTTTGTCAAACATAGGAATAAAGATCAATATAGTTTGTAAACAATTCTCAATTACTTTTAGCAAGTTGCTACCTTATTTTTGCTTTAGTTTCTCAAGGTCATTTTAGTAGAATAAGAATACACTGTACTTGGCTCAATTTTAATGAGTCAGTGCATTAATGGCTGGGTTTCTGTTCCAATTAACTCCAGATTCACTGAGATGCTTTTAAAAAAAACAAGTATTATGTGAAAACTGCCAGACTGCATTTATGAGTGGAAAATGTTGCAGTGCCTAACGTCTAGGGACAACAGAAAACAAGAGGGTTTACCTTTCAAATGAATATATGTGTCTGTATGGACTGCAATCATTTATTTTGATAACATATTTTAGTCTCTACTGACCATCAAATCTAATAATTTTCTTTTTCAGTAAGTCTTTATTTTGACATGTTGGTTTTTTTCATAGAATTTTTAACTTATCTTTTTTGCTAATCATTTCACAAAACCTTTGTTATTTCGACTGCTTTCCCTGATCACATTTCATCATGAAATAAATTATACCAATTACAATCTGAGATACCACCTTTGCGACAGTTTCTCTCTACACCCTCAAAGTAAAATGTATTGATTCTAAAAATGTCACAAATAACCTTATCCATCAACTTGAATGCTAAAACATATTTCCTTTTCACCAATAGCGCAGCATATACTCTCAGGCCTCTGAACATCAAATGTATCCTATTGCCTCCCATTTCCATACGTAATGATTCTTGTGTGTCAGCTGATTCCCACTTTCTGACTCTGACTATAGAAGCTCTAATGGAAACAACAAAATGTCCAAAGTTGTGGGGACACCAATTCTTGGAAGCCATTCTACAACATAGGCAAAGAAACTTGGTCAAGGAAGTGGGAATTACAGGGAGAACAACAGAAGCAAAGGAGTAGCTGGAAAACACAAATAGGTATGAAGAAGAAACAGAATTAGAAAAAAAGAAAAATGTAAGCAGTGGGAGGAGAACGAAAGCCATGCCCATTTACCTATTTGATTATAATTGGTGCCAGTGCACTACCTTTTGCTGATGTTGGCACCTGAATTTTGTTTGATCTGTCCAAGTTATCTTGTAACATGCTGTTCCTTTTACACAAATTAGTACCATTTAGAAACTTAGATATATGACTTCCTATTCCTTCAACAAGTCATTTAGATAGAAGGTGAAAAACTGAAGATCCAAAACTAAACGTAGAACTTCTCAAACCCTGCCAGGAGGGAACCCTCCCTTTAACCCGACACCGTCACCTACTGCCTGGACAATTACAATAGCTAAGTTTCTGCAAAGCAATGCAGTTTGGTTCTTACAGTGGACAAAAATTTGACAGATGGTGTATAGTATTAAAGAATGTGAACTTGTAGACTTTGCAGGAATAATAGAAAAGTAGTATATTACACAGAGGAAAAGATTTCCTCAACTCCACAGTACAGAGAGACCTAGACCTAGATATCCTAGTTAATGAACCTCAAAAAAGTTGGTATGCTGGTGCACCAGATGATTAGGAAGGCAAATGAAATATTGTAATTGCAAAGAGTAGAATAAATGTAGTAGGGAAGGTATTCTACTGTTATTAAGGGTGTTGGTAAGATCATATCTGGAATATGCTACTATTTTGGTCTCCTTGTACGAGAAAGGATATAAATGATTAGAATCAGTTCAAAATAAGTTTACTGGACTGATATCTTGAATGAAGGAATTGTCTTCTGGAGAAAGTTTGGAATGGATGCATTGGAGTTCAGAAGAATGTGAGATCTGAGTAAAACATGAGACCCTGATGGATCTTGAGGATGGATTCTTAGAGGATATTCTGCCTTGTGAGAGAGATTGGAAATAGGCAGCACAGTTCAAAAATAAGGAAGTCTGTCCGACAAGATTTTTTTTCTCTCCCAGCTGGACATGTATCGGTGGAATTGCCTTCCCTAGACATTATTGGAGATAGAGCCAATAAATGTTTTAAGGGATGAATTAGATTTATTCCTGATTTACAAGAAAATCAAAGGACATGGGGTAGATAGAGGAGTAATGTTAAGGACACAATCAGATAGCCATGATCTTTTAATGGTAATGCAGGCTCAAAAGGCTGAATGCCCGTCTCCTGATCCTATTTCTTAGTTCTTACTATTTTTCAAAATAACCTCTAGTTTCTGCAGTTTCATTTTTGATAAGAATCTCATTATCATGTGTCTCTGGAAGACCATGTTCCATAGGCACTTTTATCTATCATGTTTGTCACCTTTGCAAAAAAAACAAGATTAATCAGACATGAAGTACTTGTGGTGAGTGTGTGCTGTTTCTCTCTGATCAGTTCAAACAAAATAATTTGGAGTAGGAGAAGGCAATTCAGCCCCTCAAGGCTGATCTTTCATTTAACACAATCATGGATGATCTTAGCCTCAATTCCATTTTCATGCACACAACAATTTAACCCATTACTAACTGAAAGTCTGTTTGTCTCCTTCTTAAATTGATTGTGCCCCAACGTCCACTGCACTCTGGGATAGTGAATTCCACAGATTCATGATCCTTTGAGAGCAGTAATTCCTCCTCATCTCTCTTTTAATTATGCCTATAACTGTTACCTGTTATTCTAGCTTACCCCACATAGAGAAACATTTGCCATGCATCTGCGTTGTCAGTGCCCTTTAGCATCTGTGTACCTCAATTAGATCTCCTCTAACTCTTCTTTTTGTCTCTTGCACCCTGTCCAAGCTTTCCATACTCAAGAGAAACTGGGGTTTCAGGCTGTTACTTTATGCATGGAATTACACATGTGCAACAAGTTTCCATTTCTGTAACAACGTTAATGTAATGTGGCAAGATGTTCCAATGGGCTTTTTGAGAACTATTAATCAAAATTTTCCAAAAAATGATCTGCATTTTTCTGCTAGTTCTCCCTTCACTGTTGCAAGCAAGCTGTATAACTGACTACCTATTCAAGTTGCATTACACTGGCAATTAATGCTATGATGGGAGGTGCAGTGTTAAATAATTAAACCCTCAAGCCATTGTGGCGTGATGGCAAATTGAATGCTCACAGGCTGTTTTGTGAACTGGTTGTTATTTATTTGGCATGAGACTTAGGTCAGCATGCACTAGTATGTACCATTTGACTTTTGCTGTACTTTTGCCGCACTATTGTAATATTTTCCTTTTACTCCTTTCCATGTTTTCATTTAAGACGTATTGCCAACTTATACTGGGTGGCTGTGCTAAATATCTGATTATCCTGTCTAGTTCTGGCTTTAATTTGATTCATGTACCAGAGGAGAATCAATGGTTATACATAAAAACAGAACAAATATTCAACTGGTCAGTCAGTATCTGTTGTCAGAGAAATAGAGTTAAATTTCAGAGTGGTGAACGATCTTTAATCTGAAACATTAACTCTGTTTCCCTCTACACAAATTCTCAAGGGTTTTGAAATTTTGAGTTGCGACTACCGTGAGTTAGCAGGTCAGACAGGTGGGATCATGAGTTCCTCCTCTTATGTAGCAGCAATTATACCAGTGCATAGTGGACTCAAATGTGATAGTCCTGCAGTTGGCTCCAAATCCCCTTGAGATGCACAAGTGTAATTGGTCTGATGGCATGGTCTAATCATACAACTATTACAGTGTAGAAGTTGACCATTCGACCCATCATGCTTACATTGGCTCTCCAAACAAGCACCATTGTATGATGCTAATCTCCTGCCTTTCCATGCCCTCTTGAATACGTAAAATGAGCCTGCCTCCCCAACATTTCCAAACAGTGCATTCAATTGCCTAAGCACTCACTGAATGAAAAGATGTTCCTCATATCACCTTTGCTGCTTTTGCACATGTTAATTATCTGTCCCCTTGTTCCGGTTCCATTTATGAGTAGTAACTGTTTCTCCCTATTTATTCTATACAACCGGCTTATGATTTTGAAACTCTATTTCAAGTTTCTTCTCAACCTTCTTCTCTCAAAGGAGAACAGTCCCAAATTCTGCAATCTATCCTCGTAACTGAGGTTTCTCTTTCCTGGAGCCATTTTTGTAAAATGCTTGTGCACTGTGTCCCAGTGCGTTCACATCTTTCCAATAGTATGGTGCCCACAACTGTATACAGAACACAACACAGTTCAACATCTCTTCCTTGCTCTTGAACAGTGTGTCTCTGTATGAAGCTGAGAATACTTATTTGTTAGCTGCTCACTTCACATAAGGGGAGGTGATGGCCTACAGGGATTATTGGAAGACCATTAAAACATAAACTCAGGATATGGGTCCAAATCCCACCATGGAAAATGGTGGAATTTGAATTCAGTAAAAATTAATTCAATAAGACATCTGCCATGCTTATCTGTCAATGAGCTGGAATAAATGCTTACTGGGAAATAAAAACCCGAGACATTGCCTAAGGTCCCTGTTTTGCCTTAAAACATCAAGGTTGCTTTGAGTCCTAAACCCGCAAGCTCAACAACTCTCAAATAACACCTCGATTTTTATCAACAGCTGGAACAGTAATCATGATCCTCCTCTTATGTAAAGACAGATCCAGAGTATTCATACAGCACGTATACTGCTAGCTTGAAATTAGTTCCAAGGAATCATTTTTGCCTCCAACAGAACCTGAAAATTATTAGATACAAGAAAATCATTTTTGCAAGGTCTTTGAGTCCATGCTGTCACAGCTGTAACTGCCTCTCTGCTTTACATCTCCCTATAAATCTCATAAATATCCTTGCCTTACTCTCATGTATCTAACACCACTCCCCACTCTCACTCTGGTGTAAAGTGAGCTCATGGTGGGGAAAATATTTTTTAATTTCCAGATTCTCAGCATACACAGTGTTTTGCTGTACATCAAAGATCTTACATGTTTTCTCCTCAATCCTGAGGTCATAGAAACAGAGTTTATATACAGAATATACAAAATACTGCTTTCAGCCCAATGTTGCGTAGTCATCATTTTTAAACCAGCTATAGGTCCATCTTAAGCATGAAAGCCATTATTACATTAGCTGGCTGCATTCTAGGCAATAGTAACTATCTCTTTATTTTCTTCCCCCAAAAAATAAGAATTCTGTTCTGTGTCCTTAAAAATTTTGGCTTACTTTGTTGCCTTTGTTTCCCTGTTATTTAATCCTAGCTTTGTCACTGTGACTTCTGCTATAACACAACACTTCGTGAATCAATGTAGCATTTGTGTGGTAGTGGTAGCTTAGTCTTGCTCTTTCTCCTTTACTCCTTTAGTTGCTTGTTTCACGATCCTGATATTGGGATCAATTAACATAATCAAGGACCCAGCCTTGACATCTGCCCAATTAAAGGGACAACAGTTCTGAAACCTCAGCAGGTCTTATTAAAAGAACAGGGCTCTGCTGACGCAGTTAGGAGATCAAGACAGTGCCTCAACATGGAAATACCTTTGGAGGGGCATTTTTAAAATAAGAATTTAAGCAGCAAAGCTAGCAGAACCACGCCACTTCACTAACCCACAGGCCTCACACTGATTTCAAGAGGAAATCCTTCTAAATGGCTCAATGGAGCACAGGTGGCTGCACTTCCTTTTTGTGGCCTTCTTCACATCATGGATTTGCCAGTTCTGGTGGACCCTGGATTTCTGCAGGGAAACGAGCTCCTTCAAACTGGTAGTCTCTGCATGTGTCAGGCATGTTGCCTACCATTTAAATCATCTAAATTGCCTGTGGTTGCAGCCTTAAACATGTTACTTCAGTACCTGCCTTTATTTGTCACTGTTGACAACAGTTTTGATGCAAGTTAACAGGTGTGAAACATTCACTGTATGTCTTTCTGTGCAGTTGCTGTAAGAACGTCATAGAATCCCTATGGTGTGGAAACAGGCTATTAGCCCAACAAGTCCACACCGGCTCTCAAAGCATCCCATCCAGACCAACCCTGCTATAACCCACCTAATCTACACATCCCTAAATATTACAGGCAAGTTAGCATGGCCAATCCACCTAGCCAGCACATCTTTGTACTGTGGGAGGAAATCAGAGCACCCAGAGGAAACCCATGGAGACGCAGGGAGAATGTGCAAACTCCATACGGACAGTTGGCCAAGGCTGGAATCGAACCTGGGTCCCTGGTGCTGTGAGGCAGTAGTGCTAATCCCTGAGCCACTGTGCCGCCCTAAAACACTGTTGAGTGTTTTCCCCTGTTTTCTGTTTTTATTTCAGATTTCCAGCATTTGCAGTATTTTGTTTTATTTAGAAACATGACTTCTTTTACCATGCACCAGCCCACCTACCTCTTCTGTATAATACAATCTCCATTTTATGTTCCATGTACATATATGCAAGACTTCTCACATAGGAAATATATACAAATAGATATATTTATTGATCTTCACAGGTATTTGACTTGGAATCTCAAGTTTGTTCTATCATACTAAAATCAACTGTCACTTACCTTGTGCTTGGATTTTATGAGTCAATTTTACACTTAACAGTCATTTAGACTCCAATATGCATTGTGACTCAATTCTTGTTTATTTTTGACTCTATGCTGAGAGAGCAGTTATCTATGGTCACTACAAACCATGCAATGTCTGTTGCTTAGGGAGTTTTACATGTCTTTTTGAATTAATATCTCCACTTTTCTTTCTAAACAGCTACAAAGTTCTTGAAGAATACTTCTTGGCAAAATTTGTAGATGATTAAAAATTCAACCTCAGCTTGAAAAATATTTACAGAAGCGAAACAGTCATTTTTTGACCTATTAGCCTGAGTGCTGTAACTACTGAGTTGATTAAATTATAACTTAGCTGAAAAGCTAATTCGCATATGAAGAAGATGAATCTAGGGTACAAAACGCAATGTATTTAATGTTTGTTGATTTGTAGCATGATATAGTTCCTTTGAATGCTGGATATCCAAACAAAATTGTCATTTGAATTATTGAGGAATACAACTTTTTAAAATGTGTGGTGCTTATAATGCAGACTATTTTAACAGTAATGAAGACTCGAAGGAACATAAATTTTAGACGGAATTTTCTCAGATTTGCTATTTTTTAAAAATTAATTTTGCTTATCATTATAGCTACTGATGTTATATGAGAGCTCTGCTGTACTTTTGTTTCTAAGCCAATGTGTAGAAGTGACACAGGTATAAAAACGTGCTATGGTAAATTAATTAGATAAAAGAGAAATGCAAAGTGTATTCTGGAATTTGTGTCATGGTTTTATCAACCACATTTTGGCAGTACTGGGGCAGTCCCCATGCCACAGTGGTACGTGCTATCATTAAAAGCCAGATTTGTCTGAATGCTCATTAATTTGATGAACTCATTTTCTGATGGGAAATGACATGTCTGATTGTAAAGAAATGCATATGGAGTGCACTGAGGCCAGTCGGCAACACTGGATAAAGATGCAGTTATTTCAGCACTAAACCAATGATCTGTAACACTTGAGCTCTTGGCTTTGTAAAAATGTGGCACAACGAGTGAAAGACTGTTGCATCTAATGAAACAGCATGCAGCGTTACTGTTTAACCTTCTGACAAATTATCTGATCAGTGCTCTGTGAAAGGCAACTTGGAAAAAAAACATTTTGCTTTGTGTGTTTTATTTCTAGCACAAGCAAAGTCTCTTGAGGTTTCACAGTATGTATTGATGCTTTTCTGTATAGCACCGAGCTTCAAAAGGGCACATTGCAGTTCAAAATGCAAATATTTAACAGTCAGAGGCTTTACTAAATCCTCACAACACTCGATTTATATCTGAAATCTCTTGACCATTCTGAACCAGATGTTATACCTGTACATTCATATCTGTTTTTCATCACCGTGAATAGAATAATGTAGTTGTACATTTGGATCTACTTCTGTTTTGCAGAATAAGCAAGGGCTATTTGTTTGTCTTGATATGAATTGATTTGCCTTTTGAAATATTGGATAAGGCTTTAAAATGAAGCCAGAAAATACACTCTGTGCCTGCCATCCTGTGTTTTATTAATAATGAGGACATTCCCTGTTTTCCAATGCATGAAATATTGGTGAATGGATACTATTGTCTCCTATTTATTAACCATTTAACACAAGCCATAAATGGACAAAGGGAAGACAGTTCATTTTGGATTACTGCTTGTTTAGTGTAGCTGAAGTTTTGGTGAGGTGCCAAGATTGTTGTATTGTGACAAACTGGTATATCCAAGCTTCTGTTGGATATCAACAGATATGGTGGTACTTGGTTGATTTTAATTAAAAACCTGAGAAATGATCACTTCAACTGTCACCACAAATAATCTCCACTTTCAAGAAACAAATAGTATATTTGGTTTTGGGCTAACGTGCCTTTGACAAAAGAGAAAATTAGGTGGTTGAAGCTCAATTTGTAACATGTTATTAACCATTTCCACATGAATAGATCAGTAAAGGATAATGGATGAGGGTTTTATTATTACCTTTCTGGTAAAATGAAGTGGTATAAAAGATAAGGTGATGAGATTAATGAACATAAGGAAGAGGTGCAATCAATCAAAATCCAACTGGGAGATGGGATGACAGTATTTTCGATTTCGGGAGATTCTTGTAAGGTAGCTCTGAAGGGACCCACATACTTATCTAAACTTCATTTGTATAGGCTACAGTACCTTGTCTGACGAACCTTTATCAGCTTTGTTTGCAAATAGAAATACAAATAAAGCATAGCTATCATGGCATTCACATCTTAAGGCTATTTTCCTCAAAGCATGATTTCAAATGGAATCAGAGAGCAAAAGGGGAAGTCCCAGCTAGTGGCATTCTAAATTATTTACAGGCAAGGGGCTCTGAGGTGCATCCGTCCAGCACAAATATTACGTTACAAAATAAGAATTTCAGACTGTCATAAATCTGTCTGATGTGGCAGAATTGAATAAAATAGTTTTGGTTGTCCTAGAGACATCAATTTGCCAGTCACTGCTTCATGTATCAAAAGGAACCCATGAAAATATCAATATCATGGTTAATATAAATGAAATTAATTTTTAAAGCTGGGCTAAAGGTTGACACCTGAAAAATTGCATTACTTTACAGAAGAGAAATTTCTGTCTTAGAGTGAAATTTGAGGTCAAAGGGGCAAGTAATTTTCACAATCTTCAATGAAACCAGTGAAATATGAACTTCATTGTCACTGAGCCTCTAAGCGATAAGATAAAATGACTTGATATATCATTTGTTGCTGGTTTATCATCTCCTCCAGTAATTGAAAGAGAAAACACTAGATTTAAAAACAAAATTGAGTAATGAGGAAATGGGTCACATTGCTTTTAATTTTTAAAAAATTTCTGACATTGAACTGCCTGGAACAATGAGGGTAAATTAAAATAATTACTCTGATAAATTGAGTTTGTAGCCTAATTATAAATTTGCTGTGAATATTTAGCCCTTAAGCAGTGCCCAGGGAGGAATCTACTCATTTTTCTGCAGTCCTGTTTTATACTCATAATGGCAAACATGTTTTAGTACCTTGCTTTAAATGAAAGCTGAATTGCAAGATAACTTTGAAAATGTCAGTAATATTACTAATACTAATTTTCTGTACATTGATCTACTTGAATTGCTTCTTTTATTACATGCCATGTATCTAGTGATTCATTTCTGTTATTATAAGACCGTTGCATTTAATTTGAATGAAATGGCACGTTCATTTCACAAGAATCATAGCTATTGTTCTAGATTTTTTTTAAGCAAAGGAAAATCAAATAAACCAAATCATTTGTGTGCTCAGAGTGTGTTGGTCCTGTTTCGTATCCCCTTGGTTTTAGTATTAGATAACAAATGATTATTCACAAAACACAACTTCGAATTAAATAGTTTATTATTTGGCATTTTTCATTTGTGTGTATTTGACTGTTGTGTGTATTTCTACCTGTTCTTACTTTGATTTTGTTTGTGCAATTCATAGTTTAATAAGGAAACAGCTTGGACCTGGCTTTCCTTTTAGTCTGCTAGGAATAACACACAGCTTTGCCATTCACCTAATTCCAAGCCATCTGTCTCAGATATTGAGAGCATGTCGTTTTGACAAAAGAAAGAAACAAATACTGAAATCACAAACTGCTCTTTTGAGTTCACGGCGGGTAGGGCAGTTAGTACATTGAGTTAAACATCTCACAAAGCTGGTTTAGAATGTAGTATACAAGCCATTGAACGTTCATTTAGAGCATTTCTTGTATTTTGGTAACATCACAATGCCTCTTAATACACACTTTCATCTGAGTAAAACAGCAATCATTCATCTCAACAAGCTAATTGCAGATGCAAGCAGAGGATTGTTCACTCAAATACTAAAAAGTTGCCCTTTTTTTAAAACTGCAGTTCCTAATAGTTATCTAGTGCATGCCAATGCACAGGAAAGGCAATGATGCAGTTACTATGGCAACCAGTTCAGACAAGGCAGAGGCCATCATCTAGGGTACTGTCAATGAGAGAGTGCCAGAGACCTAAAAGTCCCAAAGATGGGCTGTTTGCACCTAATCCAGTTTTAATTGAACTCCAGAGACTTTGATGTGAAGCTGCAGATCAGGCAGATACTATTCCAGGGAGGAATCAGACTTGCATAGCCAGGCCTCAGCTGTTCCTCACTACTGTCACCTTGTTTTAATGAGTACCTTAAGAAACTCTTATTGCAAGCCTTCTTTGCCTGTTAGTCCTATTTGAATATTTTTGATTAATGCTCTCTTCTGCACGGTGGCAGAAAAGTGGCCCAATCCGGTTGTCCCTTAACACCTCCATAATTAGGCTTTAAAATAAAAGGCAAAACTGGAGCAGCAAAGACACAAAGTGGTTCCAGGCTAAGGATAGGATTAGTTTGAATTGTGCAGGCAGACTAAGCATCTGTGTGTGTCAACTAAGATGACAGGCATTGTAACGAGTTACTCTGACAACCACTAATTCCATGGAGAGATTATGCTGAGTTCATTTGCAGTTTTTTGTTTAGGTTTAGCTGACAAAATGATACTTAACCTTTTACATAGGCAGCGTATTGCTTTGAACGTTTCTGTGTATGGGATTAAAAGGTTTTGATCAGTATAAGAACCTATTGCCATTCATTCTTCCAAAAGTGATTCAATGAAAATTCATTTTAGAAACCGTATTCCTGATACTGCATTTATTGTTTTTAAGAAAGGAAGGAGTTTTTTGGAAAAGCTAGCATGTTAAAATATGAGGTCTTAAATAACTGCTTCCCTGAGAAATAAATAATTAAGAATCTTTGTAGTGATCGATGCATATCATGGTGAATTCTACACTTAATAGTTTAGCTGAAAACATTAAGCTTGCAGTACTTTGTACTTGTCTTTTTTTATTTTCTAATTTAATCATAATGTGGATGTGCATGTGCAAGCATCTATGCATGCATGCATTTTTGGTCACTGATTTGAAATATTCTACAACATCATTCAGGTGCAACATGTTAAAAATTACAGATCACCAATCGTATGCATATTTGTATCAATGTTTTGATCTGTGTACGTGGTCTGTGCACGAACATATTTATTCTTTAGTAGTTAACAATACAACTTAAGATTTTTTAAAATCTGTGTTCTTCCACAAAAACTCAAACAGAAAATCATACTGCTTCAGCGATTTTTTTCTTCTGTGACCTCACTCATATTTGGAAGAATCTATCCAATTCACCTCCTCAGTTAAGTGATTTGTAGGTTTCACTAATAAAATAGAAACTTGAGGATTGCTGAAGAAAGACACATTTTCATCAAAGTTTTCTTGTCTCACGCATATCAGGGTAATTTGCAAGCATCCCAATTTAAGGGGAAAATCAACATTTATGCTGATGAGAGGAGAGTGCTGATTCCTTGTCAGGTAGACTTCCTAACTGGCAACCTTGTAAATAGGGCCTGAGCCAGTTGTTCACCGTGCAAGCTTGATGCTGAAATAGTGCACATCAAACCCAACCTGCTGGATAATAACAATGTGTATGCTGCACGAAACTCATGAATGGCCCAAAGGCCATCACTTTGGATCCTGAAAAGTGCCCATTATGTTTCAGATTACAATGGAAATGTAAGTTTGAACAATAGAATAGAATATCCACATGACGATAAAGGATATTTTGTTCCAGAAGGTACAGCTAGCTGTTTCCTGCTGCTACTGTGCAGTTGCAAAATGAGTGGTATATACACCCACAGGACATTTCTGTCAAACCAGAATGGTATTTTGCTGAGAACCAAATGATCAATGTGGTATATAAATTTCAGAGCTGGTATGATATTAGGTACAGATGTGTCCTCCTAAAGACTGCTAGGTTTTATCAAACAGTAGAATCATAGAGGTTTACAGCATGGAAATGGGCTCTTCATCCCAACTTGTTCATGCTACCCAGTTTTCGCAATTAATTTAGTCCAATTTGCTTGCGTTCGGCCCATATCCCTCCATGCCTATCACATCCATGTACCTGTCCAAATTTTTCTTAAATGTTAAAATTGTACTCACCTAAACACTCCGTCTTGGAGCCCATTACAAAGACTCAAAAAAATTGCCACTCTGACCCCTTTTGTATCTCCCCTCTCACCTTAAACCTATGCCCTTTAGTTTTAGACTCCTCCACTGTGGGGAAATGCTACTGGATAGCTAGCTTATCTAAGCCTGTCACGATTTTTTTAAACCTCTATAAAGTCACCCCTCAGTCTCCTACACTGCAGGGAAAAAGTCCCAGCCTATTCAGCCTCTCCTTAAAACTCAAACCTTCCAGTCCAGGTAGCATCCTTGTAAATCTTTTCTGCACTCTTTCTAATTTAATAATATACTTTATATAGTCAGGTGACCAGAACTTCGCACAGTATTCCAATGTGGCCATTACCAATGTCTTGTACAGCTGCAACAAAACATTGCAATTCCTATACTCAGTGCTCTGGCCGATGAAAACAAGCATGCTGAAAGCCGCCTTCACCACCGTTTCTAACCGTGACTCGACGTTCAAGGAGCTATGAATCTGTACTCTAGATCACTTTGTTATATAACAGTCTCCAGGGCCCTACTGCTGACTGCGTAAATCCTGCCCTGGTTTGGACTCAGTGAAATGCAAAGTCTTGCATTTATCTAAATTAAACTCCCAAACTAAGCTAGTCCCATCTGCCTGCTCCTGGCCCATATCCCTCAAAACCTTTCCTATTTGTGTATTCATCCAAATATCTTTTAAACTTTGTAATTGCACCCGATCCACCACTTCCTCAGGATTTTCATTCTACAGTCGAACTATCCTCTGTGTAAAAAGAAAATTTGCCCCCCTTGTCTTTTTTAAATCTCTCTCCTCTCACCTTAAAAATGTGCCCCCTCATCTTGAAATTCCACATCCTAGGGAAAAGACAACAATCATTAAACTGTATCTCATAGAATCACTACAGTGTGGAAACAGGCCCTTTGGCCCAATAAGTGCACTCTGACCATTGGAGCATCCCACCCAGGCCCATCCCCCTATAACTCACCTAAGCTAAACATCCCTGAACACTACGATCAATTTAGCATGGCCAATCCACCCACCCTACACATCTTTGGACTGTGGGAGGAAACCGAAGCACCCAGAGGAAACCCACACAGAGAGTGTGCAAACCCCTCACAGGCAGTCAGCTGAGGGTGAAATCAAATCTGGGTTCCTAGTGCCTTGAGGTGGCAGTGCTAGCCACCGTGCCACCCTCTCATTATTGTATAAATTTCAATCAGATCAACTCTCAACCTCAGTTGTTCCAGTGAAAAATGTCCCAGCCTATCTAACCTTTCTTTATAACTCAAACATTGCATACCTGGCAACGCTCTGGTAGATCTCTTCTGGACCCTGTCCAGCTTGATAATTTGCTTCCTTTAATTGGGTGACGAGAACTGAACAGAGTATTCCAGAACAGGCCTCACTAGTGTCCAGTCCTACCTCAACATGACTTCCAGACTCCTATCCTCAAAGGACTGAGCAATGAAGGCAATTGTGACAAATGCCTTCTTAAACATCCTGCCTATATGTGATGCAAACTTTAAAGAATTATGCAAGTGGAGGTGATGGCCTAATGGTATTTTCACTGGACAGTTAATTCAGAGACCCAGATAATGTTCTGGGGACTTGGGTTCGAATCTTGCCACAGCAGAATGTGGAATTTGAATTCCATTTTAAAACATCTGGGATTAAGAGTATAACGATGATCATGAAACTATTGTCGATTGTTGGGGGGAAAAAAACATCAGGTTCACTGACGCCCATTAGGGAAGGAAATTGCCATCCTTCTCTGGTCTGGCCTACATGTGACTCCAGACCCACAGCAATGTGGTTGATTCTTAACTGCCATCTAGGTATTTACAGATGGGCAATAAATGCTGGCCCAACCAGAGTCGCCCTCAACCCATGAATGAATAAAAAAAAATGTACCTGCACCCCTAGGTCCCTCTGTTCTACAACACTGCCCCAGCCTTACCATTAATTGTATAAGTCCTACTGTTGTTTGCTGTACCAAAATACAGTACCTTGCATTTATTCAGACTGAACTCTATCAGCCATTTTACTGCCCATTGACCCATCAAGATCTTGCTGTATTCCCAGAAAACCTGCTTCACTGTCCACAATAGTAATCTTGGTGTCATTCACAAACATCCTGACCATACCCCCCCGAGTTCTCATCCAGATCATTTATATAAATGATGAGTCACAGTGGATCCATGTCTTTGTCTTTGTCTTCTACCTTCACGCAAATTTTGTATCCAATTGGCTAGCTCTCCCTGGATCCCATGTGATTTCGCCTTACTCAACAACTCCCATCATGCTGTACCTTGTCAAAAACCTTGCTAAAGTTCATGAAGACAACATCCACTGCACTGCCCTCATCTACTTTCTTGGCCATCTCTTGAAAAAACTTAATCAAATTTGTGAGTCATGATTTCCCATGCGTAAAGCCATGCTGACTATCCTATATGAGTTCTTGCCTTTCCAAATGCCTGTAGATCCTGTCTCTCAGAATCCCCTGTAACAACTTACAAACCACAGATGTTAGACTTATTGATCTGTAGTTCCCAAGCATTTCTCTGTAGTCTTTCTTTAGTTAGTTGCCCTCCAGTCTTTAGGCACTTAACCCAGGATACAAATATCTCCACTAGGGGCTCTGTAATTTCCTCTCTAATCTCCCGTAAATCCAAAGGATACAATTAAACAGGCCCCAGAGATCTACTTTAATGCATTTTAAGACTTCGAACACCTCCTGTTCTCGAATGTAGACTCTCTTCAAGGCATCACGGTTTATTTCTCCAGGTTCCCTAGCATCCATTTCTTTCTTGACAGTAAATACTGACAATAAATATTCATTTAGGATCTCACCTGTCTTTTGTGGCTCTGCATAAAGACAACATTGTTGATCTTTAAAATGCCCTATTCTCACCCTCGTTTTGCCCTTCATGTACTTGTAGAATCCCTTTGGAATTTCCTTCACCTTATCTGCCAAAGCCATCTTGTGTCTCTTTTTAGCCCTCCTAATTCCTCTCTTAAATGTACTCCAACATCCTCTATACTCCTCAAGGAATTCACTTGATCCCAACTGTCTATACATGTCATATGCCTGCTCCTTTTTCTTGACCAGGGCCTCAATAGCACAAATCATCCAGGGCTCCCTCCTCCTACCAGCCTTACCCTTGATTCTAACAGGAACATGACAGCCCTGAACCCTCATTAATTCACTATTGAAAGCCTCTTACTTATCAAACGTCCCTTTGCCTGCAAACAGCCTCCCCTAATCAACTATTGAAAGATCCTGTCTAAGACCATCAAAGTTGGCCTTGCTTCAATTTAGAACTCTATCTAGTGGACCAGACCTATTATTTTCCATAGCTATTTTAAATCTAATGGAATTAAAGTTACTGGTCCCAAAGTCCTTCCCCAGTAACACGTCTATCTCTTGCCCTGCCTTATTTCCTAAGAGGAGGTCAATTTTTTCCATTCCCTAGTAAGGCCATCTATATACTGCAAGAGAAATTCTTTCTGAATGCACTTAACAAATTTCTCTCTATCCAGGCTCCTAACACTATGGCAGTCCCAGTTGATATTAGGAAAGTTAAAATCCCTTGCTATTAATACTGTATTATTCTTGTAGCTATCTGCAATCTCCTCATATATTTGTACCTCAATCTCCTGCTGACTACTGGGGGACTTATAGTACAATGCTGTCAAAGTAATCTCCCCCTTTTTTACTTCTCAGTTCTACCCATATAGCCTCAGTAGATGAACCCTCAAGAATGCCCTCTCTCAGAACTGCCATGACATTCTGCCTGATCAAAAATGCAACTCCTCTTGCCTCCCCTACTATCTGTCCTATAGCACCCTCTATATATCTCTGTATGTTTAGAGCATGCAAAATAGTGAGCGTACCCAACGATCCCACACAAAATTCTTAGCACGGCATCCAGGATTAAATTGCAATTCTATAATAGGATACCACTTTCCGGAAAATCCTAACTGTGCAATTACGCTGACAACTAATTAAAAGAGTCAATTGGCTGGCACTTTGGTGCACTTTCATGTGTAAGAAGCTATATATATGTTGATACTCGGTGCTGTTCTTTGTAGACAGGCAAGCTTGTTCATGTTTTGTGCTTGTTTCAGCTGAACAAAATAAGTAACAACCATGCATTGGTTCATATCACAGAGCAAGGTCTTGAGGAATCAGAGTCAACTTGGTTTAAAATTTCAACAAAGCCTGACAGTTTACTGTCAATCATCATTAATTGGTGCATCTCCATGACAACATATCTACCAGTCTGAGTCCAATGCCAACCAATTGGGCTCTCTTCTCATTTGGTGTAAATGTTAGGATTCCCCTTAAATTGATATTCTTGGAAATTATCCTGATGAATGCAAGTCAAAAAGCTTCAACAAAATCTCTCTCATTTTTTTCAATGATATTAAAGTTCTTTACTGTTAAATGACCAAAATTAGAAGCTTATTAGAATCAGTTCATAAAACTTTTCTTCCTGCATTCCTTTACTCTAGATTCTGGCATATACTGAAGGGCTTCATGGAAAATGGTTGTTCACTGAAATCCGTGCAATTTTCTCCAGGCGCTATCTATTGCAGAATACTGCACTGGAAATTTTTATTGCCAATCGAAGTAAGTCTTACTCCTAAAATGCTCCATGAACTTTTTTTTGGTTGACGCTTTCCTGTTTACCTATTTAAATTGCCCGATTTTGTTTTATTCTTATTCTTTTGAACTTGTTTTCTAGTGCTTTTGGAGTGCTTCATACAAGATATAATTTCTACCCATTCAGAGTAAACAGTGTAAATAGTATTATGGTTTAATAAACACCATTTAAATTTACCCGAAAGACTCAAGAAAGCACCATTTATATCTGGAGAAGTTGCAATTTCTTATAATTTGGAGATTGCCTTTCATGGTATCACAGAATTGTTGCAGCATAGAAAAATGATCATTTGGTCCATCATGTCTGCAGTGGCTGTCCAAATTAGTGCCTCACATAGTGCCATTCACCTGCCTTCTCCTTATAACCCAATACATTGTTCCTTTTCAAATAACCAACTGATTCCCTTTAGAATGCCCCTATTAAGCACATGATTCAAATGATTTTTGCCGTTTTCCCCAAAGAGCTTAATCAAGTTTTTTTTTCCAGAATTATCAATCCCAAACTAATAATTTATAAGGTAATTTCCTATATCTTAGAACTATCAAATTTTAAGGTATAGTTATCAAGCTTAATTTTCAAGAAAACTGTGTATCTTCATTGTAGGCTGTTTTGGATCAATAAAAACCCCTGGTACATGAAAACAACTTCTCATTTTAATATGTAAAATTGCCTTTAATGTTTGATACTTGAATTTTTTAAAAATATACATGGCTATTTGATAGGTGTTCAAAATGTTCCTTAAAATTCAGAATTAGATCATATATCCAAGTTCAAGCTTAAAGCGAGCCTCTGGAGTAAATAGATTACATAATTGACATATGTGTTGGAACATCTCCAAAAAACTATAGCATTGTTACAATACTCACCTTCTGTAAAATAGTTAATAAATCTGTTGACCTTGCATGAGTTAAAATAGTGACACATTTTTGCACAAAATCACCACTGCAGACAATTCAAACTTCATGATAATGTCCATGCAGCAAAGTTTGTTTAAACCCATAGTCATGTTTGCATCAGGAAATCTTTTTTGGGAATGGATTTCAGCAAAGAAGCGGAAATAACCCGCTGCCCATTGAAAACTGTGATTTATGTATAGACAAAGGGGCTTGCGATTCTGCATCTGTTATATATCTAATTGCAAAGAGATGTTCTATTAAACAAAAATACAATATAAATCACAGAAGGTGATGTCATGTTAAAAAATGTTCTTTTATTGTTTATTTCTTTGGCAGCTGCTGTCATGTTCAACTTCCCAGATCAAGCTACAGTCAAGAAAGTTGTTCATTGTTTGCCCCGTGTCGGAGTTGGTACAGGTTTTGGGCTGCCTCAAACCAGGTATACAAACATTTTATTCTAAATGTACATTTATTTTTCATTATATTGTCATCACAGAGTAGAATTTTTAAAAGTGCACATTCTCCTTGTATTTTTTGTGCTTCATGATCACGTATACATTCAGAGCAATGTATTGATTCAGTACTCATTTTATTGTACCAGCAAAAGTTAGGTTGTTATAGATCCATGCCCTTGGCGTGTAGAAATACATAACATACCACAACACCTTGTGTGTTAAAATGCCCAAACCCAACACTGGAGTTTTTTATTGCTTAAAAAAAATTCATTCATTAAGATCTGCCATGCATTTATTTTGTAATTTACTGTATTGATGCCAAATTCATAAATCAATGCTAAAATGGCACTGCCTTGTGTCAACTTGGCCTTGTTGAACTAATTGAACTAGTGCAGCTGTGAAACCGAGCAAACTGCCTTTCAGAACTAAAGAAGAATGCGAATCATGCCATAAGACAATATCCAGTTGCTGTCAACTATAATTTTTGTCAGGCTTCATTCTGTTTGTTTTGAATGTTTTCAGATGCCATGAGAGAGAGAGAGTAACTATTAAATTTGTGCTGGGAAAGTTAAACAGGATGATTAAAACTCAGGAAAACTCTGCTGATATCCGAGTAGAATTCCTTCATTGAGCTCATTTACATCATGTCCATAAAATCACATAAGCTGGAAAATTGCAACTGGTTGTGAGTGAAACACTGAGAAACCAGGCCAGATCTCTGACTGAGCTGAGTAGAGAATGGAAACTACCAGCTTTAGTTTAAAGAAACTGTTAATTATAGTTAATTCATTCTTGCCTGACACAAATGCAGTTTTGATTTCTTTTGCAGATAGTACAGTAAAGTAGTATTTCAACATGGCATGAAATTAATTAGGTTTGAACTAAGTGAGAATATTGCTGAACTTGGATCATCCTTTTTCAAGCTGGAAATGTCATTGGCATGGAAATTTAGCTACTGCACTACATATATTTTGTATGTTCTACTGAGATTGGAGCCAAATCAACAAATAGGAGTGCAATGGGTATAAAATATAATTTGCATTTAAAGTATTTATTCTGAAAGATTTTTTTTAAAAGTAGCCTGCACATCTACTGTAAAGCCTGCACATCTACTGTAATCAAAGGAATAAGAAGTACCGTAATATTTTTGTTTTTGATTTTATTTTCTCTCTGACCTGCAGACGAATCACCTTAGCTAGCCCCCGGCAACTTTTCAAAGCATCCAATATGATGCAGCGTTGGCAGCGGAGGGAAATCTCCAATTTTGAGTACCTTATGTTCCTCAACACAATAGCTGGTAAAGAAAAACTGAAATTCCTATTTAAAATATATTCTTTGTAAATGAAGGACTGTAAGTATGTTGAATTGGATATAAGTATTGCATAAACTGTATGCACTCGACGAAGAGGCAACAATATAATACAAAAGCTATTCCCAAATTGGGTTGAAATGCTTTGAGACTGTTCAAATTGGCTCTGAAAGGAGACCATGTGTGCTGGTAAAAAGAAATATATTATTAATTTTGAAATAAATGTTTGAACCAAAGGACCTTACAAATTACCAGTTAAATAGAAATGCAAATTTATTCGTATTTTATTCTCCTTCACTATTTCCCCACATGTAAATTTTCAGTGTGGCAAAATTAAAATGAGAAGCAAAAGTAAGCACTGGAGTAGAAAGCAGTCTCCTAAAATCATCGAATGATTATAGGATTAAAGGAGGCGATTTGGCCCAGCATAAACTTGTTGGCTGTTTGCAAGAGCAACCAAGTGAGTTCCACTGGCTCCACCTCTATTCTTACATTCTCTTCTGTTCAGTTGCTTATTCAGTTCCCTTTTGAAAGCCGTGATTGAATTTACCTCCACGCAATTGCCATTCCATCCTAACTGCCTGCAAAATAAAAAGCTTTTTCTTCTTGTCGCTATTGGTCCCTTTTACCAATCTCCTTAAATTGCAGTCCTGATTCCTCATCCTTCTGTCAATGGTAACCATTACCCTGTACCTACTCTGTCAAGACCTTTCATGATTTTGATCATATCTATCAAATCTTCCTTCAAGCTTTGCTTTTGTAAGCAGAAGAGCCACAGCTTCTCTAATTTATCCTTGTAAGTCAAATCCTTCATTGTTGAAACCATTATCGTAATTTTTCAGCACTTCCTGTAGAAATCTTCACATCCTTCTAAAATGTCATTCCTAAACAATTCTCAGATGGGTCTAAAGCAGTACTTTGTAAAGGTTCAGCATTACTTCCTTGCTTTTATATGGTCGGCCTCGATTTGTAAAGTCCTGGAATCCATACAGTTTTTTAAGTCCCTCTCTCAACCTTTTTTGCCACAATAACAATTTGTGTACAATTGTGTCTATTCCTGCAACCCTTTAGAATTTTAACTTTATACTGATTCTCCTCATTCTTCCTTCCAAAATGTGCCATTTTTTACAGATGTGTGAACTGCAGTCTGTACTTGACTAATCTAATTAATTTTTTCCATGTAACACCAAAGGGAAGATGGATGATGGGATGTTGTCAGTGTTGATTTTTAAGATTTTGTGGTTTGTGGGATAAAAGGTATGTCAACTTGAATACAAATTGGCTTAAAAGATAAAAAAAATTGCGCAGTGATAGGTTGCTATTTTCGAAATACAGGGTGGTAGACATTTGTTTTCCCTAGGGTCAGTGTTAGGGCCATTTTTGTAATGCATACAAATGATTTGGATATTGGAATATGGAGTGAAGTTTCAACATTAGCGATGGTTTCAAAAGTTGAAACATCGCAAATAGTGAGGGTGATTACAATCAACTATAATGTGACATAGATAAACCAGCAAGATCAGTAGGAGATAGAATTTAATAAAAGAATATGAGGTGATGCATTTTGGCAGGAACGGTAAGGCGAAGTGAAATAGATGTAATGGTACAGATTAAACAGTGAAAAGGAATAGGGAAATATGGTGTACATATGCATTGACCTTTGAATGTGGCAGGGTATATTGAGAGAATGGAATCTTGGTCTTCATAAGTAGGAGTGTTTATATATATATATGTATTCACTTGTGGGATGTGGATGTCAGTGGCTGGTCAGCATTTTTATTGTAGTCCCTAGTTGCCCTTGAGCAGGTGCTGGTGAGCTTACTTCTTGAGCTGTGGCAGTCCACATGCTGTAGGTTGACTCACAATGCCCTTTGGGAAGAAATTCCAGGATTTTGACCCAGCAACAATGAAAGAACAGCCATATATTTCCAAGTCAAGATGCAGAGTAGCTTGTTGTTCCCGTGTATCTGCTCCCTTTGTCCTTCTAGATGGAAGTGGTTGTGGGTTTGGATGGTGCTGTCCAGGGATCTTTTGTGAATTTCTGCCATGCATCTTGTAGATAGTTCACACTGCTACTAGTGAACATCGGTGTTAGAAAGAGTGATGTTTGGGAATGTGGTGCCAGTCAAGCGGGCTACTTTGTCCTAGATGGTGTCAAGCTTCTTGAATGTTGTTGGGGCTGCTTCTCTCCAGGAAAGTAGGGAGTGTTCCATCAAATTCCTGACTTGGGCCTTGTAGATGGTGAGCAAGCTCTGGGGAGTCAGGAGATGAGTTACCTGCTACAGTACTCCTAGTCTCTGACCTGGTCATGTAGCCATTGTCTTTATGTAATGAGTCCAGTTGAGTTTCTGGTTGATGGTAACCCCAAGGATGTTGATAGTGGGGAATTCAGTGATGGTAACACCATTGAATGTCAAAGGGTGGTGATTAGATTGTCTCTTATTGGAAATGGTCATTGTCTGGTATTTGTTTGGCATGAATTTTACTTGCCACTTGTTAGCCCAAGCCTGGATTTTGCCCAGATGTTGTTGCATTTGAACATGGGCTGCTTTAGTACCTGATTAAGCCAAACAGGACTGTGTCCCATAGACAGAAGGAAGAATGTGCATGTGCTTGGACATTCCTGTGCTGTGCATAATTCTGTGACTTCCCTACATTAATTGTAACCTTCCCCTATCCAGCCATTTCGCAAATTTTTCTGCTGTCATGAAATCCATTACTATCTTCCTCATAGTTTTATACTTTGAAGTTTAGCTTCTGAACATTTTAGAATTGTGCACTGTACCCAATCCAGCTCAATTATATTAATTAAGAAAAACAGTACCCCTGTGGAACCGAATTGCATAAATTTCCCCAGTCCAAGAAAAAAAAGTTCAACACCACCGTTTATGCAACCAGCGTTTTATCCATGTTGTCACTCCTTTTTATTTTTTGCGTTTCAGTTTTGCTAGCAAATCATCCACCTCACTGATTCTAAGACTGTGCACATCAATTGTCTGCCCCTCAAAATATCTGATTGCTTCTTAGGTTTTCACTCTCCCTTGCTGTTAGTTCATTCTTCACACTCATCACTCTGTGTAGCTTATGTCTCCTACATTAGAACAGTGAATGCTGTTCAAAAGTACTTTGACTGTAATGAGCTTTGTGACCTCCATTGGCCATGAGTGGCACTACATAAATACAGGTCTTTCCTTACTTAAATTAAAGCCAACTGCACACTTGCTCTGATCCTTGAATTCATGGAAATTTCAAAGATAATGAGATTCATTTAATCTATTCCTTTAAGAGCCTTGACAATTCTGAAAACAAATGATTTCCATTTTTGAGATGTTGTAAGTTTGGTAGCCATTTGATTACACAATCACTATGCCTAGGTATTCCTGCTGTAGTTTGTTGTGCAGAATTATACACAATTATTCACTTGTTGTACCTGTGCCTCATTCATGATCCATTCCCAGAGGTTGTGTTTTTTTCTCCCCATTGTTTGTATCGTGTAAGATCTGTTTGACTTTCTCCATTGCCTTAGAATTGTTTTTTACCTTACAAATTTTGCATTAACTACTTAGCCTGTAACTTTGACCCAATAGATGGAACATAAAATTCAGTTTGCACTTTTATTTTTCAGTTTTAGGTTTGGAAGAGTCTACCACCAATTTATAAATAGGCATATTAAAGCTTTAGTTCATAACTCTAAATGCAGCCTGATGTCTCATTGGAAGTGTGTGAACCAACATAATGACCCGTAGAGAAAATGAGCTTTGTCAGCTTTTAACCATGCTCCTTGAGGAGAAAAATAAATGGATAAGAATTGACGCTCTATCTTTTTCATGCTGTTAGAGTGCACTTCCTTTCAGCTGATTCATGTAACACTATTCCCTTGACTACTACTCAAATCTTATTAAATATTAAAATATATTTGAACTTTGATTGTAAGTGGCCTGTTTATATGCAGCTCTGTGTGAGGATCTTGCTTAGAAATAGGAAGCTTTGAACCAAACTGGGAGGAAGGGATTTACCTTAGAAGTAAAATCTGTGTGTTAATAGATGAGATTTAAAAGGCAATAACATAGTGCATATTTTGCATGGATTATTTTCAAAAAATATCTCAAATATGAACTGCCTGATGTCTCATCTCAAATTAAAGGTTGTACGTTACCTTGAGCAAGTTGTTTGTTTCAAACTGTTGATTATCTTAATGAAGAAACAAATATAATATGTGTCAATATAATAGAAAATATATATGCTGGGCCGCAGTGACCTTGGACTATGGTGAGGAAAATCCTCAGAAGAGGGTTAGACCATGCAAATCCATAAGATATTTAATTCAATCATCTCTGATCTATATCTTAATTCCATTTTCTCACCTTGACAACCTTATCTTATAAAAATCTGTCAATTTGAGCCTTGAAAATTTCAATTGATCCAGCAATGTCTTTTATGGACTATAGTTAAAATTTTCCATTAGCTTTTGAAAGAAATTGATTCCTAATTTCACTTCAAATTGACCTAGGAATAATTTTGATATTATGGATTTTCCCACCAGAGGAAACAGCATGATACTGTCTTCACAACTTAGCTTTTCTTCTAGTGCAGTCATTCTGGAGAACAAAGTTCAGTGACCCGAAGCTTTCTCTGACACACTTCACTCAGATTGGAGAATTTCAAATGTAACTTCAAATTTTTTAAGTAAAATGCCGGAGAGAAACCAGAAAATTGTAGACCTGTTAATCCAGTATGTATTGTGGTGAAGTTAATGGATTCTATTATTAAGAATAGAGTAACACAACACTTCAATAAATTTGATTTGATTCATAAGCGCCAACACAGATTGGTAGAGAATTGGTCATATCTCAGGAACTTAATTTAAATTTTGAGTAAATAAATAAAGCAGTAGACCATAAAACATTGGAGCAGAAGTAGGCCATTCAGCCCATTTAATTTGCCCCACTATTCAGTTAGATCAAGGCTGATCTGATAGTTCTCAGCTTTACTTTCCTGCCTTTTCTCTACAACCCTAGACCTCCTAACTGATTAAAAATCTGTCTCTCTCAGTCTTGAATATACTTAACGACCCAGCCTCAACAGCTGTTTACTGTAAATAATTCCACATATTAACTAGTCTCTGACAGAAGAAATTTATCCTCATCTCTGTCTTAAATATGCGACCCTCTGTTTTGACATTATGCACTCTGGCCTAGGACTGTCCTGAAATAAGAAACATCTTTCTTTACTACCCTGTCAAATCCCAGCGGAATCTTGAACGTTTCAATACTGTCATTGCTCATTCCTCTTTATTCCAAAGAGTACAGGCCCAATCTATCCCACCACTCTCTATAAAACAGTTCCTCCATAACTGGCATCAGCTGAACTAACCTTCTTTGGGTTGTTTCAATTGCCGTTAGATCTTCCTTTAAGTAACGGCTCCAAAACTGTCCATAGTATTCCAGCAGTGGTCTGACTAGTGCCTTGTATGGTTTTTGCAACTGTTCCCTACTTTTATACTCCATTCCATTGAGAAAAAGGACCAGCATTCCATTTGCCTTCCTGATTACCGCTGAACTTGGATGGGAGCTTTTTATGATTCATGGTTAAGGCTTCCCAAATTCTTCTGCAGCTTTCTGTAGCCTTTCCCCATTTAAATAATCTTCAATCCCTCTATTCTTCTTTCTAAAGCGTATAACCTGACAAATTCCCATACTTTATGCCATCTGCCAAGCTTTTTGCCCACACACTTAACCTGTCCATATCTCTGTGCAGATTCTTTGTGTCATCTTCACCATTTGCTCTTGCTCTTTTCTTTTGACTCCCCCAAAAATGTGATTATAATACATCCACTTTTCTTGTCCAAGTCATGAATATATATTGTAAATAATTGTGGCCCCATCTCTTATCCCTGTGGCATTCTTCTGCTGACAAGTTTCTTTCCCTATCCCAAATCCCTGACTTTTTTAAAAAATAGAATCCCTACAGTGTGGAAGTAGGCCCTTCAGCCCAATAAGTCCACGCTGACCCTCGGAGCATCCCACCTAGACCCATCCCCGTATAACCTACCTAGCCTACACATCCCTGAACACTATGGGCAATTCAGCATGGCCAATCCACCTAACCTGCATATCTTTGGACTTCGGGAGGAAACCGGAGCATGCGGAGGAAATCCACACAGACAAGGAGAGAATGTGCAAACTCCACACAGAAAGTCATCCAAAGGTGGAATCAAACCTGGGTCCCTGGCACTGTGAGGCAGCAGTGCTAACCACTGAGCCACCGTGCCACCCCCTTCTTTTTATTAGTTAGCCAGTCATCTATCTTTATTTATTACTCATTCATGGGATGAAGGCTTAGTTGGCTGGACCAGCATTTATTGTCCATCCCTAATTGCCCGGAGGGCACTTAAGAATCAACCATATTGCTGTAGATCTGGAGTGATATTTAGGCCAGACCAGGTAAGGATGGCAGATTCCTTGCCTGAAGGACATTGGTGATTGAACTATTTGGTTCACTATTGTTTAAACGCCAGTCTTTCTCATTACTACCTCTCTCAACTGCTGTGCTATCTATAAATTGTCAGACTGCTTGTCCTACATCCAGCACAGGATAATCAGAAACCCCCTTCTAAATTGAAAAGACGGAGGTCGTACGTATGGTTCTTGTTAAAAAGTTCTTGTATCCTTGCTATTGACTCCATCTTTCTCCCTGGCAGCTGTCTGAAACTGAATCAAATTGTGCATAACTTTGGTGCTATATTTGACCCTGATATGAGCTTTTGGCCACATAGCTGTACCATCACCGTTTACATCTCCCTAATGTAATCAGACTCTGCTCTGCCTCGGTTGATTTGCTGCTAAAGATCCTTGAGACTTGATTATTCCTATGCGATTTTCTCTTCTGCCCTGTGTAAACTTGATAGCATCCAAAACTGTAGTGTCCGTGTCCTAACCTGCAACAAGTTGTGATCACCGTTCATCTGTCCCTATATCTGTGATGTCATTCAGCCCAATAACCTATGAGATATCAGCACTTCTGAAATTTAGTTGTCTTGAACAAAAACAGTTTTAAGCACTCCACTGTTGTTGACCATGCCTAAGCTATGTAATTCTCTCCTTCAACTTCTCTGCCTTTCTTCTTGCTTAAAACCTACTTACTTTACCAAGTTTTTGGTTTCCTGCTCTGATACCTTCTGAGGTAGCTTAGTATCAAATTTATTTGATGAAGCTTTTGTAAGATTCTTTGAAGTCATTAGAGATGCTGTAGAAATATAGATCATTGTTGGGCAAAACTATAGTAGAAGAATTTCCATGTAGGTAAATGTGAGTTTATTAGGTATAAATCAAGGAATGAATTGATCTGAGTAGTACTGGAAGGGAGAAAGACTAGGAACACTTGAAAGCTGAGAGAATTTGGTAATGTGTGGGCTTAGATGACTAAAATATAATAAGGTATATAAAGGGCAATGGAAAATTAGTGCTTATAATTAGATTGCTAAAAGAGGAAGTTTTATTATTTTGTTACATAACAATGGTTTGAATGTATCTGGACTACTCTGTATAGTACTGGCGAATGTACCTCATAGCATGTTGGCCCTGGAAACACAACAGCATAGAATTGCCATTGTGTTACCAGGACCCCAGATAGAAAGTGAGATTACTTAAACCAGATTTATATTCCCTGGGGTAAACAAAGACAAGGGCTTGATTTGATGGAAGTAATTAGTACTTTGGAATAAATTGATTGGGTAGATATAAAGAATTTTTTTTCAGTTGGAGGAAAATGTAAAAAGAGGAATAAGACATTAAATCAGAACTATTCAGGAAAAACTAGGAAACTTCTGGTGAAAATGTTAGAAAAGTGGAAATGTCTTTCACAAAAAACATTAGATTCTAATGGTACTCAGTTAATAAATCCAAGATTTATATACTTGTTAGTTAGTCAGGGATAATCAGGGACATGGAACCACATTGAGTGGATGAAGTTATGATGCAAATCAGCCATGACCATAATTGATAAGGGTTGAGAGGCAGAATGACCTACTCATGCTTGTAACACACATCTGACATTGTGTACAAAATGTTTGTACACCTCTCTTTCAGATGTTGAGTGTGCATGTAGCTATCTCACCATTGCTCTTTCTTCAACCCACGGATAATCTTGCAACATCATGTTCAATGTATCATTGAACTAACAAGGCTTTTATTGTAGCAAAATATCCATTGTTGCTCCACAAAGGTATACTATGACAACAGTGGATTCATTTTTCCATTTCCCACCAACCTTTATGCCTTGCTGAACAGAGATCAAACCGAGATCTCTATCTTGAATGATCTCCTCCAAACAATTTGTTCTGCCTATCCAATGCTCAATAGCATCATAGATGGGCCCCCCTACACATGTTGTGTATACTGTTCACCATTTCTTTCCAATGCACACCTCTCCCTTCCTAAACCACCCCTTGCATATTAACCCTCTCTTTCCTTGTCAGGGCCCCAGATTAAATTGTTACCATTTAACTTCTTGCTCAGCTCCCAAAATTCCCTGAAATTGTCAGTAACATTTTATGACTGCAGTCACAATCCATCATCCATCCTTGCCCTCCAATGACATTTCAACCTTTCTCTGCCAACTCTCCTGGTCTGTTGTTCACCTAATTCTTTCTTAACCAGCACATTTCCAATAAGAGATTCTCCTGTCACTCCCAAACAAATATCTTTGTAACAACACAACTGTCCTTGTCTACCTCTTTTTTGCTTTATTATTTTCGTACTTTACTATTTCCCAATGAGATAATGTCCTAGATAACATCTCTGAGTACATTCTTTGTCACTGGTAGGACAGATCTGCCAGAGTTGATGGCACAGCCTGGAGGCAATTGTCCTCAAGAGTTATCAATATTGATTCCATACCTTATGAAATGTCCTGGCATCAGGTCAAATGTGGGTAAGAGAATCTTTTGCTAATTAGCATGTACCCCACCCCCATTCATTCTTTGTTCTAAACATAATAATCTCACATTTACCGACATGGAAGTTCGTCTACCATAGTTCTGTCCAGCAATAACCTACATTTATAGAGCATCTTTAATAACTTCAAAGAAATTTACAAAAGCTTTACCAAATAAATTTGATGCTAAGCCACCTTAGAAGGCATCAGAACAGGAAACCAAAAACTTGATAAGAGAAGTAGGTTTTAACAGGAAGAAAGGCAGAGAGCTTTAAGGAGGGAATTACACAGCTTTGGCATGGACAACAACAGTGGAATAATTAATGAATTAGCACTGCATGTTGAACAGCGTTTGAAAAAAGCACTGATGGGAACAAGGGTGCAGATGTACTTGGGTAGGAACCTCAATGTCCGTTACCAAGAGTGGTTTGCAATACCACCACTGATTGAACTGGTTGAGTTCTAATGGATGTAGCTACTAGACTGGGCCTGCGGTAAGTGTTAAGGAAACCAACAAAAGGAAAAAACATACTTGAGCTCATTGCTGCCCAATCTTCATGCCTCTGTTCAAGACAAAAAAGGTTGGAGTGACCTCAATACAGTCCTTATGGAGACAAAGTCCAATATTGTCATGGAGAGTGCCCTATATGGTGTTGTGAGGCACTAATACCATGCTAAATGGGATAGATTTTGAAAAAAACCACTTGACCACAATCTGCAACCTCGTGGTCTGATTGATTCCCCACTCTACTTTTTCGATCCAACCAGTGGATCAACCCTGGTTCAATAAAGAGGGCAGGAGCAGCACCAGGCATTCTTAAAAATGAGGTGTCAACCTGGTGAATCTACAACACAAGACTACTTTCAAAGCAAGCAGTGGGAGCAGCAAATCATAGATAGAACTGGGTACTTCTGTCAAAAACTAATCAACCCTAAGCTCTGCTATCCTGCCACATCCAATGATGAATGTACAATTATGCAGCTCACAAGATTGGAGGCTCCCCAGATGTCTTCATCTTCAATAATAAGGAAGACCAGCACATCAGTCCTAAAGATAACGCTGTATCATTTGCAACAAGCTTCAGCCGTGATCCATCTCAGTATGTTCTGGAGGACACTAGCATCACAGATATCATTTTTCAGCCAGTTCAGTTAGAACATAGAAGAACATAGAACAGTACAGCACAGTACAGGCCCTTCGGCCCATAATGCTGTGCCAAACTTTTACCTGAAACCGAAGGTCTATCTAACCTCCACCACTATCTTATACTATCATCCATATGCCTATCTAATAACCACTTAAATGCCCTTAATGAGGCCGACTCCACTGTCCTCTCCGGCAATGCATTCCATGCCCCTACCACACTGTGAGTAAAGAACCTACCTCTGACATCTCCCCAATATCTACCTCCTTTCACTTTAAAACTATGTCCCCAAGAAAAGGTCTCTGGCTGTCCACTGTATATTCCATTGATCATTTTGTACACCTCTATCAATCATCTTTCATCACTTGTTGCTCTAAAGAGAAAAGCCCTAGCTCTCTCAACCTTTCTTTGTAAGACCTTCCCACCATTCTAGACAACATCCTGGTAAATCTCCTCTGCACCTTTTCCGATGCTTCCACATATTTCCTGTAATGAGGTGACCAGAACTGGACACAATACTCCAGATGTGGCCAAACCAGGCTTTTGTATAGCTGGTGCATAACTTCACGGATCTTGAACTCAACCCCTCTATTAATGAAAGCTAACACATTGTATGCCTTCTTAAAAACTCTACCCACCTGCGTAGCAGCTTTTGGGGTACTGTGGTCATGAACCCGAAGATTCCTTCACTCCTCCACACTGTCAAGAATCTTTCTGTTAACCCTGTATTCTGTATTTTGCTTTCAAGTTTGTCCTTCCAAAATGAATCACCTCACACTTTTCAGGGTTAAACTCTATCCGCCACTTCTCAGCCCAGCTCTGCATCCTATCCATGTCCTTTGTAACCTAGAACAGCCCTTTGCACTGACCCACCTTCGTATCATCTTTTATGGCGAAGGCGATCCATCCTTCCACATCTTGCTAAACAGACCTCCCTACCAGTGTCCTGAGTCTAATACCACTAACAATCACTTGTTTATTTGCACTGCCCTCAGCACCTTGTTTTATTTATCTGCAAATCATTGCCTAAATCTGTTTATCTTACTACCTCTCTCTGATTGATTTATTGTCATATGTACCGAAGTACAGTGAAAAACTTTGTTTACAAGCAGTACAGGTAGATCATTGTAAGCAAAGACATACAGATCAAAGGTTGTAAAAAGGCTTAGACAGAAGCACACAGGTTACATTGCACAGGGTGTGTGCTAGCAAGATCATCATTATATGAGGCTAGAGTGACAATTTATCCGTCTAATAATGGCCAGGAAGAAACAGTTCCTGAACCTGCAGGTGCACGTGTTCAGGCTTCTGTATCTTCTGCCTGCCAGCAGAGATTGTAAGAGGTCATTAATGGGGCATGTTGGGACTTTGATGATGTTGGCTGCCTTTCTGCAGCAGCAAGCCACGTACGTGACATCCATGGATGGAAGATTGGCTTCTGTGATGGTCTGGGCTAGGCACACTACCATCTGTAGTTTCTTATAGTCTTGGGCAGTGCAGTTGCCATACCAGGCTGGTTTGCATCCAGACAGTAGACTTTCAATGGTGCATCTGTAGAATTTGGTGAGGATCCTTATGGACATGCCAAATTTCCTGTGCTGTCTGTGGAAGAAGAGGCATTGTTGTGCCTTCTTGACTGTTGCAACTGCATGGAACATCCAGGACAGGTTGTTGATTATTGTCACTCCGAGGAACTTGATGCTGTCCACCTTCTCAACCTTGGTTCCATTGATATAGATAGGACCTTTTTTTTTCTGAAGTCAATGATCAGTTCTTTAGTTTTGCTGACGTTGTTCTCATTGCACCTCATCACCAAACTCTGTGTCTCCCTTCTGAGTTTTGCCTAGTTGTTAGATATCAATCCTACTCTGGTGGTGTTCTTAGCAAAATTGTTGATGGCGTTTGTTCGGAATTTGGCAACACAATCATGGGTGTATAGGGAGTACTGTAGGGGGCTGGGCATGCACTCTTGGCATTTCCAGTGTTGAGTGTTATTGTGGAAGAGGTGCAGTTACCTACCTTCGCTGATTGATTGTGGTCTGTGGGTCAGAAAGCTGAGGACCCAGTTGCAGAGGATGGACTGAGACTAAGGTTTTTGAGTTTTGAGATCAGTCTGAAGGGGATGACAACTTTGAAAATGGAGCTATAGTCAATGAGCAGGAGTCTAACATAGATGGACATGCTTCCCAGATGTTCCAGGGATGAGTGCAAGGCAAGGGATCTGCTATCCACTGTGGAACTGTTACATCAGTAAGCAAATTGTAAGGGATCGAGTCAGGCAAGGAAACTGGAGTTCATCTGGGCTGTGACCACCCTCTCAAAGCGCTTCATGATTATTGAGGTCAGGGCAACTGGGGCGGTAGTCATTAAGGCATGTTGCATGTGCTTTCTTAGGTACTGGGATGATAGTGGTCTTCTTGAAGCAGGTGGGGACTTTGGCTTATAGGATGGACAGGTTGAAGATGTCAGTGAATATCCCCACGAGTTGGTCCACACTGGATCTGAGTGCTCAGCTGGGGACACTGTCCAGGCCTGCCGCCATTTCCTTTTGTTGACTCCCAGAAAGATTGATTTGAAATCTGCAGTGGTGACCAAGGGAACAGAAGTGTCTGGGGCTGTTGGTGCAGGCGTCACTGTGTCACTGGCATTTCACTCAAACCGAGTGTAGAAAGCATTAAACATGTCAAGGAGGGATGTGTCTTTGTCCATGAGCTTGTGCTACTTCATTTTGTATCCTGTCATGTTGTTTAGGCCTCGCATAGGTGGCAGGAGTCTGTTATCGGTTTGGGCCTCTAACTTGGCCTGGTGGTGCCTTTTGGCATTCCCGATGGTTTTGTGGAGGTCATATCTGGATTTCCAGTATTGGCCTGGGCCTCTGACTCGAATGCTGCACAAAGGTCATCAGTAGGGAGTGGATTCTGTGGTTCATCCAAGGTTTACAGTTGTGCTTTCATGTGCAGGCTAGGTGGATTAGCAATGATAATTTTAGGATCACTGGGATAGTGTAGGCATCTGTGTCTGGGTGGGATGCTCTTCTGGGGTTGGTGCAGACGTGATGGTCCAAAAGGCCTTTTTCTGTAACAGGGATTCTATGAAAAATTTTGTCTAAACATGCAGTCATCTCTACTTACTCTCATAACCTTGGTCAACTTTCAACAATGTGAATAAATTCAGGACTTTTGAGTAAAGAGAGTGATTAAAAAGTAGCTTCATTGGAGGTGGTCACACCAGACGTTCTGTAAGGTAGGTGGGTGACCACCAGGAGAGATAGGCAAGTGTCTCAAACAAGGTACCATTATGGATACAGCTGGAGGGGATAGCTTCTCAGGGGAAAATAGCAGCAGCAGCCAGTCCTTTGGCACCATGACTTGCTCTGCCATAATCAGGTATGGCAAAGTCTAAGCGAGTAATCATGATAAAGGACTGTCTGGTCATGGGCACAACAGGTGTTTCTGTAGCCACAAGTGAGCCTCCAGAATGATGTGTTGCCTCCCAGGTACGAGAGTCTTGGACATCTTAGAGCAGTTGCACAAATTCTCAAAGAGGACTATGAGCGGCCAGAATCATTGCACACATTGGTACCAATGACAAAGATAGGAAAAGGGATGAGGTCCTGCAGAATGAAATTGAGGAGTTACGGAGGAGGTTAAAAAGCAGGACCCCAAGGGTAGAAATATCTGAATTACTGCTGGTGCCACCACCAGTGAGTTGGAATGGGAGTATAAGGCAGATTAATGCCTGGCTGAAGAGTTGGTGCAGGGGACAGGGATTCTGATTTTTGGATCATTGAGATCTCTTCTTGGGCAGGGGTGACCTATACAGAAGGGACAGGTTCCACCTGAACTACTCAGACTAGTCTGGCAGGGGTTGGGACCTTACACAGTAGTGAAACAAAAGAGAAGTTTGAGGCAAATGCAGAAGGAAAAGAAATCAAGTTAAATATACCAGGCAGGCAAGGGTATGGCAGGGAAAGACTGATGAATTAAACCGCTTTATTTCAATGTGAGAGGCCTGACTGGTATGGCCAATGAAGTTAAAGAACAAAGAAAATTGCTGCACAGGAACAGGCCCTTTGGCCCTCCAAGCCTACGCCAATCCAGATCATCTATCTCAACTTGTCACCTATTTTCCAAGGATCTGTTATCACTCTGCTCCCTGCCCATTTTTATATCTGTCTGGATACATCTTAAATGTTGCAATTATGCCCGCCTCTACCACCTCCACTGGTAAGGTGTTCCAGGCACCCTTTGCGTAAAGAATTTTCCATGCATATCTCCCTTAAACTTCTCCTCTCTCACCTTGATATCGTGACGCCTAGTACTTGACTCCCCCACTCTGGGGGAAAAAGCTTCTTGCTATCCACCCTGTTTTTACCTCTCATGATTTTGTAGTCCTCAGTCAGGCCCTCCCTCAACCTCAGTCTTTCTAATGTAAATAATCCTGATCTATTCAACCTCACTTCATAGCTAGCACCCCCCATAACAGGCAACGTCCTGGTGAACCTCCTTTGCACCCTCTCCAAAGCATCCGCATCCTTTTGGTAATGTGGCGACCAGAATTTTACGCAGTGTTCCAAATGTGGTCGAACCAAAGTTCTATACAACTGTAACATGACCTGCCAACTCTTGTATTCCACGCCCCCTCCGATGAATGAAAGCATGCTATATGCCTTCTTGACCACTCTATCAAGCTGTGTTGCCACCTTCAAGGTTCACCAGACCTGAACACCCAGATTTGTCTGTGTAACTCAGGGGATGGATGGAAAAATGGGACTAGAATTACAGAAACATTGCCTGATGGGGGGACAGGACTGGCAGCTCAATGTTCCAGGGCACAGATCCTATAGGAGGGATAGGAGGAGGAAGCAAGAGAGGAAGGGGGGGTGACATTTTTGATTCAGGAAAACATCATGGCAGCATTTAGAGAGGATATTTCTGGGGAATAGTCAAATGGAAGCTAAATGGGTAGAAATGAAAAATAAAAAAGAGAGTGATCATTTTGATGAGATTGCCCTATAGGTTTCCCAATAGTCAGCAGGAAATTGAGGAGCCAGTATGTAGGGAGATCACTGATACCTATAAGAACAAGAGTTATAATAGTAGGGGATTTTAACTTGCCAAATATAGGCTGGGACTGCCACAGTGTTAAGGGTTTGGATGGTGAGGAATTTAAGTGTTTTCAGGAAATGTTTCTCAATAAATATGAGGCCCGACTAGAGAAGGGCAAAACCTGACCACCTCTTGGGAGATATGGCAGGGCAAGTAACTGAGGTGTTAGTCGGAGAGTACTTTGGGACTAGTGACCATATTTCTATTAGCTGTAAAATAGAAAGGAAAGGCCTGGTCATCAAATTGAAGTTCTAAATTTGTGCAAGATTTTAGACAGGAGCTTTCAAAAGTTGATTGGGGGAGGTTGTTCCCAGGTAAAGGGACATCATGGCAGACTTAGTGAGAAGGGCAGGGCTGGCAGGAGGAGGCAACACTGGATGACTAGAGATATTGAGGCCCTGGTCAAGAAAAAGAAGGCATATATCAGGTATAGACAGCTGGGATCAAGTGAATCCCTTGAGAAATACAGAGAGTGTAGGAGTACACTTCAGACGGAAATGAGGAGGGCAAACAGAGGACATGAGATATCTGCCAAATCTAAGATTCTACAAATATATTAATGACAAAAGAGTAACCAAGAAGAGAATAGGACCTCTTAAGGATCAACAAGGTCATCTATGTGTGGACCCACAGAAGATGGGTGAGATCTTAAATGAATATTTCTTCTTTTTTCTTCTTTATCCGTTCATGGGATGAGGGCGTTGCTGGCTAGGCAGCATCTATCACCTATCGCTAATTGCCCAGAGGGCAGTTAAGAGTCAACCACGTTGTCGTGGGTCTGGAGTCACATGTAGTCCAGACCAGGTAGGAATGGCAATTTGCTTCCTTAAAGAACGTTAAGTGAACCAGATGGATTTTTCCAACAATTGACAATGGATTCACGGTAATCATTAGACTCTTAGTTCCAGATATTTATTAAATTCAAATTCCACCATCTTCCATGGTGGGATTCAAACCCCGGTCCCCAGAACATTATCTGGGTCTTTAGATTAATAGTCCAGCAAAAATGCCACCAGGCCATCACCACCTCGTCAGTAGAGAATGACGTGGTAGCTAAAGAACTCAGGAAATAAATAGTGAAGTCTTGAAAGTAATCCACATTACAGAAGAGGTGGTGCTAGAGTTGTTGAAATGCAAAGAGGTAGATAAATTCCTTGGACCTGATCAAATGTAATTCAGGACATTGTGGAAAGCTGGAGAAGAAAATGCAGGGATATTTGTATCATCTATAAACACGGACGAAGTACTGGAAGACTGGTGTGTGACTAATCGAATCATACAACATAGAAACAGACTCTTCGGTCCAACCAATCTTTGCTGAACATAATCCCAAACTATAATAGTCCCAGCTCCCCCCTCCTGGCCATATCCTTCCAAACCTTTCCTGTTCATAGATCCATCCAAATTATTTTTAAATGTTGTAATTATATCTGCATCCATCACTTCATCAGAAAGTTCATTCCACACACAAACCATCCTCTGTGTAAAAACTTTGCTTCATTTCTTTTTTAAAACTCTGTCTTCTTACCTAAAAAAGTCTTGAAATTTCTCATCTTAGGGAAAGGCAGCTTAACTCTACCTTTACCTGTCATTATTTTATAAACTTCTATCAGGTCACTTCTCAACCTCCTATGATCCAGTGAAAAAAAAGTCCCAGCCTATCCACCCTTTCCTTACAAGTAATGTTGTGCATTATTTAAGAAACGGTGCAAGGAAAAGCTGGGGAATTACAGACTAGTGCGCCTAATGTCAGTAGTAGGTAAGCCGAGGGATGGGATCTACGTGCATTTGGAAAGGCAAGGACAGATCAGTGCTAGTTAGCATAGCTTTGTGTGTGAGAAGTTATGTTTCACAGATACAGTTGAAATTGTTTGAAGAGGTGACCAAGAAGATAGATGAAGGCACAGCAGTAGACGTTGTCCACATGGACTATAGCATGGCCTTCGATATGGTTCCACATGGTAGAGTGGTTAGTAAGGTTAATTTATATGGGATCCAGGGAGAGCTAGCTAACTGGTATAAAAATTGCCTTGATGGCAGGAGACATAGGGTGGTGGTAGAGGATTGTTCTTTAGACTGGATGCCTGTGGCCAGCTGTGTGCCATAAGAATCAATACTGGGTCCATTGTTGTTCATCATTTATATAACCAATTTGGATGAGAATATAGGAGGCATGGTCAGTAATTTGTGAATGACACCAAAATTGGTAACATAGTGGACAGTGAAGAAGGTTATCCAAGAGTACACTGGGATCTTGATCAACTGGGCCAGTGGACTGAGGAATGGCAGGTAGAGTTTAATAAATATAAATGTGTGGGGTTGCAATTTGATAGAACAGACCAGGACAGGTCTTTCACAGCTAATAGCAGGTCCCTGGGCAGCGCTGTTGAACAGAGAAACATTGGAGTGCAGGTACATAGCTCCTTGAAAGTGGCGTCATGGGGTACACGGGATGGTGAAGAAGGCTTTTGGCACACCAGCCTTCATTGGTTAGAGGATTGAGTACAAGAGTTGGAATGGCATGTTACAGTTGTACAAGACATTAGTAAGGCCGTGTTTGGAGTACTGCAAGTAACTAAGGTTCCACTGCTAAATGAAGGGTGTTATTAAACTGGAAAGGGTGCAAAAAAGATTTACAAGGCTGTTATTGAGACTGGAAGATTTGAGTTAAAAAGGGGTGCTGGATAAGCTGGGACTTCCATCCCTGGAGCGTAGGAGACTGCGGGTCGACCTTAGCGTTTTATGAAATCATGATGGGCACAGATGAGGTAAAAGGCCAAATAAGGTCTTTTCCCCAGCGTACAGGAACTCTAAAACCAGAGGGCGTAGTTTTAAGATGAGAGAGAAAGGTTTAAAAGGGACCTGAGGTCCAACTTTTACGAAATAGAGGGTGGTGCATATGTGGAACAAGCTACCAAAGTAAGTTGTAGAGGTGGGTACAATTATAACATTTAAAAGACATTTAGATAGGTATGTAGATAGGAATAATTTAAGAGCATATGGGGCACATGGATGCAAACAGGTCTATTATCAATTTAGGAAACATGCTCAGCATGGTCGAACTGGACCGATGGGCCTGTTTCCATGCCATATGACTCTATACAGGTTGCTTACAAAATATATACAAAATGTATACAAAACATTTCCTCATCCTGAGTTGACTGACCGTTTTCCTGTGTTGATAAGCACAGTAGTGAATCCATTTGCTGCCTTTATTTCGTACTAGTTGAGTTTTATGAAGAATGCACTGCTTGGGGCTGTTTCACCCTTTGGACCTGTTCTATCATTCAGTAAGACCAAAGCTGATCCAATTTTCGTCTCATCTCCAGTTTCCTGTCTCCAACCATAAAACTTGACTCTCTAGCCTGTCAGAAATCTAACTCAGTATTGAGTAACTTTGAAGAACCAGCTTCCAGTACATTCTGGGGAAGCAAATTGCACATTAAATATCATATGCTTTTTTACATGCATTGTTTAAGGTATATGAGAATGTTTTCATTTGCTGGAAATTGGTATCATGTTGTTTTACTGTCTTGAAATAATACTGCCCAATTCATGTCTGGCTGCTAAATTAAATGCTAATTCTTTTGTCATTAAGGTCGGACTTATAATGATTTGAATCAGTATCCAGTTTTTCCTTGGGTGATAACTAATTACGAATCAGAAGAGTTGGATCTGACACTGCCAAGCAACTTCAGAGATTTGTCCAAGGTATTTTATCTTCAATCTATTTCCTATTTTATTAATATATTAAAATCATCCTGTCATTTGACTTCCTAATTTCAAGACTTGCCACAACCTTTTTGCCAATATTTTTCTTATAACATTCCAGCTCCTCTCTCATCGTGTTTCATGTTTCTGTAAATTTATTATCCTGACTGCAGAATCCAGTTTTTGCATAGATGCTCCATTATTTCAGTTGGCATTTGCTTTTAAGCCTAGGTTCACATTGGTGAGATAGCTGAAGCTTTTAGTTTTGCAATTTCTGTGTCTAGTTCTTAAATATTCTTGTTAATTTAGAATTTCGAGGACTCCCATGTGCATAAACTTCAACTTTTCTCCCCAACTGTGTTCTCTTTAACCCTATCAAATTGCACTGCTCAACTTTCAGTTGCCAGCGTTCCCTGCTCCACCCCCACTGCCTCCTCTGTCCTTTCTGCTCCCTTCATTTGGCCTCTTTTTTTTCTCTTTTTGATGGGAGTGGAGGTGGTGGTATTTGAATCATCTGTTAGCTGCAGGATATTTTCTATGCCAGTCATACAGAATGGTTGTGCTAACACAATTTTATTTTCCAAATTCTAAGAATGCTGAAAGAAAGATGAACTCTAGAAGTATGTACAGTTTAGGCCAAAATGGCAATATCAAAGTTAGAATGTAAGGAGAAAAAGAAGAAGCAAGTAACAACATACCACACGAATGGCAGGAAATAACCATCTCAAACAAGAAAGAATTGAACGTTATGCCTTGACATTCAATTTCAGTGCCATCACTGTATTGCCAACCATTGACATGCAAGGGTTACCATTGACCAGAAGCTTAACTCATTTAGTCATGTAACTATTGTGATTACAAGAGCAGATCAGAGATTTGGAATTTTGTGACAAGTAATTCATCTCCTATCTCCCCAAAGCCTATCAACTATCTAAGAGGCACAGGTAAGAAGTATAATAGTGTATTTGACACTTGCCTGGATGAGTATAATGCACAAGAAGCCCAAAATAATACAGCCTGCATAACCTGAAGTCCGTCCACCATCTGAAACCATTAATTTACCATCACCACCATCGCGTTTGGCAGAAGTGTGCACCATCAACAGGATCCACTGTACTTAGAAGAACATAGGCAGCAAGCTGAAGGAAACAGTATCACTTGCATGTTCACTTGACTTGAACCTATATCTCAGTTCTTGATTGTCGCTGGGTCAAACTCTATTCTTAACAGCCCTGTCAGTGTACTTCTATGAAATGGACTGCTGTGGTTTAAGAAGGCAGCTGATCACTGCCTTTTCAAGGATAATTGGGAATGAGTAAAAATGCTGGCCTTGCCAACAATGTTGTCATCCCATTTTTTTAAAATTGAAGGACGAACCCATCTAAGGCATAAGTTCAAAGTGAAATTTGGTCTAGATTCAGAATTTCTGTTGACAATATTATAATGCTTTGGTGATGCTTTCCTTCCTCCACCTGATCTATATATGTTGAGAGGAGAACAGTGAGGAAGAAATGTAGATATACAGTTTTATATTCAATAGTCTACATTCTTCAAATTGTAATCATTTTGTGTTTTTGTCACTCATATTTATGCTATTAATATGTTTTACAACTTATTTCTTTACCAGCCGTCCAAAATTTTCAGCACACTCTACTGTATAGCATTCTTTTGGTTTGTATTCATTTAGATAATGAAGCAGGTTTCTCATGATTTATGTCAGAAGCTTTATAAGAGCAGGAATGTTATGCCAATTTGTATTCTTGTGGACCTTAATTACAGATATAGTAACGTCATTGTGGCCCTCAGATCTGGGAATACCAATGAGGGGACTTGTAACAGACAACACAATGCTGGTTGCAGGATAATCTCATTAGTTTTACTTAAAGTTGAAGAACATTGGAGAAAAATCTAAGTACATTATGACTGCCGGTGCTGGTTCTGGGATCTAGAGTCTTGAGAGTTTTTGGTACCTTGGGAGTATTGGAGGTATAGGTCTCATGATCTGGAAGAACTCTGTATGGTTCTGAGGTCACAGTGCACTGTGAATGCAGTACAGAAGTGTTTGAGTACTGAGAGGCAAATTTGAATTGGAGAGAATTATAATGAGATGAAAGTTGCTGGATTCCAAAAGGACTATAAAAGTCAGTCAGAATGGTAAGTGGTTTGGAGGGGAACTTGCAGGTTGTTGTGTTCACATGTATCACATATGATTGTGGGTTTGGAAAGTGCTGGAAGGAGCCTTGGTAAATTTCTCATAGGTGGCACACATGGTTGTTACTATGCATTGGGTGGTGGAATGAGTAAATGTTTGTGGATGTGGTGCCAGTCAAGCCCCAGGACGTATATTGTGGAGAATTCGGAAATGCTAATGTCACAGGATGATGGTTGGATTCTCTCTTGCTGGAGGTAGTTATTGTCTGGTATTTGTGAGATGCTAGCAGATATTGCCCTGGTGTTGCTGCATTTGGACATGTAACTTCTTCAGTATCTGAGGAATTGCAAATGGTGCTGATTATTGTACAGTCATCAGCAGTAAAAATTCAAAAGAATGAAGCAGCTGAAAATGGTTGACATAAGGATGCTTCCTCAACAGACCCCTGAAGGGATACCCTGGAACTGTGATGCATGATTTCTGATTATCAGTCCTGTTGTATTGCATGGGAATTTACTCCAGTCAGTGGATTCCCCTGTTCTCCCTGTTGACTTCAAAACTTGGTGACACACTTCATCAGTTGGTGAGAGAAGTTACTCCCCACAGTTTTGCATTCAGTTCTCATGCCTGTGTTTTAACCAGGGACTGTGGTAAGATTTGGAGCAGGAGATTCTGGCAGAATCCTTATTATTGTTAGGTTGATATTGCCTAATGATGTTTCTGATAATTCCACTCCTGTATTGATTTTAAGAGGTCACTGATAAGGCACTAATGACAAGAAAATGTTCATTTTAGTTTTTCTGTTTCTAGGACATGTATGTGCAATCCATATTGTTGGTGTACTGACATAACTTGAGTATTTATGTTGATGGGGTGGGACTAGTGAGCAACGTGAGCAAATGCGAGGTTTTGCACTTTGGAGAAAAGAATACAGGCATGGACTATTTTCTAAACGGTGAGAAAATTCGCAAAACAGAAGTACAAAAGGATCTGGGAGTGTTGGTCCAGGATTCTCTAAAAGTTAACTTACAGGTAGAGTCCTTGATTAAGAAAGCGAATGTAATGTTCTCATTTATCTCAAGAGGGTTGGAATATAAAAGCAGTGATATGCTTCTGAGACTTTATAAAGGTCTAGTTAGGCCCCATTTGGAGTACTGTGTCAAATTTTGGGCCCCACACCTCAGGAAGGACATACTAGCCCTGGAGCGTGTCCAGCAGAGATTCACACGGATGATCCCTGGAATGGTAGGTTTAACGTATGATGAACGGCTAAGGATCCTGGGATTGCATTCATTAGAGTTTAGAAGGTTGAGGAGCAATCTAATAGAAACTTACAAGATAATATATGGCTTAGAAAGGGTGGACGCTGGGAAGTTGTTTCCATTAGGCGGGGAGGCTAGGACTCGTGGGCACAGCCTTAGAATTAGAGGAGGTAAATTTAAAACGGAAATGAGGAGACATTTCTTCAGCCAGAGAGTGGTGGGCTTGTGGAATTCATTGCCACAGAGTGCAGTGGAGGCCGGGACGTTAGATGCCTTCAAGGCAGAGATCGATAATTCTTGATCTCACAAGGAATCAAGGGCTACGGGAGAGTGCAGGGAAGTAGAGTTGAAATGCCCATCAGCTGTGATTTAAATGGCGGAGTGGACTCGATGGGCCGAATGGCCTTACTTCCACTCCTATGTCTTATGGTCTTATAGTTAGCAGAGTTCATGGAAGGAGTTCATAGCCTCCGTGAGCTCATAATGGAACTTAATTCACTACTGATCGTTGATTTACAGCTGTTTTATGTCTTCCTCTGTTTTTGAACAGAGGTGTAAAATAATTTAAATGAACCAAAAAGTTGGTAATTTAAAATGGGTAGTAAGATTAAGATTGTTACCCCTACAAGGCTAGTTTCTATTTTTCAGGATTGAGTTTGAGCACTGCTATGCCCCAATAGTTAAAAGTTTAGGAAGTATATTTCCTGTCCTCCTTTAGGCAATACTGCATTAAATCAGTGCTAAGGAGTTTCTTGAATCAGCTTGTCGATATTGGATATTTAGATTGAGCCATTCTGTTTCACCCATAGCATCATGTAGAAGCACGTCATAAATGCTAATCAGTGAAGTTTAAGTAGTGGCAAAACTGTTCCTTATGTCATTTCCTGTCATTGATTGTTTCAGCATGAACTACATATGCATAATAGCGCATATGAGATCAAAAATGAGAATGCTCCCAATCATATTTATTAGTGAAAATAGGAATTTGAGTGTAGCAGGAATAATAAGTTATTGCATTTTAAGTGAACAATAGAAACTCAACATAGAGGGAGCACAAAAATAACGTAACATACCTGAGGTTTTAGGGAGTAAAGAAAAATGGCTGCTTTGATCTTAACTAGTGAATAAAAAATTCTCAAATTGTACCCGTGAGGTTCTTTATATCTTGTCCTCTTTAAAATATTTGGGCCAGATTTTAGAGTAGGAATGACAGTGAGGCTCTCAGTACATACTATTATCAAGGAGTAAAACAAACAGAAACTTGACACAGTCTGCATATACACAGTTGAATATAGTAATCTGTTGTCAGGGTTGCCTTACTCCTCCAGAAACTTCTCTGTTAACAGTAGCTTGGCAAGAGATTTACCATTCACATATATGATATTGTGGTAGTTGCCCAATGAACATGTCAGAAAATGTTGGTATTGTCTATTCGAGCCTAAATGATGTTTTTTTTTAAATGACATAATCTGACTTAATTTCTGCCAAGTAACCTCCCTGGCATACAGAGATAATGGGAACTGCAGATGCTGGAGAATTCCAAGATAATAAAATGTGAGGCTGGATGAACACAGCAGGCCAAGCAGCATCTCAGGAGCACAAAAGCTGACGTTTCGGGCTCAGAGAGCTCTGTGATGAAGGGTCTAGGCCCGAAACGTCAGCTTTTGTGCTCCTGAGATGCTGCTTGGCCTGCTGTGTTCATCCAGCCTCACATTTTATTATCCCTGGCATACAGCTTGCCTTTTCAAGTGTCAAGTATATTTCCTTGTTAAGTGCAGTTGAGATTTTTTTAAAATTATACACTTTCCCTTATATCTCATTCACATATTTACTTCTCTAGTTCACTTTCTGTATATACAAAATGTTTTATTAAATATTGTAATTGGGACTTCCTGGTTCAGACTCTGCTGTGTTGAGCAACAATTTTGATTGATTCCCCTATGTCTCAGATCCCATCCACCACACACTGTTGTTTTTGATGTCAGAAAACCACAAGGTTCAATATAAAAGCCCGCAAAAATTCTGTAGGCTAGTCTAAGTACAATGAATGGTGACACCACTTGTTCATTGCCAACTGCAAATTCAAGGCCCCAACCTTTGTTATAAGCCACTTAATTCATTGCTTTAGTAAACAGGTTGCATAATGGTAGTGGGAAAACTGTTGTTACTTTTAGGCTTCTGCCGCTAAAGTGTGTGGGGGAGAAAGGCAGGAAAGTGGAGTTGAGGATCGTCAGATCATCCATATTTTCCTTGAATGACAAAGCAGACCACCCGTGCTTCGATGTTTTATAAGCCACATTATAGCTTTCAGAATGCTTGATTAACAAGATACTTTTCAAGTCTCATTCATATTTATAAGAATAAACTTTTAGTATTTACTTACAAAATTCTGAATAACAAAATAATCTAAGACTTACAGTCATAGAGCACCGAAACAGACCTTTCAGCCTAACTCGACCATGCTGACCAAGTTTCCTAAACTGAATTATTATCATTTACCTGTGTTTAGCCCATATTGCTCTAAACCTTTCCTATCCATGCACCCATCCAAATGTCTATTAAATGTTGTATTTGTACCTGCCTCTACCGCTTCCTGTGGCAGCTCATTCCATATGTGCACCATCCTCTGTGTGGAAAAAGTTGCCCCTGAGGTCCCTTTTAACTTTTTCCCTTCTCCTCTTAATCCTATGCCATCGAGTTTTGGATTCTCCTACCCTGGAGAAAAGACCCGGACTACTCACTTTATCTATGCACCTCATGATTTTATAAAGCTCTTTAAAGGTCACCACTTAGCCTCGTACGCTCCAGGGGAAAATAGTTCCAGCCAATCGAGCCTCTCCTTTATAATTCAAATCTCCTAGTCTCAGTAACATCCTTGTCATTCTTTATTGTATCCTTTCCACTGTAATACCATCCATCCTATAGCAACGTGACCAGAATTGTACACAGTACTCCAAATGCCGCTTTACTAATGTCTTATGCAGCGGTAACAAGACGTCCCAACTCCTGTGCTCAGTGCTCTGACTAATGAAAGGAAGTGTGCCACATGCCATCTTCACCACCCTGTCTACCTATGTCTACTTTCAAGGAATGCTGTAACTGCAATCCTGGTCTTTCTGTTCAATATCACACACCAGGGCCCTACCATTAACTGTGTAAGTCCTGCCTCGGTTTGTCTGCCCAAAATGCAACACCTCACATTTATCTATATTAACTATATCTGCCATTCCCCAGCCTATGGGCCCAGTTAATCAAGATCCCTTTGTAACCTTGGAAAACCTTCTGCACTGTCCACAACACCCACCCATTTTGATGCCATCTGCAAACTTATTAACCATGCCTCCTATATTCTCATCCAAACCATTTATATAATTGACAAGCAACAGTGGACTCAGCACCAATCCTTGTAGGCCACCACTGGTCACATGCTTCCGGTCTGAACAACAACCCTCCACCACCACCTGCTGTGTCATACTGCCAAGCTAATTTTGAATCCACTTGGCTATCTGTCCCTATACCCCATGTGACGTAACATAACTCATCAGTCTTGGAACCTTGTTGGAGGCCTTGCTAAAATCCGTCTGCCTTCATCTGTCATGTTGGTCACCTCTTCAAAAAAAAACTCAATGAAATTTGTGAAACATGTTTTCCCAACATGAAGCCGTGCTGGCTGCCCATAATCAGTCCTTCTTTCTAACTGCATGTAGATCCTTTATCTCAGAATCCCCTCTAACAACCCACCCTCCACTGATGTTAGGCTCATTGGCCTGTAGCTCCCTGGCTTTTCCTTGCAGCATTTCTTGAATAGTAGCACAACATCAGCCATCCTCCAGTTTTCGGCACCTCATCCATGGCTGTCAATGATACAAATATCTCTGCTAGGGGCCCTGCAAGTTCTTCGATAACTTCCTGGTCAGGTCCCAGGGATTTAACTGAGATTTCTCAGTCTTAACCAACCATTGTTACACTGTTTGTCACAGTCTTGCATGCTGTTAAGAATTACTCACTTTACTTTTACAGATGAACTATGCTTTAAGATTAATCTTGCAGAATCAGTAACTGTTCTTTCAGTCTCGAAGATTGGACTCTTTAAACATGAAGCATTTGTAAAACTGAAAGAAAAATAGTTCTATTTTTGTACTGCATTTCACCAAATTAGGATGTCCCAAAGTGTGTCACACCTGTTGGATTACTTATGAAACATATTCATTGACCACAGTTATCGTGCCAAATTGTGTAGAGCAATGTCCCACAAACCACATTATCTTTAGTAATATCAACTGATGGATGAATTTTGCCTTGGGCACACGGAGAAGTCCCAACTCTTGAAATAATCAAACTATGAAGGCAGACTTGCTGTCAGTTTATTGCCTCATGCAAATGTCTACATTTCCAATATTACTAATAGTAAATTGTAACAATTACCAGTAAAAGTTTGCAACTTTTGACTTTGTAAAAGGGAGGGACAATGATATCATATGATCAATAATTGTACTAATGTGTCTTGTTGACCTGTAATGGATAATGACTTAGATTACTGGACAATTATTTGATTACCTATCTTTCTGTTTGTATTGAGTCTCACATCAGTGGTTGGGAACCTACTGGGGAGAATGCTTATGCATTGGATTTACATTCATTTGGAAAAGCATGGCCTAATTAGGGACAGTCTTTGTGCAGAGCAGGTCATGTCTTAATAACTTGATTAAATTTATGGAGGAACTGACACAGGTGATAATGAGGGTAGAGCAGTGAATGTTGTCTGCATGGATTATAGAAAAGCTTTCAACAAGGTCTGTCATGGTAGGCTCATCCAGGAAATTGAAATGCATGGGATCCAAGGTGGCTTGGCTTTGTGGATTCAGAATTGACCTCCCCATAGAAGGCAGAGGCTAGTGGTGGAGGGTTGTTTTTCAGGCTACAAGTCCATGACTAGTGGCGTTCCAGGGATGGGTTAGTAAATTTGCTGATGATACAAAGATTGGTGGAGTTGTAGATAGTGTAGAAAGTTGTCAAGATATATAGTGAGTGTATTGTGGAGATGTGACAGATGCAGTTTAATCAGGGCAAGTGTGAATGGCTACACTTTGGGAGATCAAGTGTTAAGGAAAAGTATAGGACCCTACACAGAATTGATGTACAGAAGGATCTTGGGGTTCAAGCCCATACCTCCCTGAAAACAACCACACAAGTAGATAGAGTGGTAAAGGCATGCTTGCCTTTATTGGTCCAGGAATTGAGTACAAAAGTCAGGATGTCATGTTGCATCTTTACAAGATGTTGTTTAGGCCAAAATTTTATTCAGTTCTGGTCGCCATATTACAAGAAGGATATGGAGACTTTGAAGAGGGTGTAGAAGACGGTTACCAGGATGCTGCCTGGATTAGAGAGCATGAACTATGAAGAGAGGCTAGAAAATCTCAGGCTGTTTTCTCAGGAGCGGCAGAGGCTGAAGGGAGACTTGATAGAAGTCTACTTAATAGACTTTTAGATAAGCACATGAGTATGCAAGAAATGGAGCAATATGTACCAAGAGCAAGCAGAGAGTATTAGTTTAATTTAGTGTCGTGTTCAGCACAACATCGTGGGCCAAAGGGCTCATTCCGTTGTTGTACTGTTCTCTGTTCTATTCTGTTGGGAGTATTCATTTTTCCACTGTTATGTAAAACAAAATCATGAAATTGCATGCTCAAATAACCTTTAGAATGTGAGGTGCCTAAATGTGATCTTACAATCTCCACTAACTTCTCCATGCTTATCTTTAGTAAGCAATGAAATTAATTGAGTATTCTATTTTTCACAAACAGGAATGTACATAAGCAGCACAAGGTCATAAATGAAAAAGTTACACAGAATACTAAGGTGTTAAAAACATTGGACTAGAGCTGTAATGATCTATCCATAGATCAAATGATCTACCTGCTGGGTTGCAAAATTACTCCTGGGGCAGGAAGAAAATTTCAGGGAATGATCCAAACACAAATTTGCAGTTCATTAGATGAATCTGTTCAACTAATGCTATGTATGTTGGTTGATAAGGTGATTTGAGGCCTCTGGAGATCATGCACAACCAGGTAGCATGCTTAATATCAGTGATAATGGGAACTGCAGATGCTGGAGAATCCAAGATAACCAAGTGTGAAGCTGGATGAACACAGCAGGCCAAGCAGCATCTCAGGAGCATAAAAGCTGACGTTTCGGGCCTAGACCCCAGAGAGCTGATGAAGGGTCTTGGCCCGAAATGTCAGCTTTTGTGCTCCTGAGATGCTGCTTGGCCTGCTGTGTTCATCCAGCTTCACACTTGGTTATCTAGCATGCTTAATGTACTGTTTTGGCCTGTGGTGAATGTAAAACCTGGTTTCTTGATTGAAAGTGGCATATTAAAAAAGACTACTAATACTTCTACTTCAGGGATTATGTGGTTAAAATTCAGTGAGGACGTGTAGTACCCCGCCCCCCGATGTAATTTTACGGAAACTGAAATAAAGATTGGAATTGCACGTGCTTTTACCTGTGCAAACTAGGCAGAAAGCACTGCACCATGTTGAAGCAAAGGGGAAAACAATAAAATGAAAAAAAACCCTTCATGCTTCACAATGCCTGAGTCTCTACCAGCAACCCCATTCTTCATCCATGAGCACACCCACCCCATGCTGCTTAACTTTCCCCATTTACCCCCACAGCATCTTGTACCTTCAGTGCCAATTTATACTCATGAATCTAAACCCCACAATCCTTCATAATCTCCGTGTTCAGCTATGTCCATCTACCCACCCAAATGGATTCTTGTAGCCCCCACAGCAGCCTATGCCTTTTTGCCCACACACCAAGACCCTTTATTGCCCTTGTATCAATGTAGTTCCAACTCCTGTCAATGACTGGGATGAAGATACCAGATTTATGGTTGCTACATTTGTTGATGATATAAAGATAAGTAGCATAAAAAGTCACAGAGTCCATAAAGTATTTGGAAAGCATGTTGGTAGATTAAGAGAGTGGGCAAGCATTTAGCAAATTGTGTATGATATTGAAAAATTTGAACTTGTCTAGCTTGGCAGTAACAATAAAAACATTTAATCATAATTAGGTCAGTTGTGATCATATTGAACGTTGGATCAGGCTAGAAGTGCTGGACAGTCAATTCATGTCATCCTGTGCCTCCCCATCTATCCACTTGTCTTTACGCCCAGCATTTCAACTTAACCATTACTCATCATGGGTCCATGTTGAGATTAAATGCATTTCTTAATTGCTGAGAAATTCACAAAGTAACTCATTCAATGCATTAAATTTCCTTTAATACCTCTCACAAACGCACATTGGAATTCATAGTCCCATTTCAAAGAGTTTATGCCATCTGGAGCTGTCTATCAAGCTGTGTCCTGACAAGCACCTCACTGAGAGGATGATAATTTGTAAAATCATGTGTGCATCCCATTTGCTGTAACACAACTCCTCAAGTTTTATTCTTGAGTGAAATAGCAGCTATCTTTTTTCCATGTGTTCAAAGGGCAGTAATTTTAACACCTTGTCAGCTTGTTAACTTTTATTGACAGCTCTGTGGACAGCTGCTTTTGACTAGTTTCTTGAAATTTCTAGTGGGATTAAGGTTCCAATTATTTATGCACTTCAATTGCATGTCCATTCCTTTTAACAATCCCAGAGGATTTCTAACTTCTTCCAAGACACACACAAGAAGGCAGTTCTCCAAAAAGATACCCCTCTCTGTAGAGAATTCTGGTAGCTTCAGAGCTTCTTCTAAATTACAAATGTCATGTGTTGAGCATCCTGGGAATAAAAATCAGATCAACCTGAGAAAGTAGGAACTATAGATGCTGGGGAATCTGAGATAACAAGGTGTGGGAGTTGGATGAACACAGCAGGCCAAGCAGCATCAGAGGAACAGGAGGGTCTTGGCCCGAAACGTCAGCCTTCCTGCTCCTCTGATGCTGCTTGGCCTGCTGTGTTCATCCAACTGTACACCTTGTTATCTCAACCTGAGAAAGCTGTGCTTTGTCAGTTGCCTGTGTGAACCATGGATGTATAAGTTAAAACCTATCTCCATTTCCCAGATTGCAAAAATCATTGGCTCTTGACCAAGAGCGAAATTTCTAGTTTTTGATCTCTGTCACCATTTTGGAATACAACAAAACTCCTAAAGCACTTCAAGTAAAGAACTAGATTGAGTTTTCAATTTTTATTTTATGAAACGTCACCAACATTTACAAAATGTTGTCAGCTGTTCGAGTGAGTGTTGGATGAAATTATGACAATGACTGATGTCAATGCAAATAGAATTTGGGAGAGCGTAGGATGATGTGGTCTCTTTGCACTGTTTTGGATTTTCTTTGGGATTGGGAAGGAACTTCTCTCAATTGATTTCTTCAAAATTGGATGTTTTTATTTGCTATTTTCCCACTCCAAGGAGGCTACTTGACTATTGGTAAGTGGGGAATGTTGGTGATTATGTGCAGTGTTGCTGTACGAGATAGAGTGGACCAGTTTCATTTCTGCCGTCTCCCCATCCCCCTTTTCTGATGAAGGGTCTAGGCCCGAAACATCAGCTTTTGTACTCCTAAGATGCTGCTTGACCTGCTGTGTTCATCCAGCTCCACACTTTGTTATCTTGGATTCTCCAGCATCTGCAGTTCCCATTATTTCTGATACAATTTTAACATCACTGCGAAGCCTCTTCCAGGGATGCCTAACCTGAAGAAATTACCTTCCAGACCAACCTCAGGGTTTCTCTCTCCCACTGCAACTCTCTTGTAATCTCTTCGGCCTTGAAACTGCTCGATCATGTCCTGAAGCAAACCAGGTACCACAGCCACATGACCTTCCTACGTTTGGATATCGAGCAGTTTTCTGCCACCTTTGCCTCTGTCTCCTCTCCACCTATCTTCTCTATCCACCGTGATCTGCCTCCCCCTCTCTCCCTATTTATTTCAGAACCCTCTCCCCATCCCCCTTTTCTGATGAAGGGTCTAGGCCCAAAACATCAGCTTTTGTGCTCCTAAGATGCTGCTTGGCCTGCTGTGTTCATCCGGCTCCACACTTTGTTGTCTCGGATTCTCCAGCATCTGCAGTTCCCATTATCTCTCCTTTTTCTTGTCTGTCTAGTTTGTATGTTCTTGCATTACAAAAGCAAGATACACAAAGAGAAACATTGATCAGGTGTTGGCACATCAAAATAAACAGCTACTAAGAAGGACTGAAAGTACAAAGATTAAAATGAAGCTTACAAAGATAAATCAAGCACCTCGTGGAATGATAAGCCAGTAGCAGATGTGTCTGCCTTAAAGGGATTAATTCAACTTAAGAATGTAGTTGTGAATTTAGAAATATGTTAAGTTTGACCATCAGCTAAATTGTGGCCATTTTGCCACAGTTGGCAAAATTCCAAGTCAATTTTTTGAAGCATTATCGAGGAATAAATCTTCAGCAATATTAGTATAGTGTTTCCTTCAACTTACATAAAGGGCACTTGGGCTTGTTGTTTAGATGCAAGAGCCTTTGTACAGAATCTTCCAAGGGTCTAAGTGATGTGGGCTATGGTGAAATTAGTGGGAATGTCAAACAAGTAATCCAGCATGGCCAATCTCGACATCAGGATCATTTTGCTCCATCTTTTCTGCTTTTCATAACCATCCTGGCAAGTTTTTGCTAAGTAGTATGACTTACCAATTAAGGGGATTATTGCTTTTTAAAAGTCTTGTTGACGGTCCAACCCACCTTGTTAATGTTCAGCTTTCTATCTTACTAAAGTCACTACAAAAGCTAGATGTTGAGAAAATTTGGTATTGAAACCAGAGCAGGCATCGTGTGAATTAAGCTCACCAATTGCTCCAAACAGCTTCCATGTTTAGCACTGGACTCCAACATCTTGGGGCATGACCCATAGGCATCAGCCACAAGCATCACATGTCTTCAGACATTGGCATCCAGTTTGTGCTAGTTTGTAAAAACCTACATGGCACATTTCTGATCCACTTACAGGATATATCTGCACTTCAGTTTTCACCTTGGGTTCCACTGACAACTATCATTGTAATGCTGTTCAGGACACACACCCAGCTCATGGACTTGATAAGATAGCAGCTCCCTGGTCCTTACTCACTGTCATAGCAGTCACTGTCACTGTCATACTCCCCCTCCCATTCTCTTGATGACATGTCCATCATGGGCCTCCTGCACTGCCACAATGATGCCACCCGAAGGTTGCAGGAACAGCAACTCATATTCCGCCTGGGAACCCTGCAGCCATATGATATCAATGTGGACTTCACCAGTTTCAAAATCTCCCCTTCCCCTACTGCATCCCTAAACCAGCCTAGTGCATCCCCTCCCCCCACTGCACCACACAACCAGCCCAGCTCTTCTCCCCCACCCACTGCATCCCAAAACCAGTCCAACCTGTCTCTGCCTCCCTAACCGGTTCTTCCTCTCACCCATCCCTTCCTCCCACCCCAAGCCGCACCCCCAGCTACCTACTAACCTCATCCCACCTCCTTGACCTGTCCGTCTTCCCTGGACTGACCTATCCCCTCCCTACCTCCCCACCTACACCCTCTCCACCTATCTTCTTTACTCTCCATCTTCGGTCCGCCTCCCCCTCTCTCCCTATTTATTCCAGTTCCCTCCCCCCATTCCCCTCTCTGATGAAGGGTCTAGGCCCGAAACGTCAGCTTTTGTGCTCCTGAGATGCTGCTTGGCCTGCTGTGTTCATCCAGCCTCACATTTTATTATCTTGGAATCTCCAGCATCTGCAGTTCCCATTATCACTGTCATAGCACTCGCTTTCATCCCACATGGTTGCTAATAGCATCTCTGCCTTGCATTGCTTTGTCTTGCATTTTTGCGCTTTGCATCTTAGCCAGATTTAACAGGTTTAACTTACTTCCGTCTTGCCTTGCCATTTAGTGCTCATAAAACGAGGACGGTTGTCGTAGTCGTCAGCATGTCTCGTCAAATGAAGGGAAATACCATTCACTCAGGTCAGTTTTAAGGAAGTGGCTGGCACAGTGCTACTTTTAGTACAGGTGAGGGGTTGGGATGGATAACAGTGAGACCTTTTTATTCTGGGTGGAAAGGTCGGATCAAATTGGCATTGTCTTGTGTCATGGTCTCCACTACTGGTCCTGGGGAAAGAGGAGGCTTTGTCTCTCCAGCAGGACCTCCAAGTTCCTGCCACCAAAACAGGGAACTGATAGTTCTTGCCTAAGTATACACATCCTTTTAAACATGGTTCCCGTGCAAGGGATGCTTCAGAAAATTTCAGCCTATTAAGTCTCTGTTCATTGCTGAAACCTTCCAGCACAGGCAACATCCTTTGTGCTCTATGTAGCCCAATCACATCCTCCCTGCAGTTTCGTGACCAGAACTGCACACAGTACATAGAACATTACAGCACAGTACAGGCCCTTCGGCCCTTGATGTTGTGCCGACCTGTCATACCGATCTGAAGCCCATCTAACCTTCACTATTCCATGGACGTCCATATGCTTGTCCAATGATGAATTAAATGTACTTAAAGTTGGAAAATCTACTACCGTTGCAGGCAAAGTGTTCCATTCCCTTACTACTCTCTGAGTAAAGAAACTCTGCCCTATATCTTTCACCCCTCAATTTAAAGCTATGCCCCCTCGTGCTCGTCATCACCATCCTAGGAAAAAGGCTCTCCCTATCCACCCTATCTAACCCTCTGATTATTTTATATGTTTCAATTAAGTCACCTCTCAACCTTGTTCTCTCTAGTGAAAACAGCCTCAAGTCCCTCAGCCTTTCCTCTTAAGACCGTCCCTCCATACCGGGCAACATCCTAGTAAATCTCCTCTGCACCCTTTCCAAAGCTTCCACATCCTTCTTATAATGCGGTGACCAGAACTGTACGCAATATTCCAAGTGCGGCCGCACCAGAGTTTTGTACAGCTGCAGCATAACCTCTTGGTTCCGGAACTCGATCCCTCTCTTAATAAAAGCTGTATGCCTTCTTAACAGGCCTGTCAACCTGGATGGCAGCTTTCAAGGATCTGTGTACATGGACACCGAGATCTCTGCTCATCTACACTACCAAGAATCTTAACATTAGCCCAGTACTTTGCCTTCCGGTTACTCCTACCAAAGTGCATCACCTCACACTTGTCCGCATTAAACTCCATTTGCCACCTCTCTGCCCAGCTCTGCAGCGTATCTATGTCTCTCTGCAACCTACAGCATTCTTCGTCACTATCCACAACTCCAACGACCTTAGTGTCGTCTGCAATAGCTATAGCTATAGCTCAACTAATATCTTGGACAACTCCATCATAATCTCCATGTTCTTGTATGCAATGCCTCTGCCATCAAAGCATCGTACATACTTTCTTAACCATCTTATCCACTTGTCTTGTTGTCTTCAAGGATCTATCAACATATACCCTATGGGTATTTCCTAGGATCCGTCCACTCATTCTGTTAGTCCTTGCCTTGTCAGGCATTCGAAAATGCAATATCTCTCAGTTTTCCAAATTAAAATCCATTTTCCACTGTTCTACCCGTCTGACCAGCCAGTCCATATCAGCCAATAGTCTAAGGACTTGCTCCTTTCGATTTACTGCACCACCAGTTTTCACGTCATTTGTGAAACTACTGATCAACCTCCAACATTCGTGTCAAATTATCACCATCAGTTCGATTGGGACTACATCAGGGTCCTAGCTCAGACCAGAGACAAGCACGGGAATTTCTAGAGGCCTGATTCTCCACTAAGAAGGCCACCAATAAATATGTAGTATTAGACCCAATATGTACACTACTGCGAGGAAAAGTCAGAAATGAGGTAATCAATTTCAATGGACCCCAGAGTTTAAATACCAGGTGGGAAAACACAACAGCGCCTCATCGGAGGCTGATGATCATACCCAGGACGGTAATGAAACGTCTGCCAACTAATGAACCAGCTTGGTGAGCGAACCACCCACAGTATCGACAATCTGAGCAACAGATCTACTCAAGAACCTTAGATTATCAATGTAACCTGTAAACAGCAAGGGGGCCAGCACCGAACCCTGAAGTACACAACTATATATGGGCTTCCAGTCATAAAAATTGCCTTCATCTACTGCCCTCTATCTTCTGCCACTAAGTCCATTTTGATCTAATCTGCCCTCTTAGCTTCTTAACCAGTCTGTCATGCAATACCTTGTCAAAAGCCTAACCATGTAGTCTACACACCTAGTCACCTCCTCAAAAATCTCAATCAAACCTGTCAGGCATGATCTCTATCTTTGATTAATCCTTGCCTCTAAATGGAGATTAATTCTGTCCTCAGAATTTTTTCCAAAATCTTTTCAAATACTGATGCTAGTCTGTGACCTGTAGTTCTCTGGTTTATTTATGCCATCTTTGAATAGTGATACCACATTAACTGCCCTTCAGTCCTCTGTCACATTTCCTGTGCCCAGCGAGAATTTGAAAGTTGATGTCAGGGCCTTGCAGTCTCCTCTCTCGCCTGTCATAGCAACTTGGCATGCATCTCATGTTGATCTGAGGAATTATTTATTACTTTAAGCACACCAAAACTGCTAATAACTTTTCCATCTTAATTTGTAATTTATTCACAGGTCTCCTGTCTATTTTGTATGTCGTATTGATTTTCTCTAAGTGAATGCACATGTAAAGTACTCATTTCAAATCTCACCTACATTTTCCAGTTGCCCACACACAGTTTGCCACTTCCGATCCGGTGAGCCCTGCTCTTTCCCTGGTTATCCCTTGCCACTAATATACTCTCAAAATATCTTTAGTTTTTCATTTACTTTACCTTTTATTTACCTGGCGGTGTTCTTTTCATTGCTTCTCTTTACTTTGCTAATTATTTTTTAAGCAATGCTTGCATTTTCTGTACTCCTGTAGTTCTGCTTCACTGATTTGAGCTCTCGGTATTTGCCATAAGTTTTTCTTTTCTTCCCTTATCTGAGCTTGTACATTCCCAAAATTTCAGGGGTCTCTGGACTTGTTGGGCGCACCTTACACCTTTATAGAAACATCAAGGTCTTTTCCCGAAGGTAGGAGAGTCCAAAACTCCAGCTGAAACTATAGCCTAGTGGTATTATCACTGGACTGTTAATCCAGAGACCCAGGCAATGTTCTGAGGACCTGGTTCGAATCCCATAGGCAGATGGTGGAATTTGAATTCAATAAAAAACTAGAATTGAAAGTCTCATGGTGACCATGAACCATTGTCGATTGTTAGAAAAACCCATCTGGTTCACTGATGCCCTTTATGAAAGAAGCTGCCATCCTTACCTGACCTGGACTACATGTGACTCTAAACCCACATTAATGTGGTTGACTGTTTAACTGCCATCTGGACAATTAGGAATGGGCAATTAATGCTGGTTGAGCCGGTGACACCTTCATCCAGTGAATGAATAAAGAAAAACTGCAGTGGTAGGTATAAGATGAGAAGAGAAAGATCCTGAAAGACAACTTGTTCGCACAGAGGGTAGTGCATAAATGGAACGAGCTGCCAGGGGAAGTGGTAGAGGCAGGTACAGTTACAATGTTTAAAGATATTTGGATAGGTACTCGCATAGGAAGGGTTTAGAGGAATACATGCCAAATACAGGCAAGTAGGATTAGTTCAATTAAGGAAACTTAATCAGCATGGATGAGTTGAGCTAAAGTGCCTTTTTCTATGCTATATGACTCTACATTAGCTGTGCACACTCATCATTTCCTTTTTAAAGGATTCCTTGTGCTGTCATATAGATTTTCATATAAGTAGCTGTTCCCAGTCCATTTTGGCCAGGTCCTGTCTTAAAATATTAAAATCGGCCTGTCCCAAATTCAGAACCTTTTATTTCTGGTGCATCTTTCTCCTTTTCTGTGACCATCTTAAATGTTGATAAGTTACGATCATTATCACCAAAATGCTCCCCCACTGACACTTAATGCCAGTTGCCCAGCAATGTTCCCTAAAATTAGATCCAGCATTGCCCTTCTGATGAAGGACTTTTTACATGTTGACTTAAAAAGTTTTACTGGATACATTTTAGGAATTCTATGCCCTCAAGCCTTTCACAGTTCGTGTATCCCAGTTACTGTTGAGGAAGTTGAAATCTCCTCCTAATATTACCTTATTATTTTTATACTTCTCTGAAATTTGCCTATATATCTGTCTGTCTGTCCCTTAACCATTTGGAGGACTATATTATACACCCATTAGTGTGATTACCCCCATTTGTGTTTTTCACTTCTAAACATTGGCCTCATTTAAGGAGCCATCTAAGAATTCATGTCTCCTTATATTATTATTTGAAGCCTTTTATCAATATTGTGACACCACATCCTCTTTTATACCTCTCCCTGTCTTACCTAAAGATTTATACCTTGGAGTAGAGCTGCAGCCCTGCCCTTACTGCAACCGTTTCTCCTCAATAGCAATATATCACATCCCCATGTGTTAATCAGCACCCTCAATTCATCTGTCCTAACAGGACAGATTTGGCACTTGTACAGGTCACATCTTTTCTAGAAATGGACAAGTAATCCGTGGATCTAAAGCCCATCACCTTCTATCATAACTTTAACAATATCTCTTTCCTGCAGATGCTGCCTGACGTGTTGAATATTTCCAGCATGACCTTTTTTTATCTCAGATTTCCATTATTGTCAGTATTTTACTTCTGTATTACAGTAGGCTGTTGATAATTTCTTCAATTTGACCAAATATTTTCTGACCTCCACCACATGTAGAACAAGAAAGGTATTCCTGAAACCATCCCAGTCCAAACAAGGATTGCAAGCTGTTGTTGTTAGGTCTGATCTGATCCAGATTGTTCAGCTAAACCAACAGCACCCCCAAGGAGTCCAAGTTGCTACACTTTTGCATAGATGTTGTAGCCTGGAACAGTGGCTAGTGATGGTAGGGACTTCAACTTCTTTTCACCACTTGGCTGGCCAGGAGCCAATCCCGATTTTACCCTTCTATTGGCATACATTGGAATGATTTACGAGTTGAAACTCAAACTGTTTGGGAGTATCATAAATGCCCTTTCTTGGCTTTCAAATTTTGGTGTGGAACTTGTATCCAAACAATCTGACTTAGAAGTAGGAATACCACTCAGTGTGCCACAAGTCTTCCTTTCAACAATTACATACAATAATTCTGTGTTTTTTAAATTCTTTTTTGGGATGTTTATGTTGCTGGCAAGGCCAGCATTTATTGTCCATCCCGAATTATCCTGCAGCAATTGCTAGCGTACTGTCTGCAGCTGAGTGAATTGCAGTTGCAAGTCAATTATATTTCTGTGGCTCTGAGGTAATATTTAGGGAAGACTGGGAAAGAATATCATTTTTTCTTCCCGAAGAACCTTGGGGAACCAGTTGGATTTATATGACAATCTGGTCATTACTTTGCCATAATCAATGACATTAGCTTGTTACTCCAAATTAATTAAATTAAACCAGAGGTTTCCGTAGTGTCATTTAAACTCATGTCTCTGGAGAATTAGTGTCGGATTCTGTGGTACAAATCCAGTAACATTACCGCCATGTTACTATTTCGTCCAATCAATTAATATGAAACCTGTTCTTTAGTGATCTAATTAATGCAACAAGGAAATAGAATGATGTTATCCAAGGGGTGGTTTTGAAGGCAAAACTAAATGACCTTTTACTGTTTTTGAGCACCACTAAGATTCAATTTCATCCTATTCTTAATATCAAAATTTATTGGATCAACTCAAATATGAGAACTTTTATTTTATCAAAAAAAACCCCATTCATTATGAGTTGATGAGCTGTGCTATGTACAGAAGTGAGCCCCAAATGCTCTTTAAGAACCCATGCGTGGGTTTTAATTGTACCAGTTTCAGTCCAAAACTGGGGAAGCCACTTATAGAAGATTTTAATAATAAACTATTTCAATTAACATCTAAATGTATCTAAGTCCAAATAACCAGTTGATCATCAGGCCAGATCTGCCAATGCAAACAGTGGTGACTATTGAAGCTTTAGGACCCACTCAAGATTCCAATATGTGCGCAAGAACTGTAATTTCCCAGGGAGTTTACATTTTCAATAGACTGATTTGTCCTGCTAGGACTGCCTCCTAATGTCTCTAATACTGAAGTCAGGGACAGAGACTTGGGCTAAAAATATGCTATTTAACTGATTCTTATCCTAGAACAGAGACCTCCAACCCTTTCTAAACACAAGACAACTTTTTGAATTTAAGTTTGGAATTTAATTTATTCCAAGGTCTATCCCTAATAAAATATAGAATAGGCATTATTAGTGGTATCTAAATCTAAAAATTTTCAAGCTGACTTAAAAAGTTCTACTGGATAAATTTTAAGAATTTTGTGCCCTCTAAGCCTTTCACAGATCATGTATCCCAGTTACTATTGGTGAAGTTGAAATGATACATATAACTATTCATTTTGTCCTCAGTGTCACCCTATGACTACACATCACCTGCCAGTACCTTGAAGTCTGTGTTGTAGTTTGGCACTTCTAGTCTTAGTTCAGTCTATCATATGGCTGTCTGTGAGGTAGATGTGTACTTGGATTTGATTATTTTCATTTGGGGAAAATACATACAACAAAGGTATGTAGAGTCAAAATAAGTTTTCACTTTAAAAGTGCAGGATGGTAGAATCTGGCCATTAGCTCAATATCATTTTGCATCATAATTATGTCCATATCAAGTGCACTGTTTTGCAAATCAAATACCTGATGGAATCAGGCCACCAATGTCTACTTGAAGGAATGGATTTGAAACATAAAATAACAATTTGATCCATCACATCTAATTCCTGAAATTCCCTGTGAAATTCCTCTGTTAACTTCCTCAGATAGAACCATTTTACTTTACCTTGTTTTTTTTGAAGTTTTTTTTTCTTACGAGAGGTGTTGCAGTGTTTTACTTCTTAATTGAGAGGACTACAGTTTCAGTTTAAGTCCATTGGCAGTGCTGATCATATCTGCTGAGTCTCTCCTTTCTCTGCAGTTCACCGATTAGCTCATTCAACTTTAACCTTACATCTGGAAGGAATCCAAAGCCAAGCAAACATGCGTTGTCTGACAGCTCTGTGTACGTCATTTCTTGTTTAAGAAAAGTGACAATTTCAGGTCTCAGATCTAAAAATATTTACAGGACTTTCCCTCAAGTTAATCACTTCACATCAGCACACAGGATGAGTTCACCAGAGACAGCATTGTGTTGCTGAGTGAGGATTTAAACAAGTGGTGCTGAAGAGCTCCTGGTCACATCAGGTTTACAATTCTAACAACAGCTTACATTACAAAAAAAAAGCCTGTAATTTTACTTGCAAATGCTGGCTGGTGGATTATGTAGTGGTAATTGAGAAAGGAGCGGAAATCTGGATCATTTCAGCACAATATAGCAAAGCCTATATTTGTACCAGACATGCTGGTTCACTGTCAGTTGTGATAGAAACCACTTTGTTGATTGGAATATTTCTCTGGAGCACATGCCGTTTGAATTTGTTGGAGATATCCTCACCCCTTAATCTCTCTCTAATGATAAAAAGGGTGAGGAGATCCTTTTGGTTGTTATGTCCTTAAAAACTATGCACACAAAAATAGTCAGCTGGTTGTGTCAGTCATCTTGATAGATTGATTGAATTGTATTGAGAAACATTTACGATCTTTTGGGCCTGCTGTAGTTGCTGAAAGACGTATTGGACAAAAATACTACTCGTTTCACTACAGTGTTATTGTTTATGCTTTGTTCTTGATCTTTGATTAAGGAGTCAGTGACCATGGTCCTTGCTTGTTTATTTACTTAACCATCTGTAAATGATTTCTTGTGCCAGAAGATGGCAAATGCAAAATGATGCTTCCGTGTAGGGCATACTTTTTCAACTGGTTCAAAAATAAAACTGTTGAGCTTTCAAAACTGCCTTCAACTCAGTACTTTTTTAATGCAAATCTTGCTGTTCAAGGGAGAACTGTCCTTGAATTTAATGTGTGGTGTTATTGCAGGTTTCCCTTTTTCCTTTACAACGTACTTTGTGCTTTATCATTTACAGTTGTGAGCAAAAATTAGTTTTCCTATTTTGTGTAGAAGTTGTGCATTTTTGTTTGTTCTCAGATGGTCTAAGTTCGTCGTTCCTCATTATTGCTTCAATTTGTAGTTTGTGATGTCCCTCTGCTCCTGGTCACTGCAGACAGCCTCTGGACCCATGCCTTTGGATTGCTGGCTGCTTTCAAGTGTGGGGGCATGGGATGTCACATCTATCATCACAATTTATTTTCCGAATCTCTGCATGGGTTGCATTGCTTGAATATTCAATGTGGGGCATGGCAACTTTGCCCATAATTTTTATTTTTACTCCACAGATATATTAGATAAGCAGTTGAAGGAAAGAAACTACAAGACTAAAGAAAAAGGACATATGATTGGACTAGCTGAGCTGCCCTTCCAGGAAGTCCACATGAACATGATGGCCTAAATGGCCTCATGTGTTTCTATGACTGTATATACTGGCTTCACACATCAGTTCCTTGCATATTTCTTATTCATTTGTCTGCATTGCCACCAAAAAACTTACATGCAATGATAGTCCATCTGACCAAACTGAAATATCATTCAACTAAGCTGGCACAGTTTAAGTATGTGCCATTTTCTGTAGTCACATGACTTCTAGAAGCAGAAGTGACAATCAGTGTTACGTTTGTCTTCACAGTTGCTGTTGTTATGGACCAGGCCAAACCCCCTGTAAATATACCAAGAAACTAGCCTAGACCCTAACTTTTATCTTATTTAAAGGCAAGTGTAAGATGCTGTGTTCCAGGTGTAATTTGATTGATCACACTATTCAGCTTTAAACAAAACACTGTTTATTACTACCCCAGTCAAAATGCAAAGAAAAGAAGGCAGAATTGGTGTAACTTTAACTCTATTGGAAAAATCAACATTATTTAACTAGTAAACAGCAACTGTTCCAATATAGTAACGCCGCATAAACATACCCTTAGCAAAGACAAAGTCACTTAAACTGACTGTCTCACATGCGATTCTGGCAGCAAAATGAGAAGCCCAGCTTTTAGCTGTAGCAGTGAGAAAATTCTGGTAGAAAGTGATAGAGGCCACTTTCACAGCCGACTTCAAAACCACAAGGACTGCTGAAAGCTAAGCTAAAATCCTTGTTCTGTGGGAGCCTGACTACACCTATTCATGTGACCTCTGTTGTTCCAACCTTTCTAAAAACAAAAGCAAGACCTCACAAGCTGTTTACTTTATCGGCTTGGACCAGACAACTCAACACCTATGGCTCAAAAACCCTCTTCAAGAGAAAACTAGGACAACATACACCTCTTAATGCTTTTATATCATCACATTCTGCACGGATGATTGTGTTAATCCAGTGTTGCTGCAGATAGGAAATTCTGGCTGGGAAGACTCGTAAAGGCTAACCAATATTCAGTGGTGATTATTCCAGCATTGTTGCTAACTGGGACATCGGGGCAATTCTGCAACAAGGGCAGCCGCTCCCATTCAAAATATGTGCAAACAATAATGTGGAGGCTGGGCTGCAATTACCAGTGTACAATGATGCGAGTTGTATTTGGATGACCTTAATCAGTATTGATTGACTAACAATGGTGAATATTTGCATGTAGTTGAAGAGAGTACTGACATTTTAAGGTATAGATATTCATTGTTTGTTAACCAATTTTGTCGATATAGAAGAGCAGAGGAAAAGAAAATCTAAGCAGTGTACTTTTTTTTACTCTTCATGTAGCACGGTAATATATTAATATTCATGTAAATTTTGTTTGATTTCAACAAGAATTATAATTTTGTGTGTTTCATGGGGATTCCAAAGGTGGGACTCCTACTGTATTAAACCACATATGACAATTTCTCAGAAATACTTCATCATAGCTATCAACCTCAACAATTTGTTGCTAACATTTCCAGCAAGTTGGCTACTGAGATAAAACTGTCATTGAGTGACGCTAAAATTTTCTTTGATTTCATGTATTTGCTAATATAAATCATTGGATGGAAATTTCTCCTTGAAATGGTGTGAACAGTGAGCTAGTTGGGAGAAGAGATAAAAAAAAGTCGGATTCTTGATGGTCAAGAATTTTTTTTTACAATTTTCTCTTCAAGCTTTGAATGGCAACTTCAGAACCTTGCTGTTGAGCAATGACTACCTTAGTTCCATGTATTTGCATATCAGTAAAATCCCAACTCACCATGTTTATTTACCGTTTCCAGTTCTCCTCCTCCACAATGTTCCATGTTCCCAATCATCTACATAAGTCAGCATCGACAAACCACCAGCCTTACCACATCATTTGCCTGTTCTTGAACTAACTTTCACACCACCTCAGCCCTTCAACGTTTTACTTTTTTTGGAGTTCAGGGGCACCTTGAATTGCATGCTTCTGTCAGGCCACTTTATACACAGGGACAGAAATTGATCTCTTGCATCTGCAAATGATGCATCTTATGGCTTTTTGTTTGCTTTCTCACTTTCTTTGCACCTTCTTGGAAGCTTCCAGCCTCTGTCTGTTTCACGTTGCTTTCTTAGTGCATATTTATTGTCTTCAGCACTGGCTTACGACCTGCCAGCTTCTATGTGGCACATATTACTTTCTTAGTACGCTGCTTCTTTATAGCTCAATTATAGGCTACCTGCCTCTGTGACTTACTTTGGCTTTTAGGAAAGAGGCAGCAAGCTTTTCATTGTAAATGGCTCTGAATACGCAAGGGAATGGATATATCACTGTGGGCCACCATGCTATGTCACTGTGATACATGCAGCATGTGCCAGTAGTTTATATGCTCAACACACCACTCGTGCTTTAAGCAAATTGCCATATTTGAAAGTCAAGTCGAGCACTCCTTAGTAGGTGAAAACGTATTAGAGTCGTAGAATCCTACAGCATGGAGACAGGCCTTTCGGCCCAAACTGGTTCATGCTGACCCAAAATGCCCATCCACGCTAACCTCATTTCCTTGCACTTAGGCCATATCCTTCTCAACCTTTCTTACCCTTTCATTCATCCAAATGCCTTTGATATGTTATTAATGTACCCACCTCAGCCACTTCCACTGGCAGCTCATTCCATACGTGTACCATCCTCTGTGTAAAAAAAGTTGTCCCTCAGGTTCCATGTATTCTTTTCCCTCTTACCTTAAACTGATGCCTATAGTCCTCAATTACCCAACCTGGGAAAAAGCCTGAGTGCATTCACTTTACCTATGCCTCTCATGATCTCATACACTTTGATAAGATTCCTCCCTCAGTCTCTGATGCTCTAAAGAAAAAAGTCCTAGCTTTTCCATCTCTCCCTATAACTCAGTTTGTTGAGCCCTGGCAATGTCCTTATAAATTTCTTCTGCACTCTTTCCAATTTAATAACATGCTTCCTATAGCAAGGTAACCAAAACTGAACGTAATACTCCAAGTGTGGCCTCACCAATGTTCTGTTCAACTGCAACATAACTTCCCAATTTCTGTATTAAATGCCCTGACTGATGAAAGCTAGTTTGTCAAAAGCCGCCTTCACTGTCCTTTCTACCTGTGACTCCACTTTCAGAGAACTGTGCACCTGAACTCCATCTGTTCCACTACACTCCTCAAGCCCTACCGTTCATCATGAAATTCCTGCCTTCATTTGACTTTCCAAGATGCAACACTTTTGTAATTTGAGGGAATGGTAGGGGCAGTTAATGTAGTGTATCCACTGATAGAGTGGCGCCACCCATTTGGATTTAATTCGTATTTCCTCGACAGGTCATTCAAGGTTCAAGAATGAACATTAGGAGTTGTGATTTCATGCAGGCGTGACCATTACTTGGTGTGCATTAATTGCCTTCTTGTCACCTCGGCTAAGCAAATATAACCAGAACGAGAACTTGCGCACATCTCCAAAAGTAGCAGTGGAAGACAGTGCCTCATACCTGCCACAACTGCATATCAAGCTAAATAAGCAAGGACATAGACTCAGATGCGAATGAGAGCCTTTTGTTTGTAGGGTTGTGATCATTGTGATCTACAAGTCAAATTCTCCTTCCACAATGTCATGAAAACTTTGTGCAATATACCATTAGATAAAGGGACAGACCTCCATTCCACACTATATGAAGTCATAACATTGTATTACATTGCAGAATAAGGATTGATTGTAATGATTTGAGGGCTCAGGAGTTCCTTCAGTAAAATTGTATTAGCTTTCTGATATTCTGCACGGTTTATCTGCTCATGGATCTAACATGGAGATTGCTCTGGCTAGAAACGTTATGGTGCATCTACTAAGGCAAGGTGGAAGCAATGACTTCTTAGTTTGCAAGCCTAGCAAGAACATAAGGATCCAGTGGTTGCTGCACAACCCAAGAGCAAGACTTCACAGCTGAATAGCCACCAAGGAGGTGGAAGAGAATGATGACAATGTTTATCTACATGCCTCGCTGCCATGTTCTTTGACTGTCTGAAAAACAGAGCAGGCATCAATTATGGATTTTCAATCCAACTGTTGCATTTGCTGCAGCTGGATTTGTGCTGAGAGAGACTGAGTGGCAATCTGATCCTGGTGGTCGTCTTGGTTATAAATGCCCTGAATTCCTACACAGGAATTCAAGAAGCAAATGAGTACCTATTTGACATTGCCCTATAATTGACCTTAAAAGATTATCAAGAATGTAAAATACTATTTTTCTAGAGTGCAGTTGTTCATATCCTTCCCTGTGCTGACGGCAGTCAAGCAGGTTGGGCAGTGGGATTCTCAATCGCCATGGCTTCTGCTAGGTGGAAGGCCAAGTCAACTGTATCCATTTTGCTTTGACAGTACTGTATCACAAACATGTTGAGTGTGTCAGTACACAAATTATGTGTGACCATCAATGACAAATTTTGGAGATCTGTGCCATATGTGAACTATAATGACTGTTACATGCTGGAGAACACACAGGCCCTGCCTAGTTCCAGGATCCTTGGGTCATAGAAGTATGGCAGCTGGGAGAGAAGGGGTGCCCCTTCTCTCCCTCAAAATATGGCTTATGACCTTTAAGAAACTCTCAGAACTGACACAAAACAAAAATACAACATTGCCCATACATCCACCAGAGTCATTGTGGAGCAGACAGTAGGCCACCTTAAGATGAAGTTTTGATGCCTGCACCATTCTGGCAGAGCCTTGCAATAAAATCTAGAAAAGGTGTTCCACATTGTGCCATGCCCTTGCCCTTCACACCTGGAGCTGACAAAGTGGGAGTTTTCCTAAATGCAGTTGAAATGGGAGACTGTTAAGAATATTTTTAAGGATGAAGATGAAGCTAAGGATCAGGCATCAGCCAGAAAGGCCATTCAAGAGAACACGATGAAGCAATGCATTGATGAGCCCAAGAGACCAGAGAAAATCCGATTGAATACTGCTTCCAGAATGAATGAGCTTGGTTTAGACTTTGTTTAGTTATTTTCACATTCTGTTGGTACTATTACAAACAGCTGCTTAATGCACAGGGTGTGGGCTTTGTTATATTTGCAGTTTTTGACTTTTCTGAGCAGAATAAATACCTCAATTTTCACGTGATTGTACACTTGCTATTTTTGGGTGATTCCTATTTCAAGTTTCTACACTCTAGTGTTCTTTGACCATTGGGGAAACAACAGCAGTGAATAAGATAGTGCACTGCCATTTCATGGGGCCGGGTTTAGGTAGATTGTAAGGCTTTTATCAGCATATCATGTCTAAATAAAATAAAACAAAGAACTACTGATACTAGAAATCAGAAACAAAAACAAATTTCTGGAGAAACTCAGTAGGTCTGGCAGCATCTGATGAGAGAAAGCTGAGTTAATGCTAGTCATAAGGTCTCTGGACTCAAAACATTAACTCTGCTTTCTTTCGACAGATGCTGCTACACCTACTGAATTTCTCTACAATTTTTGCTTTCATTTATCATTTACAAATATCATTTGGTGAAATCTCTCACTATGGCCACCAGGTTGAGAGAAATCCTGAACAATTTCCTTTTGACCCTTCCATCATTAGTAACCCTGTAAAGTCTCAAAGTGCATGTAGGCTGCCAAGTTGCTCTGACATGCTTGCACGTGTGGTAGGGCAGCATTGAACCTGCGAGAGGCAGCTGTTAGTACAGTGGTCTGCCAAGACAAGTTGCACAATGAGAGAAAATGACTGGCCATGTAATCTGCCCATTTTCCACCTCCCAACTTTGAATGACACTGTGCTCCCTTGAAAAGCTGATGCATAGAATTAACTTTGCCTTGTATTGTAGAATCATCACTGGTACCGTACTCTCATTCACAAGATGCGTTGTAAGTGTGGAATAATATATTCAGCCCAGTGTTTGTGCATTTAGTCTCATAAATATTCATAATAAAGTGCAAAACGTTGGCTGCGATGCTCAACATCACAGTTCACCAAAGAATCCCTGACATTTGAGGCCGTCTGCAGTCGAGTCAGATTCTTGTGAGAGGCAAACAGTCCTTGGCAATTGCAAGTTTCATCTTTGGGATTTCTGAAAAGGCTGCTGTTCTCTCACTTCACCAGCTCCAACAAATATTCTGCTCAAACAGACCAATTGAAGTGCAAGAAAAATAGAAGCGAAACGTTCCTTACAATGATGTTTCATTTGTGCCACCTACATACCATCGATAAATTATTTTCTTCCTCAGCTTATCCATGTCTAAATGCAATCCTAATTCTGCAGCTGGGATGGACAGACTGTACTCTGCTGTTTATTGTGTTTGCTTGGAATATTTGAGTTCTCCCTCATCTGTTGAGAATTTCCTGCTCAAATACAGGCTCACCCTCTCTGGCTGGAGCTATTGCATGCTTTGGGATTGCAAATGGAGGGGGTAGGGTGGATGGGTGGTAGTGGGTGGAGAAGAGAGAGAATGTCCTAAGAAGGAGCAACTGGAGGAACCTCCTTGTAGCTTCTCTTTCCTGTGAGCACCACCTGGCACAACCCTGTCTCCCTAAGATGACAGGGCACGTGATATGGGGCCAAGGTCTCTTGTTTACCCCTCGCCTTGCCATTGATGCTAAGCACCTATGACTAGCGTGATGGAGTGCAAGTCTATATGCAAATTTGGCAGATCCTGAGTATGCTAGACCCTGGCAAGGTACTGTTAATACTGGTGGAGTCCTCAATCCTTCGATTCAGCTTTACCTCTGGCAAATGCCTCTGGCAAACCTGCCTGAGGTTTCTGTGCTTGTTCCTACATTTTGACAAAGTCATTAATGGCCAAGAATAAGTAGTTTCCATTTGCCTGGAATTCAGCAGTTGTCAGGTCTTTGGCAGACCTCCAAGTGTCAGAGGTGTAGGAGATCTGTCATTTATGGTCATTTAATTGTACACCCAAGTCTAGATAGTGAACCCCACAATGGTGAGTGTATCTAAACAGGCAAAGGGTTCAAATGAAAACTTTACCATTGGCTTCCTCCTCCGAGATGGAGCTTATGGGGTCTAGCACTGGCCTTTTTGCAGTTATTTGCTCAGTGCCCGCATAAGAGAAAAGTTGGGGAATTGTTGTAAAAGAGTGATCAAATTCATGCAGACTAAGAATAGATAGCATTAGTGTTAATGGTAAAGCAGTGCAATAAAACAGGATGGAACTTCTTGGGTTAGTTGGTCATTGAGGTCTCCTGATCCCCAAACGAGAGATAATTGTCTTTTCCGGCCAAATCCAGATTTTTTCCTGGTCCGGAGTGAGGACCTGATTTGGACGGCATAGAAGTGAACAAAAGAACATAAGAAATAAGAGCTGAAGTAGGCTGTCTGACCCATTGAGCCTGCTCCACCATTCAGTGAGATCATGGCTAATCTTTTCATTGACTCAGTTCCATTTATTTGCCCGCTCACCGTAACCCTTTAATTCCTTTACTGTTCAAAAATCTACCTATCTTTGCCTTAAAAATATTAAACAAGGTAGCCTCAATAGCTTCAGAGATAATGGGAACTGCAGATGCTGGAGAATCCAAGATAATAAAATGTGAGGCTGGATGAACACAGCAGGCCAAGCAACATCTCAGGAGCACAAAAGCTGACGTTTCGGGCCTAGACCCTTCATCACCCTGATGAAGGGTCTAGGCCCGAAACGTCAGCTTTTGTGCTCCTGAGATGCTGCTTGGCCTGCTGTGTTCATCCAGCCTCACATTTTATTAGCCTCAATAGCTTTACTGGTTAGGGAATTCCACAGATTCACAATTCTTTGGGTCAAGAAGTTCCTCCTGAACCCAATTCTAAATCTGTTTCCCCTTATTTTGAGGCTATTCCCCCTAGTTCTTGTTTCACTTCCCAGTAGAACAACCTCCCTGCTTCTTGCGTATCTATTCCCTTCATAATTTTATATGGTCCTGTATGATCTCCCTTCATTCTTTTAAATTCCAGTGAGTACAGTCCCAGTCTACACAATCTCTCATAGGATAACCTTCTCAATTTTGGAATCATTGAGTGAACCTCTTCTGTACACCCACAGTGCTAGTAAATCCTTTCTCAAGTAAGGAGACCAAACCTGTACACAGCACTCTATGTGTGGCTTCATCAGCTCCTATATAGCTGCAGCATACCCTCTCTATTTTTAAACTCCGTCCCTCTCGCAATGAAGGACCATATTCCATTTGCCGTAGTAACGGCAAACTAACTTTTTGTGATTTGTGCACAAGGACACCCAGGCTCCTCTGCATAGCAAGATGCAGCAATTTTTCACCATTTAAATAATAGTCCATTTTGCAGTTATTTCTACCACATTTATCAGCATTGTACTCCATCTGTCAGACCCTTATCCACTTACTTAATTAACTATATCCCTCTGCAGACTTTCAGTTTCCTCTGCACACTTTGCTCTACCACTTATTTTAGTGTCATCTGTGAACATTTACACAATACACTTGGTCCCCCAACTCCTAAATCATCTATGTAAATAGTAAACAAATGCTTTCCCATTACTGATCCCTGCTGCACGCTACTAGCCATTGATCGCCAACCAGAAAAACACCCATTTATCCCCACTGTTTGCTTTCAGTTAGTTAACCAATCTTCATTCCATACTAATACATTATCCGTAACAGCATGCACCTTTATCTTATACAACAGCCTTTTGTGTGGTACCTTTTCGACTGCCTTCTGGAATTCCAGATACACAACATCCATTGGTTCTCCGTTGTATGTTTGCAGTTTATTTGTAGTGAAGCATGAGTAGGAAAGATTGTGCAGTGTCTCCATTCAGTGAGTATGAAATGCAAAGGACAGGAAAGATTGATAGTTTTGGAGGAGGAGATGGTTGAGAACTGTCGCAAGGATATGATGCATGCAATACTGGGAATGTGTGCCATGGTACAGTTATAGCAAGTGGTGTGAGTTTGATGTTGGAGAGGCAGAATTGTAGTACTTATCCTTGCAGAACAAAGAAATTAATTATCTTGCTTCTGACATGGCTGATCATACTTTTCACTTGGAACACAACACTGACATGGTTGAATTTGTATTGAGGCTGATTTGGCCTGATGACATGGTCCTTTGTGGCAGTCAGCTGGAAAAAGAATTGCCCACCTCAGTTACTACTACATTCATCAATACCTGCAGGTCATTATTTGAGAAGCAAGGAGTAGGGTTTCCTTTCCTTTTGTCTACGTTCTGAATGTAGGGACTTTAACACCCTTGTGAGATTCAAGGTTTTCATCATCAGAAGTGGTGTGGAACTGTGTTTTAAATAGAACCCAGTGACATATGCTGAAGGTGGCAACAGTGGCAAGCGCTCCCACCTCACCAATCGTGTGATCCCCCGAGAACGATGTACAGCAGTCTGATTGCGTGATTAATGAAGTGAAAAATGGAAGCTTACATGAGAAATTTTGCTCAAAGCCATGGTGAACAGAGCCATGAATCTCACTTGACTAAACGCTTTAATTGAAAATGAGAAACTTCCGCTTTTTTTTCAAATGCACTGAGCAGTCCTTACAAAGTGCCTCTTAATATCAACAAAAATTCATGGTTGGAGTGTAAGCACCTAAATCAATGATGTAATAAGAGAGTTGCAAGTAAATTCACTGATCTGACCCTCAAAGGAAGTGTGCATCAGAGATAGAATGTAACACTCCAACAATCTGGCCCATGGTTATTTTAAGCACTAAGCACAGTTTCTGACTAAGATTTCGTCAATTACTCACGATGTTTCCTATGATAAAAACCAAAGAACTGTGGATGCTGTAAATCAGGAAAAAAAACAAAGTTGCTGGAAAAGCTCAGCAGGTCTGTCAAAATCTGTGGAGGAGAAAACAGAGTTAACATTTCGGGTCCAGTGTTTTGAGGAAGGGTTACTCTGTTTTCTCCTCCACAGGTGCTGATAGACCTACTGAGCTTTTCCAGCAACTTTGTTTTTGTTTCTGTTTCATATGATGTTTGAGTAAAAAGAGGCAAATTTATAATCTTCCCAAATCTCTAATTAATCAGAATCAGTGGTATCAGATTTGAGACTGCATTGAGAATACTGACCACAAAATCTAGGAAGCCACCCTTAAAGCCTTTAGACTGGGCAAAGTTTTCAGTGAAACACATAATTTTTGAATTGAATTTACTCTTACAATTATTTCCAAAATAGTATAGGATGTCCTCCAAGTGTGAGCAACTTGCTTTTTGAAACACATCCCAAGATGTTTTTAATCAATGAAAATTTATTCTGGTTTGTTTAGCATTACACATGTTCATTTAGAATAAAGTATTTGTTTAGGTGGATCCACAATATATGTAAATGTTTTTAATCGAGCTGTTCAGTTGTGTTACCTCTGGAGCAGATGGGATTTGATATTGGGCCTTGGATTCAATGGTAGGGACACTACCACTGTGTCACAGGAGCCCTAAGAACTCAAACAACCCATTAGGAAAGGACACATTTTAACAGGTATATTCTAATCAACCTGTTCAGAGATGTTAGTACAGACCTCTGGAACAGTTGGGACTTGAACCCAGGCCTCGTTGCTCAGAGATAGGGACCACCACTGCATTACACAAGCCCTTCAAACCATATCTCTCGACCAACGAGCTGGGCATCTAGAATGTATGCATCCTTTCTAGAATTAACATGCCAATTAATTTGAGTAACAAACATTCCAATGTGCTCTGTTTTCCTAATTTGTACTGACAATAAATGAGCTGTAGGGTACATCATCAAAGTTAGCCTCAAGAATCTGTATAAAGATACAGTGGAAATGATGTTAATCTTGCGGAGGTGTACAACCTCCCTGGTTCCCTGTAAATTCAATGATTGATGTGTCCAGCATATCGAAATCTACTGACTGTCAATGCTTAAAGAAAACCTCAGTACTTTAAATTCCATCTGCTGATACCAGTAGGTAATTATTTACTGACCAGTTACTGACTTCATGTTTTTGGCCACAGCAGTCAGAAATGTTTGCCAGGATGTGACATTCAAACATTACACAAAATGTAAAGGTGTGTCATGGTGACTGTTCCTCTAGCTCCTGGTTAAAAAGCATTTTATGCATCTTGTGTGGAAGGTAGTGTTGTTCAAAACTGATGCCTAAATCTACTTATTGATATCTAGTTGTAGTAGAGCTTATTACAAGCAGAAGGAGTTCCTTAGTACTCCCCATTAAGTCTTCTGTTCCACATATGTTAGTCACAATCTTACTTCCTTAGGGAATTGTAAGCATTAAATTCACAGAATTTATTTCAGAGTAAGTCATTCACGGGGCATGAATATGTAATTCTATGACTGTGCAAATCCAACCCTTATTTTTGATAAGTATATAATTATTTTCTATGCAGAAAATAAATATTATCTGGACTGTGAAATTCTGTTGCCACAAATTGTAATTCTATCATCATAAGGAACTGGAATATGGTATATACCAGTAAGTGAATGTTGGTATATTGCTGCAGTGCACAGTTGGTGGCATGTAATATATCTCCACAATAGCAAAGCATAATTTTGAAACTGCAGGCTTTTTTTTCCATCAGATGGTGTGTTTTGGCACAATTGGTATATATTATGCATTTCTGTTTTGAATTTTGATGCTGTTTCTCACGCACGCTAGATAATTAAAACCGTGATGCTGAAGGCAAGGCAGTACATTCTACTTCTAACTCTAATAATTCTATTGTTAATGTTAAAGTGGAGCTTAAAATGGAATTCCGTGTGGAGATTGGAAAGTTGAAGTCACATTGAGTGTCATAAAATAGAGCACAGGCGCACATAGCTGGATGTAGGAAGCAGTCTAAAAATTACTTTGAATGATCTATTGTTTTGAATGTTTCACAGTTACTAATTATTTAAAACTGCATTAATGTTTAAAAACATATATGTCTGTCTCAAATATGTAATCAGTTTCTGGATCAGATATTCATCTTTCTGTGAACTTGTTCACAAATGAATTGGATTATTATAAATGCTGTAGTGCATTGAGATGCTCTAATTTTTTTGAATTGGCTCTATCTAAATGGCAATTGTATAAATATCTAAGCAGTACCGAGCATATTATTATAAAATAGTCTCATAAATCTGTAAAAATAGCTACTAAACAAAACTTACCTGACTACCTACAAGCATGAGATACAACGCTACACAAACAATTCACTGAATGCCTTAGAAAGTAGAATCTTTTGATTTGCTCATTTGTATTGCAGGTTTAAAGATACAACTATGCTTTTATGCTGTACAATGCTATTTATACTATGATTCTCGATTTTAGTGTCACATTGTGAAATCAGTAGCAAAACAATGTTAGCCCCAGCTGCCCACCTGATTGATCATGTTATGAGTAATCCTAAATACAAGTGCAAGTTTCAAACACATTCACTGCAGTTCAAATATTCATGCAGTCAGCATGGCCATTTTAAACATGATTCTGAACATTAGCCTGACTGACAATTGATTCATTTGCTCTCTTAACAATACTTATATTGCAAAAATAAAGGTTTAATTCCTTTTATAAAAAAAATTAATTCATACCTCATCACCTAAAAAGCAGAAATTAGTGATATATCTGAGTGTTTAATGAACTTTTGTAAGGAATATTTGTGTAGCCTTGTATCGTGTGCTTCTCCGTCGTCAGCTAAGTTTTGTTTAGTAGCTATTTTTACATATTTATGTGAATATTTGTAATAATATGCTCTGTACTGCTTAGATATTTGTACGATTGCCATTTAGATAGAAAAGCTGCTTGTTTTTTAGATTTTGGCTACATTAGAAGACACATTTACTTTGGACTGTTAAATATATTTCTATAACCCAGATTTAGGTTTTCCTGTCAGATATCATTAAGAGTGGTACTGATTGCTTTGCTTTTCTTTTTCTCTCTGCACCCAATAGTAAAAGAAGAGGAAGTAGTGCAATTTCTTTTGCTTAGAAAATCTAGTCTTCACCAGTCTTGCTAGTGTCAGAAGTAAGATTTAAAAATAAAACTGGAAAGCAGCAAGAGAATGTGCCTGGTTTCAACCAAAGATTGGTATTTCCCAAGAGAGCCTAGGAGTTTGGCTGAGCAATGTTGAGGTTGAGACAGAAAAGGTAAGGATAGCCATTTCTACAAATAGCAAATTTTCAGCTGCATTAAATTGGTAAAATTGTCCTTACCTTTTATTTCGCTATATAACATTGTTACACCTTTTCCTTAGTACAGTGTAACCAATTAACTTAATTATTCAGGTAACCCATGTCTGTCAATGAATTTAAAAAAATCTGACGGATTTAAGCATTGTAATCTGTTTCTTTACAAATCTTTTGAACAAATTATTTTTATAATTTTTCAGTCTGAGTTGTCTCACATAGTATTTACAATTTTGCATTAGAAATATCCATTGTAAAAGAGACTGAAACTTTTGGAAGACTATATTGTTTCACATTTTTCCATGTGAGTTTTTGCTTGAGGATTGCTTTATTGTTGCACCAATGCCACTTTGAAACTGTGAGTAATTGGAACTGTACAGAGTTAATTTTCTATTTCTCCCTATATTTTGGCTGGTGTCGCATGTTGTGACAAAATTGACATAAGCAAAAGCCATGAATTGAACCATGTATGTTGGCACAATGAGGGACAATAATGATTCTTGAACTTATATTCTTGCCAAATCACTTATGTACCAAACCAGAATTTTGTTCAGTCTTTTATTTTTGGATAACACAAATGCACTTGTTTTCAAACAAGGTATAAATAATTAGGTTAGTTCACTATTTCTGTAACCACATAAGTAGAAAGAAAAAGTATTTAATATGTAATAAATTTCTACAACAATTTTCAAAACTATGGCAAAAGATGGCAACAATGAAGATTTCCAGTATGCTTTACTATTAGCAGAGACTGAAATTACAGCAGGATGGTTTAAATTTATTATATTATCACAGATTCTTGAATTAATTTTCATTCATAGAAGCTGAACTTCTCCCAATATTTAGAATGATTTAAATCAGAGCATCAGTTTATGTTTTAAGGATGCTAAATAACTCCACAGAAGCCAGTATCCTGTCACCGAGTCACCCTTTATTTACATGTGCATTATACTTGACACTGGTCTAGCTCCCTCAACGACAGCTCTCAGAGTGAACAGAACCTCTGACACTCATTTTATATCTGTCATCCAGGGTCCTTTGATTGGGTCAGGTTGACAGCCCCAATCTGGGAACTCATATTCAATGAGCTCCAGCTGGCTAAGCTTGTTACAATCACTACAGAATTTGAAAAGGAAGAGCAGGTGAAAGAAATGTATTTCTCATTGGTTGATCATGAAAGAGCACAGCTGGCATTTGTGGACGGTGTTACAATCCAGAGTATCATGCCACATTGAAAGAGACTAAAAAGGAAGTTCACATGGTTGGTGTTGATTATAAATTGTTCAAAGGTCTGTGCAGCAGAACATGAAATCAATCTGCAAAGATAATTTTGAAAGTGCAGTGTTTATTTAGATATTCAACAGATTTTGAAGAATATAAAACAGTGATGGCATTTATTTAATTGCTTTAGGTTTTAAAATGTGCTGGTATCCCCTATTTAAAACAAGTTCTCATTGAGCATTTTCTTTTTAGTATGGTCTGTGAGTGAAGGAACATTTCCAAATAGTGCTGGTTTCCATTTTCGTTTTGGCATAGTTTATTTCACATGCTCCAGATTTTTATAAAATTAACCACTACTTTGCTATATAAAAACCTTGAATTCCTTACCCAGGCCTCCTGCTTGATGTTACGTGATCTCTTGCTCACCTCGTCTCTTGCCAACTCTCCCACTTGCAACTTCCCTCTCCCAGCTCCTCCTGCTCACTACCTCCATCTGCTGGTCCCCCTCACTCTGTTCACGACTTTGCCAAATGTCCTCCTGACAACCTCCCTCTCCTTACACTTCAGTGTGAGAGGCATGGATGAGTGCGATGCAGGAAGGAGGAGAAAGTTGTGTTGTGGTAAGTTGCAGGTTGGGGTGAGCGAAGTGAGAAGTGGGAAGGTTGGGAGAAAGAAGTGATCAACAAGGTTGGGAGAAGGAAGTGACAAACAGGAATGTCAGGAAAGCTGTAAGTGGGACTGTTACGAGAGGGACACAGTAAGTGGGAGGTTCAGAAAGGAGGTAAGCCAGAACCAACAACAAAGAGGTGGAAAACATGAGTGAAAAGTAAGTTATCAAGAGTTAGTGAGATTTTTGAGCCAGTTAGATTCAAAACAGCTAATAGATTTTTAATATATCAGGAATGTGACCCACCTTTATCCTTTTCTTCTAGAACAGACATTTGCATTTAGCGTGCTATTTTTTAGGAAAGCATCAGAGTGCCAAATGAGGCCCCACCATATACGTAAACATTTATGTTGATGAAACCATGATGTAGTGATCTCATATGGCAGATTTACAAACAACTTATATACCTGCCTCTCATCTGTGCACATTTTTGTGGTTTCATATTAATACAGCGTTCATGTTGTCACTTCCCACTCTTGCGTTGAACTCCACAGGATGTTACAGCTATCTTAATCTTCCGACAATTTGAAAGATATGGTTTTTCATTGATACAAATTAATTTTGGAATGCCAACTAGTAGAGATTTCTAATAATTTAGAACTTATGTCTGATCATATTGATGCTTTTCAAAGGGAAATACATGGGATCAGGGTAAGGATCTTAAATAACATTGAGTAGTATTGAGGCCTGAAGACTGAATGGATGGGGAAGGACAAGAAAGATTGTTATGAAGACGACTGTCTGAGAAAGAGGATAAACCGGGAACAAGTGGGAGAAGAATAGAAATTTGAGAATCAATAATATTCCTGGGAGGAAGATCAGATGCAGGAAGCTGGCAATAAAGGTAGCCGAGGAATAATAGGTTTCTTTAGCTTTCCTAAAAAGAAAATTCTGGAGCTCTGGTATTACTACTGGTTTAAATACTGTACTGTCTTATCCTTGATCATAGAGTCATGGATGTCTACAGTACAGTGAAAGTCTCTTTGGCCCTTTCAGCCTGTGCTGGTCAAAAACAGCCACTGAACTATTCTGACCCCATTTTCCAGTACTTGGCCCAAAGCCTTGTTCGCCTCGGCATCGTAAGTGTTCATAGAAAAACTTCTTAAATGTTTTGAGGATTTCTGCCTCGACCACCCTTACAGGCATTGACCTAAAGATTCTGTAAAGGATCGGTGGATATGCACACCAAGGTTCATCTGATGCTCGTGCTTCCCAGAGGCCTACCATTTATTATGTATTCCCTTGCGTTTTTTGTCCTGTATCACCACACACTCATCTAGATTGAAATCTATTTGCGATTGATCAGTCCATGTGACCAACCTAACTATATCCTCTTGTAATCTCAGACTGTCATCCTCATAATTTACCACCCCACCTATTTTTGTATCACCTGCAAATTTACTGATCGGTGATTGATACTATTGCTCGTCCTATGTTTGATGTATTTGCTTGAATTTATTTGACATTTGCTCACCTGAACAGTTTTAAGCAATTGAAGTTGAGATCAGTGTATACCTGAAAAGCTGTTGTAACCGAAACAGTAGATACGTTTCTGAAAACTCTCTATTTCAAAACAGTGATTTTGGGTGAATATTTTTTTCTCTATTATTTTGCTTTGATTAGCTAAAAAATGAAAAAAGCAGACATTGAAATACAGGAAATACATACATTATATTTCTGCTGGTGCATATCTAATTCCTTATAGAAACATAGAAACTAGGAGCAGGAGTTGGCCAACTGGCCTGTTGAGCAAGCTCTGCAAGTCAGTATGATTGTGGTTGGTCCAGTATCTCATGCAATATTTCTACTTTCTCCCCATACCCCTTAATGACTTAAAATTTAAAAATTTATCTCTTTATGAATGCATTCAGTGATTTGTTCTCTACAGCCACCTCTGGAAGAGAATTCCTGAAGTTACTACCCTTCAATTGAAGAAATGTTTCCTCGTCTTAGCCTTAAAAGGCCTATTCAAAACCTGAAACCATGGTCCTTGATTCAAGATTCCCTAACCAGGTGAAACATCCTCCCTGCAACTTGCCTGTGTAGTTTCGTTAATATTTTATAAGTTTTAATCAGATCCCATCTCTTTCTGCTAAACTCTAGTGAATATATGCCCAGTCATATCAATCCCCCGTCATATGATTGCCCTGCATCTTGAGTATCACTTGAATAAATTGCACTCCTCCAGCGGCAAGTCTTTCCTTTCTTAGGTTGTGAGATCAAAACTGCACGCAAAACTCCAGATAGATACTCTCACCAAGGCACTGTATAACTGCAGTAAGATATCCTTACTTCTAAAATGAAATGTTCATGCAATGAAAGCCACCTTACCATTGATCTTCCTATTTGCTTGCTGCACCTGCCTGTTTACTGTCACTGACTGTTGTACAAAGAGTTCCAAATCCTTTTGTATATCCATGTTTGCCAAAATATAACCATTAACGTAATACTCTGCCTTTTTGTTTTCTGAAACAACATGTATAACCTCACATTTATCTACATGTTTACCCATACACTCACCTTGCATTGAAACCTTCTTGCATCCTCCTCATAATTTCTGTCATCAGCAAACTTGGAAATATTGACTTTTATTCTCTGATCTAAGTCATTTATGTGTGCGCATATATGTATCATGACTAGCTGGGGCCCAAACATTAATCCCTATGGTATATCACTAGACACTACCTGTCTCCTGGAAAATGACCCATTTATTCCCACTCTCTGTTTCTGGTTTGCCAACCAATTCTCAATCCATACCAATATATGTTTTAAATTTGACTACCACCCCCTTTTGCGGGAGTTATCAAAAGTTTTCTTGAAATCCAAATGCACCATGTTCACTGGCTCTCCCTTATTTCTTCTATGAGTTATATGATCAAAAAACTCCGGTAGATTAGTTGAGCATTATTGGCCATTCATAACCCCGTGCTGACTTTGTCTAATCCTGTTAGTGCTTTCCAAATGTGGTGGTATCATGCCTCTTCTAATAGATTGTCGCATTTTCACTACTCAAGATGTTAGGCTATCTGGTCTGTAACTCTGTTTTTACTATCTCTCCCTTGTTAAATAATGGGATTACACTTACCGTGCTCCCATGTTTAGGAACTACTCCAGAGTCAATGCAATTTTGGAAGATGACCACCAAGAACAGTATTTATTTAAGTTAGAGATGTAGCAATTTACAACAAAAAGTAACTTATGTTTGAAATTTTACACCATGTTTATACTGACATGCCTCTGCTTATGTGGTCACACTGTTTGCTATGTATGCAATGCACTAGAAGGAAAGTAAATAGGACCATACTTCTTTCCATTAGAATATTTATAACACATTTAGTTTGCAAGTTATCAAATTGGAGACTGAGGAGATTCTACATATCTACATGGGAGAATTCTTAAAATGTGGAGGAATATTTTGCAAGCTTGTTTTTTTTTAATTTCTGTCATTTTTCTTCCAAAGGCTCTTTAGGATTTTAGGAATTACTTATGTTTCCAAAACAGAGTCATAAACTGTTATGTAGTGCGCTTACTTTTAATTTCTCTATACCATTTTACATTGATTTCCTTCAAACTTGATACAAATAGCTATTCGCTGTCTATATTCTGACAGTATGGCAGTCAAGCTGTTGTGCCCAAGAGGATTAAGGTAACTCCATTATCAACATGCTGGAGATTTGGACTAGCCGCATAAGTACATTGAGTACGAGAACAGGTCAAAGGCAGCGAGTAACTCACCTCCTCATGACCTCCCAGAGCCTGTCCAGCTTCTATAACACACAAGTCAGGAGCGTGATGGAATATTCCCCACTTGCCTGGACAAGTGCAGCTCCAAAAACACTCAAGAAGCTTGGTACCTTCCAGGACAAAACAGTCCACCTGATTTGTACCACATCCACAAACATCCTCTCCCTCCACCATTAATAGCAGCAGCATACGTTGTCTGGAAGAGGCACTGCTGAAATTTGCCAGAAGTCTTTAGACAGCACCTTCCAACTCCATGACTAGTTCTGAGGGCAGCAGATATATGGGAACATCATCTCTTGCAAATTCCCTGCAAGTGACTCGACATCCTGACTTGGAAATATATCACCATTCCTTCAATGTCACTGGGTCAAAATCCTGGAACTCTCTACCTTACAATACTGTGGGTCCACCTACAGCACGTGGACTGCAGTGGCTCTAGAAGGCATCTCACCACCACCACCTCACAGGCAACTAGAGATGGACAATAAATGCTGGCCCAGCCAGCAACAGCCACATCCAATGAGTGAATGAAAAAAAAGTGGCTGCTAGCTCAGTGACGGTTAACTACCGGTTCAGTGATAGTGAAAATGACCACAGTTTTGATTGGACTTATCAGTGCTATAATATTCTGATTGCTGCCACTAGCATTCTTTGAATTTGACAACTGAAGTTTAAACAGCCATTTTTCATTGAAGCAGAAATAATGGGAGAAACTCAGCAGTTCCGACAGCATCTGTGTAGACAAAGCAGTATCAACTTGTCAGGTCCAGTGACCCTCCGCCAGTGTCCGTTTTCACATTTGACCTTGAAGGGCATCTTATGTGAAGCCATGGAAAGGTAATTTGAAAGATGAAAGTTTGGTGTCTGCTTTCTCTTAGGTTAAAAATAGGAAACAAAGGGTTCAATAATAATACTTTTTTTAAGAGTTTAAATTATCTAGAAAGGTTATTGTTCCAAGTATTAGGCTACTGAAGCAAAATTCAGATAGCATCATTTATTATGACAACAACTACCTATTTTGTGTTTTTAGATTAACAAATGTCCCAAGATTCTAAAATTGCTACAATATTAAATAAAGTTCAATTAAATTTTGAAATAAGAATGCAAGAAAATTGTTCTTGAAATTTTGAAAAAAAGCTGTACAATTAGTCCATCAAAATTAGTTTTCCTCAGTTTCACATTTGAAGTAGTGAGTGCAGTGTGCTTGATAGGCTGAACTTTCCAAGCATATCAAAGTATTCCTGGAATCAGACCACTGACTCAGTCTAGTTCTTTAATAAACCACCAATGGGCAATCAAGACAGCAACCACACTGGGAAATGGTGCTGCTCCTGCCATTGCCTCTTGTCCATGTTGATATAAACTGTGCCAACCACTGATGCTGGTTGCTATGTTTATCATAATTAAGTGCATTTTCAGATGGTTTGCCAAAGCAGGGGAGATTTCAATCTGTAGCTTTAAAATTTTGAAATAGACCACTTCAATTGTTAAGTTTGAAGCAATAAATGTCCCTGAGAACGAGAATGACCAATTCTCCATCCTTGGGTGAAGTGATAGATCCACAATATAAATTCTAATATGCAGCTATGATAGGTAATTGATATCTGCATATCGTTTATCTGCACATCAGGAAGATTAGTTTTGAATTAGATAAGGGGCAGATGTTTGGATTCTTTCATATGCTACACCATGACAAAAACAAATAATCCTTAGACTATCCACCATTCAACTTTGGGGTCAGGAGGCCCTAAAATCAGAATAAATGGCTAGATGCATACTACTATGCTTCAGTACAATGGAACAAGGATTACAGGGGCCTTTTCTATCATTTCCAATACTACTTGAATTAATAGAACTGCCTGTATAGCTTTGAATCACCTTTATTCATCAACTGCAGCAGAGCCTGAAACTGGCTGAATAGCAAATCAGACAGCAAAACGATATATTGAGGCCCAGGTTTGGGGAGAGGTGGATTGAGAGTGTGATAGCAGCGAGAGGAAAGGAATAGTTTAAAAACTACAGCTTTAGGACCCAGTTGATGGGAAAATAACTCTTTAACAGTGACATCAATGGAAAGTAGCATGTTGATTAGTTCATGACTTTAAGAACATTTTTTTGGAAGAAGTGATTAACTGAGTAACAATGGGAATAAGTGAAAGGACCAATATAATAAGGGTGCTGTAGGTGAGCACAGTTAGCTAAGAGAAGTAATATTACCATAAAGGAAATAAGTTTATAGTATTCATGTGTGAATATTTTTTTTAAAAGATAAGAACTAAGGGGCTTAAGGGACATTGCTGCAGCAGACCTTGCACCTGTGATATGCTGTTCCTGTGCGATGTGCCAAATTATGGAAGCTTCATTTCATAGAAATCAGAGAATTCCTACAGTGTGGAAACAGGCCCTTCGGCCCAACAAGTCCACACTGACCCTCGTGGTTCATGTTCATGGTGACCATCCATGCCAGAAGTGTGACTAGCTGCAGCTACTGGCTTGTTGTATTTTGGAGCTGGAGCTGGAACTGCAGATGAATTCACTGTGGAGTATCTGCGATGTTGAGCATGTCATGGATAACAATTTCAGTGAGGTTGCCACATCGCAGGTCAAGATTGACGGGCAGAATTTATGACCACAAGGCAGAGTAAAGGAAAGCAGGTCATGCAAGAGTTCCCCGTGGTCATTCCCTTTCTTACAGATACACTGTTTTGAGTACTGTTGGGGGAGATCACTGTGCAGGGAAAAACAATGGGAGTCAACTTCATGGCACTGTCGGTGTTCTGAGGGGTGGAGGATAAATGACAGTGCTATAATGGGAGTGATTTAATTGTAAGATGAACGGATAGGCATTTCTGCAGCTGCAAAAGAGACTCTTACAATAGTGTCAGAAATAATGGGAACTGCAGATGCTGGAGAATCTGAGATAACAATGTGTTTTTTTTGTGCTTTTGTGCTCCTAAGATGCTGCTTGGCCTACTGTGTTCATCCAGCTCCACACTTCATTATCTCATGATAGTGTATTGTCTTCCTGATGCCAGGGTCCGGAATGTCACTAAACAGATAAGTGGATTCTGAAGCGGGAACGCAAGCAGATAGAGATCAAGGTACATGTTAGTACCAAGACATGGGTAGAGAAAGGGATGACATTCTGCAAGCAGGACTTACGGAACTAGGAAAAAGATTAATAAACAGGACACAAAAGATAGTTACACCTGGATTATTATGGTGCCATGTACTAGTGAGCACAGACCAAAGGTAAAAATGGGTAAAACCTGAAAAGGAGCAATCATGTTGCTAGGAGTGTACTATAGGACCCCCAATAGTCAAAGAGAAATGTGGCAGCAAATAAGCTGGCAAATTTCACAGAAGTGTAAAAGTAATAGGGTGGTGATAGTAGGTAGTGATTTTGAATTTTTGAATATTAACAGGAGTAGTCACAGCATGAAAGGTTTAGGGGGAGTGGAATTCTTAAAATCTATCCAGGATAGCTTTTTAATCCAGTACGTGGATGGCCCACAAAAGAGGGAATGTTCCTAAACTTTATTTTAGATGATGGAGCTGGGCAAGTGGTTGAAGTACCAATGGGGGAGCATTTTGCAGACAATAATGATAAACTACATTAGATTTACAATTATTATGGAAAAGGGCAAGAAAGTTGAAGGTCTAAACTGGGGGAAGACCAATCTTAAAAATATAGGTATGATTTCACCAAAGTCGACTAGATGCTGATATTTTTAGGCAAATCTGAATCAGAGCAGTGGGATGTATTGAAGAAGTAAATATGGAGTGTACAGGGCCAGTATTTCCTAATAAGGGTTAAGGATGGAATCAACAAATCCATCAAGTCCTGGAATTCAAGGGATATAAAGGATTAGATAAAGGGAAGAAATTAAGAGAGCAAAAAGGGGACAAAAATAGAAATTGCTGGAAAAGCTGAGCTGGTCTGGCAGCATCTGTGAAGAGAAAAGTCAGAGCTAACGTTTTGGGTTTGGTGACCCATCCTCAGAACTGATGGTAGCTGGACAAACATTGATTTATATACAGAAAATAGGGAGGGGCATGGGATAGGGAGTAAATGATAGGATAGAGCCCAGAAAGAGAAGAGCAGCTGGATAGGCAAAGGAATTGTTAATGATCTGGCTAGCAGGGTGAATAGTTGTTAATGGGGACTGTTAGTGACTAACTATAGGCAGGCTGTGTGATAACAAGGTCTGATGTGTGGGGTAGGGGGCTAGGACATAGGAGAGTTTACGCCCTAAATTTATTGAATTCAGTATTGAGTCCAGATAGCTGTAGGGTCCCTAAGTGGAAAATGAGGTGTTGTTTTTCCAGTTTACCCTGAGCTTTGCTGGAAAACTGCAGCAAGCCTGAGACAACAATATTGACCAGGGAATAGGGTGGTGTGTTAAAGTGAGATAACAAGGTTTGGAGCTGGATGAACACAGCAGGCCAAGCAGCATCTTAGGAGCAGGAAAGCTGATGTTTTGGGCCTAGATCCTTTGATAGGATAATGCAAGATTAAACAAAAGAAAATCCTAAATTATTTTACGAGTACTTTAGAGTAAAAGAGTAACTGGGAAAGTGTAAGGCCCTTTAAGGACCGTGGTGGCAATTTGTGCATGGATCCGGAGAATGCAGGTGGGGTTCTGAATGAATATTTTGTGTTGTGATCGCTAGTAAGGGAGCCAATGTGGTATAGAAGTCAGGGAGCAGAACTGTGAAACACTTAAAGAAATTTGCATAGCCGAATAGGAGATTCTGAGTGGTTTGGCAGCTTAAAAGTGGACAAGTCTCCAGGGCCACATGAAATGTGTCCCACATTATTGAATGAGACAAGGAAAGAAATAGCAGGAATGCTGGCAAGAATTCAGGGGCAGCACGGTGGCTCATTGGTTAGCAATGTTGCTTCACACTGCCAGTGACCCGGGTTCAATTTCAACCTCAGGCGACTGTCAGGGTGGAGTTTGCACATTCTCCCTGTGTCTGCATGAGTTTCCTCCAGGTGCTCCAGTTTCCTCCCACAGTCCAAAGATGTACAGGTTAGATGGATTGGCCATGCAAAATTGCCCATAGTTCCCAGAGATGTTTAGGTTAGGTGGGTTAGACGTAGGAAATACAGGGGTGGGGGGGTGCGCGGGGGCAGAGGGGAATGGGTCTGGGTGGGATGCTCTTCAGAGGGGCAGTGTGGACTTGTGGGGCCAAATGAGATAGCTAACTTCTAACACCCTTGTTCATCAGATTAGATAGTTCTCATTGTCTGTTTGCAGTGAGCTAGCATGAAACATTCACATCTCTGGAGAAACAATTGTCAAGGATTTTTTGTTTACCTTTGGAGATGTTCATTCGATTTTAACAAGGTTCCTTGGAATTTTGATCTGTAAGTACAGTTCCAGTTCAAGCTCAATGTATTGTCATGTGACCTCGAGTTATCTTGTGAGTTGAAGAAAATTAAATGGGAATATAACCTAACCAGATCAAGCTACAACACAAAAAAGAGAACTGAAAGCATTGCTAAATAATTTACTGAAACTATCAGTGCGGTGTACAATGATAAAAATAACCGGTTTGGATCTTGGGTATATAGCCAAGATCACAAGTTGTAGAAAATGATAAAAGGGCTTTGTTGCCACATTATAGCAAAGATATTTGGGAATTGAAGGTGCCACCTATAAGAAGCAACAAAAACTGACAGTTTAAACCTAATGAGTTTTGGAGAGAAACTGATAACCATTGAGTTAAATCCAAAGAAAATATTATTCAAGAGGATGGTTCAAGATTCTCAAATTGTTAAAGAAAGTGAATGCTTGTCATCTAGAATTCGAGTAGCTGCCCGAACGGTTGCAATTTTTATAATTTAGACAGAGGGAATGACTGAAAATAGCCCACTCTACAAGCAAATAAAGACAGGCTATATGAAAACCAACGGGACAGTTATATTGAATTATATAAAAGTTCATTGCAATAGACCGTTTTACTCAACAATTCTATGCTGTAAATGCTCCACACAAAACTAGATAGCATTTGAAGGAACATGTGTTCACCAGTTCTAAATCTGGGATTGGCCAGTTGGTTTCCAGAGCAATCATCTGGTCTTTCTTGTGTTCATATATCTCCCATTTCTTTTATCAAGTGACAACTACTGGAAAATGAATTGATTGAAGTCAAGAATATGTTTAGCATTTGAAATCAAAATAATCTTTTAAATTTTAATCTTCGAGAAAGAACCTTCATAATTAAAAATTCTGATACCCACATTGTCTTTTATTATGCCCAGAAAAACTTTGGTCTTCTCCCTGGCAATGATATATTGGTATTTCAGGTGAGGAGAGTGGTTGAGAAGATGGGCCCTTAATGGTAGCCTTAATTGGTACAGGAATTGACCCCCTGATGTTGGCATTGGCCTGCATAGGAAGCCAGCCATCCAGCTAACTGAGCTATATGCTGTGCAGGACATTAGTTCGGCCATTTTTGGCATACTGCATGCAATTCTGGTCTCCCTGCTACAGGAAAGATGTTGTAAAATTTGAAGGGATTCAGAAAAGATTTAATAAGACATTGCTAGAGTTGGTGGGTTTGAGTTACAGGGAGAGGCTGAATGGGCTGGGGCTACTTTCCCTGGACCATCAGAGATTTAGAAAAGACCTGAGGGGCAACTTTTTCATGCAAAGAGTGGTGCACGTATGGATTCAACTACCAGAGGAGGTGGTGGAGCCTGGTTCAATTAGAATATTTAAAAGGCATCTGGATGGGTATATGAATAGGCAGAGTTTAGGTAGCTGTGGGCCAAATGCTGGCAAATGGGACTAGATTTATTTAAGATATCTAGTTGACTTGCAAGAGTTGGACTGAAGGGTCTGTTGCTGTGCTGTATATCTGTATGACTCTATAAGTGACGTTATCATATCTTGTATCAAGGTCTTTTCAGCCTCTGCACCCAATCCAATCAACTTCATAATGAGAACCATGGCAAAATAAGTCCATCATATCTGCGCTGGGTGAATATACTAACTGTCCATTCTAATCTCACTTCACAGCCCCTGGTCTATACCTTTGCAGGTTGCAACGCTTCAGATGTAGATCCTCAATCACCAAACTGGGTGGCAAATTCCAGACATCCACCACTCTCTGGACAAGAATTCTTGCCTCATGTTCTCTCTAATCTTCTTACCAATCACCTTCAACCTGTGCCCCTGCTAATTAACCTCTTCTCTAAGGAAATCTGATTTTTCCCTCTCTTCTCAGTCTAATCCCCTCATTATTTCCTATGCCTCAATTAAGTCACTCCTCAGCCTCCTTTCTTTCAAGGGAAAACAGCCTTAGCCTGTCCAATCTTTCTACATACCTACAAGTTCAGACCCTGGCAATATTGTTGTAAATTTGCTCTGTGCCTCTGTCTGGAGCAGTTGTGTCCTTTCTGCGTGGTGACCAGAATTATACATAAAACCCAAACTGTAGCCTCACCCATGTCTCTTCTCTTTTCAGCATTGCAGCCCTGCTTTTGTATTCAATGCTTCACACAGTGATGAAAAGCATCCTGTATGCCTTCTATTCCACCCTATCTACATGTCTTGTGACCATCAGGGACATGTGGAAATGTACTCCAAAGCCTCTTACTTCCTCCATAATTTGCAATACCCTTCCATTTAATGTGTATTTCCTTCCTTTTCTTGTCCCTCACAAATTCATAGCCCCACACTTCTCTCGGCTTGCCACTGTTTGCCTATTCAAGCAAACCATTGATACCATCCTACAGTCAACAGCAATCCTCTTCACTATCAGCTACCAGCCGACTTGTTTAACATCTGCAAATTTCCCAAACAGGTCTCCCACGTGTAAACCTAAATCATTAAATTATGCCACAATAGCAAGGGATTAAAGTAAACTGAGTCCTGTGGTGCACACTGGAAACCACTTATCACCCTGTAAAAACATGTCAACCCCTTACCCTTTTTTTATCGCTGAACCAATTTTGGATCCAAACTGTCTCATTCTTCTGTATTCCATGGACTTTAATTCTTCTTAACAGTCTTTCACATGGGACCTTGTCAAATGCCTAAGACAAATATAGACATTATCCACTGCATTACCCTCACAAATCCTCCCTGTTACTTCCTCACAACTTTCAATTAAATAAGACACAACCTTTGTTTTAAAAGAACATGCTGAATAACCTGATTAATCCATGCTTTTCCTGACAGCAGTTAATGCTATCTCTCAATTTTGATGCCAGTAATCTGCCCACAACTGAAAACAGATTAGCTGACCTATAATTATTTGGCCTACCCCTTGTACATTTTTGAATAATGGTACAATGTTTGCGAGCTCCAATCCTCTGGTACCTGAAGACTGAAAATGATCACAGAGTATACCTCTTCTTTCTTCTTGTGGCATCCTTTAACAGTGTAAAATTTTGATTTCAGATTCTTGCATGGCCTCACCCTTCCCTGCACCTGTAAACTCCTAAAGCTCTGGGTGTCTTTGAGATCACTACACTGCTGTAATTCTGAGTTTTTGTTCATCCTGGATTTTAATTGCTGCACCATTGGAAGCCATCCTTCAGCCACCTAGGTCTCATAGCTGTGTAATTCCAATACACCCCTGGTTTTCTCTTTCTCTTTTTCTCTCTCTCTCTCTCTCTCTCTCTTCCCCCCCGCCTCTCCCTCCCTCCCTCTGTGCCTCTCTCCCTCTTTCCCAACCCCCCACCCCCCAGCTCCACCTTTTTGGACACTTCTCCAATAAGCTATTCATCATTTGTCCTAATATCTTCTCTGGCATATTGTAAATAATGTTTGCTAACAGTCCTGTCTAATGCCTTGAGGCATTTAGCTACATTTAAAGGTGCTACAGAATTGCACATCATGGTTCAACTGCTTCAATACAACACTTTGTGTTATCAAATATTTGATTCTAGAGCAGATGTTAAAACTATCACAGTTCAAGTTTTTTGCACTTTTTTGTGAGAGAAGTATTACCTCATATTCTCACTGAATTGCACTACAGGAATACTTAGCAGATAAGAATAATTATACCTGTAATTGTACGGCTGTTCAGTTAAGATAAACTTTCCAAGATTTGCTTGATGTTTTATATTTTTCCTTTGTGGAAATATCTTTGCATAATAATATTAGATTCATTTATTTAATATTTTAAAATGGAGGAGGAGAGGAAAAGCCCTTCAATATCTGACTGGTTCTACAAATATGTTTAGCTGTTGTGACATGGAACTGTAACCTATATACAAGTCAAGACACTGTCTGACCAGTAGTCCAGAGATAATGGCCATATTTTAAAGAAATGTATTCTCTGAATACTGTATCCTGTCTTCATTTGTCATAAACCTGCTGTGGAACCTGTGATGTATAGCACTGTCATTACAGATGTATTGTTAGAGGCTTTCCACAAGGTTCTTCATGCACTGCAATTAATTTATTGCAGTAAACAATATGTATTGCTCTCACTGCAGCAAAGTGGATTTTTTTTAATGAGGTGAATGTTATTACTGCAATAAATCAGTGCAAACTTGTAATGTATAATTCAATGTGTGTATTCCCACTGTTACCTCACTGAATAAGCCAACAGTGCATCAATGTCAGCCCAGAGCTTAAAAATGCTCCAGACTGTTCTCCCACTTAGTATCTGAATATGTTTTTTTAATTTGCTTATAAATAAATACAATTTAAGATGCAATGAGAATGCTGCATTACATGCTTAATTTTTAAATTGCATTATACCCCTTCAGCAGTAAAAAAAATGTAGTTTATTTAGTACCCGTAAAGCGTGTTGTTCCCAAACATTTGTGCACGCTTGCCTTTTAAAAATGAGCTAAAATCAATCCAAATTAGTTTTAGCTGTATGTTCCTAAGGAATAGACTAATTCAAATTGATCCACTTGAAATTCAGTTGCACTTTCCCAATCAATTAAACTGGTATGCACTTACCACAACTCATAAGTAGATTCTATAAAATCTGTGTACATTCATAACAGCATACGTGAAATGATTTCAGTACAAGTGATCTCAGTTATGCCAGGTTAGATACGTATGCAAACAAACTGTTTCTAGGATTGAATTTCTAATCTTGGAGAAAACTGTGATTATGCTTTCAGAATACTTGCCTTTGTGACTGACATAACTAGTGTTGTATTCTGTTAGAAGGTAACATGTACTAACTGTCTCTATGATTATAGTTGCCACTGTTTAGCTGTCTGGTAACCTCGGAAAATATGTCTTTCCAATAAACCAAGTTATTCACTGAGCAGAAAGGACCTTTGTAAGCAGTTAAGCTGCTGCATTTAGGTAAGACAGCTTTTGCTGTCTCTGGAAGTACAAGCTTGAATTTCTATTAAATGGAGCATAATTTTGAAGTTCTTTTTAAAATTGTGATTTAACATTGATAAATTTATTGTTTCCATTCTTAATGTGCTCTGACTAACTAGGAATCTATCTCCATGGCGTGCTTTATTGTGCACAAATTAGTTGTATATCTACTGCCAAGCCAACCCACTGAAGGCCCTGATTGATGAAAGCCTCGTTGTTGCCCAGGACTGGAGTTCCGATGTTAATCTGCTGACTGAGGAATCAGTGCAGTGACTACAAAAGGAAGACAAGAAACCAGAGCAAATAAGAATGAAAACATCTCCAGCTGTTCTTTATGTATATGTTAATGATTTTACTACAAATAGTGAACAATTTTTTTCGTAATTGTAGAAGCTCCTTATTAAGGGGTTACATTATTACCATTGATTTTGCGATGTATATAATCTGCATCAGAAACATAAGGTTGGATTGTTGGGGGTATTCCAGTCTGTGGCTAATATAATATACAAAACTAATTGTCAATCAAGAGAGGTGAGGTGGAATTTTTTCCTCTTAGGTACAGGTCGTTCCACCTCGGTGAACAGTGGATCAGTTAGTAGCTAGCAGCTCTTCCCTGGTGGCCACTACTGGATACTCCAACAAACCAACGAGGATATGAGCTACGTTGGATCCAGTCCATCAGCTAAATTAGAAGTCTCCCTGTTAACCAGACAGGCAGGTCCTGGCAAGAGTTATGAGATCCTGAAGGAAGTTGCACTCCAAGGTGATCCCTGCCCACAATTGTGCAGGGAAAGCTACTGGACTAGACACTTGAAGTGGGCTTTTCCAGTGAAGGGATAAGCTCTTTAGTGGGAATTGATTGCCTACTAAGTAGATTCAAATGGTCTGTTGACTGGTGAGCCATTTATTGCCACTCCACTTCTGGTAAAATTACGAAAGGTGCAGGGATAGTAGATAGGCAGTTAGCAAGCTGAATTTTACGCAGCCTTCCTGCTCTAAAACTGGATCAGAGAGGAATTTAAAATCCGTCCCAGAGACTGAATTACCATAATCAAGTATAATAAAACTAAAATAATAATTTGCATTGCAGGCAGCATTTTTATCGACAATATATTTATTAATAGTTTCAGTCAATATTAGAATTATAATGATTATTTTGCAACATAAGTGATCGATTTGTACTGATTTTAATTAGAGTGGAATGACGTTTCTTTTGATATAAGTAAAGTAAACCACCAGACAAGAAAATTAAATTTCGCTGATCCTGTAAATATTTGCATAACCCTTTCATCACCCACACAAAGGAAAAGTATCAAGGAGCTTGGTGATCTGAAATAAAAACACACAATGATGGAGTTATTCGGTGGTTGAACAGCATCTATGAAGGAGGAAACAAAGTTAACATTTCAGACTGATAACCTTTCATTAGAACTGACAGAAGTTAGAGGTTTAACAGATTTTTAGCAAGTACGGAGAGGGGAATAGTGGGAATAAAGAGAAGAAACAACCAAGTGAGAGTCTGTGATTATTGGAAGGCAATAAGATCGATGGTGCAATGCAGAATGACATGATAATAAAGCAATTGAAGAGGCAAAAGGTGGATGTAGAGGATGTGTAAACGTGAACAACTTCAAGCATTGCCAGGAACTGATACAATAGAGATAGAGAATAGGAACACCCTTGTGTCAGATAAATGAGTTCTGATGGGTTTTGGCGAGGGTAGAGGTAGCATTGATGTCACAAGATGACACAGTTGCTACAAGACAGTAATTAAGGTGAGAATGCTACATCATAGACCAAAGCATATATAAGAGGAATGCTCTCACCCTTCAGAATTTGCTCAAAGGTGCAAGACCTGGTGATATGTCAAGAGGTCTCTCCCTAATGCTGATACAATGAAAGAACAGTAAGGAAGTTATCCTTAGTTGGCCAATTAAGTAGCTCAGTGTCCTTGTGCAGTTGGGCTTGTCATCTGACAACTTTTGCACAGCTGACAAAATAGAATGCTGATGGGAACTCGCCAGACATGTCATATGTTGCCTTCCCACATCATTTTGCCAGCTACATTATCTGCACCATTCCAAAGGTTCTATAAAATTTTGACCAAACTAATATTTTGCTGCTAAAATGCTGGCCTGTTTTAAAGGTTAGGAAGTTTCTAACATGGACAGTAGTTTAGTTCATTGAAATGTTAATTGCTGTTCAGATTAAGAATCTGGACCATAGCTTTGTTTGAGGGAAATTAATTAAGATCCTGCAGATATTATGACTCCTGGACATGTTCTTCTTGCACTGAAAATGACTGTCCCTTGCTTTGTTGCAAATGCTTTGAACAGAAATTTGCAGAGGGTACTATAGAAGGGACTTGCACGTGTCATGAAATGCTCATATTTTAGTAGGTTTCGCATACAGTCATTCACTGTAAATTTGACTTTATTAAAGTCAGCAGTGATAATACCATTGAATATCAAGGGGAGATACATATATTCTGTCTTGTTGGAGATAATTATTGCCTAGAAATTGTATGCCATGTTTATCAGGTCAAACCTGAATGTTGCCAAATCTTGCTGAATTTGGGTATTGCCTGCTTCAATGCTGAACATTAGGCAATCAACATCCCTACTTCTGACCTTATTATTGAAGGATTGTATTGATGAAGCGGCTAGAGATGGTTGGACTCAGAGTTGTAGAGAGGTACAACATGGAAACAGACCCTTTGGTCCAACTCATCCTTGCCAACCAGATATCTTAAATAAAACTTGTCCCATTTGCCAGCATTTGGGCCATATCCCTCTAAACCCTTCCTATTCATGTACCTATCCAGATGCCTTTTAAATGTTGTAAGTGTAACAGCCTCCACCACTTCCTGTGGCAGCTCATCCATACATGCACCACCCTCTGTGTGAACAAGTTACTCCTTATGTCTCTTTTAAACTTTTCTCCTTTCAACTTAAACCTATGCCCACTAGTTTTGGACTTCCCTAACCCAGGGAAAAGACCTTGTCTGTTTATCCTATTCATACCCCTCATGATTTTATAAACCTCTAAAAGGTCACCTCTCAGCCTCTGAAGGTCCAGGAAAAGTAGCCCCAGCCTCTATGTATAGCTCAAACCCTCCAACCCTGGCAACATCCTTGTAAATCTGATCTGAACTCTTCCAAGTTTCACAACATCCTTCCTGTAGCAAGGAGACCAGAATTGCATGGAGTATTCCAAAAGTGGCCTGAGCAATGTTCTGTACAGCCACAACATGACCTCCCAATTCCTATACTCAATGCACTGACCAAGAAAGGCACGCATACCAAACACCACCTTCACCATCCTATCTACCTGCAACTCCACTTTTAAGGAACCGCAAACCTGCACTCTGAGGTCTCTTTGTTCGGCAACACTCCTCAGGATCTTACCATTAAGTGTATAAGTCCTTCCCTGATTTGCCTTTCCAAAATGCAGCACCTGACGACTTAGGACACAATCTTGAGGAACTCTTACAGTAATCTTGGGATGATTGCAGCTTGGGATGATTAACTCAATCAAGCAAACCATATTTGTTTGTGCTAGGTGCAATTCCAACCATCGGAATGCTTCTCCTCATACCGATTGACTTCACTTTTGCTAGAGCTTTCTTGAAGCTACCTTCCATCAAATGCTACTGTGATGTCACGGGTGTTTTATTTAAATATGTTGTATTTATTTAGTATTTGCTGGTGAACTGTATGCATATTTATAACCATAGACACAGAAAATGGTCATTCCAGGCAGAGATTTTCCCAGCCACTCTTTCTTCCACCCAACCTGGCTACAATTTTACAGAGGACAGTCAAGGCTATGGTTGTATCCAACATTGCCTCAACTGAGATCTCTAAATGACCAATTATTGACTATGCAATGGCTACTTCTCTCCTAGTCACAAGTGTCACAATTTAAAAATAAGTGGTTGCCCATTTGAGACAGAGATGCATTGTGGCCCTTTGGAACTTCCTGCCTCATAAGACAGTGGATGTAGGATATTTAAATATTTTTAAAGCTGAGGTTGATAGATGCTTGATTAAAAAGAGAATAAAAGATTATCAGGTGTGTGCAGGAATTTAGGGTTGATGTTAAAATCAGGTTAGCCATGATTCTACTGATAGCAGAGTGAAGCCATGTTTGATTTGATTCATTATTGTCACAAGTACCGAGGTACAGTGAAAAGTTTTGTTTTGCATGCAGTATAGGCAGATCATACCATAAAAAGGTCATAGAGGGATAGAACAGAGCGAGGAGTTCAAAGTTACTGCTGCAAAGAAGGTACACAAAAAGCAAGATCAGCATTAGATTTGAAATCTGAGAGGTCGATTCAGAAGTCTAATAGCAGGGAACTGGAAGGACCGAGTGGATTAATTTTGATCCTTGTTGATATGTTGGTAATTTTTGTGCCTGGCAAGAGTCACTACTTCAGGGCTGAATGCAACGCACGGCTCCACATGATGTCTGTTCACTAAGGAATGCATCTGCATACACATGTGCATACACCATGTACAAAGTCAGCAACACACACCTTCTCAATTGAAATTCTTTTATTCTTCAGACCTGAGTTCTCCACCCCGTTCTGAAACACCAGTAGTTATTTTGTTGTGGACAAATTGTCCAAAAGCCCTCAGAGATGGGTTTCTATCTCAGTAGGTGGAGAATTCCTAGTTCAAGCAAATGAACACTCCTCAAAGGGCAGAACTAGTGAGATCAGTGAGGATTCATTCCTCAGGGAAATGGGGAGGAAACTCCGTGATCTGAAAATTAGTCTTCTCTGAGTTTAATTGTTCAGTGAGCAATGTTCACAGATTTAATATGTTTATCAGGTTATAGTTCAGAAACAATTAATATTTTATGAATATTTGTAGCCAACTGTAACACCAAAAACATTATGCCTCTTCCTACACTGTTCTAGTGTATTATAATACCTTGGGAGAATGGTATTAGGAGATTCCATCTGACATGGTGTTGAAAGTGATCTCCTAGTTTGTAATTTAGTTAAATATTTGAGTACTGGTCAACTCCTCAAAAAGGAGTTTCATGTTTATGGTGATTTCTGAAAGTAAATCTGTTGCAACTTTGAGTCTGTCTTTAGACTCAATTTGCACTCTCACCAGTGCCCTGTATAAGCTTCAAAGATCACATCTATAATACTGTGCACAGTTTTGGTTGCCTTGTTTAAGGAAGGATGTAAATACATTGAAAGCACATTCAGAGAAGGTTTACTATGCTAAATCCTGTAATTAGAAGGTTTCTTATGAGGAGAGATTGGACAACTTAAGCTTCAATCAGCTGAAGCTCAAAATAGTAAGAGGCAACTGATTGAAAAATATAAGATCCTGAGGGGTGTTGACAGCATAGATATGGTGAAAATGTCTTCTGTTGTGGGAGAATCTAGACAAGAAGTCATTGTTTAAAAATCAGGTATTACCCACTTAAAACCGAGATTAGGGTATTTCTCTTCTTTCATCGGGCTGAGAGACTTAGGAATTTTCTTCCTCAAAAATGGTGGAAAAAGAATCCTTGAATGTTTTAAGGAAAAGATAGATGAATCCTTGTTAAGCAAGGGGAAGAAAGACTATTAGGAGTAAACAGAAATGTGGACTTGATGTTAAAGTTAGATCAGCTAAGAAAGTGAAAGGCGGAGCAGACCCAAGTGATAAAATGGCTTACTCTACTTGCAGTTCACATGTTATTATGGCTCCTGGTCTGTAGTTGAAAGAAAACAGTAAGATAGAAACAAGGGGCAAAGGAAAGCAACCTCAGCCCTTACCAATTTGCCAGCTATTAGGATTCTCACAAGACTTTTTGATAATTTCCTTCATAACAGGTTGATGGGCAAAATTAAAGCCCATGGGATAGGGGTAATATATTAACATAGGTTGAGAATTGATTAACAGACAGGAAACAGCAAGTGAGAATGGTGGTCGAGAATGCCCTTGACCACGTCTCCTGCATTTTCCGCAACACACCCCTCACACCCCGCCCCCGCCCCCGCTACAACCACCCAAAGAGGATCCCCCTCGTTCTCGCACACCACGCCACCAACCTCCGGATACAACGCATCATCCTCCGACACTTCCACCATCTACAATCCGACCCTACCACCCAAGACATTTTTCCATCCCCACCCTTGTCTGCTTTCCGGAGAGACCACTTTCTCCGTGACTCCCTTGTTCGCTCCTCACTGCCCTCCAACCCCACCACACCCGGCACCTTCCCCTGCAACCGCAGGAAATGCTACACTCGCCCCCACACCTCCTCCCTCACCCCTATCCCAAACCCCAAGATGACTTTCCATATTAAGCAGAGGTTCACCTGCACATCTGCCAATGTGGTATACTGAATCCATTGTACCCGGTGTGGCCTCCTCTACATTGGGGAAACCAAGCGGAGGCTTGGGGACCACTTTGCAGAACACCTCCGCTCGGTTCACAATAAACAAGTGCACCTCCCAGTCACGAACCATTCCCCCTCCCATTCTTTAGATGACATGTCCATCATGGGCCTCCTGCAGTGCCACAATGATGCCACCCGAAGGTTGCAGGAACAGCAACTCATATTCCGCTTGGGAACCCTGCAGCCCAATGGTATCAATGTGGACTTCACCAGCTTCAAAATCTCCCCTTCCCCCACCGCATCCCAAAACCAGCCCAGTTCGTCCCCTCCCCCCACAGCATCACACAACCAGCCCAGCGCTTCCCCTCCCCCCACTCAATCCCAAAACCAGCCCAGCCTGTCTCTGCCTCCCTAACCTGTTCTTCCTCTCACCCATCCCTTCCTCGCACCCCAAGCCGCACCTCCATTTCCTACCTACTAATCTCATCCCACCTCCTTGACCTGTCCGTCTTCCCTGGACTGACCTATCCCCTCCCTACCTCCCCACCTATACTCTCCTCTCCACCTATCTTCTTTTCTCTTCATCTTCGGTCCACCTCCCCCTCTCTCCCTATTTATTCCAGAACCCTCACCCCATTCCCCTCTGTGATGAAGGGTCTAGGCCTGAAACGTCAGCTTTTGTGCTCCTGAGATGCTGCTTGGACTGCTGTGTTCATCCAGCTTCACACTTTATTATAGTGAGAATGAATGTGTCTTTTTTTCTAGAGGGTTACTGCAAAGTTCAGTGTTCGGGTCCCCACTATTCAAAATATGAATAAGTTATCAAGATGAGAGAATCAAATGCAACATTTTCAAGTTTGCTGACAGCACAAAACTGAGGGAGGATTTTGAGTTGTGAGGAGGATGCAATGACAGTATAGGGTGATTAAGATAAGCTGAGTAGGCTCAAATGGCCTACCGTTGCTTCTGGTTTCTGTATGTTAACTACATTTAAGTAAGCCAGGTATGTATGTGGTTTAGCAAGCTGTCTTTAAAGTGCCACACTCAGTAAGTTATGTTTCTGAAACGTAGTTCCCTAAATATGCAGCCAGAAGGTGCAAGATACCTGTATTCAACTCGCACATAGAACATAGAACACTACAGCGCAGTACAGGCCCTTCGGCCCTCGATGTTGCGTTGACCTGTGAAACCAATCTGAAGCCCATCTAACCTACTCTGTTCCATTATCATTCATATGTTTATCCAATGACCATTTAAATGCCCTTAAAATGGCGAGTCTACTACTGTTGCAGGCAGGGCATTCCACGCCCTTACTACTCTCTGAGTAAAGAACCTACTTCTAACATCTGTCCTATATCTATCACCCCTCAATTTAAAGCTATGTCCCCTTGTGCTAGCCATCTCCACCCCAGGAAAAGGGCTCTCACTTCCACCCTGTCTAATCCTCTAATCATCTTGTATGTCTCTATTAAGTCACTTCTTAACCTTCTCTCTAACGAAAACAGTCCCTCAGCCTTTCCTCATAAGACCTTCCCTCCATACCAGGCAACATCTTGGTAAGTCTTCTCTGCACCCTTTCCAATGTTTCCACATCCTTCCTATAATGCGGCGACCAGAACTGTACGCAATACTCCAGGTGCGGCCGCACCAGAGTTTTGTACAGCTGCAACATGACCTCGTAGCTCCGAAACGCAATCCCTCTACCAATAAAACCTAACACACCATACTCCTGCTTAACAACCCTATCAACCTGGGTGGCAACTGTCAGGGATCTATGCACATGGACACCGAGATCTCTCTGCTCATCCACACTACCAAGAATCTTACCGTTAGCCCTGTCCGCTGGATTCCTGTTACTCCTTCCAAAGTGAATCACCTCACACTTTTCCACATTAACCTCCATTTGCCCCCTCTTAGCCCAGGTCTGCAGCTTATCTATGTCCCTCTGTAACCTGCAACATTCTTCCGCACTATCTGCAACTCCACCGACTTTAGTGTCACCTGCAAATTTACTAATCCATCCTTCTTTGCCCTCATCCAGGTCATTTATAAAGATGACAAACAGCAGTGGCCCCAAAACAGATCCTTGTGGTTTACCACAAGCAACTGAACTCCAGGATGAACATTTCCTGTCAACAACCACCCTCTGTCTTCTTACAGCTAGCCAATTTCTGTTCCAAACCACTAAATCACCCTCAATCCCATGCCTCTGTATTTTCTGCAATTGCCTACCATGGGGAACCTTATCAAATGCTTTACTGAAATCCATATACACCACATCAACCGCTTTACCCTCACCCACCTGTTTGGTATTCCTGCTGTCACCACCCTACCCTCAGTTACTTCCTTGGCGACCAAAACTTCCCAATTCAGTTGTTCCTGTTTCCCATTTGCACCCTTTTACAAAGCCTTCGGTTATGTGATGTTTGTGCATCGCCAGTGAGCTTTGTGCTTCAGTCACTAGCGCACCTGCTCGTTGAAGATGCAATCCAAAGCCTAGTAACAGGGGTGCACCATGTCCAACCATTCGCCATGCATGAATTTCTAAAGGAAAGGTATGCCAAAAAAGGAAGTTCATTTTGTTCATGTTTTGTTCATGCATAATGCCACAGAGATTCAATAATGCTTTCAAAATTTAGCTGTTGGCAACCCTTTTAGATCTAAATCTATATTTTTACAGATCCATACCTGTATTACGTAATGTGTTAAATGAATATAATAAAGTACTGCTGGAGAGCTGAAATTTGAAAAATCTTGTAGAAAAGTTCGTTATAAATTCTTGTCCTGTCCCCCAACTCCCCAGTGTATCATACAATAATTCTTGAATAATTCCAAAGTTTTAGTCTCCATTAACCCACTCTTAATTCCAGCTTTTGTGTTTTTTATGAAATACCACCTGGCATTAGACCTGAGCTCCCCTTTGGTCAATTTATTCAATATCCCTTGCCCAGTTATCATGCTGTATTGGCTTGGCCCTTTGTCTTCTACTTAATACCTTGGATCCCTTTGTAGCCACCACCTTTAGACACCCTTTCTCATAATTTAGTGTTTTGAAAATAGGAATCAGACTTGCAACCCTTGTCTGTTATTTCCAAGGTTTAGGTATTTCACTTGTGCCTCAGTGATCATAAGCTAGGTGCTCATTACATAGAGCAGAATAGAGATGGCTGTTGGACTAAGATCTGGTGTGGGCAGTCAGACCAGAGCAGAACGGGGATGGCTGTTGGGCTGAGATCGGGTGTGGGCAGTCAGACTACGTGTGGAGGCTCTGCATTGAGCTGCTACACTAATGTCTATTTAAAATTTCCTACCTTACTGTAACGTTAGCCCTTTAATATTCTTATTTTTAACTTATTTTTCATATCTATAAGTAATGCAACTACGTCTATTCTTCTGCTGTATCCAAGAATTGTACCTAACATGTCGCCACAAGAAGGCAGACATTGGAAAAGTTTTTCACTGTACTCCTACAATGAAGTACACATGACAATAAAAGAATATTGTAATGTATTTTTTACAGTCTGTAGGAATTTTTATATACAAAATAATTATCAAATTGTGCGTTTTGTTCACAAAATTCCCACGAGCATGATACTTAAAACTTGAGTCATTTGACCAAAAGTAATCTTTAGTTCAGGCATTTGTCGACAGAGGGATAATAGAACTCAGTGCAGTAATGGACAAATTAACATTTTGATGTAATCTTTGCATTTCTTCTTTCCATTTCAAACCATTTTTCTTTTTTTTCCCTTTAGCCAATTGGAGCACTTAACCCAAAGAGAGCAGCTTTTTTTTCAGAGCGTCATGAAAGCTGGGAAGATGATCAGGTTCCTCCTTTCCACTATGGGACTCATTATTCAACCAGTAGCTTCACTCTTGCATGGTTGTTAAGAATTGTAAGTACAATAACTGTAAAATTTAAAGCTGTTTCATCCAGTCAGTGTGCTAATGTGTCTCTTCCATTGAAAAAGCCCTCGCAATTGTCCCTTGATTAAGGCTGAATAATACAGCACAAGGCAGGCATAAATCTTGCACATAAACTGGAATATTTAGCCTAAATTCCGATAATAACTGGTACTTAATTTTTTTTTCCAAATCAGAATATATTTTAAAGTAATTTAAAATTCAATTTTGTTGCTTCACTTTAGTATATATTTTGCATAATTAGGTGATAATTTGACAACACTGAACATAAAATACAACCATAAAATGATTTACTGTTAATAAGCTATTTATGATGTAAAGCTTCAATGTAGAAAGAAAAATGTAAAAAACAGCATTCTTCTGTTGCACTCAGCTGTGTTTGCATTAGGCCATATTTTTATTCACCATGTTGGACCTAAATATTGCTGATTGCTGATTGCAAGTCAGCTTGCCTGTTGTTGAGTAACGCTGTAAGAGCCTAACCCCTCTGTTACATTCTTAACTCAACATACACATTGATTTAATGTACATAGCTAAAAATACTGGAAATATGTGCAAGTCAGACAGCATCTATTCAGAGGAAAGACAGCATATTGACATTTTGGATATGTTTTTCTTCGTTAGTATTCTTCTGATTTTCATTTTTGATTTTGTTTCATATTTCCAGTGTTTGCAACTTTTATGTTTTTTGCATTTATTATACAGTTCATTGTTTTTAATAACTGAATGCTATTCCTCAGTTCCCATTGTTTTGAGCACTGGTAATCCTCAAACATTTAAAAAGTCAATTATTATAACATGAATAATAATTTAATTTTCAGCACATTTCATAGATACAATTCCAACCCAACCCCACATCAATATGTAGATCCTAGTTATCATTTTACACCTCGCCCATGTACCCATTAATGTATTAACCTAAACACCAAGTGTCAACTAAATTCACATAATTATTTTGTAATGCATTACAGCTGAGCCTGCTCCTGACCTCACTGAATGTTCATGTAGGCACAGTGATCAGGAGTAAGAATACTTGCTGATATTTTTCCACCTCTCTGTGTTCTTGTTCCTACCCCCAGATAAGAAGGAGTCACTGCTGGTAATGTGAAAAAGAGGGAATAAAAGAAAATGCAGAATGGGATAGAAAAAAAGAAAATAAAACATTAAGAAAGGATTAGGCAAAAAAAAATGAGTAAAGAAAGGAAGGGTGAATGAGAGATGGGGAAGTGAAAATTAGCCAAAGGTAGAAAGACAGACTGAGAGATGGAGGAAGATTAAGCAGGAAAAGAGGGAATGGAAGATGTGGAACATGTTGGAAGAGTAAGAAAGGGCAAATGAGAGGGAAGGATAGAATTAGACTGTAGGCGAGTAGGCAGTGAAAATATTTTATTATGAAGAAAGAAATAACATGAGGAAGGAAAGAGAATCTGTGGGACAGGGCAAATGCTGAGCTAAATAATTTTATTCTTCCACACTTCATGATTTCTTTACAAATGTATGGCTGTTGTTATGTCACTCAACAATTCATATTTAATTTATAAGTAGACAGATAGGAATCACTCTAAACTATGCAGTTATGCATATTCTTTTTTGTATTCACTTTGTTTGAATTCCCACTGTCCATCTGTAATTCCTGTTTCCTGCATCTTCTATCATTATGTAACAGTATGGTTTTATTTGACATAAACTAAATTACTGTTGGACAGTACCAATCTGGGCATGAAATTCCTTCCAACCCAAACTCCCTGATAGGCTGTATAAATTCCCAAAAACATCATATAGGTTTTGCAAGTTGCCAGGGCATCTACTAATTGAAGCCGTATTTTTTAGAGCAATTAAAAATATCACAATGCCAGTTCTGACAAAAAGTCAAATTTGTTACTTTCTTTCCATAAGCCGCCTATTCTGCTGAGTAGTTCCAATTTTTTTTTGTTTTATGATACATTCTGTGATATCTTGTATAAATATAGTCCCAGCCAATCAGTTTTCAGAATAACAAAAAAGTCACTAAATCTAGAATATACAAAGCAGGAAGAAGAACTTTTTTCTAAATATATTTTTAGACGTCTTACTAAACTGATTGTAAGAACACTCAGTTATTTCAACTGCAAAAATGCGAATATTGTTTGTAGAACAATCAGACCCATTTAAAAATGACTCAGTTAAACAAATTCAGAAGTCTGTCTTGAGGTCAAAGTGTTGAAGGAGATATGTAAACTGTGGCAGGTTACCATAATCTTACCTCCAATTCTGTCAAAACTCCATGAATGTCAGATATTGTCTATTCCATAACGGACTACAAATGCTTGTTTAGTTATAAATGCTAAATGGTCTTTTCCTCAATCTCTCACTGTGCAGGAGCCATTTACTACCTTCTTTCTGAACCTGCAAGGAGGAAAATTTGATCATGCTGATAGAACATTTTCAGCAGTGTCTAGAGCATGGCGCAACTGTCAACGTGACACCTCTGACGTAAAGGTATTTAAAATTGTTTATTGTTGTACTGAACAATGTTGTCAATGACTCTAAAAGTAGATTTATCACTTAGTTTGCCGTATCCCATGAAATGGTGAACTTTTGAAACTTTGTGGCCTCATTTAGGATGGCATGGTGGCTCAGTGGTTAGCAATGTTGCCTCATAACACTAGGGACTCAGGTTTGATTCCACCCTCAGGCAACTGTCTGTGTGGAGTTTGCACATTCTCCCCGGCTGCTTGGGGTTCCTCTGGGTGCTCCAGTTTCCTCCCACAGTCCAAAGATGTGCAGGCTAGGTGGACTGGCCATGCTAAATTGTCTGTGGTGTTCAGGGAAGTGTAGGTGGGTTATAGGAGGATGGGTCTGGCTGGATGCTCTGAGAGTCACTGTGGACTTGTTGGGCCGAAGGGCCTGTTTCCACACTGTAGGGGTTCTATATTCAATATAAAAGATTCAAGTCTAAGTGGACATCTTCACCTTTGAATATACTTGGTCATAGTTGTCAGAATATGTACAGAGAAGTAATTTCCGCTTTTGTTATGATTTTTTACGCTTCTGAACTTTTACCGTTCCGTACGTATGAATTTCTACCTTAACCCCAAGGTTTGCTTTATTCCTCATATATTGGTTGCCATTCACTGTGGCCAGAGTAGCTACATGTTTATGGTGACAGTGTCAATGTTGTGACTGTTGCCATTGTGTCTGATTTACTACCTTGGGTGAGCTCAAACTTTTCCAAAATAAACATAAGCCAACCTAGTCACTTTTCAGTCCTTGCTTGCAATTCTATAAATTGTCATTCTCTCCTCCTGACTATGCTAACTACAGGAGTGAATAATCTCCTTGTCTTGCTAGCCACTGGATTAAATTTTCAAGGTCCACGCTCCGTCCATGACCAAGAATGCATAATTACATTGTTATAATATCATGCTCTTCCACTCTCATGCTTTCATCACCACCAACTCTCAACCTCTTATGTATTTTCTTCACTGAATAGATTTTAACTCACGTGGACATCTGCCATCCACATCTCATCTTCTGCTGCGTCTTGTTTATACATCACTGCTGTCTTCACAACCTTCCACTGATTTCCTATATTCTATGAAGTTATGAAGAAGAGTCATACTGGACTCAACATATTAACACTGTTTATCTCTCCACAGATGCTGCCAACATTTTCTGTTTTTGTTGAGTCTGGTGTAATTAATTACCTAATAGGTCTCACACACCTTTCACTATAAAATTAAAATACAATGACCAACGAAAGATCACAGGTTGTTCAGCCCAATTTTCTTTTAATATTATTGGTGTTGTAGTGACTGAAAATTACTTAGGAAATGTAGTATTAAGGGGATGAGAATATATCATACTTCATTTGTATTTAAGTGATGTTTATGTGACAAGTAACTTGATAGAAGCATGGACACAGTTACTGGCAGTTGAAAATCTGTATGATGAGAGAAAAAATACGGACCAGGATATTTAGGTGCCTCCAGTGTCAGGATCAGAGGTGGACAATGGTAAAGATAGTGCTGGTGATGAGCATGTCAGATTCCTGTTAGCATTTTCCTGTAGGCTAGCTGGTTTTATCAGAATGGGAGTGTTGGGCCTTGGAAAAATGCTTGACTTGGGAGGGAGATTAATTAAAGTTATCATTGATGGTTTGTTGAGGGCCAGTTTGTGATTTGGGTGGGGATGTCTGTGCTGCACGCAGAGTCAAAAGCAGAACATGCACACTGAAACAGCAACAGTGTAGAGAGTCAGTTGAAGATACAGGTGCCGTGTCGTGCGCAGAGATTGTTGGGACAAACTTCTGTACGAGCTCATGTACTATCGGAGTTCATCACTATTCTGGCATCGAGTGACATAAAAGATAGGATTCAAACTTACTGATAATATAGAGAGTTCAACTGAGCTTAAAGATAATAGCTCATAATGGAAGAACTGTTCTCAGATTTTGTGCAAAATTCTTGGTGAAAAAAGCAGAGCCCTGGACTCTGAGGAGAGCAGAGCAGAAGGAGAGGCTAAGATAACCTTAGTATAGGCACCTGACAAAAGAAGTAGAGAGATAAGGTGATGCTGGCCTCTTTGACCATTCCCAATCATTTACATACAAAACCACAAGTATCAGTTCTGACAAGATCCAACAGTGCTAAGACTTCAAATTTTTTGAGGGACTGGTAAGTATCCCGGATCTGTATCTATCACATGTTCAGATGTGCATGTTCCCTGAAGACTCTGCTGCGCCAACTAGAGTTTGATATCTAGGGGCCTGTCATGAGGGCCTTCCACTATGCTCACCTTGCCTAAACAAAGAAAACTGTTGAACCTTTTCTGGCACAGTGGGCAGTTTGCCTGAACACAGCTCTTCTGCTGTTGATCACAGCAACCTCCAGCCATGCCAGCATTGGTCTGGATGGTGTCCTTTTGTCACCATCTAGAAAGAGTGACTCCCGCTGTGACTCCAGGAAAATCTCCATTTTGAGTCAGAGAAGTGAGGAACATCCTGGCCTGTGTGTTAGACAGCTGCCTTTCTTGTTTGATCATCAGTGCATACATTTTCTCATTCAAATCACAGCCATAGTGTTTTTAAATGCACACTTGTATAGTCTCACCTTAATCTCCAACTAACAACCAGATTGGTTGCCTCCTCAACGCATCCATTTCATTTGAAATCAGTGGTTACAACTACTTCCCAATAGGTGAAGGAGGGAGAATGAGTGGCTTTGGGACCCCTAAATTGTCCCATTATCAGTTCCTGATCCAAAAGGGAAGATCAAACCCATGAGATTCAAATCTGAATTTGCCCCACAAATGATTCTGAACTAAGATTTTGGATGTGAGTTTGCTCGCTGAGCTGGAAGGTTCATTTTCAGACGTTTCGTCACCATTCTAGGTAACATCATCAGTGAGCCTCCGACGAAGCGCTGGTGTTATGTCCTGCTTTCTATTTATCTGGTTAGGTTTCCTTGGGTTGGTGATGTCATTTCCTGTTCTTTTTCTCAGGGGATGGTAGATTGGCTCCAAATCAATGTGTTTGTTGATGGAGTTCCTGTTGGAATGCCATGCTTCTAGGAATTCTTGTGCGTGTCTCTGTTTGGCTTGCCCTACGATGGAAGTGGTGTCCTTCCTCATCTGTATGTAAGGATACGAGTGATAGTGGGTCATGTCGTTTTGTGGCTGGTTGATGTTCATGTATCCTGGTGGCTAGCTTTCTGCCAGTTTGTCCAATGTAGTGTTTGTCACAGTTCTTGCAAGGTATTTTGTAGTTGACGTTCGTTTTATTTGTTGTCTGTATGGGGTCTTTTAAGTTCATTAGCTGTTGTTTTAGTGTGTTGGTGGGTTTGTGGGCTACCCTGATGCCAAGAGTTCCGAGTAGTCTGGCAGTCATTTTGGAAATGTCTTTGATGTAGGGGAGAGTGGTTATGGTTTCTGGGCCCGTTTTGTCTGTTTGTTTGGGTTTATTGCTGAGGAATCGGCGGACTGTGTTCATAGGGTACCCATTCTTTTTGAATACGCTGTATAGGTGATTTTCCTCTGCTTTGCGTAGTTCCTCTGTGCTGCACTGTGAAAATCACTTATACAGCGTATTCAAAAAGAATGGGTACCCTATGAACACAGTCCGCCGATTCCTCAGCAATAAACCCAAACAAACAGACAAAACGGGCTCAGAAACCATAAACACTCTCCCCTACATCAAAGACATTTCCGAAATGACTGCCAGACTACTCGGACCTCTTGGCATCAGGGTAGCCCACAAACCCACCAACACACTAAAACAACAGCTAATGAACTTAAAAGACCCTATACAGACAACGAATAAAACGAACGTCATCTACAAAATACCTTGCAAGAACTGTGACAAACACTACATTGGACAAACTGGCAGAAAGCTAGCTACCAGGATACATGAACATCAACTAGCCACAAAACGACATGACCCACTATCACTCGTATCCTTACATACAGATGAGGAAGGACACCACTTTGATTGGGACAACACATCCATCCTAGGACAAGCCAAACAGAGACATGCACGAGAATTCCTAGAAGCATGGCATTCCAACCGGAACTCCATCAACAAACACATTGATTTGGAGCCAATCTACCATCCCCTGAGAAAAAGAACAGGAAATGACATCACCAACGCAGGGAAACCTAACCAGATAAATAGAAAGCGGGACATAACACCAGCGCTTCGTCGGAGGCTCACTGATGATGTTACCTAGAATGGTGACGAAACGTCTGAAAACGAACCTTCCAGCTCAGCGAGCAAACTCACATCCAGAACCTCAACCTGAGCTACAAATCTTCTCAAAACTCGCGAACTAAGATTTATTAGAAGAATATTTTCTTAAAGTTTGTGATATGCATGATAGTCATGCCACTAAATGCATAAAGTATGATTATAAGGAAGAAGTAGATGCATCCCTACCTCTCAACATTGATGTAGAGAGTTCTGAAGAAGACTTGTATTGGACTTGAAACATTAACTCTATTTCTCACCCTCGACCAGCTGCAGCACTTTGTTTCTAATCCAGATAGAACGTGTTGTTGTGGCACCAGGACAATAAACTAATTGGAATTATATAAGTACACTTAGCAAAAAGAACAGGAAGATAACCTTACTTGTTAATTAATTCCAAATCTGTGTGGTGTAAATGTACTTTATCTAGTGAGGATGAATTGAAAAGTGGAAATATTTAATGTTCTTCAATGTTTTCACATGAGCAGGATTCCCTTCACCTCATACATACTTTTGCATTCAATCAATATAGCAATCCCAAAACATAAATCAAAACACAAGTTTTTTTTAAAATCAACAACCTCAAGGTTTAACTGCTCCGCTTGGTGCATTCCCATTCAGTTTAAGTTCTGATCACAGAATAAAATTGCAAGTAAGCAAACCACAGCGCAACTGACATCCTAGTTTGTTGCCAAATGTACAGAATATCCAGTTTATTTTAAGGTAATGGACACCAGGACGAATCTTCTGTGATCTTTTTCATTTCAAAAGACCCTCATGCTTAGTGGACTGATTGATTATTTTGATTTGTTCTTCAAATATCAGTTAGCTAGCTTAGCCTGGAGGCCAGTGGTAATCAACATTGCAGAGAATCACATGAATTGGCTGCAGAGAGAGTTCATGCCAGTAGGTATTGTACTTTAATGATGAAAACTGAAGCATATGTGTGGTCACAACCAATTCATGTCTTCATACTGTGAGAGCCTTGGGGTTTGTGATCAAAGCGAAGGCCCAATCCTTACATGACTATGCTGGGATATAACCTTTATTTGAACCTGGCTCAATGTTCTTTTGGTAGTGTCTCTTAACAAATCCATATTAATTGTTTTTAATTTTTTCATACATTGCTTGCCTTTTGATTAAAGCTGTCTTAGCTTGGCAATATTTCCCCAAATATCAAGAGTATAAATTTACCAGTCTTACTGCTACTTGATTCTGCTTTTAATGCATAAACAGCTAGTCATTTTTTAAAAAGATCTGAAGCACATGCTATTTTCAAAGATTAAACTTTTTATCTCAAAAAATATATGGTGTATTTATGTTTTTAGGCATTTAGTGTTGTGACTATAATGCATATCACAACAAATATTAAGAAAATAGTCTTTTGTTCCTTCTATCACATTTTAGCAGGAGATCTGTAAAGACATTTGTATGAAGATTTGTGAAAAACAAATGCAAAGATCGTGGAGTCCAACCCAAAACAATCCTCCAAAACAAAATTAGTAAATAAGTAAATATTAAGGCCTTTCAAAAGAGAAGAAGTGGAAAGGCCATTTCTTAAAAGAAAGCCTTACTTTTCAAAAAATAATCTCAGGGCACTGATTTTGGCATAAAAGAATCTATCTGTTTAATCACATCAGAAGTATCGATTATTTCAAATTATATATTATAAACATTAAATCAGTTACAACCCTCACCAAAAACAAGATTATTGAAGAAAGTAATCAATTTTGTTCACACAATACGGTATTAGAATTGGAACTTTAAGTCACAGAACAAAAATAACAACTTTACTACACCTTTAGTATCATGAAGTATTTCAAGGTATTTAGGGAAAGCAAAACCATTGTCAACAAACATTGATGCGAAACCCTATGAGCTGTTAAGTCAGCTATTCAAAGTTTGGTCAAAGAAAAAGATTTTAAGGAATGTATTAAAGGAGAGACAGATACAAAGAGTTAGGGGACAAATTTCAGAGATGAAGAACTACACACCTAAAGTCACTGGTATCAATGGAAGACTGTTTGAGGTCTGTGTTAAGAGTTCAGGATAAGAGCAATGCAGAATTTCACCAGCAAGGCAGGAGAATGTTATACAGATAAGGGAAGTCAGAGCCACAGAAGGACTGGGAACACATGCCAACCTAATTTGGTGATTACGAGTGAATGTGCCTTGATGCCTGTCAGTATGGGTAACCTCGGGTTCTCAGAGGGTGCAAGATGGGAGACTGACCAGGACAGCATCACAATAGTCAATGATCAAGGCTAATAGTCACAAAGGCACAAATAAATTTTTAGCACCAGATGAACTTCAGGCAAGAATGCAGAAAATATACAATCTTGGTAATGAAATAGACATAGGATTTGCAGTTTATCTCTGTAAAATAAGTTGTGATCTGTCTGATTTGGCCTCAGTGACCAAGTGGATGGCATCTGTGGCTTGGGATCAGAATTTGAGGTTTCTTTTTTCTTTTTTCATTCACGGGATGAGGGTGTCGCTGGCCAGGCAACATTTATTGCCCATTTCTAATTGCCCAGAAGGCAGTTCAGAGTCAACTATATTCCTGCTGGTCTGGAGTTACATGTAGTCCAGACTATGTAAGGATGGCAGCTTCCGTCCCTAAAGGACATTAATGAACCAGATAGGTTTTTCCCGACAATCAGCAATGGGTTCATGGTCATCATTAGATTCTGATTCCAGCTATTGCATTGAATTCAAATTACACCACCTGCCATGGCAAGAATTGAACAAAGGTCTCCAGAACATTATCTGGGTCTCTGGATTAACAGTCCAGTGATGATACCACTAGGCCATTGCTTCCCCTTGAGAAGAATTGGAGACTAAAGGCAGTGGTTTCAGTCTTCCTAGCTTCTAGCTGATTGAAATTTCTGTTAATTTGTTATTAGATTTCAGACAAGCTACATGACAATTCAGAGGCAGCATAGGGGTTGAGAGAGATAGTACTTAGGCAGAACTGGAACCTGTCATGTTCCAGGTGATTCCAACGTATGGATAAGAAATGGGAGTGGGAGAAAGTCAATCTTTGGAAGACTCCAGAGATGATAGAACTTGAGTGAAAAGAGAAGCTGTTGAAGATAAGTTTGCGACTCAAATGAACAGCAATGAAACTGGGCGTGGGTATTTACATCCAGCTGGATAATGGAGAAGCACTGGACGTGGTATTGCAATCAATTGTCAAAAGATTAGGAAGGATGAACAGTAGTAATTTAATACGGCCCAAGTCATATAGGATGCCATTGTGACTTTGGTAAGAAATATTTAACTATACTGGCAATGGTTCAGATTTGTTTCAATGTGTTAAACATAAAGCTGTGGGTATATGGCTATGGATTTGTGAAGCAACAAAGTGTCTAGGGACTGCATGTCCATGGCAGGTTTGAAGGGAAGGGACATAACACCTAACTAAAGGAAACTTGTTAACAGTATCAGCTGATGTGGAAACCAGAAAGAGAAGTTGGCTGGTCAGCAGTTTGTTGAAAAACTGGTGAAGGGAGAGCAGGCCAGCTATATGGATATGAAAGCTTCAAGAGAGCACAAAGAGAAGGACAGGAAAGAAAATAGAGGAAGTGAGTTCAGGAGTAAAGTGGGAAACTGGGAAGCTTGGAGATAACAAGGTGTGGAGCTGGATGAACACAGCAGGCCAAGCAGCATCTTAGGAGCAGGAAAGCTGACGTTTCGGTTCTAGACCCTTCATCAGAAATGGGGTAGGGGAAGAGGGTTCTGAAATAAATAGGGAGAGGCAGATAGAAGATGGATCGAGGAGACGATCGGTGGAGAGGTCACATTCAGGTCAAAGAGGCAGGGATGGAGCCAGTAAAGGTGAGTGTAAGTGGGGAGGTAGGGAGGAGGTAGGTCAGTCCAGGGAGGACAGTCAGGTCAAGGGGGCAGGATGAGGTTAGTAGATAGGAAATGGAGGTGTGGCTTGAGATGGGAGGAGGGGATAGGTGAGAGGAAGAACAGGTTAGGGAGGCGGGGACAAGCTGGGCTGGTTCTGGGGTGCAGTGGGGGGAGTGGAGATTTTGAAGCTTGTGAAGTCCACATTGATACCATTGGGCTGCAGGGTTCCCAAGCGGAATATGAGTTGCTGTTCCTACAACCTTCGAGTGGCATCATTGTGGCACTGCAGGAGGTCCAGGATGGGCATGTCGTCTAAGGAATGGGAGGGGGAGTTGAAATAGTTTGCAACTGGGAGGTGCAGTAGTTTACTGCGAACCGAGCGGAGGTGTTCTGCAAAGCAGTCCCCAAGCCTCTGCTTGGTTTCCCAGATGTAGAGGAGGCCACAACGGGTAGAGTGGATGCAGTGTACCACATTAGCAGATGTGCAGGTGAACCTCTGCTTGATGTGAAAAGTCTTCTTGGGGCCTGGGATGGGGGTGAGGGAGAAGGTTTGGGGACAGGTGTAGCACTTCCTGTGGTTGCAGGGAAAAGTGCCAGGTGTGGTGGGGCTGGAGAGGAGTGTGGAGTGGACAAGGGAGTCACAGAGAGAGTGGTCTCTCCGGAAGGCAGACAAGGGCGGAGAGGGCAAAATATCTTTGGTAGTGGGGTCGGATTGCAGATGGCGGAAGTGTTGGAGGATGATGCATTGGATCCGGAGGTTGGTGAGGTGGTATGTGAGGACAAGGGGGATTCTTTCTTGGTTATTGCGGGGACAGGGTGTAATGGATGAGTTGTGAGAAGTGTGGGAGACGCAGTCAAGGGCGTCCTCGACCACTGCGGGGGAGAGGTTGTGGTCCTTGAAAAACGAGGACATCTGGGATGTACGGGAGTGGAATGTCTCATCCTGGGAGCAGATCCGGCAGAGGTGAAGGAATTGGGAATAGCGGATGGCCTTTTTACAGGAAGGTGGGAGGAGGTGTATTCTAGGTAGCTGTGGGAATCGGTGGGCTTGAAATGGATATCGGTTTCTAGGTGGTTCCGCGAGATGGTCCAGGAAGGTGAGGGAGGTTTTAGAGATAGTCCAGGTGAACTTAAGGTTGGGGTGGAAGGTGTTAGTGAAATGGATGAACTGTTCGAGCTCCTCATGGGAGCTTGAGGCGGCGCTGGCAGTCATCAATGTAACAGAGGAAGAGATGGGTTTTAGGGCCAGTGTCGGTATGGGAGAGGGATTGTTCCACGTAACCTACAAAGAGGCAGGCATAGCTGGGGCCCATGCGGGTGCCCATGGCCACCTGCTTTGTCTGTAGGAAGTGGGTGTTGAGGAATTGAAAGAAAAGTTGCTGAGGGTGAGGATAAGTTTGGCTAAGCAGATGAGGGTGTCAGTGGAGGGGGACTGGTCAGGCCTGCGGGACAGGAAGAAATGGAGGGCCTTTAGGCCATCTGCATGGGGAATACTGTTATATAGGGACTGGACATCCATAGTAAAAGTGAGATTGGGGACTGGGGAATTAGAAGTTCTGGAGGAGATGGAGGGTGTGGGTGGTGTCATGGACGAAGGTAGGGAGTTCCTGGACCAAAGGGGAGAAAATGGACTCCAGAGAGGTGGAGATGAGTTTGTGGGGCAGGAGCAGGCAGAGAAATTGGGTCGACCAGGGCAGTCAGGTTTGTGGATTTTGGGAAGTAGATAGAAGCGGGCGGTGCGGCGTTGGGGAACGATGAGGTTGGAGGCTGTGGGTGAGAGGTCACCTGAGGGGATGAGGTTGTGGATGGTTTTGCAGATGATTGTTTGGTGCTCAGAGGTGGGGTCATGATCCAGCAGGCAGTAGGAGGAGGTGTCAGAGGGTTGGCATCTGGCCTCAGCGATGTTGAGATCAGTGCGCCATACTGCAACTCTCCTATTGTCTCTAATCAACTGGGAAGCTTGGTTTGGTTGGCTTTAAGAACAAAGGAAGCAGCAGGGGTATATTTAGAGATAATGGGAACTGCAGATGCTGGAGAATCCAAGATAATAAAATGTGAGGCTGGATGAACACAGCAGGCCAAGCAGCATCTCAGGAGCACAAAAGCTGACGTTTCGGGCCTAGACCCTTCATCAGAGAGTATATTTACATCAGTCTTTGTGGTAAGATATCAATGAGCTCCTCACTTGTTTATGGGTGAGAGTGGAAGGGTCAGAGAAGAGGGCTTCAAGGAGTGAAGAGAAATCAGGGAGTATTTCCACACTCCAGATAATGCCTGGGTGCAATGTTATATTATAAAGCTCTATGATTTCTGCATTGAGCAACTATATAGTTGAAACTGTTCAGGATTTTTCAAGTAAATGTTAAAAACGTTCTCATCACAGTAAATATTTCCCTTTTCAAAAAAATCCAAAGTAACAAAAATTCCTTTTCTTTATGGTACTGCTTTCTGTCCCTCTCCCCTCCCAGAAATAACTAAATCCACCTGGTGAGAGATAGCAAGAACTACAGATGACGCAGTCAGAGATAACACAGTAGGCCAGGCAGCATCAGAGGAGCAGGAAAGTTGATGTTTTGGTTCAGGACTCTTCTTGAAAAGGGTCCTAACCTGAAACATCAAGTTTCCTGCTCCTCTGACGCTGCCTGGCTTGCTGTGCTTCTTCAGCTCTACCTTGTATTAAAGCCACCTGGCCATTTTTTCATGGCAGGTGTAGGCAGAGACAAAATATTTTTGGATAAATAATAAATTGAAGTTGTTTATTTGTGGGAGTATAGTCACCAGCAGTTAAAAATGCAGTTTGCCGTCAGCCATTCTGCAAATTATGTAGTTCTAGCAATGGATAGCACCAGACGTTGTAAAAGTCTGTTTCACAGTACGAGGTACATTGAAATTTGAGGCTGGCAACTTTTCCATGGGAAGTAGGGAAAGAGGAAAATGTGATTTTTCTGTCTCTCTCTTTCATCATGCTTTATCTTCCATTGCTGAAGAGAGCAAACCTAGTGACTTTAAGAGATCCTGTTTTTTTTAATTATTTGATTCATTCTGGTCCAACCATGGCATCCTGTCAAATTCTTTAAAATGTACAATACAGAGCAGTTACTTGCAAGAATTTGAAAATATTGTAACCATGACATGCAAAAAGAAAAAGCAAGCATGTTCATTGTATAGCAGTGTTTCAGTTAGTTATTTGAACATCTTTCTTTCAAATTGAATTCATCCAAAACAGTGAATCCTATGTTAGACATGATGTCGGTTTCATCATTTAAACTTTGCCTAGTTTTCAGAAGAGCAAAGGCAAGGGATGCCAGAGGTAGGTGTAGTGATATTAACCAAAGAGTCTTAAACCACCTTCATCCTGACTGAGTGATAATGGGAACTGCAGATGCTGGAGAATGCAAGATAATGAAATGTGAGGCTGGATGAACACAGCAGGCCCAGCAGCATCTCAGGAGCACAAAAGCTGACGTTTCAGGCCTAGACCCTTCATCAGAGAGGGGGATGGGGTGAGGGTTCTGGAATAAATAGGGAGAGAGGGGGAGGCGGACCGAAGATGGAGAGAAAAGAAGATAGGTGGAGAGGAGAGTATAGGTGGGGAGGTAGGGAGGGGATAGGTCAGTCCAGGGAAGACGGACAGGTCAAAGAGGTGGGATGAGTTTAGTAGGTAGGAGATGGAGGTGCGGCTTGGGTGGGAGGAAGGGACGGGTGAGAGGAAGAACAGGTTAGGGAGGCAGAGACAGGTTGAACTGGTTTTGGGATGCAGTGGGTGGAGGGGAAGAACTGGGCTGGTTGTGTGGTGCAGTGGGGGGAGGGGACGAACTGGGATGGTTTTGGGATGCGGTGGGGGAAGGGGAGATTTTGAAGCTGGTGAAGTCCACAATGATGCCATTGGGTTGCAGGGTTCCCAAGCGGAATATGAGTTGCTGTTCCTGCAACCTTCGGGTGGCATCATTGTGGCACTGCAGGAAGCCCATGATGGATAAGTCATCTAAAGAATGGGAGGGGGAGTGGAAATGGTTTGTGACTGGGAGGTGCACTTGTTTATTGTGAACCGAGCAGAGGTGTTCTGCAAAGTGGTTCCCAAGCCTCCGCTTGGTTTCCCCAATGTAGAGGAAGCCACTCCGGGTACAGTGGATGCAGTATACCACATTGGCAGATGTGCAGGTGAACCTCTGCTTAATATGGAAAGTCATCTTGAGGCCTGGTGTGGGGGCAAGTGTAGCATTTCCTGCGGTTGCAGGGGAAGGTGCCGGGTGTGGTGGGGTTGGAGGGCAGTGTGGAGGGAACAAGGGAATCATGGAGAGAGTTGTCTCTCCGGAAAGCAGACAAGGGTGGGGTTGGAAAAATGTCTTGGGTGGTGGGGTCGGATTGTAGATGGTGGAAGTGTCGGAGGATGATGCGTTGTATCCGGAGGTTGGTGGGGTGCTGTGTGAGAACGAGGGGGATCCTATTTGGACGGTTGTGGCAGGGGCGGGGTGTGAGGGATGTGTTGCGGGAAATGAGGGAAACGTGGTTAAGGGCGTTCTCGACCACTGCGGGGGGGGGAAGTTGCGGTCCTTGAAGAACTTGGACTTCTGGGATGTGCGGGAAAGGAATGCCTCATCATGGGAGCAGATGCGGCGGAGGCGGAGGAATTGGGAATAGGGGATGGAATTTTTGCAGGCGGGTGGGTGGGAGGAGGTGTATTCTAGGTAGCTGTGGGAGTCGGTGGGCTTGAAATGGACATCAGTTACAAGCTGGTTGTCTGAGATGGAGACTGAGAGGTCCAGGAAGGTGAGGGATGTGCTGGAGATGGCCCAGGTGAGCTGCAGGTTGGGGTGGAAGGTGTTGGTGAAGTGGATGAACTGTTCGAGCTCCTCTGGGGAGCAAGAGGTGGTGCTGATACAGTCATCAATGTAACGGAGGAAGAGGTGGGGTTTAGGGCCTGTGTAGGTGCAGAAGAGGGACTGTTCCACGTTACCTACAAAGAGACAGGCTTAGCTGGGGCCCATGCGGGTGCCCATGGCCACCCCCTTTGTCTGTAGGAAGTGGGAGGAATCGAAAGAGAAGTTGTTGAGGGTGAGGACGAGTTCGGCTAGTCGGATGAGGGTGTCGGTGGAGGGGGACTTGTTTGTTCACTCAACTTTGTTTTCCTTCAGTGGCAGCTTTAAACCAATTTAACCATTTCTGGAACTCAAAATGCATTCCGTCTACTGAATTCTGATTTTATTTTTTAAAATATTCGTTACTGCGCGTGGGCCTCACTGGCTAAACCATAATTTATTGCCCAGCCTTAATTTACCCTTATGAAAGGTGGTGGTGTGTTTCCCTGCAGTACGTGGGGTTAGGAACACCCACTGTGTTGTAGTGGAGTTGCTGGATTTTGACCCAAGAGCAGCGATTAAAAAGGCAGTGTAAAGTTCCAACTCATAATGTTGTGCGGTTTGGACGGTAATTTGCAGTTAGTGGAGTTCCCATGCATTTTTGCCCATGTTTTCTAGGTAGTAGAGGCCATGAGCTTGGAATATGCAGCAGAAGGTGCCTTGATGAATTTCTTCAGTGCAACTTGTAGATGTTACACACTGCTACTCCATGGCACCTAGGATGGAGGAATGATCATTCATGGATATGGTGCCAATCCAACAGCTGGTTTGTCCTAGATGGTGGCAACCTTCTTGAGTATTTTTGGAACTCCACCAATCTAGGTGGTGGAGAGTGTTCCAACACACTCTTGACTTGGGCTTAGTAGAGTGAGAACTGGTTTTGCGGAGCTGAGAGATGTGTTACTTGATGAATAATTTCTTGGTTCTGACCTGCTGTTGTCGCCACTGAGATTCCAGTGAGTCATCTAGTCACTTCTTTCTAAAAGCTTTGTTGAGTGTGACTCGACTACATACATCAGTTCTGGTTGTTCTTCCTTCAACAAACAATCTGAATCGGCATTTACATGAATTAATTTATTCTTCATTCTTCTTTTCATTATATAGCTATGTTAGATTTGTCAACCAAAAATATAGGATTGTGAGACTGTATAACTTATCACCTTGGTCTCTGAACATTATTATCTCTTATAATGTAACCTACAAAGAGGCAGGCATAACTGGGGCCCATGCGGGTGCCCATGGCACGAAGAGTAGCTTGATTTCTTCCAAAATTAATTCTTTAAGCAGTGTCGGAATTTCATCTAGTCCAATAAATGATACCTACTTACATCCCCAATGTGCACAAAGTCAATGCTAATGTGATGAAAGTTTCTGTAAAAGCAAAAAGCAATCCTAAAATCTCAAAAATCCTAAGCAATTAGCAATGTATCAATTAAAACTTGGTATAACCTTTCACTAAAGAGTGAACTGAGCACTTGGCAACCTGCTGTCAAGTCCTGATTTATAGCCATCTGCCCACCATTACCACAAGTATAACTGGACTTAGATGTGCTCCATCTTACTGAGGCCCAAGAGTTAGATTTTTCTGGACTTTGCACTGTAAACGTCAAATAAACTTCCTCACCTCAGAGCCCCATGCCTGCCTCTGATCCTAGAATAAAATTGTGCATTAAGTGTATGAAACAAAACATTGTAGTTCTAAACTCCAGGTCTTTGTCATGTAAAAACATAGTTAATTTAAAACTGCTTGCCCCAATTTCTATTACATATTTTGGAGATAATTTTAATATCTGTTAAAGTAGGTGGGAAATAAAGTAGGTGGTAAATCTCACCGTACAATGATTCTTCAATCCAGTTCTTAAATATGTGAAATTTGTAACTGTCAGGTCGCGAGGGAAATTTCCAGTTAGTGCAGTGATAAACTTGTGTTAGTTAATACGTGTTAATCCTGTGGTTTACGTTTTAATCTGTGATAGTGAACAGAGTATAAATTGAGCAGAATGCACTGACTCTACCACTTCATAAGGTCACTCTGCAGAGAGTCACCACTTTGCATGAATCCTTCATAAAAATGGGAGTGCTAGTAAACAGAAAAACTTTGGGGGATTGATTGTAGTGTGAGGAGAGACTTGCAGGGAGTGGGTAATTAAACTTTACGAAAGTTTAAAAAAATGTTCTGAAACACCAGCAATTGAGATGTTTATTGTCCAAATATCTTTTAGATCATGCTGTAATTTTTAAAATGAGACTGTAGGTAACATGGTTGAGCAGTGTCAGACATTTATTAGTCAAAATGTCTTCTTTATTTCTTGTTCTACTGTAGAGTCACTGCAAAAAGTTGTGAATTGTCTTTGGTTAATTATTATTTTGTTTCAACAGCATGTATTTAGATGGATAGAAATTGATGCACTTATCTTTTCATTTAAACACTGAAAAATTTTACAATCATGTCCATTAATGTTTGTGAGTGCATTTTACTATTTCCATAATTCAATTTCAGACACTTGAGATTAAATTTTATTTTAATTATTTTAAAATTTTAGGCAAGAAATAAAACAAATTCAATATATTTAGCCATAAGCCAGAGCTCATTGTGGAACTTTGCAGTGCACAAATTATCCAGTGATGTTCCCAACATGGTAGAAGTGTGTACTTCAAAAGAATTTTCATTGGCTGTGTATCAGTTGTGGATCTTGGGTGGTCATGAAAGGTGCCAAAGAAATTCAGATTATTAGAATGTGGCTGTTTTTTCAATGTACAAATTATCACAAAATATGTTTCATGAATAGTTTCAGTGGAAGCCCAACTATAAAAATAAGATTCAGTTAAGTTAAATTTGTGAATTTATTAGCCTATGTTGTAAAAATATGACAACAATTATATATCTTGATTTTACATATAATTTAATAAAATGTGATCTTGTACTTGCTCTCCTTAAAGTGAGAGAATTAACCTGAGACAATATGTGCACAGCATACTCATTTTGTACCAATTATATTGCTTTAAAAAGTTGCAGTGTTGTCTTTTATGGTGGTAAAATGGTAGTTGTGTTTTCATTTGATAATACTCCTACTGACATTAGATAAACCAAAGGACTTGCCTTTTCATCATGTTAGGTTAAATGTGAAATTTCTTTGGAATGATCTGCAATTCTGTATACAATGACATACTTGGTGATAGAAACGATAATAACTTAATTCCTTTCTTGATCCTTGCTGTCTCTGCACTGACTGCTCCAATCTGACCTTGCTGAGCATCTGATGACCTGTTCTGTTGCTGTCAGTTGCTTGGAAGACTGCTGCTGTTGCAAGTGGCCCTAAGGGGTGCCCAAGAACTACTGGTCCACTGACCCATAACAGCAAGGGATTTAGATCAGAGCCACTTGCTTTTGACATGGCTGCACAGGGCCATTGCACATAATAGCCATCAGACTGCCCTGTATTTTTCTGCTTGTTAAAAGACTTGTGGTTTGTGCTTGTTAAGAGTCAGACAAATTTTACATCAAGAACTTGCCATGATTTTCAAATACGTGTATTATCCCTATATTGTTTGACAGTGACAAAATCGCTTACAGCCTATTTGTTTTAACCTATAATAATAATGTTGCAATTAATGAATATGCAGTTACCACAACTTAATTGAGAACTGTAAAGGTGAAGGTCTTTGACCTGGGAGATAAAAGGAGAGAAAAGAGGAATCAATTCTGAAAGTAATTTTTGACTTAGTTGTAAATTCACAATATACACTTGAAAAGCTTTAAACATCTCTGTTGATTTTCATTTCCGCCAAGAGTCAAAATTACTCTCTCTCCATACAACATCCATATTTATTCAATAACAGATGCTCATATGTGCACGTTTTAGCTCATGCAAAGAGGAATCATCTTGTAGCATTCAATGATTGGACCTGAAATAAAATATTATTGGAAACTGCAGAGAGGAGACAAGTTAATGGTTTAACTCAGTTGAAATATGATACCAAGCAGTTCAATCTTTCTATAAATATGACATGTCATAAAAATATGATGCAGGTCCATAACTATGAAAAGATGTTGTGTTCTTCTTAGTAATTTGATGACTACTGACAAAATGGCCTTATTAGAGATAGCAGCTGTATCACCAGAGTATCTTTAAGTTCTCCCACTTTGATTTAGAACCCTTTGAGTACTGCGTATAAAACATGAATTCTATTTTTATCCTTTACCTCCAAAATCCCACATATTTGAAGGGATGGATCATTCGATCCAAGTGCAGTACGTTTTCTCTTTGTCCTTAAACTTAAACTGGAAACAAAAACTTGTCTGTAGTATAAATCCATTTTTGGATCATTATTTCAAATTCGAAAGCAGTAGAACGTGCTTACATCAACAAGGGTTTTCTTTATTTATTTTTAATTATCACCTTGCTTAGTGATGACACTTTCAGCTTGGGTTCAGAAAGTAATGAGCTCAAGTGCTTCTATCTGTATTGACTGTAATGATTGCTGTATTGTTGGATGTGCAATCTTTCAAAAGAGATCATAAACCATGGTGATGTAAGAGATTAAATAGTATTTTCAGTATTATGGAATTTTTCCGCAAACATTTATCATTTGACCGACGTGGATTAGTTGGTCATTTATCTAATTTGCTGCTTGCACAAAATGCTTTAAGAAATCCTAAGCACTTGAAAGATGCTGCAAGTCTTTTTCATTCTAATAAGCAATGGTTAGTTAATTTCTTATTACCAATTTATGTAAACATCCACAAAAGAAGCAGGAGGAGGCCATTCAGCCCCCTGAGCATCCTGTGCCATTCAATTACATGTTGGCTGATAAGATTGTAACCACAAATCTACATCCTCACCTACACTGAGTTTTACATGCATTTACTTAACAAGAATCTGTCTTTTTTTAAATTCATTCATTGGATGAGGGCATCACTAGCTAGGCCAGCATTTAGCACCCATCCTTAATTGTACAGAGGGCAGTTAAGAGTCAACCGCATTACTATGGTCTGGAGTCACATTTTGGCTGGACCAAGTAAGGATGTCAGTTTCCTTCTCTAATGAAGGAAATTAATTAACCAGATGGGTTTTTCCAACAGTCAACAATAGATTCATGATCGTCATTAGACTCTCAATTCCAGATTTGTATTGAATTCAGACTTCACTATCTGCCGTGACAGGATTTAAACCTGGATCCCTGGATTAATTGCGTCCCCCTCTGCTTTAAAAGTATTCAAGGAGTTTGCTTTCACCACCTTTTCAGAAAGAGTTGCTTCAAACATTCATGGTCCTCTGAAAGAAAAATGTTTACCTCTATCTCTATTTAAATAGTGATCCCTATTTCTAGATTCTCCCACAAGAAACATCTACTCTGCCAAGATTCCTCAGGAGATGTTTCAGTCGAGTCACATCTTAATCTTCTAAACTCCAGCAGAAAAAGCCTAGCCTGTCCAACCTTTCCTCTCATTCCAGGCAAACCACTCATGCCAGGTGGTATTCTGGTAAATTTTCACTGAATTGCTTCTGATTACACCCTTTTTAAAATATTCTAGATGTAGTCATAATTGTGCCCCGTATAACTGTAATATAATTTTCTTCCTTTTGTTTTCAGTTCCCCTCGTGCTAAATGAGAATATTCTATTAGCTTTCCTAATTACTTGCTTACCTGCGTACTAACATTTTGTTATTCATAGGTTAGGACACCCAGACCCCACTCCATCCCAGAATTCTTGAGTCTCTCACCATTTAGATAAAATGAGTCATCGAGTCATATAGCATGGAAACAGATCCTTTGGTCCAACTCGTCTGTGCCGACCAGATATCCTAAACCAATCTAGTCCTATTTGTCAGCATTTGGCCCTCTAAACCCTGCCTACTCCTGGATGTACCCATCCACATGCCTTTTAAATGTTGTAATTGTACCTGTTTCCACCACCACCTCTGGCAGCTCGTACCACACATGCATTACCCTGTGTGTGAAAAAGTTACCCCTCAGTCCCTTTTTAAATCTTTCCCCTCTCACATTAAACCTATTCGCTCTAGTTTTGGACACCTCTACCCTGCGGTAAAGACCTTGGCTATTCACTCTATTCATGCTCCTCATGATTTAAGATCACCGCTCAGCCTTCCACCTTCCATGGATGAAAGCTCCAGCTTATTCAGCCTCTCCCGACAACTCCAACCCTGCAATCCCAGCAACATCTTTGTAAATCTTTTCTGAACCCTTTTCAAGTTTCACAACATCCTTCCCATAGCAGAGAGACCAGAATTGAATGCAGTATTCTAAAAGTGGCCTCACCAATGTACAGTACAGCCGTGACATGACATCCAACTCCTATACTCAGTGCATTGCCTAATGAAGGCAAGCTTGCCAAACGCCTTCTCCACCATCCTTTCTAACTACAACTCCACTTTCAAAGAGCTGTGCACCTGCACTCCTAGATCTCTTTGTTCAGCAACACTCCCCGTTCTGAAGGAAGTGTCACCAGATCTGAAACATTGTCTGCTTTCTGTCTACAGATCCTGCCAGACCTATTGAGTTTCTCCAATTTCTGATGTTGTTTCAGATTTCCAGCATCCACAGTTCTTTGTTTTTTTTATTCTCCTTGCTCAAGTGGAAATTTTACGTTTTCCTGTATTTTACTCTGTTTGCCATTTCTTTACCCACTCTATCTTTCTACGTGTGTTTGTAGCTGCATTATGTCCTTCATATGTTTAGTGCCTGGGTTTGTGCCATTAGCACGTTTGGCAACCGTACACCCATCCCTTCATCCAAGTCATTTGTGTAAATGTAAATGGCTGAGCCACGTGGAACACCATTTGTTGTATCTTGCCAACTTGAAAAATACGTACTTCTATCTACTCTCCAGTTCCTGTTATCCAGCCAATTGCTAACCCTGCCAATATGCTAGCCCCTACATCATGTTCTTTAATCTTCCACAATAACCTTTAATGTGTCACTTCATCAAATGCTTCCTAAAAATCTAAGTGCAATATATCAAGCTGTTCACTTTTTCCACAGCACATTTCTGTGAACTCTGTTCATTGTTGGAATTGTTATAAATGTATTGCTGTTGAACAGCTCTGATATTACAGATACTTTCAAAGAATGTTTTTTAGGCAGTTGAGATCTATTGAACTGAGGTTACAATCTTACAATAACAGTAGTATATAAATTTCTTTAGTGTTTCAAAACAAATTTATGTCGGCTAACAATCTTGATTGTACCTAGCAAGTTAAAATATCATCTTAATAGAATAGTTGGTGCATTACTTAACTTCACGTGCCTTTTTTTTAATGATTGGTTTGATTATGATGACGGAGACTCTAACTGTTAAGCTTATGTTTTAGTAACATGTTTATTCATTTATTTCTTAAACAGGAACTGATTCCTGAATTTTATTATCTCCCTGAGATGTTTGTCAATTCCAACAATTATAATTTGGGCGTGATGGATGATGGAACTGTAGTGTCTGATGTAGAGCTTCCACTCTGGGCCAAAACCCCAGAAGAGTTTGTTCGCATAAACAGACTGGTAAGAGATTTGTTTTTAATGTCTATCCTGCAGATGATCTTTGTTGATAGAAGCTGGTTTGCCATATGAATTAACAAAAATTTACAAAAATTGTTGTATATAATGGTTATTATGAATTTCATCTATCAGCTATGGAGATAAACACTCAAAGGAAAAGTTGAGATTTAGCTTAAAAGAAGAGCAGTTTATTCTTGTATGGGTCAGTTGGTGCTATTATCCAGCTGCAAACAAAGTAAAATATATGAGAGCTTCTTGTGGCTGGATATCCTGATGAAGGCAATTAATTGTTCTTTAATTTACATATTTTACATATTGAAAATTCCAATTAATTGGTGTACATAACCCATCTTAGGTGTGATTCCAGTATTTAAACCACCAGGAAGCATTATCATGCTTATTGAGCTACCTTGTTGTTCTTGTGGAGTTGGCTGAATGAATGTAAAATCTTGGGAATTTGTACTCATAACATCATATTTTATTGCCTGTGTTCTATTTTACGTAGTTTGTCTGGGGATTTGGGATGAAAAATAAAGGACAGACTTTTCAACCACAAATGGTTGAACAGAGGAGAGCTGGAGTAAATTTCCACATTGCCAATCTGTTTGCATGCCAGTCTGTTGGCAACTTCCTTTTGGGTCAACTTTATGAGAGAGTGGATTAAAGGCCTTTGAGTTATCTCTTTGCATGTGGTAGAAAGCCAAATGAAAATACTTAATAGAGTGTAGAGCTGGATTAACACAGCAGGCCAAGCAGCATCTTAGGAGCAGAAAAGCTGACATTTCGGGCCTAAACCCTTCATCAGAAATCATCTCTCCAGCTCTACACTTCGTTATCTTGGATTCTCCAGCATCAGCAGTTCCTTTTATGTCTGAAAATACTGAATGGCCTGTTGTCAAGGGCCAGCTGGGGAGTTCTGGATGGTTTTCATGCCACTAGAGATTTTGGGGATTAGACCATCTGAAACCAGTCAAACACCTTGTACCACCAACGGCCTAGCATTCAAGCCAGGCTTTGAGGCCCTTACTGCCTACCTGATGTCAGCTGTGGTCATAAACTGTGTGAAATTGTCCAATACACAAGACTGGCCTGTTTGTACTGAGGCTATTTGCTAATATAAAAGTTTTCAAATATATAGACGTGCCCTAAAATTGTTACACCCCCCTCTCTTTTACCTGAACTTATCTTCTAAGCTGGAGAACAACCTATTGACTTTCCAGCTTCAAAAACCTGTGCTCAGTCCTTAATTGGAAGGTAAACCGGTCCTCTGGCTACTAATTGGCCATTTCAAGAAAGAACAAATCATGGGGGTTGGTTCTGTTACAGTGTGGAGTTGTGATACCGTTTGATCCTTATGCTGGGATCCAAACCAATACCCTGCACAAAATGTTCAACTACCTCCCCAGTTGAGATACCTGTTGTGCAGGGTAGATGCTGAAGAAAACAGGTACATATGGATGTGTTGTCCTAAATACTTAGTTTGGAGAGGATCTGTATATCATTAGATTCATCCCTTCTACCTCATATAGCGTGGCTGATCTCATTCATTATCCTAATCCTTAAACTTGATTCAGCAACAAATACACAGTCAGAAATAATTTTTTAAACATTATTTTTTCATGGGATGTGGGTATCATTGGCAAACCCGCATTTGTTTTCCATCCCTAATTGCCCTTTGAGGGCATTTAAGAATAAATTTAAGCTTCACTGTATCTGGAGTCCCACATAAACTAGATCAAATAATGATAGTAAATATCTGTCCCTAAAGGATATGAATGAATTAAGTAGATTTTTGTGACTATCATTGATTGTTTCATTGTCACTTGTCCTCCGAGCATGCCAGGCCTTTGAATTATCAGTCCAGTGACATTACCACTATGCCTCCAAGTTTAAACCAGGAAGATTTTTGAGGCGTTAAAAAAAAATTTATCTCACAAATATTGTAAAATACTATTTTTTTGTTGTTTACTTGGCTTTCTTCCCTAGCTTTTTTTTAATGTGGGTGCGTTAAGTTAATGTATTTAATTTGTTAGATTTAATTTCAGTCATAATGAATGACATGTAGTAGTCTTTTCATGCCGTCAATCTGTATATAGAAATAAATTAGTTTCTAATTTCCCATGGATGAAGTGAACATGTTAAAAAAAATACTGTTAATCTTTTGAGGAAAATAAAATAAGTCCTTGCTTTGGCGGGGGCGGGGGGGGGGGTTGGGGGGCGGGTGTAGAAGAGTTGCAACTATTTAAATGACAGGAAAATATTGCTTCACTTAGCTAAGTAACTGCGTAATTTTTAGGTACCTCATAATTTAATTTTCACTAAAAGAAATACTTTAAACTAAAATAATTAAGAATGGGTAAGTAATGTGGAAATAAATTTAGAGATAATGGGACCTCTAGGCCCGAAACGTCAGCTTTTGTGCTCCTGAGATGCTGCTTGGCCTGCTGTGTTCATCCAGCCTCACATTTTATTATCTTGGAAATAAATTTAGTTTATTTTCACACTCTTTCCCCTCCATAGGGAAATCATGACATAGTGGAAATGTCAGTGGACTAGTAATCCAAAGGCCCAGGCTAATGTTTTTCAGAGCATGGATACTAATCCAGCTGTGACAAATAATACATCTGGAGTACAAAGCCAGCCTCTTGAATGGCAGCCATGGTGACTATCATTGATTATTATGAAAATTTGTCTAATTCACAACTGTCTTTTAGGAAAGGAAATCTGCTGTACTTACCTGGTCTCATCTACATCTGATTTCATATCCATGGAAGTAAAGTTGACTCTTAAATGCCCTCTGAAATGGTGTAGCAAGTGACTAGCTTAAGACGAAAGGCAATAAATGCTGAACTTGCCAGCAACACCCACATCCCATGAAAGATTAAGAAGAAAAAGAAAAAATAAAAGTAGATTTTTTTTTGTAAAAAGAAACCAACCTATTTGCAACAATAAAATTAGCTATGAGTTTTGTTGTAATAAAGTTTAGTGATCAATCTTTTTTGTTAAGCTACAAATCTGAATTAGTGAATATGGACATGATTTTTAATTTCTTACATAATCGGACATTAACAGTTTTGATTTTATGAGCCAAACTTGAGAGAGTGTTTAAGCATAGACCAAAATGAAGAAATACCATCTGGCACACATTAGATTGCTCTGCCATAGGTCCAAAAGTGTCAGGTGATATAATTTATTGTAAGCTGTCATATGAAGGTGTAGGGGCAACTGAATATTTTGGAGCTTTTATTTGGTTACCATTGGGGTTGAATGTTTTTAAGTGTGACATTATCACAGGTACGGGGTTAGAGCGGGGGGTGGTGTCTGGGTAGGATGTTCTTCGTAGAGTCAGTGTGAACTTGTTGGTCCAAATGGCCTGTTCCTACACTGTAGAGATTCTATGATTCCATTATGTAAATGATGAGAGTTGTGGTAGTGTAAATCACGCTGAATGGAAGGAGAAGCATGATGGCCAGATGTTCAGTTCTGCTCTAGAACCCAGAATCCTGGTGAGAATATTTCTAACTAGGCCACAGCTCAGACAGCAGATTCATTCAGTCTGTCCCCTACACATTAGTATGCGGGTTCTATACTCATGCATGCTCTTTTTATCGCTCTTCTTTGCACAAAGGAAAACTCTTTCACTCCTTGTGTGTGTAGAGGTGCTGGTGTTGGACTGGGATGGACAAGGTCAGAAATCACATGACACCAGGTCATTATCCAACAGGTTCATTTGAACACAAGCTTTCGAAGTCGTACTATCTCTCTCACTAACACCTGAAGAATGAGTATCAGATACAGAATTTGTAAGAAAATGATCAAAAGGGTCACAATACTGATGAGGATGCACTAAAGAAAGCTATTATGCTGTTAAATCCTTAATCAGTTAGAAGGTTCTAATTGGTTAATATGTATAAGTAAATCCCTGAGTTTCTTTGAAGTTAGTCTCTTGAGAGAACTAAAGGTTTTATAAGTGTAAAGAGGAGGTGACATTTTAAGTCAGACAATGCATATTAGGTGTGAGGCCTTGTTTAGACTCTCTTTGTGTTTTGGTTTAGTCAGACTGATTTTATTTGTAAAGTAGGGATTTATAAAACTCAAGTGTCTCTCAAGAGCAACAATCTCTCGCTCTCTCTCTCCCTCTCTCTGTCTGCTCCCCCCCCACACATACATACACACACTCACAGACACACACTCACTCTGTCGCTCTCTCACACACACATTTATCTTTCACACATGCACACACACATTCTTTCTCTCCCACACATGTTCTTCATAGCTCTACCCCCACCCCCCTCTCCCTCTCTCACACATGCGCTCTCTCAGAAGCTCTCTCTCTCTGTCTGCATCTCTCTCTCTCTCTCTCTCTCTCTCTCCTCCTCACCCCCCCCCCCCCCCCCCCCCCGCCGCCATACACATGCACAGGCACATGTGAATGGGGTGAATTTGTATTTCCAGATACATTGTGTCCTTTTTGAACAAAATAGATTGTATGGACAGTCAGTCAATGTGTCCATTTTATTTTAAATCTTCATTCTTCACTTCCTGTAGGGAGCAACTCAGATCCATTTGATAAATTCCTTTGGTTCCCAATGTAAATTAGTATATGACTGAGGTATTATCAGGAATTAACCCATAGTTTGTCACTTCCTGATGAAGTTGCCATTCCATAATGCCGATGAATGTGCACTCCAAACCTATTTAAAGCCCTCAAAATACCTACAAAGTCTTTCTTTAATAACTATTGACCAGCTGCAGTGAAGAAAGTTGATACTTACTGATACAATAAATGTTTATAATTTGCATTCTTTTGTATTCACACTGATATTACCAAATCAGGAATAATTACCATACTAATAAAAACAGAGAACTGCTAATAAGATAGAAAACAATTTTACATCATAGAACAATTTTAAGTAAAAGGAATATTACATTTCTAATCTATCTTCCTATTGTGTCTATGTTTCAATTAGGTTTCAATTTTAATATCCACTAGTGAGATCACATCTTGAATATTGTGCAATTTGATTACCTGATATAAGTAAGGATGTAAATGCATTGAGATGGTTCAGAGGAAGTTTATGGGATTGATACCCGGATTGAGTTGGTTGCATTATGAAGATTAGTTAGACAGGCTGAGTTCATTTCCTGAGGATTTTTGTAAAGTAAGGGGGTCTGAATTATGGTGTATAAGATCTTGAACTGTCTTGACAAAGTGGGCTTACAGAGGATATTTGCTTTTCTAGGCCAGTTCAGAACTAGAGGGCACTGTTTTAAAGTTGGAAGGTTTTTGTTGGATAAGATGAGAATTTTTTTCTCTGAGGGTTGTGTGACTTTGGAACTCTTCTGTATCAGAAGGCATTGGAGGCAGGGTCATTAGATAATTTTAATGCAAATGCTTGCAAGGAAGTCAAAAGTTATTCAGGTTAGAGGGGATTATGAATTTGAAACATAATAAATCAACCATGATTTTATTAACTGATAGAGCAAGCTCTTGGGACTGAATGGCCTACTTCTGCTCCTGTCATACATGTTTGTATACCCCTATCAAATATACCTTGTTTTGTAGGGCTTTTAGTATATAAAAATAATCCTAAAGGGCTTCTTTTTCTCTTTGATCCTTAGAAATCAATGTTTCCTAGGTTCAGTAAAAAAAAGGAAAAGGTGATAGAAACTCATTATATCAGGGGAGGCAATGGTCTACTGGTGCTATTGCCGGACTGTTAATCCAGAGACCCAGATAATGTTCTGGGGATCTGGGTTTGAATTCCTCTATGGCAGGTGGTGGAATTTGAATTCAATAAATATCTGGAATTAAGAGTTTAATGATGACCATGAATCCATTGCCAATTGTCAGAAAAACCCATCTGGTTCACTAATGTTCTAGCCAGTGATTACCTCATCCCCTGAATGAACAAAGAAAAAAACTAAAATCTCCACTATTACTGCTGTGTTCTCAGGGATTTCCTGCAACTTTACCATGTGATGTATTTAGACCTGAACCTATGCTATTCAGACATCATTGTTCCCAAATTAACAACATAGTGACATTCACAGATATTCCTCTACCTTCTGCTTTGTCTATTAGTTGAAAACCTCTGACGCAGACTCACCTAGGTAGCAGAAATTATTTGGTATAAATACCTGTCGCAAATACCCAATGTACCAGAGTGTTTGTGTGGTGCACCGAAGATGGAAGAGGCGGGTAAAATATTCTCCATGAATTACAGCAGCAGCCTAATATTCAGCTGGCCAAGCCCTTCCAATCTTTTAAGCCTGTGGCTAAAGTGCACCCACAGAGGAAGGTCTACTCTTGGCCTGTTTTCTTCCTTTTGTCTGTGATACTTTTTGGATGTGCATCTGAATATGAAAATAAGCGTGTGATGTAAAAGCAGCATCAAAGACATTTTTGACTAATTGGATATCCAAAATATAAAGACTGGCTCAGCCATTTCTATAATGTAGTATTCAAATCATTGTAATAGCTTGAAAGGGCTAATATCAGATAAATGAATTCATCAACACTCATGAAACTGGTTATGCCCAACTGAGTGAAATTGCCATTAGAATTCAATGAGTATATGCAACAATGAATACATGAAAAATTATCTTCCACTGTGTGTGCTGTGTCTGAAACAATTGTTTAACTAGTATGCTACAATATTGCTACATATATAGCTTGATATGGTGGTTGCTATGGATGGCTCTGACCATTTTTTTTCAATTAATTCATGGGATAGGGATGTTGCTGGGTAGTCCAGCATTTCTTGCCAATCAGAGGGGGCAGGTAAGAGTGAACCACATTGCTGTAGGTCTGGAGTCAGATGAAGTAAGGATGGCAGTTTCCTTCCATAAAGGACATTAGCGAACCAGATGAGTTTCCTGACAATTGGCAATGGTTTCATGGTTATCATTAGACGCTTAATTCCAGATATTTATTGAATTCATATTCTACCATCTGCCATTGCAGAATTTGAACATTACCTGGGTCTCTGGATTAATAGTCCAGTAATAATACAACTAGGTCATCATCTCCCTTATTACTATGATGACCAAATTATGACTGCAACATTCATTGATTATGCTTTTCAGTCACTCCAAACACAAACAGCTCCAAAGTTCAGAATTTTTTGTAAAATCCTTTTAAACATTTAATAAAGATTTTTAATTTTCTGTGGCACTGGTGTGGTATTGTAATCTATACTCATATTTATACTGCTTTTTAGATTAATTTTCAAGTTGAGTTCTCTGAACATTTTGTTCACATGGGAAGGGGAACCGGAATTAGGGAGGACTGCACATTTGCCTTTTTTAAGCATGCAGAATTATATCCAAGTATTACTTGTATTTGTTTTTTGATACCCTCTTCTGGAAAATAAGCAACCCTATAGATTTAACTCTTTGGGCTAGCTGTATCTGCCAATAAAAATTTGCACAATGATTGCAGTTCATGAAATGTACACTGTTTTGATCTATGACCTTTTGTGGTGCTAATCGGGTTCCTGATATCATTATACCACACTCATTAATCATATTTCCTGGAGCCCGTCACAGAGCCAGACAGCCCAAACCAGTGTTTATAGCCCCAACTTGGCAGGCTCCTGCTGCATAGATTATTACGGTGTGATACTTTGGCTTCAAATGACCAGAGCTACATCAAGCTGTGTCTACAATTAAAGTCAGATGGTCTTCAGGTTGAGCATGGATATTGTGTTGCAGCTGTCTGTCTTCTGTATGAAACCATAGCTGAGGCAGATGATATATAGGAGGATGTATAATTATAGATTGTACACCACTGGGTCAGAGCTGCAGTGCACAACATTAATTAACTACATGCTGTGTGAAATTCATGTTGATAGTATGTGTTAGAATGACAGTCATGTTATTTTATTAAAGCCAGTAAATTCTTTCTAAAAGCTGCATTCCTAGTCTGATGCAAACCATTAATTTTAGTTGATCTCGTTTAAGTGTGAGGGAAAATGCAAACACTTTTATAAATGTTTGATATTCCATTAAGTACTTTTGCTTGCTAATATTAATGTTTTAATTTGTGTTGTAGATACATTATTTATTCTGGTTAAATTGCCTTTGGAGTACACCACTCAGCAATGAAATCAAATATACACATCTCTATTTTCACATTTTAAGGAAATGAAACCTGGGCTGCATCTTTGCTTGATAATTTTATGTAAAAAATCTAAATTAATTTTAATGCAAGTTTTAACATGTGCATTCTTCAGATTCAGACAAGAATTAACAATTAACTGATTACAAATATGGAAAGCTAAACGTTTTCACTTCTTCAAGTCTCTTTTCTTTTCCCCTCTCCTACTTGTACTTGGATATGCATCTTGATGTTACCTATATCAGTGAGGGTTTGATTTCCTGTTATGTTATGTTGTTAACTATCTAGTAAAATATAAAAACAAAGCAGTGAAAAAATCAGTTATACTTGGTTAATAGAAATTGAAATTAAATTGGGCTCCTTCAGTTTCAAGTTCTAAATTTTGCTAATGAACAACACATCAGTTAAGAGTAATTGTATAATATCATATCTCATATTATTTGATTCAAATTTCTTGTCTATTCCTTGAAGTATCATTAATGTAACTTAATTATCACATACTTAGAAAAGTGTTTTGTCAATGGACTAGCTTGTTGATGAACAAGTGTGGATGGGAGATTTTTCCCTATGTGAGAAGCAAAATTCAGTCTTTCTGTGCCATTTGCAGAAGTTGGGAAACTAAAGGCAATTTAAAACTACTCCATTCAGTGATGTATTTGAGTACCCCCCTAACAGTTTTTTCTGGCATTGAAGTTGAAAATGCTGAAGTGCAGGGAAATGCCTTTGTTAATAGTAAGCTCTCCTTCAGTATTTGTAATACCCTCTGGTGAAATTGCTTTGTGAAATGAATTTTTTTGAAAACATTTGTGACTATTTACTATGTTTAAAACTTTGGAACTTAATCTTTTGTTCACAGAAAGTTGAAGGTGCATTATTTCATAATGCAGACAATTTTAGACATGCAACTAGTATCTGATTCTTTGGCTATGATAATCCATATCCCTTGAAGGCCACAAGTCCAATTAACAACTAAGAACAGACCCGTATGAAAGAGGGTTTATTTGCTGCATGATCAGACAATTTTGTGATCGGAATGTGCTTATTTCAGACTATCTATCAATAGAGTCTTTACAATACAGGAAGAGGCCATTTCGCCCCTCAAACTAAGGCTGCAAATGATTGATTTTTTAAAAGAAATAGACCAGGCTGTTTAACATCTAAGATTGCAGACTTGCTGAACCAGTATGTTTGATTGCAGATCTTTTGTCACCCTGCTAGTTAATATCGCTAGTGCACCTCTTGTGAAGCCGTAGTGTTCTGTCCCACTTGTTATTTATATGCCTCGGTTTGCTGAGGTGGTTGATATTACTTCCGGTTCTGTTTCTCAGTGGTTTGTATATTGGGTCCAGTTCAAATGTGTTTGTTGGAGTTGCGGTTGTAATGTCAGGCCTCCAAGAATTCCCTGGCGTGTCTCTGTTTGGCTTGTGCTATTATGAATGTTTTGTCCCAACCCTTGGACCAAACCTCACTGGTCTTAAAACACATTGACAAAGATTGGACATGAATTCGACTGGGACAGCATATCCATAACAGCACAAGCCAAACCGAGACATGCCAGGAAATTCCTGGAGGCCAGGCATTCCAACCTGAACTCCATCGACAAGCACATTGAACTGGACCCAATATACAATTCACTGAGAAACAGAACCAGAAGTAATACCAACTACCCCATCAAACTGAGGCATATAAGTAACAAGCGAGACAGAATGCCAAATCTTCACCAGAGGCGCATTGGTCATGATACCGAGCCAGAGTGACGAAACTTTTGCAATCAAACACTGGGTCGGCAAGCAAGTCTGCACCCTCATCCATGTCCTGAACTACAAATCTTCTCAAAAACCGTTCAATATCTATGATAAAGTGTGATACCAGGTATGTTGCAGAATCATATTCAAAAGGTGAGACGAATGCTCTTAATATCTTATATCTTGGGAAATGTGATATTAGATTCAGGAAGTATTATGAGAATATGCATGAAGGACAGGAATCCTTGAGCATTTCACATTGCTCTCATGTTGTGATTACATGCATAATGGGAGGTGTTGTGTTGTGGTTGTCACATGGGGACTGCAGTGGTATACTTCAGGAGCGCTCAGGAGAAGGAAATAGGGATGTAGGAGTTTTCTTTGACCTGATGATAGGGACACAGTTGTATTTTTTATTTAAAGTTAAGGCAGTACACAACAAAATTAGGACCCTACTGGGCATATATTTTACTTCATGTCCTGCTGGTCAAAGACTGAGTAAGACCATAAGACATAGGAGTGGAAGTAAGGCCATTCAGCCCATCAAGTCCACTCCGTCATTTAAATCACGGCTGATGGGCATTTCAACTCTCCCCGTAGCCCTTGATTCCTTGTGAGATCAAGAATTTGTCGATCCCTGCCTTGAAGGCATCCAACATCCCGGCCTCCACTGCACCCCGTGGCAATGAATTCCACAAGCCCACCACTCTCTGGCTGAAGAAATGTCTCCTCATTTCCGTTCTAAATTTACCCCCTCTAATTTTAAGGCTGTGCCCATGGGTCCTAGTCTCCCCGCCTAACGAAAATAACTTCCTAGCGTCCACCCCTTCTAAGCCATGCATTATCTTGTAAGTTTCTATTAGATCTCCCCTCAACCTTCTAAACTCTAATGAGTACAATCCCAGGATCCTTAGCCATTCATCATACACTAAACCTACCATTCCAGGGATCATCCATGTGAATCTCCGCTGGGGACACTCCAGGGCTAGTATGTCCTTCCTGAGGTGTGGGGCCCAAAATTGGACACAGTATTCTAAATGGGGCCTAACTAGAGCTTTATAAAGTCTCAGAAGCACATCGCTGCTTTTATATTCCAACCCTCTTGAGATAAACGACAACATTACATTCGCTTTCTTAATCACGGACTCTACCTGCAAGTTAACTTTTAGCGAATCCTGGACCAACACTCCCCGATCCCTTTGTACTTCTGCTTTATGAATTTTCTCACCCTTTAGAAAATAGTCCATGCCAGTATTCTTTTTTCCAAAGTGCAAAACCTCACATTTACTTACATTGAATTTCATCAGCCATTTCCTGGACCACTCTCCTAAACTGTCTAAATCTTTCTACAGCTTCCCCACCTCCTCAGTACTACCTGCCTGTCCACCTATCTTCGTATCATCGGCAAACTTCGCCAGAATGCCCCCGTCCCTTCATCCAGATCATTAATATATAAGGCGAACAGCTGCGGCCCCAACACTGAACCCTGCGGAACACCAGTCATCACCGGTTGCCATTCCGAAAAAGAGCCTTTTATCCCAACTCTCTGCCTTCTGTCAGACAGCCAATCCTCAATCCAAGCCAGTAGTTCACCTCGAACACCATGGGCCCTCACTTTGCTCAGCAGCCTCCCGTGAGGCACCGTATCAAAGCCTTTTGGAAGTCTAGATAGATAACATCTACTGGGTTTCCCTGGTCTAGCATACTTGCTACCTCTTCCAAGAATTCTAACAGGTTTGTCAGGCATGACCTCCCCTTACTAAATCCATGCTGACTTGTTCTAATCTGACCCTACACTTCCGGGAATTTAGAAATCTCATCCTTGACAATTGATTCTAGAATTTTACCAACTACTGAGGTTAGGCTAATCGGCCTATAATTTTCCATCTTTTGCCTTGATCCTTTCTTAAACAAGGGGGTTACAACAGCAATTTTCCAATCATCTGGGACTTTCTCTGACTCCAGTGACTTTTGAAAGATCCCAACCAAAGCCTCCGCTATTTCCTCAGCTACCTCCCTCAGAACTCTAGGATGTAGCCCATTGGGGCCAGGAGATTTATCAATTTTTAGACCTTTTAGCTTTTCTAGCACTTTCTCTTTTGTAATGCCTACCATACTCAACTCTGCCCCCGACTCTCCCGAATTGTTGGAATACTACTCATGTCTTCCACTGTGAAGACTGACGCAAAATGCTTATTAAGTTCTTCAGCTATTTCCTTATCTCCCATCACTAGCCTTCCAGCATCAATTTGGAGCGGCCCAATGTCTACTTTTGCCTCTTGTTTGTTTCTTATGTATTGAAAAAAGCTATTACTATCATTTCTAATATTACTAGCTAGCCTACCTTCATATTTGATCTTCTCCTTCCTTATTGCTCTCTTTGTTATCATCTGTTTGTTTTTGTAGCCTTCCCAGTCTTCTGTTTCCCCAGTGCTCTTGGCCACTTTATAGGCTGTCTCTTTTTCTTTGATATATTTCCTGACATTGTTTGTCAGCCATGGCTGTCTAATCCCACCCCGGATAATCTTTCTTTTCTTTGAGATGAACCTCTGCACTGTGTCCTCAATTACACCCAGAAACTCCTGCCATTGTTGGTCTACTGTCTTCCCCGCTAGGCTCTGCTTCCAGTCGATTTTCGTCAGTTCCTCTCTCATGCCTCTCTCATGTAACGTCATTGGACTATTAAATGGTCTCCTGTACATATAAGAATGATTGTCAGCATTTTAGGATTTGCCCTCTTAAAGTGCACACGCATCATATCATAACAACCGTTGACAGTGATAGATGCAAAGATGGTAGAAAGGAGTGTGTACTTCAACTCTGCAACAAGAAGTGGTTAGCATGAATGTTGGGAGAAAGGTACAAGTGCTCATGGTAACCTCCATTGAAAAAGAAGAAACAATTGTCCCCATTCCATAGGAGTTTGGAAATAAAAGCTTTCTTAGTAATTTGGCAAAAACAATATTTAAATTAGATGTTTTTGCACATACATTTAAGTAATGAGACTTCCTTAGCAGTGACCCAAAAATGTAATATTAGTGAAGTGTTACAGGATGACTGTTATTAACATGAAGACAATATGCCACATCTATGTCATTGATTTAAACTTCATGTTTATAAATCAATGGCAGTATCAAAAATAATTAGTTCTGGATTCGGTATTTCTCTGCATGGGTTTCCATCACAGGTTGTCAGTGTTTTGGAGACTTTTATTCTCAGGCTGAAGAAGCTCAGGATAGGAGGATCCAGCTCAACTTGCCTACTTATGCTGATAATTCACAGAATTATTTCTCAAAGTTGACAGATGATACTGAAACTTGCATGCTATACCCCTGTTTCTGTAGTGTCTGTTGGTGGAAATGAGAAATAATGAAAATGAAGTAGTAATTCATTTAAACGTTTTGTGTAAAGTTTTTCAAAACCTGTAAAGTATGAACTTATAACTTGTTCTTCTGAACTAATTTTCATATGGCCTCAAAATTAGCTACAGTATAAAGTGCTTGTGTTACAAATACAACAGCCTCGCTTTTCATGAAGTCTGGGAATGTCAGAAGGTGTTTAAAATGATAGCCATGACCCAATTCTGCGTTTGCACACCAATTCTCATTTCCAACATTTTTTTGCTGACAGTAGAAGATACGTTCAGCCAATGTGTATGCATCATTTCTGCTGTTGTGGGACCCATTATAGGAGTGGACAGTTCAATTCCTCCTCCAAATTTGATAGAACTGGGTCATGTGGTAACATAGATAACAAAGTGTGAAGCTGGATGAACACAGGAGGCCAAGCAGCATCTCAGAAGCACAAAAGCTGACGTTTCGGGCCTAGACCCTTCATCAGAGAGGGGGATGGGGAGAGGGTTCTGGAATAAATAGGGAGAGAGGGAGGGGCAGACCAAAGATGGAGAGAAAAGAAGATAGGTGGAGAGGAGAGTATAGGTGGGCAGGTAGGGAGCAGATAGGTCAGTCCAGGGAAGATGGACAGGTCAAGGAGGCGGGGTGAGGTTAGTAGGTAGGAAAAGGGGGTGCAGCTTGAGGTGAGAGAAAGGGATGGGTGAGAGGAAGAACAGGTTAGGGAGGCGGAGACAGGCTGGGCTGGTTTTCGGATGCAGTGGGGGGAGGGGACGAGCTGGGCTGGTTTTGGGATGCAGTGGGGGAAGGGGAGATTTTGAAGCTTGTGAAGTCCACATTGAGCTGCAGGGTTCCCAAGAGAATATGAGTTGCTGTACCTACAGCCTTCGGGTGGCATCATTGTGGCACTGCAGGAGGCCCATGATGGACATGTCATCTGAGGAATGGGAGGGGGAATTAAAATGGTTCGCGACTGGGAGGTGCAGTTGTTTATTGTGAACCGAGCGGAGTTGTTCTGCAAAGCGGTCCCCAAGCCTCCGCTAGGTTTCCCCAATGTAGAGGAAGCCACACCGGGTAAAATGGATACAGTATACCACATTGGCAGATGTGCAAGAGAACATCTGCTTAATATGGAAAGTCATCTTGGGGCCTGGGATGGGGGGTGAGGGAGGAGGTATGGGGGTATGTGTAGCGATTCCTGCTGTTGCAGGGGAAGGTGCCGGGTGTGGTGGGTTGGAGGGGAGTGTGGAGAGGACCGGGAGTCACGGAGACAGTGGCCTCTCCGGAAAGCAGACAAGGGTGGGGATGGAAAAATGTCTTGGGTGGTGGGGTCAGATTGTAGATGGCGGAAGTGTAGGAGGATGATGTATTGTATCCGGAGGTTGGTGGGGTGGTATGTGAGAATGAGGGGGATCCTCTTGGGGCGGTTGTGGCGGGGACAGGGTGTGAGGAATGTGTTGCGGGAAATGTGGGAGACATTTCCAATACTATCCATGACCTCATCACCTCAGGGGACCTCGCACCCACAGCCTCCAACCTTATTGCTCCCCAACCCCGCACGGCCCGTTTCTATCTCCTTCCCAAAATCCACAAACCTGCCTGCCCTGGTCGACCCATTGTCTCAGCCTGTTCCTGCTGCACTGAACTCATCTCCACCTATCTGGGCTCCATTTTCTCCCCTTTGGTCCAGGAACTCCCGACCTACGTCCGTGACACCACCCACGCCCTCCACCTCCTCCAGAACTTCCAATTCCGTGGCCCCCAACACCTCATTTTCACCATGGACGTCCAGTCCCTATAGACCTGTATTCCTCATGCAGATGGTCTCAAGGCCCTCCGCTTTTTCCTGTTCCGCAAGCCCGACCAGACCCCCCTCACCGATACCCTCATCCGCCAAGCCAAACTCGTCCTCACCCTCAACAACTTCTCTTTCGATTCCTCCCACTTCCTACAGTCAAAGGGGGTGGCCATGGGTACCCGCATGGGCCCAAGCTATGCCTGCCTCTTTGTAGGTTATGTGGAACAGTCGTCTTCCGTACCTACACAGGCCCCAAACTCCACCTCTTCCTCCGTTACATTGATGACTGTATCGGCGCCGTCTCTTGCTCCCCAGAGGAGCTCGAACAGTTCATCCACTTCACCAACAACTTCCACCCCAACCTCAAGTTCACCTGGGCCATCTCCAGCACACCCCTCACCTTCCTGGACCTCTCAGTCTCCATCTCAGGTAACCAGCTGGAAACTGATGTCCATTTCAAGCCCACCGACTCCCACAGCTACCTAGAATACACCTCCTCCCACCCACCCTCCTGCAAAAATTCCATCCCCTATTCCCAATTCCTCCGCCTCCGCCGCATCTGCTCCCAGGATGAGGCATTCCACTCCCGCACATCCCAGATGTCCACGTTCTTCAAGGACTGCAACATTACCCCCGCAGTGGTCGAGAACGCCCTTGACCGCGTCCCCCGCATTTCCCGCAACACATCCCTCACACCCCGGCCCCGCCACAACCGCCCAAAGAGGATCCCCCTCATTCTCACATACCACGCCACCAACCTCCGGATACAATGCATCATCCTCCGACACTTCCGCCATCTACAATCCGACCCCACCACCCAAGACAATTTTCCATCCCCACCCTTGTCTGCCTTCCGGAGAGACCACTCTCTCTGTGACTCCCTTTTCCGCTCCACACTCCCCTCCAACCCCACCACACCCAGCACCTTCCCCTGCAACCGCAGGAAGTACTACACTTGCCCCCACAACTCCTCCCTCACCCCTATCCCAGGCCCCAAGATGACTTTCCATGTTAAGCACATCAGCCAATGTGGTATACTGCATCCACTGTACCCGGTGTGGCTTCCTCTACATTGGGGAAACCAAGCGGATGCTTGGGGACTGCTTTGCAGAACACCTCCACTCGGTTCGCAATAAACAACTGCACCTCCCAGTCGTGAACCATTTCAACACCCCCTCCCATTCCTCAGACGACATGTCCATCATGGGCCTCCTGCAGTGCCACAATGATGCCACCCAAAGGTTGCAGGAACAGCAATTCATATTCCGCTTGGGAACCCTGCAGCCCAATGGTATCAATGTGGACTTCACAAGCTTCAAAATCTCCCCTTCCCCCACTGCATCCCAAAACCAGCCCAGCTCATCCCCTCCCCCCACTGCATCCGAAAACCAGCCTAGCCTGACTCCGCCTCCCTAACCTGTTGCTCCTCTCACCCATCCCTTCCTCACACCTCTATTTCCTACCTACTAACCTCACCCCGCCTCCTTGACCTGTTTGTCATCCCTGGACTGACCTATCCCCTCCCTACCTGCCCACCTATACTCTCCTTCCACCTATACTCTCCTCTCCACCTATCTTCTTTTCTCTCCATCTTCGGTCCGCCTCCCCCTCTCTCCCTATTTATTCCAGAACCCTCTCCCCATCCCCCTCTCTGATGAAGGGTCTAGGCCCGAAATGTCAGCTTTTGTGCTCCTGAGATGCTGCTTGACCTGCTGTGTTCATCCAACTCCACACTTTGTTATCTTGGATTCTCCAGCATCTGCAGTTCCCATTATCACATGTGGTAACATATATGGTTTATGCCACTTCAGAGAAGTTGTATATGATAGGGAATCACATCCTCAAGATGGGAATCAAGAACAGAATAACCATCTAGCATTCACTTTGAAATACAGTGTGCCTTTCACCTTCTCACGAAACTGTCAGTCATCACAATCTTTCATTGAATTATTCGCAAAAATCTTTAATCTACTTCACACCGTTTAATCTTTTGTAAATAAACATGCAGGCATTGAAAAAAGGGTGTTTAAAAGAGCAAAAAAAGAAATTGCTGGAGAACTTCAGCAGGCCTGGCAGCATCTGTGGACAGAAAACAGAGCTGACATTTCATGTCCAGTGACCCTTCTTCAGAACTGACTGCAGCTAAGAAAATACTCATAGAATCCCTACAGTGTAGAAATAAGCCATTCAGCCTATGAAGTCTGCAGCAACTCTCGGTCTCTCTGAGACAAGACCCCCTAACCTATCCCTTTAACTGTGCATAATTACAATAGTTAACCCACCTAGCCTACACATCCCCACACAGTACCGGTCAATTTAGCAGAACAAATCCACACTACCTGTGCATCTTTGGATGTGGGAGGAAACGAGAGCACCCAGCAGAAACCCACGCACAGGTGCAAGCTCAACACAGACAGTCATACAAGGCTGGAGTTGAACTTGGGTCCCTGATGTTGCCAATGAACTACTGTGCCACGAGTTAGAGTTTGTGTTGAAGACTGGATTGACTTGGGATGGGGGTGAGGAAGGAAATGCATAATAGGTGGAAATGGAGGTCAGTGAAAGAAAACAGGAGTTGGGCAGTCAAAGGAATGAATCCTGGTGAGCTGAGGAGTAAAAGCTGCTAACAGACATGATCAGTGGGTGAAAGTGGTTGGTAATGAGGAAAGCAGCCTATGTAATGACAAGGTCAAGAGGTGTGGGAGTGGGTAAAAGCTATGGAAGAAGATGCTCAGGCCCTAAGATTATTGAACTCAATATTGAGTCCTGAGGCAGTAGGGCCTTCAAATAGAAAATGAGATGCTGTTCTTCCAGTTTGCACTGAGCCTCGCTAGCACACTGCAGCAGGCCCAGACAGAAATGTTTGCCAGGGAACAGACTAGTGTGTTGAACTGGAATGCAACCCAAAGCTTGGGGTCCCTTTTGCAACAGAAGTAGGTGTTCCAGAAAGTGGGCACCCAGTCTGCGTTTGGTCTCCCCATTTTGTGAGCGGCAAATACAGTAGATTAGATTGAGCAAAGTGCAGGTAAATTGTTGCTTCACCTTCAGGGTATTTCTAAGGCCTTGGAATGCGAGGAAAGAAAAAATAAACTGGCAGTTATTACACCTTCTGCAATTGAATGAGAAGTGGGTTTGGGGAAGTATTGGGAGTGAAGGAGGAGTGGATCAGAATATCCTGGACGGAATGATCCCCATGGAAGGCTGACAAGTGAGGGGACGGGAAGGCAGTATGTGACATTCCACTGGACGTGGCATAAATGGCAGCTTATGATCCTTTGGATATGGATGCTGGTGGGGGTGGAAATTGAGGACCGGTGGAGTGTATAGGTGTTGTGGACAAGAAAGGATGAAGGCGTAGTGCGGGAAATTGGTTGGATACAGCTGAGGTTCCTGTCAACCATGGTAATGGGGAATCATCAGTTGCAGAAAAAGATAATCATTTTTGAGGCCCTACTGTGGCATGCAGCATCATCAGAACAGATGTGACAGGGATGGAGACACTGGGAAAATGGAATGGAATATTTATAGGATGCAGAGTGTGAGGATGCACAGTCCAGGTGACTGTGGGAAGCAGTAGGTTTGTAGCGGAGGTTGCTGGTCAGCCTAAATGTAGAAATAGAAAGAGATGTCAAGGGAGGAAAGGGACGAGTCAGGAATGGACCGGGTAAAGGTGAGAGCATGGTGGAAGTTGGAAGTGAAATTCATAAATTTTTCCAATTCCGGATGAGAGAGGGAAACAGCAGCAATGATGTCTGCAATATACAGGAGAAGGGGGTCTGCGTAGGACTGGACCAAGGAATGTTGAATTTAACCCACAAAGGGATAGGCATAAATAGGGCCCATGCAGGTACCCATAGCAATACCTTTGATCTTAAGAAAGTGAGAAGAGTTAAAGGAGTTATTCAAAGTGAGGACAAGCTCAGCCAGTCAGAGAGGGTCCTGTTGGATAAGACATTTCAGGTGTTTTTCAAAGAAGAAGTCAAAAGCCCTGAGACCATCCTGACAGGGTGTGGAGATGTAGAGGGGTTGCACATCTGTTGTAAGCAGGAGGTGGCTAGTACCCAAGAAATGGAAATTTTGAAACTGACATAAAGCGCAGAGGAATTGCAGATGTAGTTGGGAAGGGACAGCACAAGGAGAGAAAATTTCAAACAAGCTGAGTTCTATAGGGCAGGAGCAGCAAACAATGGGTCTGCAACCTGAGCAGTCCTGCTTGTGGATTCTAGAGAGCCAGTGAAAGCCAGCTGTGCAGGATTGGGAGACCATAACCTTAGAAACTGTTAAGGGTGACAGGAAAAATCTCCAGATGAAATGAGATTAGAGATCATTGTGGACACAGTGGCCTGATGTTCAATGGTGGGCTTGTGATCCGGGGAAGATGTCTGAGAACTGGCATTCAGATTCCTCAATATAGAGGTCAGCATGCCAGACGACAGTAGTGCCACCTTGTTAGCGGGCTTGGTTACAAAGTCCAAGCTTAGAGCATGGAGTACATTAAGTTCAGAGGGACATAATTTCTCTTTCCCGCCCCAACCCCAAACTGACGTCACATCAATAGGTCTCAAGTAAGAAGTCTAGTGAAGATAAACGGCCAGAGGGAGGAGCTCAGGTGGATAGAGAGTGTTGGATGCTGGTGAATAGTCCGTGGGATGGGAAAATGACTCTTGTCCAAAGAAATGGGCTTGGAGGCAAAGGAGACCTCCAATGGAATGTCACATATTTCCTTCCCCTCCCCTTGTCAGCGTTCCACTGAGATAATTCCCTCCGAGATATCCTGGTCCACTCCTCAACTTCCGATTCCTGCCCAAACCTACTTCCCATTCAATTTCAGAAGGCTTAATAACTGCCAGTTTATTCCCTCTTCCAAAGAAGAGTTCCATGTCATGTAATGCCTGAAATTCATTGAGGTGAGGGCACGGAGTGATAAAACTAAAACCTTTGCTGAGTACAAAATGTTCAGCATCAGAGGGCGGAAGGGCAGAAAAGATAATAAAACAGTTCGGAGAGGGGATGGAGTCAGAGAGAAGGAGGTTGGGTTGTTCCAGCTTGTGTTCTTAATGCTTGAAAGGGAAGAGAAACATGACTGAGAAAGTTGAATCACCTGGAGAATGAAGTAGAATAGTGGCAGCGTGTGTGCAAGGCAGCTTCGAGAGAGCGCAATTTGGTGTTGATGGAGAGAGAGATAGGTCGAGTGTTTTCATTTGGCGATGCTGGGTCAATTCGAAACACGCAGGATGTAATTTCAGTTACAATCACAATTACCTGGATTATACATCCTTGTATAGGACGTATAGACTCCATTCAGTTGTCCCAGTTTCTCTGTCTCCATCACATCTGTTCTGATGATGCCACATTCTGCAGGGATCTTCAGAAGTGTCATCTTTTTACTCAACTGTTGTGGACAGCGTCCTTACCCATATTTGACCCATTTCCCACGTTTCTACCGTCACCCCTTCCCTCTTCCCCCTTTCCCCCACCATGGCCTCAATAGAGTCCGCCTGGTCAAATGTTTCTTACCCACCAATCTCTGCTGGATTCTAAGCTGCCATTTACGCCAACTCTAACAGGATGCTACCACCCGACACAAGTTCCCCCCCCTCGCTTTTCAGCTTTCCATCACAACCGTTCCCTCCAGAACACCCTGGTCCACTCTTCCTTTCCCAACACCTTCCCACACCCACCACATGACACCTTCTGTGCAGTCACCAGTTTACTTCCTCCTCCCTAACTACCCAAGGCCCAGACACATCTTTGAAGTGAAGCAGCAATTTACTTGTACTTCATTCAATCTAGTCTACTTTATTTGCTGCTCATGCTGTGGTCTTCTCTACATTTGGGAGATAAAGAACAGGACGAGCGACTAGTTTGCAGAACACCCACATTCCCTCTGCAAACGTGATCCTGAGTTTACAGCAATTTTATGATAACAGTTTCCCTGGCCAACATCTGTCTCATTATTGCTGCAATGTGCCAGAGAGACTCAGCGCAAGTTGGAAGAACAACATCTAATTTTCTACTTGGGGACTGTGTAGCCTTCAGGACTCAATATCAATTCAATAATTTTAGGGCCTGAGCACCTCCTTCCTTGTTCTTTACCTACCCTGTCACCCTTAACCTTGTCATGACATTGGCTGCTTTCATCACAACCAACCCACTCTCACCCACTATGGTGTCCTTAGCAGCTTTTTCTTTCTCCCCAGCTCATCAGTATCCATTCCTTTATCTGCTCAACTACTGTTCTCTTTCTCTGGGCTACATCTCCACTGATCATTTACTCCTCCCACCCAGCAGCCTCCACCTCACTTCCCAGCCTTCAGCTTAAATACCGCCTTAGCAGCAATCAATTCTGAAGAAGGGTCACTGGTCCCAAAATATTGACTCTGCACAGATGCTGCCAGACCGGCTGAGATTTTCCAGCAGTTTCTGTTTTTGATTCAGATTTCTAGCATCTGCAGTTGTTTGATTTTCTTATTTAAAAGATGAGATTATTATAAATGATTAAAGATGTGGATCAAGCAAAGCAAATAACCCCCTGCAGGCTGGGTCAATATTATCTATAGGGTTGGGTCCATTAAGCATTCTGGAAGCTCAGCAAAATGTTTTTAATGAAGCTACCTGAAAAAGCTGATATCTAGTTGCTTTATCTGTTGATGCAGTTGCTACTGGCTCCCAGTGAGGGTTGGTAGGGATTGCGTGATGAGAGGTCAAGGGCCTAACAATTAAGATTACGACTGGATTAAAGATATAGTACATGGAAATGGCCCTTCTTACTAGCCAGACTCACCATCTGCCAGCCTGTGTTGATACCTTAGTCAGCCCTTCAGAGATAGCAAGCTTATTGCCACCCTGACAACCTTGCACAAATATAGGTTACACAGTCTTCTCCAAGGCGGTGATGAATTGTGGGGGTGAGAAAATTTAGACTCCCAATACTTGCCTGCTTGATGAAAATGTAACCCAATATGTTACATGTATAGAAAGAATAATCTGAGATTTGAAATTTTGATGGTGAAAAATTTCATACATGTTGGCATAATGATTAGAAGAGGTCGATATACTCAACTTATTTCTAAGAAAACACTCAAGCTGCAGAAAATATAGCAACTTTTTGAAGGCTAATTTAAGCCCATTTAAATAGAATATTAGGCAACAGTGATTGGGAGATGAGGTAAGAAAGGCAATAATGTATATTAGTATAACCTCCTCTTACATGTTATGTTTTATCATCTGGAGAATTTGTGACTTTTGCCAAGGCTTGAGTATAAATAAAAGGTGGCGAAGGAGAGTTGGAACACAACATTGAGCATTGAGATTGTTGAAGCAAGCTTTGGTCATAAATTAGTCGGGCACTGCATAAACAATGGCTGGTTGCATGAGTGCTGCTGACAGAGATACAAAGTAGGTAAAAGAAGTACAGAAAAGTTTTGTTGAGGACTGAGAGAAATTATATCTTATGAATCCTACCAAGCTGTTTCGTTTTAAGTCTGGAGGGATCGCAAAGGGCCGATTTGTCTGAAAAGTAGACTTTTGTTGGCAGCCATGTTTAGAAATTTGGGGATGTGGCATTATACACAATTATCTCCTTGCACTTGCCAGTCTGGAAATATAAAGGAGTTAGAAATAGTAATCAAAACATTTATTTTAGATCCATTGCATTGCTGAAAGTGTTTGAAGTTCAATCTCTCATTTGTGTGACATGCAGTTATAATGGAGGCACTTGTGTAAGTCACCTATTGGACAGGGTTTGGAATGGCATAAAGTCACTGAGTTATATCTGTGCCCTAAATGTTTCATGACATTTTTATTATTGCCATTCAATATCCCCCATAGGCAGTAAAGGTACTGCAAAATACATGAGCATTTTAAAAAAATATATAGAAATGAAGATATTTTCAAAGTATTTTAGATGTGGATTCATCCTCAAAATAATAAATGTACAAGTGAAACTGCTGCTTTGGCAGAATTAAACAATTTGATTAACTACACATGGTTTACTCTGTCCAAACAGTACGTAACAGAGGGAGATTTCTGCAAAAACATAACCACATGCACAAATATATGGTGTTACACATCATGTTAGTAACAAACCAAGCTAATATCCATTTGCTTGGCAAAATATATATTTAATACTCAAAGTTTAAGAGGTTAAAAAAAGTTGAAGACTGTTTTTATTAAATTGGAAAACTAATTATATAATGCAATGCCAAATTTGACAGTAATTTTGGTCAGACCCTTCAGCACAGGGAAGAAAACCATTTGTAGATTGTGCATACGCTTGTTCTTTGAAAGACCCGCTGAGCTTTTCCAGCAACTTCTGTGTTTGTCCCTAATTAACAGCATCCACAGTTCTTTCAGCTTTTATCTAGACTAAACCAGAACTATTGAATAGTAAATCACCCCCATGAAACTACTGTGCCTATCATTGGAAACCCATAGTCAGTTATTGCAAGAAAACTTTTTATAACAGATTTTTTTTTGAGAGAAAACTATGTCTTAAAGGGATCATTGCACAAGCACAAAATATTGGGCAGAATCTGCCCAGCCTCTGAACAATGTGGTTGTTGATGAAAAATTTGGGAAAATAGTGTGAAGTCAGCAGTAATGTGATTCTTGATGGTAAGAGCAAAATGTTCAATTCTCCAACCACGTGAGTGGTGAGAGGCCTTTTTGCCTGCATTAGCATGTCATTTTTACCAAAACTAGCTTGATCTGTATGCAGTTTCCCATTCTCCAACCTACCAGACAGACACACAGCTAACAACTTATCATGGTTATCAGTAGTGATCAGTTAAGGAGGTGACATCTTGCTGTTTGGGCCTGTGGTATGCCAGTTGCACACTGGCACTATGTGCCAGTAAGATATGAAGCAAACACTGCATGTGCTTCAATCAAATGGCCATGTCTCAAAGTCTGTAGGGAATAGTCTTTAGTCAGACCAATGGAGACAGCATTTCATCAGGGGTCCTTGGCATATGAAGTCAAGACACTATATCCTTATAGTCCAGGCGCTTAGGCACATTGTTAACTTTGAGTAATCGGGGTGAAGGGATCTGTATCTTTGTAATCTGTACTGGGGCACAGACAGTCTTGCAGGTCCACTGCAACCAGTCCAGGGAGTCCCAGTAAGTCAGTTGGTAGCTGCATAGAGATCAGTCAAGGGTCTGTTCAGTTATCAGTTCGGACTGTCCATCCATGTCAATCAGATTGACCACTGTCAATCCTAGCGGCCAGCTGAATTAAAATCAAGAGGGCTTATAAAGGAGCCACTGTTGTGGCAAGGAAGCTCCGGAAATCAGTCGTGGGGATTAGAGGCAGCATACTGGGACAATATAGAGGTCAAAGCAGCAGGGATGTTACCAATGGTTGCAAAACAACCCTGAGATCGATGGTGGGTACAGTGCAGCAAAATGGTTGACATGACCAAGCTGTAGGCAACCATGGGCACTGGGAAGAGCAGTTTAGTGTGAATTTTTTGAGATTCCTGGAGGATTTCTGTCCATGAGCTCTGGCAAGAAAGAGTTCTAAAGTGGGATGAGGCTAATGATGGGTAACCTGTATAGCTTGGTTCTTAAATAGCAACACATTTGCAAATGTGAGCTTGTTTGTGGTCCTGGCAGTGGTGACTACTTCCATTTGTGGTGAGAGAGAAAATAGGATGAATGGGATGTCATTAATGTTTAGTGGATTGACAATGAAGTGTATTTCAGAAATCTTGCCAGAGCACGTAGAAAGAAAGCCTCCAAAGAATCTCTCCAAAATTCGTACTTCACTGATTTCTGGTAAAATCTTACGTTTTTTTTCCCCTAGAAAAGCACATGTGCCATCTCACATTCTGACAATAAAACTGCCCTACTGAAGTAAAGATTTTTTTCACAGCCGTACACTTGACTATATGCCTTAACAATTACCACAGTCATTACTTTCAACTATCTGACATCTTGTGATTGTGATTCCAGGTCTTTTGTCAAAAGCTAATCGTGTTTAAACAGATGGAGAAGTTATGTCCAAAATCTTTGATGTATAGATGAAGTTTATATGCTCCTTTATGCAAAAGTGAGTTATTTAAACAAATAATCAAAATCTGTGTAAAACACCTGCAATTACAATGTCCCTCTCTGCAACCAGAGTATCTTTTAGGTTAAATGGTTGTAGCATTTAACTCCGGCAAAACAATCTAAGATTATTGGCTTGGAATTACTATAGATCATTAGTGGAGTATTGTCCGTTTAGAGCACAGTTTCCCTGACATTTCTGTGAATGTATTTTTCAAATCACTGAAGAGCTAAAACAGTACTTAACATTTCCTTCTCAACTGTATTTTCATTAACATGATAAATTTTCTTGAGAAATAACTATGGAATCTCTATGTGAACATCATCTTGTAACAGTTACAGCACCTACATTCATATTGATAGCATCAAATGCCATCTTGCTTGGATTGTTTAATTAAATTTGGTAGAGCCAAAACACAATTTATTAGAATAGCCTTCAGTTTTTTAATGGCAGTCTGGCAAGTCTTTGTCTAATTGTATTCAAATTTGTTCTTTGATAAATTTGTAATAAAGCAACCACTGTTGTGACAGCCAGCACTCCTGTAAAATCCACATTCTTAGGAACTGCACCATTCTCATCTCATTCTCAAAAACAAAGAAGTCCACAAAATTTGAACTTTAGCTTCTCTGGCAACGGTCAACCTTGTCAGGATTTGGCAAATTCACTTTTCACTATATTTATCACCAATTCACCTTTCTGTAGTCTCTTAAAAAATGCAATGAGCTTGCTCACTGCAGACCAATAAACCATCAACAGAAACAACATAATTTGGTAGGTCTTCAATAACTTGATTTGTTGGCCTTTGAGAAGTAGCTGGTGAATTCTTCATTTCAAATAGCATTCCTTTACATTGATATAGGACATCTGGGATTACAAAAAGAGGGATTTCCTTGGATTGATTTCTTAGTGGCACTTGAAATATCTTTTTAATTGCTGATCTTGCTGATAAACACAGAGTCCCTAACTCTGTCAAAGCAATCTTCAATTTGTTGTCCAGGACCAGAATCAGTTTTTGTTTTGGCATTCATTTAGCAATAATCAATGCATCAGGGTAATGATATAATTGAGGATTATATTATTTGACTTGGACTAATTTCTCAGGGTTCAGACAGTAAGGGTTTTGTTTAATGGGTGAAGCACTTTGCACAACTGTATCATCCGGAGTTACTAAGTTTATCCTGGACTATTTCTGTGCAGGGGAATATAGGAACTAGGATCAGGAGTCAGTTGTTTAGCACCTCGAGCCTGCTGTACTATTTGATAGGAGCACAGATGATCTCATTTTGGCCTCAACTCCACTTTCGTGCCTGCTCTCCAAAACCCTTTGGTCCGTTACTAATTAAAAATCTGTCTTTCTCCTTAAATTTATTTCGTATTTCAAATCGACCTCCCTCTGGAGTGGTGAATTCCACTCTTTCTCATGACCCAATGAGAGAAGCAATTTCTCCTCCTAGGTTTTAAATTTTCCTCCCTTATCCTAAAACTAATACCTCTCATTCTAGATTGCCCACATGAAGAAACGTCCTTTCTATTTCTATTTTGGCAATCCCCTTTAGCATTTTATAAAACTCAATTGATCTCCTCGCATTCTTCTAAACTCCAGAGTGTATAGGCCTAAACTGCTCAATCTGTCTTAAAACAAACCCTCCACATCTCTTGAATCAATCAGGTGAGCATCCTCTGAACCGCCTTCATTACAACTACAGAAAATATTTAAAAGGATGTTATCAGTCCTGGAGGGTTTGAGTTGTAAGGAGCGTCTGGATAAGCTGGGACTTCTGGCAGTAGAGTGCAAGACATTGAGAGGTGAACTTATTGAGGTTTATAAAATAATGAGCGACATGGATAAGGTGAAAAGCAAAGGTCTTTTCCTTAGGATTGGGACTTAAACTTTAACTAATACCTGAGTGCATTCATCAGATCTGTGAATTAGCTGTCTCACTGATGCTGCCACCACCACCACCATTGTTATTACCTCATGAGACACCAGAAACATGTTTTGTTTCTGAAAGTCCAAAAACGCAGGTATTCATGGAAAGAATTCATTTATAGGTTAATAGCCAAATGAAAAAGAAATCAAAAATCTATCTTAATAGTCAATTGGTCAGAGATATTAGGGCTACAAGGAACAAAATTACTTTGAAACAATTACTTTCAAACCCTTTTAAGCCAACACTCAAAATTTCAACTAAACACTTGTTGAAGGAAATATTCCCTGCAGCTACCTTTAGTTCAATTTAACCCAAACTGCTTGAACACAGAACAATACCCAGGAACTTTTACATCCATATAATTAGCTAATTAACCTCCAGCCGATCTTTCTTCGCTAATGTTTATCTGCCAAGCAACTTGGTCACATGATCAGTTACTGGAAGGAAGCTGCTTTTTATAAGAAATCTTTTTCTAGTTCTTAAAGGGACCATTGCCCTGAATGTATTTTTGTTCCCCACACACGCAAGAGCCATCACACAAGGCAAAGAACTCACATTTTTAAAAAATTAAAGAAACGGGTGAATTATCAGTTGTGTTATTTATTCCAAGAGCAGCACTTGAATTGATCATTTCCATAATAACTTGAACTTATTGTACATCTCAAGTCTGAAAGAGCATTTTATAAATTTAAGTGTACACCAAGTAGAAGCAAAACTAAGGAAAATTAAACGAAAAGACAGAGACAAAAGGCTAATTGAAGAGGAAAATGTTTTAGTATTTTGAAGGCAGGGATGGAGATGATTAAATATGAGCATTTTGAGAGTGAGTTATCGATGTTTGTCATATTGGACAAATCTTTTCCGATGGGTTTCTGAACTTACCATCAGGCTCATATATGAGTTAGACACCTGCATGGCATGGAAAACAATCACACATTATGACCTGCCCCACAATTCGCTGTCCATTTAAGGAAGGTATGTGGACTCTGGAAAGTAAAGGACCACTTGGAGACTTTCCACCTGGAAAGCTGTTGTATCATGTAATGGGAGTGAGGGAAATTAAAAATTAAATAATCTACTCTGTAGTATTTTTTAAAAATTATATGAAAATTATTTCAGCAATCAAGCCACTACTGTTGGGAGGAGTGAGCTGCTTGATGGCCTGTGACTGCTGCAACACCCAGGCAGGTAACAATAGACTTCAGGCCTGGATGGACCATCTACACTCTTCCATCTCCCCCATCTGACCCCACCTCACCACCTGCCACCAATTGGTGGCCTGACTGTAAAATCCTAGTTGGTGTTTTTTACTAGGCCTCAAATGACTCTTAATGAGACTGATTAAGTGACCCTACCAACCCTTTCCCCACACCATCTCTGCGAAAATGATTGGAGTGCAGGTAGGGAAGGGGGAAATGATATGCAGGTTGGTACCATTATCTTCTGATGATTAAAGAATTTGATTGCATAAATATAAACAGAAACAATCCCTATGAGAGGGGGAGCCCTTAAAATTTGAGCTCATGATTTCACGAGGAAATGTCAGAAAACATTTTACTCGAGCGTAGCTGAAATCTGGATCTCTGTTACCCAAACCTTTGGTCATATTACCTAATTATTCTTTATAGGATAGGTATTGCACCTTCTTCTATCATAAGCCTGGGAAGCACCTTTAGATGCTGTGTTATGTTAGAGGTGCTATGTAAGTTATTGTGAAATTGTTACTGTTATTTCCAGTTGATGTAGGAAAATGTCATGAAGAAGGGGAGTTCCACAGATCCTTCCCTCCTCCTTTTGTAAATATTTCTTTTGTTCACTACTACACTGCAGTTTGACTATGGTGACAAACTCCTTAGATTTTCAATGACAACAGAAATCAGTTTCTACCATAACATGTGGTAGTGCAGTGACATGTGGCACTAGATAATTTGATATCTACTGTGGAATGTACTTGTTCCTTTCTATGCTGAAGAATTCTATTGTTGTAATTGTTCTTATCTGTTCAATATTTTGCTGAGCATGGTATTTTTGTGTTACGACTAAATTAGTTGGTGTTTCTGGCCCTGCAGTTAATATTTGTCATCTCAAATTCAATGGGATTGTCAATTTTAAGCAGCAATCTTTGTCTGTCTGTTGGTTTGAGTTGTCATGCTGTTGTTCCTGCTGTCCAACCAGGAGGCATAAAAAAGCTATTCTCTTGTTTACTGATTGTTCTTTTCTGTATATGTAAATATGGGTATTCCTTCACAATTCCCATTAGTCCCAAAATAATAATGGGGCTAAAATTCATTACAAATTTAGTCATAGGATATGTTAATATGCTAGTGTCAAATGGATGTTTCTTAGTAAGTTATTTCAAATGTCAGATTTTGCAAGTTGATAGATTTTTGTTTGGATTCTGCCTAAATATTTTCAGATGTGAAATTTGCATCCATGATTTGCGCTAGACAGTCAATCCTGCCTTGAATTTCAAAATGTACTGGATAAAATTAGGAAATTTTATTTTTCATGCTCATTCCTAACAATTAATGTGTTTTAAATGAAAACTCCAAACCAAATAACTTGCTTTGAGCAAAATAAAAGAAACTAAATATTCTTGTATATTTTATGTTACCAGTCATGGTGTCTACTGCTACATTAGGGCAGTAATTTAAACAGCATCTAGCTCAAACCTCTGTCACAGCTGTGCAAAACGAGCTTTGGAGAAAATAATATGAGAACAGCGGGGACCTGCAGGCACTGGAGCCCCTGTAATGACTGATAACTGGCATTATCTGGTGTCATCTGCTTCCTGAAGCAGAATACGAAATTTGTAATGAGATACCAGAATCTGAAAATGAGAACTAAGTGCAAATAGTTAATAGTGAGCTTGCTTGCTTTATCACATCTACCCTGAAGGTGTGAAAATATAACAGGAAAAAGCAAGAAGCTCGGCTTGTATTTTAATACATATGCATTCATTGGACGATTGTTTAGCTTGCAGCAAAATATATTCTTTAAATATAATGACAGTAATATCCATTTAGCAGTCAAATTTGCTTTTAAAGTCACAAGTGCAAATGTTATTAGCTCTGTAGTTGTCATTTTATACAAGTCCTTCTCACATGAAGGAAAATACTAGTTACATCCCAAAGCATGACTTCTGCATTTATTTTAATCTTTTTTTGTTTTTATTTATGTTGCAATTAATCTGCCATTCAGAAACGAAGTGTGAACGCCACTTTAACATGATCATTATTTTATGTAAAAATTCTAATGGATGTGATTAGGTCTGTTTCCTTACCTATTTTGTACAATTCTGAAGCCAGATTGGAGAATTTGAAACATAATTATTAGAAAACTTGGCTAAAGAATGTAGGATTTTATAATTCAAAGGAAAAATTCTAATTGGCTGAATGTTCAGTGAAACATTTTGTGTGTTTTAGTAGTTTCCAAATCCATTGGAATAAATGTTTAAATAGATTTTGCTTTAAAGACAGTTCATTGTTAAAAGAAAGAATAAAATACATCATTGTGCACTTCTTAACTTTGTAGGTGTTATGTATCACTGCTTGTGATATCAGTGTTTAGGATTTATTCCTTCATTGAAAACAGACTGAAATTCGCTTTTTTTTAAACATTGTAATTGTACAATGTACTGTTCGGAAATGCAAATAATGAAGAACGTCAATAAAACAATCCCAAAACCAGTTACAGAACTATTCTATTTTGACTATCAGATCCATTAATGTTTGCTTTTAAATTTTAGATCGGAATATAAATAAGCTTTAAAAAAAACTCCAAAGAACTGCAGATGCTGGAAATTGGAAACAAAAACAGAAATTGCTGGGAAAACTCAGCAAGCCTGGCAGCATCTGTGGAGGGAAGCCAGAGTTAATATTTCAGGTCCAATGACCCTTCTTCAGAACTATAAATAAGATTCATGTATTTGGCAGTTACAAGCAGTTTGCATTCAATCGGACTGCTGGCAGTCAGCAGTTGGGTAATACTTCTAGTTGGTTACAATCAAAGTGGGGACTGATATGAACTCAGAAAATCTGATAACTAATTTGCTTTGGATTGTGGCTTCAATGATTCCTTTATTCCACTTTAACTGACTTGTGAAACAGGGATTTGTGACCCTTGGGACAAAATTTGTGATAACTGTGAGCTACTGGTAGTCAAGTTTATGGGTTTCCACAATTGCTTTTTGATCATAAAGCCCAAAAGGCAAATAGGAATATGGTAGTGATTGGTTATTAGAGTTGTTTAACTGTTTGACTATGAGAAGTTTATTTGCACAGATGACGCTTAGTTCCTAGTTTCCTGGTTTATTTGCACATTTATCAGTTTCATTTGTAGACCTCATGGGAGACTTTTTTTTGGCTGCTCGGTCACTTCTGACAACTTTTGAATTTTAAACATTGGTCAGGGCAGGAAATACAAGTCAAAAGGCTTAAAGCACTAAATACTATCAGATGTTCCAACATGAGAACTAAAGGTTCCTGCAATTTAAAATAAAGCAAGTTACTGCACAATGTTACAATGTAAAATTTGTTCTTGCAGATTCCCAGCTGCATTTTCTCCCTACAGTTGAATCAGTTTGTAAAAGTAAAGCATACAGAACAAATGTAAATTTTAGTTGGCTCAATTTGGCAACAGTTTATGCTCATAATTCAAAGTGTAATAATTTAAATGAATGTTTGAGTTTTTTTTCCATGTAAAGCTATTTTGAATTATTTTGAATTTCCATCTGTGGAAATATTCCATTTAACTCTACAAATTGATTGGAAGATTTGGACCCATCTCAGTGACCTAAGCAGCAACTGTGTTGGAAAATTGAATAATTTTATATTCATGTTTGATTCCACCTTGAGACCGTGGTGGTCTCCCTAAAGGTCACAAGTGAAATGAGCTTGAACAGTCTTAATCCAATTTCCAGTGAGTATACGTTCACTGTGTATGACTGCACAAAATTTAGTATTAAGAATTACAAGCTCAGTGACGATATACAGAGATGCCTTCAGGGTAGCAAACTATCGGAACTAAAGCATCATGCTGTTATCGTGTGGCTATGGTTTTGAAACTAAGGTTATGATACAAGAAATGAACTGGCAGCATGCACCTGAGGATAGCTTTACTTTTTTTGTGACACTTTAGTATGCCTTAATGGATGCTGTTCATAATTGCTACTGTTCAGCATTGTTTCATTTGGTGAAAACTTGACCAAAAACAGTGACCCCCTAAGTCTGCAAAATAGCACGCAAGATTATAGAATTGCTCAGTAAGTGGATGGGTAAAGAACAGCGGTACAGAAATGCTTTTAGATTAAGCACGCAATGTAATGCAGCTGTTTTTAAAAATGTTTTGCTTGAGAACAGAGAGGGAAAACAAGGTTTTATTTCTGTTTAAAATACTGCAGAGTATCACAGCCTGTAAAGTTATACAGTTTTTGTTTGGTTGTCAAAACATTTAATTATGTGATGCCTTAAGGTGTAAAGCTGTCAAATAAATCGCTTGTTAAAAGTAAACATTTAGATCGTGGTACGTGTTGTGCTTACCACAGTTGCACCAGTATTGTCCATCTTAAAAATAAATCCACATTTACATAGCAAAGATAGCAAACCTCCACTTAAAGCTCTACTAATAACTCAACAGGTAGTGTCAATTTTTTTATTCATTAATTATATTCTATAAAGTGATATTTTCATAGATTAGGTTATTTACAGGAAAATTCCTTCTATGCCTAACTTTGCACATTAAAAGAAAATCTAGTTATATGTGCAGGACTTTGATATGAGTTTTGAGATAACCTTTCCAATTTGTTTATCTGAGCATTGAATAGAAAAGCTTTGTAGACCTGAATATTGCAATCTATTTTAGCAGTGTTTGTGCCTCTCAAGGATTGTAATGCTGTTACAGCTTGGAGCCAATGTCTATAAGGTTGACAGATCGGGAAGATAACCAGATTTGATTCCCATGTATGCTCAGATTCAGTCATGGTGAGAATGCCATGTTTTTTGTTGCAGTGGCCCTGATTGAGATAAAGGTGATGCTGTTATTTACTATCCACTGACCCCTGCTGGCATGTGTATGAACTTTGTATTAGCCTGTGTTAGCTTAGGTTGGATCTGGTTGTGATATCCTCTACAGCTGAACACTATTATTCACTATTAAAGCTCATGTGGATAATGGCCACTGGACTTGGTTTCTATCCTGTAAGTTTTCACCAACCATGTTAGGTTTGTGCTTCCAAGGTTGGAGGTGGGGGCAGTGGTTCTAGTATTTTTTACCTGTTACATTGTAAATCAATATTGATTTACATGTGAATATGTAGTGAAAAGCTTATATTAAAATGTTGCCCAGTTAATAACAGCATTCCTCATTACGATGCTTATGCATTTTTCTTTTCTCCTCATTACTTGAGGCTGCCTTTCCTTACAAAGAATAAATTCAATTTGGCCAGTTTCTGAGTTATCTGTCACACGAGTTTATAATAATATTTTAAAGTATCTGTTTGAGGAGGAATTACTGTTGTTCTCATAAACGGCCTTTCACATATGCACATACACATTCTCTTTCTCACAAGCTTCCATAGACTCATACTTTACAAGTGTACACAGATAATGTGCAGCTATACACATAATACAGGAAAAACAGAGACTGCATTTTATTACTGATTGTTCATGGCAGGCCATCAGCTAAACAGCCCTTGGCTTTTCTTTCCAGTTAAGTGGTTTAGAATCAGAGTTAATTACTCCAGTCATTTATTCTAATCACCCTCCTCCTATAGCTGGCCACATTCTGTCATGTGGTGGCATCATTTGAAGCCATCAACTTTTAAAACCACTGCAGGGTACTTGAGGCTCATTAGCAAGGCCTATCTGTGCCTGGCTTGAGCTCATGTCTGAGTGACTGCTTAACCTCCCCAGCACCCCCCACAAAACCACTGCCTACCAGCAGAATACCGTTTTAAACTGGCAGGAAATCAGTCTACTCTTACAGAACTGGTTCAAATACCTGAACACAAACAATTTGTCAAACTACTTAAATACAAAATTGTGGCTGTTTTTGAAAAAGGTTACTCTTTCCCATTTCATTGCAAACATCTGAGAAGTGAAATTTAATCTTTATGTTCAAACAAATTTATTGAAAAAATTGGTCTGATTCAAAAAAAATTAATGAAAAAGAATTTGGGAAATAAAAGTAATACTTTTTCTGCAATATTGTATGAAGCTGTTATAATTAGGCCATAAAACATCTTCAGAGAGGATTCTTGTGTATTTTTAAGGCTCATATTGGAAGTTGTGAAAATGTTCCTGCTAATATTTGAAATTCTACACTTAAGCGAAAGAGGAAATTCTGCAAATATACTCGGTAGTAGATTGTTTAATGCTGTTTTTGGCTTTTTAAAAATCAGTATTATTTTCCTGATAATTGAGGTGAGACACAAACTGAGTCAAAATTTTAATTTATCAGAATATATTTTGTTCAGTTTCCCTTGCCACTGCTCCTTTTTTAATCCTTCTCCCAAACCTGTGTTTACATTAGTTGTTACTTGATACATTAGTTATGTTTTTCTTGATTCTTCAAAAGCTTCTCTGTCTTACTCTTTACATCACAGAGCCATTCCACCTTGAACTTTTTTCCACTTTAGATACTTTCCCCCATCCTTACCCAAGCTTTTCATACGTGACCAGTCTAATGACAATGCTGCCACTGTACATAGCTTGAATCTCCATTCAGTGTAAACAGATACCTTTATTTTTCTTAAGGGTCTTCAAAGAGTCCACCAAGGCACCTAACACTGCATCCTTAAGAGCATCAATTGCAACATCTCCGGGTTCCTTTCTCATAATCCTTCTCATCCACATACCCACTGGAGCTCAATCTTACAGGCCTGCTCAATCAATCCAATGCTGCACCTTTAGGTTCTCCCACTCAAACTGTCACCATGCCATCCATATTTCATGACTGTAAACAGTTATATTTACATAATAGCTTTGACTGAAATTTATCATGTGATTGTAATATGTTGTGCCTCAACAAAAGCCGATTTCCCCCCTCATCGCCAACAAAGTAAACATAAGGAGTTGATGGGTTTTTTTGTCATTCAAATTGATATGTTCAGCTGTCTTTGCTACTATCACCTTTCCCTTTGCTCACAAAACTAAATTCTGAGCCATACATCCACCACAATTGTTAGGTCCTCCTGAATCTTCCCCATGCCCCTTTGGAATTCATCTCATTGATGAGATGTATTTCCTATTCTCTTGACTCAGTTTCCTCTAAGCTGCTGACTCCCCAATTTCAATAAGACAGTAAATCAGTCGGAATAGCAGCTGTGGCTCAGTTTTTTCTGCTTTTAAGTTTTCCCTTCAGGCCCTATCCCAATGCTATGTAGGCCATCTTGGTGAGATGTAATAGATCCTGTGGAGAATAGAAACTGATTCTGTTTGTGTGCTGGCCAACATATCCATCAACATCTGATCATTTAAATTATTACTGTTCATTGAATCTTGTGAAACATGACCAATATGATGACTATTTTTATGGCCATTATATCAAATATATGCATACATAAATGCAAAATACTCATTTAGGGACATAGATTCAAATTCCACCAACTGCCAATGGAATTTAAATTTGATTTATAAATCTGGAAAATAACACTCGTCTCAGTGATGGTCACCATCATGAGTATCTTCAATTGTTGTAAAAGCTTACTTGGTCACACTTAACCAATCCATGATGCCGGATCGACAGCAGTATGCTTGATTCTTAGTTGCCTTCAGAAAAGGCCCTGCAAACCATTCAATCCAAGAGTTGTTAGGCGTCGGCAACAAATGCTGATCCTAGAACAGTGCTAACATCCTGTGGAAGAATAAAGAGAAAAAGTGCTAAATTCCTAAATTTCAAAAATATTTTATTAGCTTTTTATGGCTTTGAAATAAGGAGGTCCTAGAAATTGTTGTACACTTACAAGCCTTTCTTTCCATTCATTTTCTATTGCTGGTGGACGTGCTAGCTGATTGAAAATCTGATTCAATATTTAAATTATTTTAGAATCTAGTACTTAAATATGTACAGCTCAGAGGATTGAAAAAGTTGTTATAAGAAGAGTCAAATGTTTCACTGAGGTAATACCATTGTAGGCGGGAACTACAAGCATCAAAAATGGAATGTTGTCTAAGGTTCTTGTGTGGACTTGTAGCTTATATCGTAGATGCTGTGGCCGGTTTGTTCGTCAAGCTGGTTCATTAATTTGCAGACGTTTCATTACCCTGCTGGGTAACATCATCAGTGTAGCTTCTGATGAAGCACGGTTGTGTTTTCCCACTTGATGTTTAAACTTTAGGGTCCGTTTGAATTGGTTACCTGACTTCTGGTTTTTCATCTCAGTGGTGGATATTTAGGGTCTAATCCCATGCGTTTAGTGATGGCTTTCTTGGTGGACAACCAAGCCAGAAGAAATTCCCATGCTTCAGTCTGTTTGGCCTGTCCTGGGATCTTGATGTTATGTCAATGATGGTTCTCCTTACTTGTGTGAATGGAGACGAATGAGTACTGGTCATGTCTTTTTGTTTCTGGTTGGTGTTCATGTATTTTTGTGGCCAGTTTCCTCCTTGTCTGTCCAGTGTAATGTTTGTCGCACCCTTTGCATGGGATCTTGTATATCACATTGGTTGTGCCCATAGTGGGTAAGGGGTCTTTGGTTCGAGTTAGCAGTTGGTGTAGGGTTGACATTGGTTTGTGTGCCACTTTGATGCCAAATGGTCGTAGGAGCCTTGTGGTCAGTTCGGATATGTTCTTGATGTATGGTAACATGACGAGTGTGTCAGGGCTTACTGTATCTTCCTGTTGTTTGTCTGATAGGCATTGTCAGACCCGGCTGTTTGAGTATTAGTTGCCCTTAAATACTTGGTAGAGGTATTTTTCCCTGTTTTGGTGTAGTTCCGGGTTGCTGCAGTGTGTTGCCGCTCATTTAAATAGTGTTTTTACGCAACTCCGTTTGTGGGTGTTGGGGTGGTTGCTGTTGAAATTCAGGACTTGATCTGTGTGTGTGCCCTTTCTGTGTACCTTTTTCAGAAATTCCCCATTGGCCCTGCATTCTACCATGACGTCCAGGAATGAGAGCTGTTCATTCTTTTCTTCTTCCCTGGTGAATTGGATGCCAGTAAGAGTGTTGCTCACAAATTAGTGTGTCTCCTCTAGTTTAGTCCGTTTGATGATGACAAAGTGTCGTCCACATATCGGATCTATAGTTTAGGTTGGATCTGTGGAAGAACTATGCTTTCTAGTCACTGCATCACCGCTTCCGCTATTAGTCTGGAGGTAGCTGACCCCATGGGAGTCCCATTGATTTGTTCATAGATTTGGCCATTGAGGGTAAAGTGGGTCATGAAGCATAGGTCCAGTAACCTCAGCATGCTGTCTGTGGAGATGGTGGCACTCAGACCTTGTTCTTTTAGAAGTGTTGCTAGTGTTTCTCTTGCCAGTGGAATGTCAATTGATGCGAATCAGGCGGTTATGTCAAAGGACACCATGGTCTTGCCATCATCTGTTCTTATGTCTTAGAGGGAATTGAGGAACTCCTGGGATTGAGTGGAGTGACTTGCTGACGAGCTGCTTTAGTCATCTTTGTAATTCCTTAGCTAACCTATGTGTTGGAGTGCCTGGGAGAGAGACTATGGATCTGAGGGGTACTTCCAGTTTGAATACTTTTGGGAGGCCGTAGAATATTGTATCAAAGATATGACGTGGAAAGGTTGTAATGTGGTCTTCGACCCATGATTCCAGGAACAACCCATTAAATGCAAACTACATAAACTACTCAAATTAAAGAATTAGGATTCTAATAGTTGAGATGGGAAGGGAACGTCTAGGTGACCATAATATTTAAGATGATAATTGCGAAGTGTAAAAACTTAAAAAGACCAGGGTAACAGATTAGAGAATAGCTGAATAGAACTTAGCAAAATAAAATTGTCAGTAATATTGGCAATAATGTTAAACATAAATGGCAAGTATTTAAAATAGCATCCATCGCAGGCTAGGAAATATATAGTCCACAATAAAAACAAAAACAAACTTAAAACTAATGAGGCACTATGGATAAATAAAGATGGAAGGGCAGGAAATAGGATAAAAATTAAAGAATACACGAAGTACTCAGACAACAGGGAAGAATAGGATGAGTAAGAGTGTGAAGAACCTAGCAAAGAAAGAAACACAGGACTATAATTAAGTGTGTGGTCACCATTATAAAGTAGGAACTGCAGCAGCCAAGTCACAAAAATCAGATTACCGCAAAAAACAATATGAGAGCATCTAGATGTTAAATTTGGGAGAAATGTTGACCATGACACTGGCATTAATTCCCCGCTGTTCTTCAAAATACTCGATTCAGATCCACCCAAACAGGCAGATGAGACTATGGTTTATTTTTCATTGGAAACATGGCATCTCCGACATTACACTCAGTCAGAACTGCATTGGACTGTTCTTGACATTTTTGTGCTTAAATTCTGGAACAGAACATGAACCCAGAACTTTGTAACTTAGAAACAAGCATGCTGAGCATCAGCTGACCCCAATAATTATAGAGCTTGCGCAGTCTAGAAGGGAGGCCGTTTGGCCCATTGTGCCTATACTGGTTCCCTAAATGAATACATTGTCATTTGTCTGCCTTCCCTCCACACTCTTGCACATATCCCTTTCCAAATAACCATCTAAATATACTTTTAATGCCTCAGTTAAGCCTGCCTGCATTCCAGTGCATTCCAGGCCTGGAGCATTTATTGTGAGGAAACCTGTTTTCTTTAGTGCAGAGGCAGTTCATGAGGATGATTCCCAGTATAAAGGGATGGTCTTACGAGCAAAGGCTAAGCAGTATGACTTTGCTCACTGGAGTTAGTAAAATAACAGCTGATATCATTGAAACATACAAGGTTCTTAAGGAGCTTGACAAGTTAAATACAGAGAGGATGTTTCCCCTCATGGGAGAGTCTAGGTTCAGAGGGTGTAGTGTCAGAATTTAGGAGTGCCAACTTAAGACTGAGATGAGGAGAAATTTCTTCTCTCAAAGAGTTTTGAGTCTTTGGCAGTTCTTGCCACAGAAAGCTGGGGGGCAGAATCCTTGTGTATATTTAAGGCTAAGATAGATTCTTGATGAGCAGAGGAATCAAGGGTTATGGGTAAAGGACAGGAAAATGGATGTGAAGAATGATGGATCAACAATGATCCTATTGAATGACAGAGCAGGCTCAAGAGGCTGAACAGCGGACTCTCGTTTCTATTTATTGTGGTTTTACGACCTTACTGCTCGTTACTTTTTGTCTGCACCCTTTTGTTCTTGATCCTTTCATAAGTGAGAACGTTTCCTTCCAGTTTACCCTGCCCAGGTCTGTAATTATTTTGAATACTGCATGCAGTCTTGATCTCCCTTCTGTAGGAAGGATGTTGTGAAACTTGAAAGGGTTCAGAAAAGAGTTAGAAGAATGTTACCAGGGTTGGAGAGTTTGAGCTATACAGAGAGGCTGAATAGGCTGGGGCCATTTTTCCTGGAGCGTCTGAGGCTGAGGAGTGACCTTATAGAGGTGTATAAAATCATGACGGACATGGATGCATTGAATAGTTAAGGTCTTTTCTCGGAGTTGGGGGTGTTAAAAACTAGAAAGCGTAGACTTAAGGTGAGGGGGAAAGATTTAAAAGGGATCTAAGCGGCAACGTTTTCATGCAGAGTGTGGTGCATATATGGAATGTGCTGTCAGAGGATTTGGTGGAGGCTGGTACAATTACAACATTTAAAAAGCATCTGGATGGGTATATGAATGGGAAGAGTTTAGAGGGACATAGAACAAATGCTTGCAAATGGGACTAGATCAGATTGGGATGTCTGGTCAGCATGGATGAGTTGGACTGAATGGTCTATTTCTATGCTGTATATCTCTATGACTTCTATCATACGTCTTTTCCATCTTCTGTTCTCCAAGAAAGTAAGCGAAGAAAAGTTGACGTGGGAATGGGGCTCTCCAATAAATAGATAGGATAAAATCACAGGCAATGATAGCAAGTGACCAAAATATAAATAATTACTTTGCTCCTTTTCTTACCTGGAAGATAGATCAATTGGATATGATGCCACAAGATAAAAATAAAAATTATATAGCTGCATTAAAACAAAAGAAGGACAAGTATTAAATAAACTAAGCTCAGAAATGATAAAACCATAAGTCTGAATGTTATGAGAAATAATGGGAACTGTAGATGCTGGAGAATCCAAGATAACAAAGTGTGAAGCTGGATGAACACAGCAGGCCAAGCAGCATCTCAGGAGCTGAGATGCTGCTTGGCCTGCTGTGTTAATCCAACTTCACACTTTGTTAGTCTGAATGTTATCATGACTTTCTACTGTAGTGTGCTGCAAGGAAAGCCCTGCTATTCATGGAGTCATCACAAAAATTAAAGCCTTTATAAAGCATGCGAAGATTCACCAATGTCTCTGCCTTCTAGACCCAGGCTAATAGAAAGCATAGACCAGTTTCTGTATTTAACAAAAGCTATTATTTATTGAAAATAAATAGGCTTGTGCTATAGGTAAACAGTTATGAACTGATGACTTACAATTCTAGTAATTAAAACTCTAATTCTTTATAAATTCCCCTTTACATATACAGTCAGACATTGACAAGTAAAAATAATACATGGGCATTATGGCTGGAGAGCGCACTGGGAAAGCAGTTAAGACATCATTGTTCATAGGATTGCTGTGTTTATTCCAATGATTCATGTGCTAATCAGAATGCTGCTTCTCAGTTGTCCTTCTCAGGATACCAACACTAGCTTTCAAGAGGCACAGGGTGACTGGAACATTTATGTAAGGTCTCTGACTTATTAATTAAAAGTCACAATTGACTACAACTGCTGAAGACTTTTCTTCAGACTTAAACTGTTTCACTGCAGATAACAGAGGGAGAGCTCCTAAACTGGTCATAGTCTGAAAGCTTTTCTAAATCTTGTTCACAGCACTGAGCTGTTCAGCACCCTGAGAACAAATAACATAATTGTTTGCAGGCAGAAAACCTTTTTCATTCGCTTGTGGATTAGTGACCAGCTACTAATCACTACATGTTGTCAGTCAAAGCTCCATTTGTACACAACCCTGCTTTGAATGTGACAGACGAATTTGTCTCCATCATACCTGCCAGCAGCACATTCAGAGTGTCAAATGGAATCACTGGTCCCACAGGCATCCACAGATTGATTTCAAGTGGTTTAGGAGTTGGTATGTTCCATCAACTATTTCCCCTGAATATTGAGATGTGTGGCATAATCTGAGGTAAGTTATAAAAAGAGTGTATACACATGTCAACATGATAGACATCATATATACGTGGCTGGATGAGTTTCTGTACATGGCATGGACTTCTGCCAGTTTAAATAGTTAGTTTAATTCAATGCAGGACCCACAGTACAGATTTGTAAAAGGTAATTCCTGTTTGATGATCTTACATTTTTTGATGAGGTAATAGAAGGTTGTGGAAGGAAATACGGTAAGATTGTCTATATAGATTTTCAGACAGTGTTTGACAAAACACTATTTCAAAAGCTAGTTAACAAAAATTGTAGCTTATGGACTAAGAGCAAAATTAACTTGGATTGAAAACTGGTTTGGAACAGAAAACAGTTGTAGTTAATGTTCATTTCTTAGACATTAGAAAAATAGACATTACTCAAGGATCAGTACTGAGATTGCTGATTTTTCTTGAAATAAATTTGTAAAATTTTAAATACAGAGTAAAATTTCCAAAATTGTTATCCCAAATTTGAGAATGTCACAAACTGGGAAATGGTGCCAAACATGATAGGCTACCAGAATGGGCTGACAAGAGGCAGGTGGAATTTATACAGTGAGGTGTGAGGTAATGCATTTTAGCATAACAAATCAGAGGTGATTTAAGGCACATTTCTTAAAAGTGCAAAGTGACAGATAATAGGACATGATGAAAGATTGGTAGCAGAGCACGTGGGATTTTGAATTTCATAGCGGCTTTGAGTCCGAAAGCAGGGACACTATGCTGAGCCTAAACAAAGCTGTGGCTAGGCCGCAACTAGAGTATTACATCCCAATCCCACATATATGATCTTGAACTTTGGGACTTAGAATCTGGAGAATGCTTGTTGTCTCAGTTCTGGCAACTCCTGCCACTGGTACAATCAGTTGGCCAACAGAGCTCTTAAGCAGGACTGTGTTACAAGTATATGATGCAGCAGTGTGTTCAATATGCAGTCTTTATTGAAGTACTTCTAAGAACTCCCTTAGTTGTGCCTTATGGTCGGGATCATGTGACTGTGACATAACAAGGACATTTGTACATACCTAGGAATGGGGAAAAAAATATTAAAATGAACTAGTAAACAAGGTGCACTGGATAAATATTAATATGACACAAAATCAAAAAATAACCAACCTGCAAAAATGTTAGAATCTTACATGTATATGTATGTATTCCTTCAAGATATAAAACAAAATTATCCATTTTCTTCATATTAGGAACAAAATATTTTATTTGCATTGAGGCATGAATTAAATATTTTTTATGGTTAAAATTGACAACTCTTAATTTCTTGGCAACTTTTCATAACTTCTCACTTCCAGTTCATTGTCTCTAATTCATCATCTCTCCCACATTGCTGCCTACCCTGTTTGCCATCATTCCTAACTCATATCTCTCCTCCCTCACTGCTTGCCTCACTCATTGTTGCTCCCGCTTGCTACTTCCCTCCCACCCCAAAGCTTCCATCTGTTCACCGCCTTTCCTACTTACCACTTACCTCCCATTGTCATTTCCTTTCTGCACCTTTGACCCCCCTCACCCTTTCTTTTCCCTGCCATTTTCCACTTCTAGTCTTTTCCACTGCCAACCTCTTCTACTTGCAGCCTATCCTACATTTCCCCCCTAAACCAACTTGCTTACCACCTCTCACATTCACTGTAAGCTTTGTGAGCCAAGAGCAACAGCAAGGTTAGGGTTTGGGAGGCAATGGTGATCCAGGCATTTTGGTAGGAGGACAGCGGGCAGGAAGGTTCCAGAGAGATGATGCAAGAAATACCAAAGAGAAGCATCTTACATTTATCTGTACAGACTCGAATATTAAACTTGTATGTGCTAATTGTTTTTGTATATGAAGAGGAGAGTATACTGTGGCAAAGAGTAACTGTCATAGCTACTCATAGCTTTGCATTCCAACATAAAGTTATAACTGTTGTGCTGTGTGAATATGAAAAACAATAAAAGACAAACTAAGGAGAAGCTCACATATCATGAAAATGTATTTACGAAAAGATGGTCATAGCTGTAGACCATAGAGAGCAGAATGGGACAACTGAAGAGTGCATAATTTTAAACTAGTTTGAGCTGTGGTGACTTCATAATCTAAGTGCATGAGAAGTTTTGAAATTCTCGATATTATTACAAGTTTAAAATTGTGTTCAAAGCCATCTATATTTATATCATGTGCATCAATTTCTTTTTGAAAGATAGCTAGATTATGACGCAGTTTTGTTACTGGTGATTTTTTTTGCCTCTTTTTTTTCTTGTGTTATAAAAACATAATACACAGTTGGGTATCACATAACCTGCTGAACGGAGATTTTATCTGAGAAAATTCCTTTCATTGAGATCCTTCCAGGTATGGCACTGAAACATCTTGGGGATGAATTTGAAGTTGAATGCATATTTTTAAATTTAGACCAAAGCATGACAAAACATTTATGGACTTGTGTTTTACTTGGAGGTTTTTGATGGTAACTCCCTGACTTTGTATTGTTACCAGATATAACTCACCCCTTTTTCTTTATTCCCAGCGCATGGGTTAGCAATGCCAGTGTTTATTACCCATCCTCATTTACCCTTGAGAAGGTGGTGTTGAACCACTTCTTTCAACTACTGCAGATAGTGAAGTGAAAATAACTTCACTGCAAAATTATATAGGTTGTTCCTGGTATTCCAGGAATTTGACTCAACAGCAATGAAGGAAGTGTGGTTCAGTTCCAAGTAAGGATGGTGCATCACTTGGTGATAATGGCTTTCTCAAATACCTGCACTCCATGTCCTTCTAGGTGCAAAAGATTTCAGAGATGGTTTTGTTGTAAGGATACTTTAAATTGGATAGTCTGAAGATGTTAACATTCAAAATACATTTTGATAATCTGGAAACTCTGAGGCTATCTATTTATCTTTCCGTGAATAACAACCTTCAAAATAATGCATATTGGAACTGTTTAGCAGCTGATGATTTATAAATGTATGCTTCTAAAAGTCATTTAAACAGAGACAATAAAGTCTATTGCAGTCACATATTTACATGGTTGTCCTGTACAGACTTCATCAATATTTAGTCAGCAAAAAGTAAAATTGAGCATAGGCCCGTTAATATTGATGTTGCTAAGCATTTAGAGCAATAGAAAAGTTACAACACAGACAGGCCATTCAAATCTTCATATCTGTACTTGCTGAATAAACTACCCACCTGTTCTAAGCCAGCATAGCATCACCTGGTCAATTGGCCTGCGGCTTGCAGTATTTCAAATTTATATTCAGATTAGTTTTAAATGAATTGAGGGTTTCCACCTCAATCATCAAACTGGGCAATAAATTGCAGACACCTGTCTTATCCTAGGTGAAAAAGTCAATCATCTTAATTCTGTACACCATTGTAACTGACCTGTCTGCTATGGGAAACAGGCCCTTCTGTCCATTCTATCCAAGCCATTCATTATTTTGGGCACCTCAATAAAACCACCTGCAGCTTCCTTTGTTCAATGGAAAATGACCCTAGCCTATCAAATATTTCAACATACCTACAATTTTAAAGCCCAGGCAATATTCTTGGAGATCTTCTCTGTACTCTTTGTCATTTTATTTTTACCTTTCTGTAATGTGGTAACCAGAACTGTGCATAAACTTCCAGCTGTGGCCTAATTAGCGTCATGTATAACTCCAGCATTTTATCGCTGCTCTTGTATTCAATGAAGAAAAGAGTCCATTTGCCTTCTTTACCACCTTATCTCCTGTCTTACTGTCTTCAGGTACATGTAAACATGCACTAAGGTTTTCCACTTCCTCTACCCCTTCCAATACACTCCCATTTATTATGTATTCCTTTGCTTTGATTGCCTTCACCAATTGTATAATCTTGTGCTTCTCCTGACTGAAGACCATTTACCACTTTACCACCTACTGAACCAAACTACTGCTAATCCCTACAGTCAATTTTAAAATGTAATCGCAACATTTTGTTTTGCTTTTGCAGCGTAGTTGAAAATCTTCATTTGTATTCTGTGTCAATTTAACAAAAATAATCTGTCCTGGAGTGATCTAGCTGGCAAAATAAATGAACTCAGCAACATACAAATCCAGTTCCTGGAAAATTCTGCAGTCCTTCACTCCAACTCCTGCCTGATTCAGTGGCCTCCATCTTTGCCACTTCCATAATGCTGAGCCCTGACCATTTTATACCAGTGCAGGAATTCAAGACAACAGGTCAGTACCAGTCCCTGCTAATTTGTTTTTATTATGCATGGACCTTTGATAGCTCAGTACCACACTTTCAAGGACACAGGGTTAGGCAATAAATACTGGTATTGCCTAGAATGTCAATATACCATGAACCTATAAAAAGAAATGTAGTGGTTCTAATGTAATGATTGAATTGAGAGGCTATGCAAAACAAAGGTGTGTCTACAATGTAAATAATTCATTTTCATTCACAAGCTGTTAGTTATTATCAGAAAATGAGGCATAGAAAAGCAGATGTACACTTGTCTAAAGCAGTGCAGTTGCAGGTTTGACTGTGTCACACCTAGTCTGCATAAGTAATACAATGTATCGAGGAACCCAAGAATGAAGGATTCTTCTTGATTCCAAAAGAAATGTTCACTTTGTGACTACACCAGTTTTTCTTCGCACAATGATTTCAGTATATCCTGGATGAATGCATTAAGGCTAATAAATACTTCAAAACTTGTATACAAAAATTAGGGATATTTTGTCTTAAACAAACTTGCATTACTAGAATTTGAACTACTTTGTGGTAATATCTATTATAAGTATTATGCATAATTAACAATAATTCAAATAGATGTGTACTGCACCTGACGCCAGTCTTCATGATTTTATTACATATGGTTAGAGACTTTATGACTTGAATTAGTCTGGATATTGAAGTACTAGTCTGGTATGATGCTGATAACTGCAGCTACCAATATGGAAAAAGGAGGCAGGGAAAAGTTACATGTTGGATCAGACTTCAGTAATAAACATAGGCCTCATCTAGTGCAGTACGCCATTTGAAATGCCTGGATGTACAATCCTAACAATGAAATTGTGACTCATTTTGGATAGCTAGAAGGTGCCATCATAATTAATTTATTCTAAGTTTGTGATACACAACTTCTTCAAAAGTTAATCTACTTAACAGCTGAAAATTTTCAAATAAACATTTGCTCAAGTCCAATATGACACTTTTGCAAAACTTAGGAATACATGAGAGCAGAATTGGTCAAGGCCACTGGCACAAGACAGCGACTTGTCAAACTACCTGATTTTACCCTGCGACATTTTTATTTTTGTCAATATTTCTAATTTTGTACACTTGAAAGCAATGAGGTCACCAAGGAACAATTACCCAAAAAGAACCTAAGCTATCATTCTGTGAGCTTCAAGAAAGGAAGATGAACTGCAATGAATATTATCTGATGATTCACAATGAACCTTTTTTTAAGCGCAGGCCTAGACCAATTTCACTTAATTTTTCCAATCTTCACAATCTCATCTCATACTGAAGTGACATTTGATACTATGCTATACTATGGAAGACAAAGGCAAAACAATACAAAAATTCCTTTGAAGATAACATAGGATCGTACTTGTAATCCCAAAGGAAATAAACATTTGTACACCTATAAAATTAGCTGGCTAATTATGTCTAGGATTATTGCTAACTCAATATTTTCTGTAATTAAATTTTTATTACTTCAGTTGAAAACCTCTAAATGGTTTTAGTTTGGAGACTATAAGTTATACAATGACAGCATTAGAATTCCTTCCATATAAGAGAGTGTGGGATTTATAGAAAATAAACATTAACCCTGTTGAGATAATGAGGATTTCAGACTTATAAATACTTAACAGGACATCCGTTGAAATATATTTACAATATATATTGTGAATCAAAATTGTTCTTTAAATGAAATTAATTTTAGGTATTGATTCTGCAGTTCAATATAATTCTCATTTGTTTCACACTATGTGGCAGAAGTTTAGGCCTGAACTTTAGAAGTTTAAACTTTAGACATAGACTCTGGATTTTATTATCACATGTACTCAAGTGCAGAAATACTGGAGTATAGTGGAAAGTGAATCAAGTCGCCACATATGGCATAAAAAAGGCATAAAAAAGTTTAGGTGCAAAGTAGCAAGAGAAACGAGCATTAAAAAGTTATCCACTACTTTGTAAAATATCAGAAAAATTAAAAAAAGGTAATAGTTTACATTAAAGTAATAGTTTAAACTAGGAAATCAAAGCAATGAGTTAAAAGTTTAACCATCTTTGATGAGTCTTCCAATTATCTCACTCCGCTGTCTGTCGTCATGCCACCACCTTAGATGCAGTAACTTGTACCCACATTTGAACCAGGAATGGAGGAATTGTGCACTGCAGGCCTTTGGACCAATTTGGCAACCCTTTCTTGCTCCTTGACCATTTTTCTAAGTTTGGAGCTGGCTGTTGGCAGCAGGGCCATTACCAAGTTAAAGCTATAAATTCCTGTTAATGGAGGGCGACTGGAATTTTCACACTGTTCCTAATGGTAGTAGGGAACAGTTTATCCACCTTGTGGTAGCCACTTGCTACCAAACTAGGGAGCCAGCACTGTTGACAGGTGTACAAGTTTTCCATGCCTGCTGCAGGCACCCCATGAAGGGACTTATTCCCATACAGCCATTTCTAATTTACATTTTGAAAAGCTGGATAGAGAAGGCATGTCCATTTTGAAGGGTCCACTCTCTCATGCTGTGGCATCCTGCTGCAGTGAAACTGAAGACCTCCTATTGGCTCTCCAGCTTCAAGAGTTTGTGCAAAATAACCCTCTGGTTATTAATTGACCTCCTGGAGAAAACATTGAATGAATGTTTCCCTCACTGATAGGCTTGTGATTCTCATTTGAGCTGGCCAGCAGAATTCAAAAGACCAGCGGGAAAGTCCTCCCAGATTTTCTCATATCCCTGTAAAAACCAAAGTTCTATGGAGGTATCTTCCCAGAAACTGAATGACATGGCATTGGAAAGAAAGTTGGGAGAATCTTGTGAGATTGGCACTGAGGAGCTTACTCCTGCAACAAGCAAAGTGTCCCATTTTCCCACAAAATGTTAAACAGCAAAATGAAATTCATGCTTGGGAGCAGCGAGGGGCCTATTTACATGTAAAGTACCATGCAGTACCACTCATTATTATATCAGCTTGCCTCATTTACAAGCATTTTCCTCTTCTCCAGATAGGAACTAGATAGCAACAATTCCTCACATGAAATTCAGAGTGATAGACTGACAACTTAAGTTTTCCATTTGCTCCTCTGGACTTCAATTAATCACTAATATCTGAGGACACAATTATAAGCAGTTACTACATGCATCAGCCCCCATCCCATCCAGCAACACCTCCAGGTACCTGTCAGCAAGGTAGGATACCGCTTGCTGTCTGATATGATGTCTGACACAAATAAAACAAACCATATAGGGCAGCTTCGGAATGCCAGCATTTGACAACGTGCATGGCTGGACTTCAAAGACGTTACAGGTGCCAGGAACCTTGGGAGGTTCCAGAAATAAGCAGTACTTCACCTGTGGCAAATGTGAAATTATGTTGAGCAGGATACCATAGAGCATGTTGCATAGATAATGAGGTGAGTTTGGGAAGACAGCAAAAGAAAGCCTGCTAGGGCTCATGGAGAGGAACCATCCAAAAATGCTAAAAATTAAACTTAACCAATTTATGGTAAAATTCTACCCAGTATTTTTTGTCAAACAGTGTGAAATGGGGAAAAATATTTAAAACTATGGAGCTAGCACAAAAGTTGACCACAATTTATGGCAATTGGAATTTACAGGACATTATGAATATGTCACAACATATGTTGAGAATTATTTCAAAAGTCATGTGTAGATTTGGTTCCAAGAGCATTGCTTAATTTAGCAGCAGTGCCTCAGATAGTTGACATTGAGCCCCTTCAGTGCCCTCAAAACCCCTGTTGATGATGACTGTGCAAATTTGTCAGGTGCCTTGTAAGTGCATGATGCTTCCCAGATATTTTTAAATGATGCCAAGAAGCAAGATCCCAAAGGAATTAAGTAATGAGAAAGTGGATGAGCACAAGGCAGAAAGTGCACTCAGCCCTGATAAAACTCTCTGTAAATGCAGTGAAGATTGAGGTCCTGATTTTATATCCATCCCAGCTCACTTTAGTGTGATCTTTAGTCTGTCCATTGCATTGAGAAGTGCCATGAATGGAATCAGAATATTTATTTACTTCTATTTTATGTAGCTTTTAAGCACAAATTGAGCATACAAAAATCTAAAAGGAATGCCTATCCTGTTTTAATCCAAAATGTTATTTTCAACAGTTAATTCCAGAAAAGCCTCCCAAAATTTTGGCCACACATAGCTATACTAAATTATTGATCAAATATCTGCAGACTTGAATATGTCTTAGAGAAATGCCAAGGTTGTATCTCCAACAGAAATTGTTAATGAGTCCAGTGCTGGCACTCAGGTGCTTTATCAAGGCTAATTTGAGTTTCAGTAAATTGAACTGACAGTATCTGTCTGTCTACTTGATATCATAGAATAGTAGCTACAAGGTTTAATCATGTCTTTAACAAAGTGAACATCAAAGAATGAAAGCTTTGTATTGCACAATAGAAATAGTAGTATGTTCCCTGTAATGGGGCAAATTATAAATGGCATTTTACGTCTGATTCTTCTGTTAATTTGCTGCGATGTTTTACACAAAACAAGTGTTTATGTTGTTATCACCCCAAAGGGAAACAAAATTTACTGAATGACCCTCAAATAAAGGAATTACCACCAAGATTCCATTTTTTGTAGCTTTTCTTTTAACAAGCATCAGAACTAATACAATGATGTCTGAATAAACAGGAAAATAATACTTAAGAAGATAAAATTCATTTTTAAACAGATGACACAGCAAAACTGCATAGTTACACAATCAGAAACATTTGCATCATTTCTTACAAAAATGTAATACCACACAGTCTCACAGTTCCACAAAATATGAATGTGGAAATGTACATGCAAGTTAGGAGCAAAAGTAGGCCATTTGACCCATCGAGATTGTTCAGCCATTTAATAAGATTGTGGCTGGAATCTCAACTCCACCTAACATTGCATTCCCTTGCTCACCAGAATCTCTCCGTCTCTGCCTTAAAAATATTAAAGATCCTGTTTCCACCATCTTTTATGAAAGAGAATTGCAAACGTTCTCAACTCTCTGTGGGGAAAAACTCCTTCATCCCTGCCTTGAATGAGTGACCACTTATTTTGAAATGATGACTACCCCAAAGGAGGAAAGATCAATTCCATATCTTCCCTGTGAAAACTACTTGATCATATGTTACAATCAAGTTGCCTCTTACTTTTCTAAGCTCCAGCAGATAGGTGCAAGCATAGTCTGACCAAGCCAATTGGTCTTAAGACAACCAATCCATTACAAGTAATAGTCTTATGAAACTTCATTGAACTGCTTCCAATGTATTTGCATCCTCCTTAAATAAGGAGAGCAGTACAATGAATAGTATTCCAGATGTGATCTCCATAGCGCCTGTATAAGTAAAGCATAGCCTTTCTATTTTTGTGTTTAATTCCCCTTGTAATCAATAATACCATTCTGTTAAGCTTCCTAATAACTTGCTGTAACAGCATTCAAGCCTTTTGCAATTCATGTATCAGGATAACCGGATGCCTCTGCATTTCAGAGCTCTGTGTTCACACCACTTGGATAATGTGCCTAATCTTATCTTCTCTGCCAAAATGGACAATTTTCCATTTGGCAGTTCTTTGTCCACTCAAATAAGCTATCTCTTTGCCAGCTCCTTCTGTCCTCTTCACTGAATACTTACCTACATATCTTTGTGTCATCAGCTAATTTAGCAACCTTACTTTTTGTCCCTTCATGAAAGACATTGACATAATCCAGAGATTATTACTTTTGAGGTCCTGTATTTTAATTTCATACCTAGCGCTTCATGTTGCCTATCCATAACCAATTCCCTTGTCAGTTCTTTTTGCTGTTCTTTATTCATGCAGAATGGGTCAGGAGTCCTATCTGACAACAGCTTTCCCCCTCATATCTCATGGGTGCAATTATCATTGGCAAGGTACATTTCTATGAAACCTATCTCATGATTGTCACAGGCCATTTCTGGGAAAATCCTAGCCCTTTGCCATCTCTGAGCTATTCAAGCAGCTTTCTTCTTTTTAGCTACCTTTTGACCAAATGACAGAGTACTTCCGAGAGCTTCTATCCACTGTTCTGCAAACAGATAAACTGATGTAATCTAGTGAATGAATCATTGTTTCTTTACACAAGAATTTAGAATATTCATCTTTGGTTTCTACTTTATGTGTACATTTAATTTTTCACTCTTCAACCCTTCTGCTTTTAGGCATCCTTTCTGGATGATCAGTTGGCTTTTGATCTTAATTTCTGTCTTGGTACTGTAACCAGGTTGAAGGTTGCTGGGATATTTGGATAAAAATTTATTATTGTCCAAAAACATTACAGTTTGTCCCCTTACATTTGATGAAAACATTGCTTAGAGGAGTTCAGTCAAAATCATTTATTTTGTACTCATCAGGACTGAATGCAAGAAACAGACATGATTTTAGAAAAAAGGTACTAATATACCCAACATAAGAAAATGCTGATTGGTTGCACCATTCGCATGGAAATGTGTCAGGAACAGTTAACCGTTTTCAGATCAGGCAGCACTATTTGGTCAAGGTATTGCCATGGGAATATGGCACAGTGGCTCAGTGGTTCGCATTGCTGCCTCACAGCACCAGGAACCCAGGTCTGAATCCACCCTCAGTTGACTGTCTGTGTGGAGTTTGCACGTTCTCCCCATGTCTGCATGAGTTTCCTCTGGGTGCTCCGGTTTCTTTCCACAGTCCAAAGATGTCGAAGTTCGGTGGATTGGCCATGCTAAATTGCCCACAGTGTCTAGGGATGTGCAGGCTGAGTGGATTAGCCATGGTAAATGCATAGTGAAAGGAGTAGGGTAGATATCTGGGTCTGGGTGGGATGTTCCTCGGAGGGTCAGTGTGGACTCGATGGGCCAAATGGCCTGTTTCCACACTGTAGGAATTCAATGAAGAAAGATTGGCCTATTGGTTTTCAATTGGAAAGACAAAATGGTCACATGAATTTTTTTTTGACTACATCAACAGTGTCCTCTGTATAGATATACCTAGCTTCTGGCAAGCACAAATGCATCACTACACACCTGGTTTGTAATCTTAAATTGGATTCTCGTGTAACTACATGATAATAATAAATGTTGTCCAACTGGAAAATTGTATCTAATGATGAACATTATGTCCCCAGGCTTGCAAGCATAACTTAGTCGAGTACAATCAGCATTCTGTGCTCAATCTAGGATGATCTGAAGTAAACTGGACATTGTTTAATGTCAAAAGAGGTGAACACACACCCTTTTACAAGATTTTGTGATATACAGCAGATGATGATTTGATCAGGGTTGGCATTATCATACTGGATGGTTTGTTAAGCCCAAATGTAGCGTTAAGCTTACATTGTAAGCAGAAATCTTGAGCACTATTCACAAGGATAGAAACTCTGTTTCTTGCTTCAAGATGAAATGCAATCCAAAATTCTTCAATTCATTGATAAGGCCTTCTATTCTGATCTTGAAAGGTCTTTTTATTCGTGCATGGGACACTATTTGGGCCAGTATTTATTGCCTGTCCCTGGTTCCCCTTGAGAAAATGGTGGTGAGCTGCCATTTATACTAATAAAGAAATGTGACATTGCTGACAATTGTGATTAGGACCAGGAAAACATCAAAATATGTCAGGAGCATGTTAATTCCTCGCTGTCAATCTGAAAAGTCTGTAAAAATTACTGAAGGTGGGAAATTCTATTTTACTTGAAGATAGTGTTACTACTTACAGATTTATCTTATATGCTCGAATTTTATAACAAAAATAACACTTGCTGAATTGGGATTAGTGGTTAGTTCCATACGTGTTTTTTTTTAGGGCAGGTAATCTGTCATCCTTGTCTGGCCTAAATATGATTCCAGAACGACAGCAATGTAGTTGACTCTCAAATGTCCTTTGAGATGTTTCAATCAGCAAGAAGTCTCAGCAAAATAATGAAATCAGACTGACTACCTCGCATTTATCGAGGCATTGGAAATGAAATGGCAAAAACAGCCCTGTCGTCCCTACAAAGACCTCCTTACTAACATTTAAGGGCTAGTGGCACAATTGAGAGATCTGTCTCACAAAATAGTCAAGCCTGACATAGTTGTACTCACGGAATTGTATCTTATAGACACTGTCCCAGACACCACCATCTCCATTCTCAGATGTGTTCTGTCTGATTGGTGGGACAAGCCCAGCAGAGGTGGCAGCACAGTGCTATACAACGAGGAGGGAGCTGCTGTGAGAGTCCTCAATATGGACTCCCGACTCCATGAAGTGTAATAACATCAGATTAAATGTGGCAAGGAGGCCTCCTGCTGATTACCACATACTGCCCTCCCTCAGCTATGAATCAGTAGTTACCAGTACTTAGCTTTATCCTTACCAATCTGCATGCTGCAGATGCATCTGTCCACGACAGTATCAGTAAGAGTGACCACTGCACAGTCCTTATGGAGTCAAAGTACCACCTTCACATTGAGAATGCTCTCCACCTTGTTTTGTGCCACTGTCACCATGCTAAATGGGACAGACTTTGAACAGATATAGCAACTGAAGCTGGGCATCCACAAGGGTCGTTTAAGCCATTAACAGCAGCAGAACCATACTGCAACACAATCTGCAAACACATAGGCCAGCATATTCCCGATCAACCATTACCTCCAAGCCAGCATGCAGTTGGGCATGTCAAGAGCAGCACCAGGCATGCCTAAAAATGAATTTTCATCCTAGTGAAGCTACCAAGGAGGACCATTTGTATGCCAAGCTGCATAAGCAGTGAATGACAGAGCTAAATGATCCCACAACCAAAGGATCAGATCGAAATTCTGCAGTCCTGCCACATCCAGTTGTGAACTGTGGTGGATAATTAAATTTCTCACTGAGGAGGAGGCTGAACAAATATCCCCATCATCAATCATGGAAGAGCCCAGCACATCAGTACAAAAGCTAAGGTTGAAGTATTTGCAACAATCATCAGCCAAAAGTGCCACGTGAATAGAACAAAAAGAACAGATAAAATTACAGCACAGGAACAGGCCCTTCGGCCCTCCAAGCCTGTGCAGATCAAGATCCTCTGTCTAACCTCTCTTCTATTTTCTAACGGTCTGTGTCCATTTGCTCCCTGCCCAACCATATACCTGTCCAAATATATCTTAAAAGACGCTAACGTGTCTGCATCTACCACCTCCGCTGGCGACGCATTCCAGGCACCCACCACCCTCTGTGTAAAGAACTTTCCACGCATATCTCCCTTAAACTTTTCTCCTCTCATTTTGAAGTCATGACCCCTAATAATTGAGTTCCCACTCTGGGAAAAAGCTTTTTGCTATCCACCCTGTCTATACCCCTCATGATTTTGTATTCCTCAATCAGGTCCCCCCTCAATCTCCGTCTTTCTAATGAAAATAATCCTAATCTACTCAACCTCTCTTCATAGCTAGCACCCTCCATACCAGGCAACTTCCTGGTGAACGTCCTCTGCACCCTCTCCAAAGCATCCACATCCTTTTGGTAATGTGGTGACCAGAACTGTACACAGTATCCAAATGTGGTCGAACCAAAGTCCTATACAACTGCAACATGACCTGCCAACTCTTGTACTCAATACCCCGCCCAATGAAGGAAAGCATGCCATATGCCTTCTTGACCACCCTATTGACCTGCATTGTCACCTTCAGGGAACAATGGACCTGAACACCCAGATCTCTCTGTTCATCAATTTTCCCTAGGACTTTTCCATTTACTGTATAGTTCGCCCTTGAATTTGATCGTCCAAAATGCATCACCTCGCATTTGCCCGGATTGAACTCCATCTGCCATTTATCTGCCCAACTCTACAGTCTATCTGTATTCTACTGTAATCTCTGACAGTCCCCTTCACTATCAGCTACTCCCCCAATCTTAGTGTCATCAGCAAACTTGCTGATCAGACCACCTACACCTTCCTCCAAATCATTTACATATATCACAAACAACAGTGGTCCCAGCACAGATCCCTGTGGAACACCACTGGTCACAGGTCGCCAATTTGAGAAACTCCCTTCTACTAGTACTCTCTGTCTCCTGTTGCCTAGCCAGTTTTTTATCCATCTAGCTAGCACACCCTGGACCCCATGTGACTTCACTTTCTCCATCAGCCTGCCATGGAGAATGATCCGTTTCAGTCCCCATCAGTAGTCCCAAGCATTACAGATAACAGACTTCATCCAATTCAGTTCATTCCAAGTGCAATCAAGAACAGGTTGGAGGCATTGGGTACTGCTAAGGCTATGGGCCCTGACAGCATTCCAGCAATAGTACTGAAGACTTCTGCTCCAGAACTTGCAGCTCTCCTAGCCAAGCTCTTCCAATGTAGGCGCAACACTGGTGTCTTTGCATCGATGTTTAAAATTGCCCAGGTATATCCTGTGCACAAAAAGCAGGACAAATCTAACCCAGCCAATTACTGCCCTATCAGTGTACTCTTGATCATTAGTAAAGTGATGGAAGGTGTCAACAATAGTGTGATCAAGCAGCACCTGCTCAGCAATGCTCAGTGAAGCCCAGTTTGGATTCCACCAGGGGCACTCAGCTCCTGACCTTGTTACAGCTTTGATTCAAACATGAACAAATGAGCTGAATTCCAGAGGTGAAATGAGAGTGACCACCCTTGACATCAAAACCACACATGACCGAGTGTGGCATCAAGGAACCCGAGCAAATTTGGAATCGGTGGGAATTGGAAAGGTGGTTGGAGTCATGTCTGGGACATAGGAGGATGGTCATGGTCATTGAAAGTCAGTTCTCGCAGGTCCAGGACATCCCTACAGGTGTTCCTCAGTATAGTGTCCTGAGCCCAACCACCATTGGCCATGACATTCCCTCCATCATAAGGTCACAAATAGGGATGTTCACCATTGATTCACCGAGTTCAGATCTGTTTGCTGCTCCTCAGATACTGAAGTAATCGATATTCAAATGCAAGAAGACCTGCATAATATCTAAACTTGAGCTGACAAATGGCAAGTAACATTCGAACCACACAAATGCCAGGCTATGACTCACCAATAAAAAAAATCTAACCATTGCTACTTGACATCAGTGGCAATACCAGCACTGAATCCCTCACTACAATCATCCTGGGGGTTACCATTGACGAGAAACTCAACTGGACTTCCACATAAATACAATAGCTCCAAGACCAGGGTAGAAGGAGTACGGAGATGAATAACTCAACTCCTGACTCCCCAAAGCCTGTCCACAATCTAAAGGCACAAGCCAGGAGATTGATGGAATACTCCCCGCAAGCTCTCTGGCCTTTCTTGCAGGTTGAAATGTTATTGAATCTCTATATTATGTCTGATTTACATAATTAAGTTACAACTATCCTTTAAATGTCTTGTTCATTACCACTAAAGCAGGGCCACAACCACTCCAGAATTGATGACACAACACAGAAACAATCTTTATTCTTTGAGTTATTGTATTTGAAATGTTTTATTTTATAAATACCACATAAATTAGATATCTAAAAGTTTTCTTTCACATTTATCATAGAATCCCTGCAGTGTGAAAACAGGCCATTCGGCCAACACGTCCACACTGCCCCTCCTGAAGAGCATCCCACCCAGACCCAGACCCATCCCCATTCCCCTACCCCTTCTCAATAACCCTGCATTTCTTGTGTCTAATCCACCTAATCTGCAGACCCCTGGACAATACAGGCGATTTAGCATGACGAATCCACCTAACCCGCACATCTTTGGACTGTGGGAAGATACCAGAACATTCGGCGGAAACCCATGCAGACATGGGGAGAATGTGCAAACACACACAGACTGTTGCCCGAGGGTGGAATTGAACCCGGGTCCCTAGTGCTGTGAGATAGCAGTGCTAACTACCAAGCCACTGTGCCATCCCTAGACAGCATTATATAGTGAGTTATGCAAGCCTGAGCTGGCAATTATTTAGTAGCGTAAGAATTAGATTGATTTATATCAAGACAAAACAGTGTTGGAACTATTAATTTAAATTTGAATGTTGAGCTCAATCTGCATGATTGTGACATAGAATAAAACATATTTTGGCAATGTTGCAGAGAGCATCCTACAGGAGTAACAATCTGTACAGTCTAGAATTATGAGCTTTAGTTTCCATTCCAAACCCATGTCAATTTGAAAAATTTTAAATGGTGTTATTGTGGAAAGATCCTTAATTCACAAGAAAGATTTTTGGAAGCTTCAGATTTCAACCAGCAATCATATGCTTCCAGAATTGTCATGGTATCCCATGCTGTTTACTTGCAGTGAGCAATTTCGTGAATTTTATTTCCATCAAAGTTAAGCATAGGAATAGTGCAAACTAGAAGAACAAGACACACACTGCAGATTTCAATTGAACTTCTGACATCAACTGAAAGGTTAATTGACAGGCAGTTCACTTCGTGCAGAGTGAAACTATATCAGACATTCCCCCAGTAAGATATCCCACAAGGAGATTGACTTAGTTCTGATTTACTCTTTCTGTACCCATAGCAGTGTAACCTGGCTAGATCCGAGGCACTTTGAAGATGAAACCAAAGCCTAGTTTAAGTGGCAGCTCTTGATTTGCCGCAACATAATTGGCTGTGGACATGTAAATACTTTCAAGTGCCCCACTGAGAGCTGTTGAGAAAAATGTTCCACCTCTTGACAGTCGAAAGTGTGGTTATGTATATGTCATAGTGCAGCTGAACTTTACTTATCTTGTTGGGCTTGAGTAATGATTGGTGGTAGAGGGATTCTTATGAATTCACCTTAAAATTACTGCAATTCAATACTTGCTGACAATTGAAGATATTATTTCTTCTATGTATCGCAAAATCCATTGAAGAAATAACACTTTCATGGAGATTATGTGACCTGCAGACTTAGGCATGTAACATTTAATGGGATCTAGGATTTTCTTCCTCTTTTACTTCCTCCTCCCTTTTTCATACTTCACAGCCCATTATACTGTGAATTTCGATATTTGGCTTACTGATACTGGGCAAATTTTAATTTACAATTTAAGTTGCCAATTCTGATTAATAAAATGTAATCTGGTTCTCTTAACAGATGCGTAAATGCGATATACTTGTGCTATTTTTGTTCAAACAAGTAGTCATATTGTTGATACCTTGCCGTGATGCCTCAGTTATGAATTATGATGTCATTGGTTTGCATTGTGAAGGCGTTCTGTTATTGTTGAGTAAAACTGATGGCAACTTCTGCTCTCAGCTCTTACTGAATTAAATTTGGAAATCTAGAGGTTGCTGTTAATGATGCTCTGCTCCTCCACAGGGTGCACTGTTGTAAATTTCACCAGTGAAATCTTCACACTGATCACTAAGATTGGATGAATTTAGTTTAATTAGTTATTATTCTCCTTCCAGCGACATGTGAAAAGGTTAGGTCTCAATCAACTAATAGTAACTGAGTTTGTGGTTGCACAGTGAATGATAATTACTATTGGACATCCTAGTTGATCCTGAAAAAATAAGTTTATAATTGCAGAACATCATTCCCTCAGAAAAAAAATGCTGATTTTTTAAAAGGAATAGACTTTAAATCAACGTAACTGTTATTTCTGTTTTGTGGCTTTCCACTAAGCCTAGTGTATGTCTCAGTCGTCATTTTGCTTCTTGTGAAATGATATAAATGTAATTTAGGTTTCCTCTATTTTATTACTCATGTTGCTATCTCTGTGTCTCAATGAGGATTCTTCCGTTTGATTGCTTGAAGATTTCCCTGTAGATTATTTTGCTTAAGATTGCAGATCTTCTGTAGATAGCATCAAATTTAAAGAGATGCTGGGTGACTGGAAGTCTCCCCTGGCAAGCCGTTGAAATTCCATGGCCAGTGGTAGAGGAGATGAATGATGAATACCATTCCTTTCATCTAATTTGTTACAATCAGAGCAACAGACATGTGTACAATCTGAGGGTAAAACCTCAGATTGCTGCATTTTATTATTATGGACAAAATATATAGAGTATGTAATGTGTTTTACTGAAAGGCAGTTTTGTACAATATGTATGTAATTAATCTTTAAATATGACAATTGATTGAGGAACAACCTAATTTTTTGACGTGTTCTCTCCTTCACTTTTAATGTTTCTGTGTGTGGTTTCATGTTGTAGGATTTCAATCCCTCCTGCAAAATTTGGATTAAAATTCTCTGTCACTTATGTTCCTTTGAAGCTTGTTGTGAAACGAGAAAAATAACTGAACACGGAAATATTTTCAATTCCCTGAATAAGAAAACAAATTGACTTACCCCTGCTTGTATTGGTGTATTATATACTTGGGAAGATTCATTAATTTGCAGATTCTACTTTATTATTTTACTTGCAACTCACTTTACTATTTATAGAGTACTGTTTCATTAATCACAAATAAATTCACTCCTACAGACACCCAAAAGATTCTTTAAAGCCTATAAGTAGATGTAACTCAATTTTTAATTATCTAATTTTATTTCTAGAGATTCAATTGCCATTTACTGTAGTGCGTTGAATCATTATCATTGTTGTAAGCATCATGTCTGTAAATTATCCTTTGATATCAAGGAATGGTGGTGGTTCAAGTTTATATGTGAACATAAATAAAATTCTGTCGAAAGCATATGTCTAGAAGAAACATTGCAGCAGATTTCCATATGGTCAGCCTTTGCTCTGGCATGATATACTATCTGATAATTCATTATGGGGAATGGTTTACAATTCACTAGTCTCATTGTAACAAGAAGAAAATGTCAACCCATCTACAAAACATTTACAAGCCCTTCTTCTTTCTTGATTGAAAGTTCTAATTAAGTGGATACAGAAAATTAACTGAAATTAGCTGTCAGAAAGTCACATTTAAATGAATGATGAGCTGCTCCAGCAGTAAACATTTAAATGATATAAATTGCCATTTAAGTGTATGGTTTAATGTTTGTCATGCTTTAATGTGACATGAAACTGCAATGGCAATCAAACAGCTTGTCCTGATTTGAACATATTAGAGGAGTTTTGTTCCTGTGTGACTTTGTGTTGTGCTGAATAGTTATTTTGGACTTTGCATGTAGACTACATATATCCTCAAATGTGTTCATTTTAATGAAGCAAGTCGGAATTCTGGTATTTTATTCCCAGTAAGTGCTTACTAAATATTGAATTTATTGCATACTTAGCTATTGGGTTTGCTCTACATAATTTATTATTCTGACTCAAGTAACCCATTGCAGCCTTAAATATAGACTATATTTATTTTGGTGGCAATTCTACATTCAGAAGTTTAAATCATAGAGCTGTTGCATTATTTAAATAATTACTTTATGAAATATACCAGTGGATACTTTGCAGCTAGGACCAAGAACATTTTTTAAATAATTCATTATTTTGTATAGATATTATCATATGTCAAAGGCACATTGATTAGTTAATATGTGAAAACATGGTCATTATTGGTACACAGATCAAAAAAACAAAAATTGCCCCTATAAAGACTCCTAGAACATATCTCCATTCTAACTGATAACAAAACAGTTGTAAAACAAAATTCTGCACAATCTCTGCATTTAAAAGAAATTTCAGTGCTGATAAGCCAACTCAAAATTTTCACCAAATGTCTTACTCCACAGTATCTCAACTGTATGGCATAGTACTGCTAAAGGAATAGTTCACTTTGCTGTTTCACTAAGCCAGTGAAAATAAGAAATAGGAGGAATTGCAGGCCATTCAGCTCATTAGGCCTGCTACCCCATTCATTACTGGTTGTGGCTAAAACTCCATTTTCCTACTTCTCCTGCGTAATCCATGACTCCCTTGTCAATTAAAATTCTGTCCACGGCAGCCTTGAAATGTTTAATGACCAAGCCTTCACTACTTTTTGTGGAAGAGAATTCAAAACACCAATAACGATTTGAGAAAATAAATTCCTTCTGAGCTGAGTCTTACAGAAGAAACTCGTTTTCTTAAAACTGTTCTTGCTTATTCTAGACTCTAAAAAGAAACATTCTCCCAACAACCAACGTGTTAATCCCCTCAGAATCTTTTGTTTATGGCTTTCAGAAAGATCACCTCTCATTTTTTGAAACTCCTTAATTTATGAGCTTTACTTTTGAAGCTTTTCTTGTAAGACAATCCTTACATCTCATGAAGCAACATACTGAACTTTCTTTGAAGTTATTCCAATACATGCATATCTCTCTTTAAGTAAGTTGACCAAAACTTTACTCAGTACTACAGGTGTGGTCTCACCAAATCCCTGTGAAACTACAATAAGGCTTCCCTACTTTGATTCTCCATTGCTTTGGAATAAAGCCAACATTCCATTTCCCTTTCAAATTATGTGTTGTACCTACAATTTTAGTGATTCATGTACAAGGACACCTAGATTCCTTTGTCCTGTAGATCCTTGCAGTTTTTCTCCTTTTAAATAATATTATGCTTTTCTATTCTTCCTGATAATGTGGACAAGTTTGCATCTTCCCATGTTATATTCCATCTGCCAAATTTGCCCAGTCATTTAAGCTAGATATATCCAGCTTCAGATTCTTAGTGTCTTCCTCACAACTCATTTTGCTTTCTATCTTTGCATCACCAGTGAGTTTGGCTAAGTATGATCTGTCCCTTCATCCAAGTATACAAATATATATTTGGGGCCCCAACACTGATCCCTGTAAGCAGTCTCATTATAGTTTGCTAATCCAAAAATGATTCAGTTATCTCAACCCATTTACTTGATAGGTAGCCAAGTGTTTATCAATGTTAACATATATTAATTATAATATTTTGAGATTTCTTTTCTTGTGTAGTACCTTTGATGTGGCACCTTAGCAAATACCTTTCGGAAATCCAAATACATTTACAGATTCCACATTATGAAGACTGTAGTTGCATTGTAAAGAACTTTAATACATTTGCCAAACACAACGTCCCTTTCACAAAACTCTTGAGTTAAGACATGTCCATCCTGGGCCTCCTCCAGTGTCACATTGACAGCACCCGCAAACTGGAGCAGCAACACCTCATATACATTGTCGAGTTCTAAAACAATCAGGGCTGTAATTGAAGTTGATGATGTTATGGATCAGACCAAGCTCCTTCAAAAAATATTAAGAACGTAATCTAACATTTTCTTAACTTAAAGGCAAGTCCCAGGCGTTGTGTTCTAGGTGCAATTCGATTGATCAAACAGATTTGTAGCAAAACACATTTTATTCATCCACTATAGTTAAAATACAATGAAAGAAACAAGAAATTGGAATAGCAACTCTACTGGAAAACTCAACAGAGTAATACATTATTTTAGTATTACTAGTTAATTGTTCCAATATAGGAAAATCCCACAAATAGACCTTTGGAAAAAGGCAAATTCAGTAAAACAGATTGTCTCACAGGTAACTCTTCAGTCCAGGAAGAAAAACATCAAGATAAAACTCTAAAGGAGAGAGTAGCAAGGAGAAGTGTACTGCAGTTGCCACGCAGCTTCAAGACCCAGAACTGCTACTGCTGACAACTAAAAACCCTGGTTCTGTGGGAGCTTGCTCCTTCAATTCAGGTTGCTTCTCTTGTTCCAACAAAAAAGACTCCAAGCCCTAACAAGCTATTTACTTTATGGACTTTCAATAGACGGCTCATCATTTCTGCCTTAAAACCTGTCCTCAAAAAAAACACCTCTTGAAGCCATAGTACCATTACAATAGATATACAACATTAAAGTTCTCACTTACTCTGTGGCCAAAATTGATGGGTTCATTTAATTGTCTTGCCAAAAGAGCATTCCAGAAGTGTGCTCACCCAGTCCAAGCTGAGCAGTAGTCGTTAATCTGGCAATGCTTTTACTCTGGGCCTGGGACCAGAAACAGGACACTGGACTGCATGGTTAGCAACAGCAAGAAGGCCCCTTGGCTTTAGAATTTACCTAAAAGTTTGGGAGTAGAAGTCTGTTTACCTTCAATCCTTTCTTCAACTATCTGTTAAGACCCCTTAAACATTTTGAATAATCACCCAACATCGCCTTATTGGTGTTTTGCCCAGATGCCCCTTCATTACAAAAATAGCACACTGGGGTAGGAGGGCTAAGGATGCTCTCTTGCACCTCACTTTCATGACAGATTTAACAATGTTCACTTACTAGGAAGCCTGGGACTGTTAAAATATTGAGGCATTGATGTTAAATTTATCTTTCTCCATTGTTTTGATTTTTTTACTCAGAGAATAGACATACTCCCCTGGAGGCCATGTTAATGAGCACCCAAGCTCCAAAGCCACTCACATAATGGGCTGCAATGTATGAGTTGATCTCCTAAATACAGCTCAAAAAGGTAGATTCTATAAAATGTGTCCCTAGTTTAGAAACTAAATTTCTAACCCAGCACTAATATTACCCCTCTATTGTGATTTGCAGGCTCTGGAGAGTGAGTTTGTTTCCTGCCAGCTTCACCAGTGGATTGACCTGATTTTTGGATATAAGCAGCAGGGGCCTGAGGCTGTTCGAAGCCTCAATGTCTTCTATTACTTGACCTATGAAGGAGCTGTCAATCTGAATTCTATCAGTGACCCGGTACTAAGAGAGGTAAGGTGATGGTAAAACAGAGTGCTTGAGTGAATGAACCAGAAGAGTTTTTTTTTTGCCAGAAGCACTAGACACAGCAGAAGCAGGAGTTAGGAAAAGATTCAACCTTAGTTAAGTCCATCTTTGGTTTCCCAATTTATTTTAAGCAACCCATGAAGCAAGCATAGAGTATGTTTACTTGTAATCATAGAATCCCTACAGTGTGGAAACAGGCTATTCAACCCAATAAGTCCACACTACCCCTCTGAAGAGCATCCCACCCAGACCCATTTCCCTAATCTCCCATGTCTAAGCCACCTAACCTAAACATCCCTGGGCACTTTAATATGGCCAATCCTATCTTGCACATCTTTGGTCTGTGGGAGGAAACCAGAGCATCCAAAGGAAACCCACGCTGACATGGGGAGAATGTGCAAACTCCACACAGACATTCGGCCGAGGCTGGATTCGAACCCCAGTCCCTGGCACTGTGAGGCAGCAGTGCTAACCACTGAGCTACGATATCATAAACCGTGCTGCCTTCAAGGTATCAAATAGCTGTTTTCACAGGATTTAGTTTGTTTGTTTTACTTATTATGATACTTAGTGATAGAAAGCTTTAAAATAGTATTCTTGACTTTCACCAAGGAGTTTTAGAATGTGTGACTGGCAGGTTGGTGAAAACAGCCCTGTAGTTCTGATATAATTTTTGTTAACTGCCCCCAGAGACTTTATGATGCATGACAACTATACCATTACATATCATGCTCCAGCACAGTAAAAAAAGGGAACTTCTTCATCATTCATACTTTGAAATTTTTTTTCCAAATGCAGCTATATATCTCTGATCATTGGAACCACGTTAGAGGGGAAAAAACAGCCAGATCCCCGTGTGCACAAAAACAGTGTAGCTGATGTGCCTGTATTTCTATAAAGTCATTAGTAGATTTGCAGTATGTCAAAACTTACAAAGCCTTTAAATCAGTGCTTGTGTACATAATGTCACTGCCGTTACAAAACACGATAAATGGAAGCAGCATTTTTTTTTGTATTTCAGGATCTTGAAGGCTTAGTCCTGCACATTGAGTACTGATCACAGCTATTGAAGCTCTTGATGTTTCAAACTGATTGTTGTCCCGCAGATGTTTCATTACCCTGCTGGGTAATATCATCAGTGCAGCCTTCGATAAAGCGCTGTTATGTTTTCCTGCCTATCATTTAAACTCTGGTGTCCGTTGAGCTGGATTACCACTTCCGGTGTTCCTTCGCAATGAAGTGTTTATGGGGTCTAGCTCTATGTGTTTATTGATGGCTTTCGTAATGGAGAACCAGGTCTCTAGGATATCCTGTGCTTGTCTCTGCTTCACCTGTCCCAGGTTCCTGGTGTTGTCCCAATCAAATTGATGGTTTTCCTTCTCCATGTGGATGGAGAGAAGTGAGTATTGGTCGTGTCTTTTTGTTGCCGGTTGGTGTTCATATATCCTTGTGGTTAATTTCCTTCCTGTTAGTCTAATGGTTGTCACAATCTCTGCAGGGAATCTTGTATATGACATTGGCCCTGTCCTTAGTGGATAATCGATCTTGGTTCGGGTGAGCAGTTAGCATAGGGTTGATGTGGGTTTGTGGTCCATTCTGATGCCACATGGTTGTAGGAGTCTTGTGGTCAGTTCAGATGCATTCTTGATGTAAAGTAGCGTGATGAGTCTGTTGGGGCATGTAGTATCTTCCTGGTGTCAATCACGTAGTAGACGTCTTCTGACCCAATTTTTCAGGTATCCATTGTCTTTGAATACTTGGAAGAGGTAATGTTCTTCTTTTTGATGTAGTTCTGTGCTGCTGCAGTGTGTCATTGCCCGTTTTAAATCAATGTGCTCATGCAACTTCATTGTGCGTGTTAGGGTGGTTACTGTTGAAATTCAGTGCTTGGTCAGTGTGTGTGGTTTTCTTGTGTACCTTTGTTAGTTTTGGCTGGATTAGTCAAAGGGCCATGCTTTCAAGCCTCTGCATTACCACTTCAGCTATTAGTCTGGAGATAGGTGATCCTATGGGTGTCCAGTAGCTTCAGCATGTTTTTTGCGGACGTGGTGTCTTGAGGGTCTTGTTCTTGTTTAAACAGTATTGCCAGTGTTTCTCTTGCTAGTGGTATGTCTATCAATGTGAATAGGAAATTAATATCATATGATACATGGTCTCATTGTTTTATTATTATGTCCTTGATGGAATTGAGGAACTCTTAGGTTGAGTGGAGTGACTTGCTAACGAGGTGCATTCATCTCCTCTAACTCCTTGGCTAATCTATGCAATGACGTGTCTGGCAGGGAGACTGTAGGTCTAAGGAGTACTTCCAGTTTGTGTACCTTCAGGAGGCCATGGAATCGGGGGGTGTTGGTTCCTTCAGGTTTCATTCTTAGGTAGTCTGTTTTGTTGATTTGTCTGGTCTGTTTGAGTCTCTTTAGTCTGTTGAGAATCTTGTTGCCCTGTTGTGGTGTCGGGGCAATCTGCCGTTGCTGGTATGTGTTCTCATTGGCTCGTATTGTTTGTGCCTCTGAGAGGTAGTGCTGTTTGTTTAGCATTACTGTCATGTGTCCTTTGTATGCTGGTAGTATTGTGATGTTTTTGTCCTTTTTCAGTCCTGCTGGGGCCTTCTGATGTGTTGAGATTGTTAAGTTCGCTTTTTCTAATCAGTGTCGGGATCACTGTCTGTCTTATGGCTTGTTGTGTTTCTTCATTGATGCCGTTGGTCTTCAGTGTGGCTTCCAGTGTGGCCAGGAATCCTGACTTTTTGGAGCCTATGTGGTTGTAGCTGAGTCCACGAATTAGAACAACTTTCTCTGTGTCTGTCAGTTTCTTGTCTGAAAGGTTTCTTATCCAGGTGTCTATTCTGCTGTTGTCATTTTGGTGGGTTTGTTTGGTTAGTTTTTCCTGAAACATCTGTCTTTTCCTGGCTCTTGTGGTCTGCTGATTGATGTTGATGGCTCCTTGTTGGTCCGTTGTCCAGTCTTAGTTGGTAGCTTCGAGGAATAAAGTTCTTTGGCACATAATTTCTCTGTCATATCTGTGGAGCCGGTTGTGTGCGTCGCTGATCATTACTTTTACCATCCCGCAGCCATTGTGTTCTGCTGTCCTACGAGCTTGTGGGTTGTTGATGTCAGGTTTGTAGATCACACTGCACAGTAGTACCTGGTTCCTGAAGCATCCATGTAGGAAGTAGAGTTGTTTGGGGATAGTGCTGTGTCGTTTGTCATAGTTTTCCAATTTTCGTGTTTGTTTGAGCATGCTTCACCCATAGGTCTCTCAGGTTTTACAGTAGATTTGTAGCTCGGGTTGTGGATGTTGTGGTTGGGTAGCATCATCAGTGCAGCCTCCAGTGAAGTGCTTTCCACAGGGTAATGAAACGTCTGCAGAATAACGAACCAGCTCGGTGAGCCAACCAACCACAACATCCACAACTTGTGCTATAAATCTACTTTGAAACCTTTGATATCTTTTCATTTTGTTTGATGTGTTTATTTTTAATAGTAGGTGCTAATTGCTTCTTTTTTGAGGGGAAACTGGCCTGGACAAATGAAGAAACTGAGATACAGAAATCTTAGTATCTTAGCCATAATATATTATTTGAATTGTACACACCAATTTTACTCCCTCAAATTAACTGAGTAATACATACAAGTGAATTCTTCCAACAATGCTTCATGTTTCATTGAAAAAAAAGTTTTTATTTTTCTTTCAAAATAGAAAGTGATGTTCAGACTCTCAGAACAAAATTTATTTGTGTGTCTGAAAGTTATTTTCTCTTAGAAGTGTAAGAACTGAATATTTTTCCCTTGGTTGGAGTAGTAATGTTGTGTTTTCAAGAGAAAAGTATTGCAAACTTTTCTAGTTTACTGCTATTTTTGTAATACTTCAATAATTCTTTGTTGGTGACCGTGTGACATTTGGATAATTCGTGAAATAATCGACATGCATTTGGAAAACAGGAGAGATTTTAAATGAAATACATGGTTTTACTTTGTATGATTGTTACTGTCCTATTATTATAATCATGTGTATATTTTCACAGTATCTAATCTTCACATATGCTGGGTTATTGAGACTGAACAAATTTATAAGCAACCTGCCATATTTGAATTGGTACTGATAAAATTTTGGTCAAGGGTGTAAGAGAAATACTAACTTGAGTTTATTTAGTGTTTTAACTATCTCAGAAAATCCCAAGATCCTTTGCAGCCAATGGGGTATTTTTGCAGTGGACTTATTGTGTTAGAAGAGAAACTAGAAGCTAGAAGCCAATTTGCATATAACAAGACCTCAAGCAGCAATGAGATAAATGACCATTTAGTCTAATTTAGTGACATCAGTCGAGAAATTAATGCTGGCTAAGATAAGAAGAATGAAAACGTTTGTTCAGGGACCAACACAATATTCATCTATATTTGGAATACAGTTTTGAAATACAGTTATAATTTATATGGGCAATGCAGTCAAAAGCGTATTTACAATTTCAAACTGTTTCTGTCCGTCCTGAAGCACAACTTTAAAAAAGTCTTTATTCCTCTTTCCAAAAAGGTGATCGCAATTCCAAACTCAAACTTTTCATTTTTAACACAGGTAGATACAGCATATAAGTCAAAAAAGATTAACAAATGGACATAATTATTAGCATTACAACATTACTCCTCCTAACAACAATGTAAGAAAGCCAAATACTGTCACCATTTTTCTCCAAGTAGGAACTGGAAATCCATTAAGTGCCAAGTCCATCAACATCTGAAAGTAAATCAAAATTTGAGAGTATACCCTTCAGCAGAGTGATATTCTTCTTGAAAACGCAATTACAAATACTTCATCCTTCGAACCTTTTCTGTAATCCGATCATTCCTTTTTTCTAAACATGGAGAATATACACTGGGATACTGTTAGCTAACAGTAACCAATCCATCTTAGTCTTGAAAGTTGCAGTTGTGCAATATTGAAGGACTGATTCACTTCATTGGCATATCATTGTTGTGTAGTATGGGCTGAAATCTGTTACCTTTTTTATTTCATTTGATGTATAATTTCTTCAGCAATTTAAACTTGATAAACTTACTTCTAGATTTTGCACTCATCTGGAAAACTGGTAATTTAATGAAGTTATAACCAACAGCCCAGCAGTTAATGCTGATAGCTTATGTTGAATACCATGGACCAGGTTACTTGCTGAACTGCATGAAACCTTCTGGCTTTTAACAAGATAATTATCCAAAGGAAGTCTCAACACTCAAGCTGTGTGCTCAACAAGGTTCAGTGGGCCAGTGAGTTATGACTAAATATTCATCCATTCTTCACATTCCTGCTTCTAGGACTTATTTTATAATAAATCAAATTCATTTGCAACTCTTTTCTTTCATTGGTATTCCATTTGTTTGACCTTAAACACTATTACAGGCAGATGGATTGGAACCTGGACTGAAATCAAGAGTAAGTGTGTAAGAAGTGCAGGGCTCTCCTGGGGAAATAGTGAGATTGCCTAATGAATTTCCCTGCTATATCCTTTCTTTTCTGTGAGTGCCCTCATTATAGATGAAACTTTAAGAAATACAAGTTTAAAAATTAAATTTTAGACGGTTAAAGTATTTCCTGATGAATTTGAGTTGTCGTGAATTCTGCTCAATCAGGAATGAAGAAAGCTTGTACATTGTATACATGTTATCTATACTCCAGTGCAAGAGGGTTGGTACACTTTGGTACAGAAAAAGCATTCTGTGGAAATTTCAGATTCAAATGGTTTGGATATTAGTCCTAATTTCCTTGGACAAGCTAACGTTTATGTAATACTGTGGTACTTTTGTGTTTGATAATTGACTACAGTTGTTAGGCATTGATCTGACTAGTTGATGCATGCAACCTCTGGTGTCTTCCATTTCACCTTTGATCATGCATCTACCAATTGTCTAACATGACTTGCCTTGTAATGTTTCACCATAAGCAGTGGTTAGCAGTTCAAGGTACGATATAAATGCAAGTTATTTTTGGTATCTACATGGCATAGTATTTGAAAGTTCATGCTTTATACGTTTAAACATGAGTCATTTAGTCACTGCATCTGTGCACATGGTTGGTCGCTGCCATCATCAATGGCTATATATTTCTGAGGAATTAGTAACTTAATGATATCTAGGATAATTTTAGAGATTCCCACTGAAAAATGTACAATATCTGAGACTGTCATTATTTTTTCTATGCAAGTATTTTGGTTTACAGTTTTTAGCCTTGTTAATTTTCTTCAAATAATGTTCCATGAATGCTGTTTTAAATTGGCAAAGCCTGTTACTGATCACTTAAGATCAGCTGTAGTGAAATCTGTTCTTAACAAATGCATTCTCTGTACTCTCCTCGTATTAAGCTCAGAATCCAGTAGTAATTTGACATTTTGTTAGATTATGATTTCTTGTTTTAAAAGCTGAATGGAAATTTTAATCTGTTCTCTTACGGCTTATATCTCTATGATACAACAGCCCCAAATTTACAAAACTAAGCCTTTAAAGTGTGAATTCATAGCCTAATTCCATAATATGCACATCCTCATTTGCTGTGAGTTGACGCTTTAATTTCCTCTGAAAAATTAGGTTGAATTGGCTAAATTTCTGCTAAATCTAACATATAATTAGCTGCGCAAAGCAAAGCTTTATTCTGACATGGAAGAATAGTACCAAACAATTTTGATCAGGCAATTCTGTATTTTTGAAACATTTTATTCTGAAGATGAGGATATTAATAACATTAGCAGCATTGTGTAATGTTTTGACCATAGGACTAAAGTAATCTAAGAGGAAATCACCATCTTCCCAAAGGGACAAATAATAAATCATGCTTTGCCAGTGGAGTACAGCCTCCTGAAAATGAGTATTGAACAGATAAGACCTCACCAAAACTTGAGATGTACATACAATGTCGGTGTTCTTAATCAGAGCCAAATTAAGAATTCTTGGGCCCCTGGGCATCACAAACATCTGAGGCTACATACCACCTCCCAAAAACAAGATAACTCAGTGAACTTTGAGGGGAAAAAAATGTAGGCATTTTCCAGATACTGAGGCTGCTAAACAAGCCATTGGCTGATGTGGAACCTTTTTTATGAGTTACACTTGCTTCTGACCTCTTTCTCTAGATTGTAAAAGCTCTAATTAGCAAACACTTCAGCAACTTTTTCACCTGGAAATACTGTGTGGACTCACTGCTTAAAACAAATGAATTTATGACCCTTAAAAAGTCAACTTCACAGGACTGAAAGTAAAAGCTGATTTACTTCAATTTTAGAAACCAATAACACTAATATATTATAAACCTTCATCACATCTACCCCATTAAAAGAAACTAAGAAGGTATCTTGAAGATGCATTTTTATGTAATTTCCTCATTGTTATTTGTTGTTTAAGTTGACAGTAGTAATGTATCTACATGGAACCCATAAGGATTTTTGTAGCAATCATATTCTGAAGGGAACCGGTGGCTTTGTGCTAATATCACCGGACTCATGTTCCAGAACCCCAGGTGAATGTTCTTGAGACATCGGTTCAAATACCACCGTTACAGATGCCCACTGGGCCATCCATCTAGAAATCAACACCAATAGGCTTCATTATAGAGCAGGTTCCTTGCACCACAGTTAAGGACCCTGGGATTGCAATGTAAGTAGAATCTGAAATTTGTAAATGTGTTTTCACTTTACATCATCACTTGTCAGAAAAAAGGACAAAGTGAAAAGTTACGTTTGAAATTTGGAATAAATTAGGAGTTGTTTGTTTTTTCACTCATTTCAGCTTCAGCTCATATCATATAAGTCTGGCTTGTTGTATCCAACACTTCTACATTCTATCATGGTGAAAGTAATGTTCCTCTTGATTGATGTCCTCATCTTGTTCCTTGGGATAATTCTGCAACTTTCACAGCCCTTAGAATCATAGAGTCATACAGCACAGAAACATGCCGACCATAATCCCAAACTAAACTAGTCCCACTTGCCTGCATTTGGCACATATCTCTCTAAACCTTTTCTATTCATGTACCTATCCAAATGTCTTTTAAATGTTGTAACTGTACCTGCATCTGCCACTTTCTCTGGCACTTCATTCCACATATGAACCACCCTCAGGGTGAAAATCTTGCCCCACAGCTTCCTTTTAAATCCTTCTCCTGTCACCTTAAAAATATGTCCCCTCGTATGAACTCCCAACCCAAGGGAAAAGACCTTTTTCTATTCACCTTATACATGCCCCTCACAACTTCATAAATATCTAATAGGTCACCCCTCAAACTTTTATGCTTCAATGAGAAAAGTCCCAGTTATCCATAGAACTCAAACTGTCCCATACTTCAACATCCTGGTAAATCTTTTTGAACTCTGTCTAATTTAATAATATCCGGCCCACAGCAGGGCACCCAGACTGTACCCAATACTCCAAAAGTGGCCTCACCAACGTTCTGTACAACGTCAACATTACGTCCCAACTTCTATACTCAATGGCCTGAGCAATCATTCCTGTCTACCTGTGACTCAGACTTCAAAGAATTATGTACCTAAACCCCTAGGTCCATGTTCTACAATAGTCCCAAGGCCCTACTTTTAACTATATAAGTCCTGCCCTTGTTTTATCACAATGCAATACCTCACATTTATTCAAATTGAACTCCAGCTGTCACCCCTCAGCCAATTTGGCTTAACTGGTCAAAATCCCTTTGTAATCTTAGATAACCTTCTTCACTGTTGACTATACCACCAATTTTGGTATCATCTGTAAATTTACTAGCCATACCCACTAAATTCTGAACTAAATCATTCATATAAATGACAACAAAAGTGGAGTCAGCTTTGTTCCCTGTAGAACACTGCTGGTCACGAGCCTCCAGTCCGAAAAACTACCTTCCATCTTCACACTCTATCTTCTGCCATTAAGCCAATTTTGTATCCAATTGGTAAGCTCACCCTGAATCCCATGTGATCCAATTTTACTAAATAGTCTACCATGCAAAACCTTGTCAAAGGCTTTACTTCAGTCCATGTAGATAGTGTCTACCTCTCTGCCCTCATCAATCTTTTTGGTTATGCCCTCAAAAGAACTCAATCAAGTTTGTGAGACTCAATTTCTGACACAAAGCCTTGTTGGCCCCTCTAATCGGTCCTTCAAATGCATGTAAATCCTATCTCTCAGAATCCCCTCCAACAACTTGCTCATGACTGATGTCAGACTCATAGGGTACAGGTCCCAGGCTTCTCCTTACAGTCTTTCTTAAAATATCACACAACATTAGCCACCCTCCTGTCCTCTAGTACCTCACCTGTGGTTCTGCTTTTTCCTGAACTTCCCACAGCATCCTGGGATACACTTGATGAGGTCGCAGAGATTTATCTACCTTTATGTTTCTTTAAGAGCTCTAGCAGTTCATCTTTTGTAATGTGTACTCTTTTCAAAACATGAATATTTAGTTCCCTGAGTTCCCTAGTCTCAATTTCTTTCTTCAAAATAAAGACTGATGTGAAATATTTGTCTAGTATCTGCTATCTCCTGTGATTCTACATGTAGATTTTTAAGGCGCCTTATTCTCTTCCTAGTTGTTCTTTTGCTCTAAATGTAATTGTAGAATCTCTTTGGATTATCCTTAACCTTGTCTGTCAAGGCTATCTCATATCCTCTTTTTGCTCTCCTGATTAGTCTGTTAAGAATGCTCCTTTGCCCCTTACAATCTTCATGAGATTCATTTGAGACCAGTTGTCAATACCTAATATATGACTCCTTATACTTGATCAGAGCCTCAATATCTTTATTCACCCATTGTTCCCTACTCATACTGGCCTTACCCTTCACTCTAACAGGAACATAATGTCTCTGAATTCTCGTTATCTTATTTTTGAAAAGCTCCCACTTGCCAATCGTCCCTTTACCTACAAACAGTCTACTCCAATCAATTCATGAAAGTTAAATAAAAACCAAAAGAACTGCAGATGCTGGAAATTGGAAGCAAAAGCAGAAACTGCCATTAAAGCTCACGAAGAAGGGTCACTGGACCTGAAGCATTAATGCTGATTTCTCTCCACAGACACTACCAGAACGGCTGAGCTTTTCCAATTATATGAAATTTCCTGTCTTATAACCTCAAAATTTGCCTTACTTCAATTAAGAACTTTGACTTTGATACAAGGCCTATTCTTTTCCATAACTATTTTATAACAAATAGAATTACAATCACTGGTCCCAAAGTACTCCTACACTGACACATCATTTACTTGCCCTGCCTTATTTCCTAAGAGAAGATCAAGTTTTGCTCCTCCTCTAGTAGGTTCATCTACATGTTGATAAAGAAAATTGTCTTGAACATTTTAACAAATTCTTCCCCATCCAAGCTTTTAACACTTTTGCAGTCACAGTAAATGTTTGGAAAATTAAAGTCCCCGACAATTGCAAGCTATTGTTCTTGAATATCATCTGGGATCTGTCTACGTACTTGGTCCTCGATTTCCGTCTGACTTTTGGGGCTGCTATATCAAAGTGATTATCTTCTTATTTCTGTATCCCACCCATGCAGCTTCACTGGACAATCCCTCAGAAATATCTTCTTTAAGAACAGCAATTTTTTTTCTTAAAAATGTCACTCCCACCCCCCTCGCCTCCCTTTCTCTCCTTCCCATAGTATCTAAACCCCAGAACATTGAGTTGCCAGCCCTGTCCCCCCCTCAGTCATGTTTCTGTAATAGCTATGATGTCCCAGTCCCATGTTCATATACTTGCCTTGAGTTCATCTACCTTATCTGTAAGACCCATTGGATTGAAATAAATGCAGTTTAATTCTTCAGAGTTACGTCATCCTCTAACTTGCTCTTGCCTGCCTTTTCTATTTAATTTGCTTTTTTATTAAATTCAGAACTATCCTCATCGTCTTTCTATTCTCATACAACTTAGGATCATCCCACACAACCCCCTACTAGTTTAAATGCTCCCAAATGGCAAAATCTTCATGCCAGGATATTGGTTACCTTATAGTTCAGGTAAAACCCTTCCCTTTCAAACACAGGTCTCTTCTGGAACAGAAGACACCCCAACGATCCAAAAATCTGAATCCTTGCCCACTGCCCCATCTCCTCTGCCATTAATTTATATACCCTATCTTCTCATTCCTACTCTACTAATACGTGGCACTGGGAGATTACTCTCTGGATTACTCCCTTTGACATTCTGCTTTTTAACCTTCTACCTAACTTCCTATATTCACACTGCCTCAACCCTTTCAAAGTCATTCTTGTCAATGTGTACAACAACTTCCAACTTCTCACTATCCCCTTTGACAATATGCTTCAACTGCTTTCAGACATCCTTGACCCTGGCACCATGGAGGCAACAACATCTGAAATTCACGCTCACGGCCACAGAATCTCCCGTCTGTGTCCCTGACAGGAGAGACCCCTTGAGCAAATACTCTTTGAATCTTAACAAAGCCCACTTAACGTAAGATTCATTCTTGATATCCAAGATCTGGCTGCCACTTTTGTTTTCCTCTGAGAGACTATCTGCCTCAATAATACCCCAAACAGTGGAATAACCAAAGGAGACTTCTGAACTATTTTCCTACCTTTCCTGACAGTCAACCATCTATCCGAATCTGTGTTGTAGCCATCTCTCTAAATCTACTAACTGTTAGGACATAAGAACCAGCAGCAGGAGTAGGCCATCTGCCCTTCGAGCCTACTCCTCTATTCAGTAAGATCACGGCTGACCTTTTTATGGCCTTTGGGCGGCACGGCGGCTCAGTGGTTAGCACTGCAGTCTCACAGCACCAGGGACCTGGGTTCAACTCCAGCCTCGGGTGACTGTCTGTGTGGAGTTTACACATTCTCCCCGTGTCTGCATGGGTTTCCTCCGGGTGCTCTGGTTTCCTCCACAGTCCAAAGATGTGCAGGCTAGGTGGATTGGCCATTGCTCAATTGCCCATAGTGTTCAGGGGTGAGTGAGTTATAAGGGGATGGGTCTGGGTGGGATGCTTCAAGGGGCTGTGTGGACTTGTTGGGCCGAAGGGCCTGTTTCCACAATGTAGGGAATCTAATCTAATCTAATCAGCTCCACTTACCCACCCTCTAACCATAACCCTTGATTTTTTGACTGTTCAAAAAAGTGATCTATCTTAACTTTAAAAACATTCAAGGAGGAAGCCTCAACTACTTCATTGGAAATGAAATTCCCCAGATTCACAATCCTCTAGATGAAGAAATTCCTCTTCAGTTCAGTCCTGACTTTACTTACCCTAATTTTGAGGCTCTTCCCTTGAGCTCTAGTTTCACCACCCAGATGAAACAATATCTCTGCTTCTATCTCATCTATTCCCTTAGTTATTTTATATGTTTCTGTAAGAGCTCCCCTCATTTTTCTAAATTCCAATGAATGTAATCCTCTATCACACCTTGTGTCTCCTGTATGTTCCTCAGTGACTGGAACTGCCTCTGCAGCTGATCCAAATAGTCTGATATGAAAGAAATGCAAACACACCTCCTACAGACATAGTTTCCAGGGACAGTCAATTGTTCCGTAATCTCCCACATCCAACAGCTCTTCATCATCCATTTCTTCCCCTTTGTGCCTGCTCCAGTTGTTCAGAGTACAGCATGCAAAGGTTATGTGGCCCACTCTGTCTGTAGCATACTGAAAGAAACATCCAGACCTGACCATGTCTGAGAACCTAATCTTGAGAAGGCCCATTTTCTGGGCCTTGATAATCCCAGTGAAAGAACATGCTGCATTATATCTAAACTTGGCCTCATTCAGGAGTTGTGAAATGGAATAATTGGCAATAGTTGAGAGGGTAGCTCTCCCAGCAGCCATCGTTGTAAGGTATCCAGCTGTAGGATCATAAGATATGGGAGCAAAATTAGGCCATTCAACCCATCAAGTTTTCTCCACCATTTGAACTTGCTTGGTATTTTCTCAACCCCATTCTCCTGCCTTCTCCACATAACCTTTCATCCCTTTACTAATGAAGAACCCATCTATCTCTGACTTAAATACACTCGATAACTTGGCTTCCACAGCCTTTTGTGACAATAGTTCCACAACGAGATTCACTACTCTCTGGCTGAAGAAATTCCTCTTCATCTCAGTTCAGTAGTGTCGTCCCTTCACTCTGAGGCTGTGCCCATAGGCCGTAGTCTCTCCTAGTAGTCAAAATATCCTCTCCATGTCTACTCTATTCCAGGCCTCTCAGTATTCGCTTAAGTTTCAGTTACATCATACCCCATGCACTAAACTCCATCAAATATAGAGACCCAAAGTCCTCAGTTGCTCCTCATAAGACCAGCATTTCATCCACAAAAACATTCTTGTGAACTTCCATTGGATCCCCTGTCCATCACACAAACCAGCCTCTATCCATTGACTCAGTCAATACTTGCTGTTGCCTTGGGAAAGCAGCCAACATAATCAAAGACCCCTCCCAGCCAGATTATACTCTTTTTCACCCTCTTCTGTCAGGCAGAACATACAAAAGTTTGAAAACACATACCAACAGATTCAAGAACAGCTTGTTTCTCACTGTTAATAGACTTTTGAATAGAACTCTCTCATTAAAGTTGATCTTTCTCTGTACCTTCACTATAGCTGTAACACTACATTCTGTATTCAGTTCTATTATCCTGATGTACTTACATCTGGTATGATTTGCCTGGAAAGCAGAGAAAACAATTCTTTTTACTATATCTCAGTATGCAACAATAATCAAATCAAATTGAATCAAATACAAGGCCAGAGCATCTTTCTTTCGATACAGGGCCCAAAACAAAACAAAGAAACCTACAGCACAGGAACAGGCCCTTCGGCCCTCCAAGCCTGCGCCGATCAAAATCTTCTGTCTTACCTCTCTCCTATTTTCTAACGGTCTGTGTCCATTTGCTCCCTGCCCATCCATGTACCTGTCCAAATATATCTTAAAAGACGCTAACATGTCTGCGTCTACTACCTCCGCTGGCAATGCGTTCCAGGCACCCACCACTGTGTAAAGAACTTTCCACGCATATCTCCCTTAAACTTTCCTCCTCTCACTTTGAACTCATGACCCCTAGTAATTGAGTCCCCCACTCTGGAGAAAAAGCTTTTTGCTATCCACCCTGTCTATACCCCTCATGATTTTGTAAACCTCAATCAGGTCCCCCCACAATCTCCGTCTTTCTAATGAAAATAATCCTAATCTATTCAACCTCTCTTCATAGCTAGCACCCTCCATACCAGGCAACTTCCTGGTGAACCTCCTCTGCACTCTTTCCAAAGCATCCACATCCTTTTGGTAATGTGGTGACCAGAACTGTACACAGTACTCCAAATGTGGCCGAACCAAAGTCCTATACAACTGCAACATGACCTGCCAACTCTTGTACTCAATACCCTGCCCAATGAAGGAAAGCATGCCATATGCCTTCTTGACCACCCTATTGACCTGCGTTGTCACCTTCAGGGAACAATGGACCTGAACACGCAGATCTCTCTGTTCATCAATTTTCCCTAGGACTTTTCCATGTTCACAATATTCCAGATGCAGTACAAGCCTCAGTTGTACAAACCTATTCTTCTTTTCTAGCCCTCTTGAAATGATTGCTAATATTGCATTTGCCTTCCTAACTGCCAACTAAATCTACATGTTACCTTTAAGACAATCCTGAACTCGTGCTCTTCCAAGCCCCTTTGTGCTTCACATTTCCAAAGTCTTTCCCCTAGTAGAAAATAGTCTCTGTTCTTCCCACCAAAGTGCATAACTTAGTACTTACCCTACAGCATTGGAATTTAGCAGGAATCTGTAAAGTTAGAGGCATTATGAAAGCTTCCATTATACCTAGCGCAGACTTCTAACATATGGTCATAACAATCACAGATGAGTTGGACACTTTTCGAATGGAACTGTTTCCTGTTAGCAAAATTGGTCAAGTTATGGTGTATGGCGCTCTCAATGTTACACGTGAGTAGAACAAAGCACCCTGTGCCTAGAATACTCCCAACAGATGACATAGTTCTGTCACAGTGTCTTGGGACATCCTCATTCACTGGTGGCACTGTGCCTCCCTCACTTAGAGGACATGCCATAGAAACTGAAAGATTGTGGGCCTCCTGCATTCTTCATTTGGAGCCTGAATGGCATTGGCAGGAATTTGTATTGGCTGGTCTTGTGCTTGTCAGGTGTATGTGTTCCTCATCAGTTCCTGCAGCAGAGATGATGGATCTATTTGTAATGATTTCCCCACAAGTAATTGTTCGTGTGAGATGTTATAGGTATCTGGCAACATATAGGAACTGCTGTTTCTCAGACCTTTGAAATTTAACGTTCATCAAATTAAATCTTAAGGATGGCCAGAACACTAGTTCAGAATTCTTTCATAATCATTGCTTCCTTCATATTTTCAAAGTTTTTCTGTAACTTCAATGATTTCAATCACTGATTCTAGAACATTTTTCCCCTTGCAAATTCTCCAAATGTTGATTAGGTTTCTTTCTTACAATTGTAAGTTTTGGTTGAAAAGCTTCAGGAGCGAGTTTATAAGCAAACGTTTTGCTGTTTTAACAGCTTCATAGTCTTAGATTGTGCTTCGGTTGTACACATTCATAGCCGTACTCCTCAGGATACTGTAACATTATGACTCAAACATTGTTTGACTACTTCAATTTCACAACTCTTTTCAAATAACGTGAAATGTCTTCCAAGTTCACACTCTTAAAAATTTAGTTACTGAATGTATATTTCTAATTAAGTCAAATCATCACTGGAATCAAAATCATCCTCTGAACTACTGTCTCTCATTTCTCCCGTTACGCTTTTCTCTCGCCAAGTCAACATTCTGAATCTCCTGTCTCTTTGGAATTGGAACTCTAGAAATTACACTTCCCTTTCTTAATCGTTATCCTCATTTTCCAATTCAAGCTTTCTCATTTTCAGTTCTCTTTTCCATTCCACAACTTTCCATTGATATTTTCTTTTTATTCTCTTCTCAGTTCATTTCTGATTAAAGTTCGTTTCCATTACTAACTGAATCTTAGCTAATTCTAATAGTGTCATATCAATTTCAGGTTTTCCTCCTTTTAGCTGTAAATGCTTGCTAATTAATTCAAGCATCTCATCCTTTCAAGATCCTGCTTTAACTTTTACCTTTAATTTCTCTGCTAAATTTTAGCATTAGCCAAAAATTACATACAATCCACTGTTGCATTTTCTACTCTCAGAAAAGTGTTCATAACATTCAGAGCCATTTTTAAATTTAATTCTGTGTAACATACGTCCAAGTATTGATTTTAAAAAATCAAAGACCCCTCTTAATTTCATCGATTTTTTATATCAGACAAGCCCCCATTTGTTATGATCCCAGTTGATGTTGATCATGAACATGTAAATTCCCAGAGTGAAACCTAGCTTGATAGGTGAGTTTTATTTTTGCGATTTGATTAATATGGTTCAGTCTCTGAACATATTCGCATGAGGCTGCGAATGTACATTTAACAAAAATGTAAGCTTATTTAAAAAAAACAAAATATCTATGCATGTGACTGTTGTGAAGATCACATGAACAGAAAAAGAAGGATTTAACCCTTTTTCCAGCCATATCCTTGACAGACACTCAGACCAAATGATGTATCATGCCTGCAGTCACTTCAAATTTCTTACTCAACTGACAAGTTTCCTTTCTGTGACTTTATGCACATTCACCAGATGTGTTCTCTTCCTGTCTGCATGAGACACTCTAACACAGGATAATTCACTGACTTTTCTTACTGAACAGCAAGAAAGAATGCAAAGCTTTGTCCAGCTATGTTAGCTACTTTGATGCTGTCAACATCACATCGACTAGAATGGATTTTCTGAATTGAACCTTCTGGCCTGTCTTTGTCTTTCTCTGGGTTATAAAAGCCAGAGAAATTAATTCTGTCACTAGATAACTTGTCTAGTCATTTAGCTTAAGTCACATGATTTCTTGGAAATGTTTTAAATCTCTGCTCAAAAAAGAGATTTTGAACTTTAAACAAATCACTTTCACAGAAATGAAACCCAAAGAAAGTTTACCTCCTTTTTAGACTCCATGTATACCATTAATGTTCACCTGCTCTTAAATAAAGGAATATATCTGGTCCTATAGATGCCTCTTTGGTTATATTAAAGTTGACAGAATGCATTGCTATCATGATTAATTCAGTTGTCATGTCAATTAGGGGAGGCGAGGGCCTAGTGGTATTACTGTTAGACTGTTAATCCAGAGACCCAGATAATGTTCCCGAGATCTGGGTTTGAATCCCGCCATGGCAGATGGTGGAATTTGAATTCAATAAATATCTGGAATTCAGAATGTAATGATGACTGTGAATCCATTGTTGATTGTTGGAAAAACTCATCTGGTTCACTAATCTCCTTTAGGGTAGGAAACTGCCATCCTTGCCTCATCTAGCCTACGTGTGAGTCCAGACTCTCAGAAATGTGATACAATGCATCATCCTCCAACACTTCCGCCATCTACAATCCGACCCCACCACCCAAGACATTTTTCCATCCCCACCCCTGTCTGCTTTCCGGAGAGACCACTCTCTCCATGACTTCCTTGTTCGCTCCACACTGCCCTCCAACCCCACCACACCCGGCACCTTCCCCTGCAACCGCAGGAAATGCTACACTTGCCCCCACACCTCCTCCCTCATCCCTATCCCAGGCCCCAAGATGACATTCCACATTAAGCAGAGGTTCACCTGCACATCTGCTGATGTGGTATACTGCATCCACTGTAGCCAGTGTGGCTTCCTCTACATTGGGGAAACCAAGCGGAGGCTTGGGGACCGCTTTGCAGAACACCTCCGCTCAGTCCGCAACAAACAACTGCACCTCCCAGTCGCAAACCATTTCCACTCCCCCTCCCATTCTTTAGATGACATGTCCATCATGGGCCTCCTGCAGTGCCACAATGATGCCACCCGAAGGTTGCAGGAACAGCAACTCATATTCCGCTTGGGAACCCTGCAGCCTAATGGTATCAATGTGGACTTCACCAGTTTCAAAATCTCCCCTTCCCCCACCGCATCCCTAAACCAGCCCAGTTCGTCCCCTCCCCCCACTGCACCACACAACCAGCCCAGCACTTCCCTTCCACCCACTGCATCCCAAAACCAGTCCAACCTGTCTCTGCCTCCCTAACCTGTTCTTCCTCTCACCCATCCCTTCCTCCCACCCCAAGCCGCACCCCCATCCACCTACTAACCTCATCCCACCTCCTTGACCTGTCCGTCTTCCCTGGACTGACCTATCCCCTCCCTACCTCCCCACCCATACTCTCTCCACCTATCTTCTTTTCTCTCCATCTTCGGTCCGCCTCCCCCTCTCTCCCTATTTATTCCAGAACCCTCACCCCATCCCCCCTCTCTGATGAGGGGTCTAGGCCCGAAACGTCAGCTTTTGTGCTCCTGAGATGCTGCTGGGCCTGCTGTGTTCGTCCAGCCTCACATTTTATTATCTCAGAAATGTGGTTGACTCTTAACTCCACACTGGGCAATTAGGGATAGAATTAGGGCAATAAATGTTGCCTAGCAGGCGACACCTTCATCCTGTGAATGAATAAAAGAAAAAAAAACTCAATTTCTATCCTTATCATTTTTTACAAAATAAGTGAAAATTGAGTACTGCAACATTCACAATTGCGCTAACCTGTTTCAGCATTCAATGAAAAATAACTAGATGAGTCATTATTGAACATTTTGAAGAAATATCATGCATTTCAAACTGCAGTTTTATGGCTTTACTATTGAAAACAGTAGAGCTTTAAAGCATGATTCTAAGAAACGTTATTATATCCTTATAGACATTGCTATGCTCAGCTTCAATATAAAATTATACAAGGCTGACCAATGAATGCCCTTGCTGTATTTATGGTTAAATAATATTCTTATTTACCAAGTATACGATTTGGGTTTCTGAACAGAGCTTTTGATGTTACATGTTCAAAGTAGGATAAGAGGTCTATTTCAGTCTTGGAAAAAGGTGAATAAACAAAGAAAATTCTGCTGTGTAGGACCACAAAGTAAAGTAAGAAATATTTAGGAGTAGAGTTTGGAAATTGGGTTTGGGATTTTTGTTTCATATGCATGAGCTTACTGAATACTTACGCATTTCAAAAAGAAATTGAGCAATTTCCATTGATCATTTTATTTCTTTGTATCATAATACAGTAAAACTCAAGAACACTTGATTGCAATTAATGGAGTTTGGCCAAATGAACTTAAACTATTCGTAAAACTGTTAAGTCAGGAATCAGAACGTTAGATCAATTAGAGGAATTCGGTTACTGCTCTTCAACCCAGTTAAAGTTCAGCTAAGACAAGGCTTGAGTATTGATTGGAATCAAGTTGTTTCTAAGGTTATTTAAAGTTGCCTGACAATGTTTTTTCTCTCCTTGCTTAAACTCTCCAGCAAATTTTGTGTATCATTGGGTAAAGCTTACATGGTCATTATCTGGCAAGTTTAAACTAAAATAATTGCTTTACTTACAGGTGTAGAATTACGCACTTTTCAAACATTATCTTACTGGATGGAAATGTTCAGCGTTTATACCCCATCCTTAATTGTCCTTAAAGTGAGATGTTTACTAGATTATTTGAGAGGGCAGTTGAGAATCAGTCAGATCTCTATGGACCTGGAGCCATGTTTACGTTGCACCAAGTAAAGGTAGCAGATTTCCTTTCCCAAAGAACAATAATGATCCTCATGGATTATTACAATAGTCAGTGATAATTTCACATTTTCTATAGGCCATCATTATTGAGAGTATCTTCCAATTCCAATTCAGAGTACAATGTGATCTTGATATGATGAGCCAATAAACCAAAAAATGGCATATGGATCTAATTTAGATGTGAGGTGCTGCATTTTGTAAAGGCAAATCTATACTCTTAATGGTAAAGTCCTAGGGAGTGTAGGTAGACAAGGCGGATTTTGGTATGAGAGATAATGGGAACTGCAGATGCTGGAGAATCCAAGATGACAAAGTGTGGCGCTGGATGAACACAGCAGGCCAAGCAGCATCTTAGGAACACAAAAGCTGACATTTCAGGCCTAGACCCTTCATCATCACCCTTTTCTAGTGAAGGGTCTAGGCCCAAAATGTCAGCTTTTGTGCTCCTAAGATGCTGCTTGGCCACCTGTGTTCATTCAGCTCCACACTTAGTTATCTCTGTGTTTGGCATGTTTGCCTTTATTGGTCAGTATATTGAGTTCAGGAGTTGGGAGGTCAGCTGGTCACATACAGGACGTTGGTCTGGCCACTTTTGGGGCATTGCATGCAATTCTGGTCTCCCTCCTATAGGAAGGATATTGTGAAACTAGAAAAGGTTGAAAAAAGACTTAGAAGGATGTTTCCAGGGTTGGAGAATTTGAGCTGTAGGGAGAGGCTGAATATGCTGGGGCTATTTTCCCTGGAGCATCAGAGGCTGAGGAGTCATTTTGCAGAGGTTTATATAATCATGAGGGGCATGGATAGGGTAAATAGGTAGGATCTTTTCTCCAGTAGGGTTAGTAAAAACTCGAAGTTATGGGTTTAATATGAGAGGAGTAAATAATATAGGAAGCTAAGGGGCAACTTTTTCTAGCAAATGGGACTTGATTTACTTAGGATATCTGGTTGGCAGGGATGAGTTGGACTAAGGGATCTGTTGCCGTGCTGTACATCTCTATGGCTATTTACTGATCAAACTAATATCCCACCAGCTGCCATGGCCTAATTTAAACCTATGCCCCCAGAACATTGGATGGATTATTAGCCCAGTGACATAACTGCCACTTCACCATCCCTGATGTTATCCATTTATATCAGTTTTTATTGTAAGACTTTTGTATGAAGGGAGTTTGTGAAAAGTGGGTGTATATTCTGTAGAGTTTAGAGGAATGAGAAATTATTGTTCTGAAATATATGAAATTCTGAGGGCTTGAAGGGTAATTGTTGAGAAGCTATTGCTCACATCTTGGAGAGTGTAGAAGAAGGGCTAACTGTCATGGAGTAAGGGGTCAGCCATTTAAGACTGTGATGTGGAGAAATGTCTTCACTCAGGATTGTGAATTTTTGGAATTTTCTATTCTAATGTGTTATGTATGCACTGTCATTGTGTATATTCAAAGCGAAAATCAGATAGGGCAAGAAAGAGATGATGTAAAAGTTCAGAATGACCTAATTGAATGGTATGAGTAGATTCAGTGGGGTCTGTGGCCTGTTCCTATTTCTTCTGTGCTTCTTGAAACAGAATCAATTGTTCATTGCAGAGAAAGGGCAACAGTTCATGCATGTTGGATGTTGGAGAGATAATACATTTTATAATGACAGCAACTGAGTTTTATAAATTCTTTAAATATTAGCCAAATTATTGATTTATAAAATAGTTTACTTCCTCACAATTCATAATAATGAAATTATTCAGTTTGGGTGCAGATCAGATGTATATATTGACCCTGAGATAATGGGAACTGCAGATGCTGGAGAATCGAAGATAACAAAGTGTGGAGCTGGATGAACACAGCAGGCCAAGCAGCATCTTAGGAGCTCCTAAGATGCTGCTTGGCCTGCTGTGTTCATCCAGCTCCATACTTTGTTATCTTTATATATTGACCCTTGCACTTTGCTCCTTATGATGCAAAGCCTACATTCCGGTAAATTGCAATGGCTGTTCAGCTTTTACAAGACCTGTTTGAAAGTTTACAACTTCCAAGAGGCTTCTTATAGATGCAAAAATATTAGTGCTGCTCTTTATACATACACGTGAAAGAACCATGAAGTGCAATATTTTACAGGTATGGTGCTGGCTAGTATTGAGATTATACATTGCAAGTTATACAGATCAAATCAGAGTGTTAAGGTCCAAAATGAACCATTTAGCTTAATGTGATTTTAGTTTTTTAGTTAAAGTCATCGGTATAATAGATCTCATCCTTCTTTTGCGTAGGGCAGGTGGTTATTGAATCATAGCTGCAGTCTCCAGAGTAAAGATAGAGATCAAGTATTTAGAAAACAATGTCAGTAAGTTGTAAATTCATCATACTTAGCATGGTAGGAATGACTGAAATCATTGTAGAATTTATAAACAACTGCTGGAGCATTACTGGCCAGATGGCTGCATGTTCCAAAGCATGGGGTGAAATAATAAACTTTTCACCAAAATGCTTAGGAACAACTGGGGTGCGTCAGACCTTGTTACTACTTTGTTCTCTACTAATGGACTGCCTCTCTTTCTGAAACATAGCTAGGACATCTGATTGCTGTGACATTACATGATATGACATACTCTGGCAGAAGCTTTGAATATATTCTACACTTCTAAATTTCTTGTCCAGATGCATAACACCTTTGTTTAAAAATTTAGAAAGTGAAGACTGCTGTTTTGATTTTGGGCTACTAACATGGTATTCAAAATTATTCAGATTTTATCTATAATTTGGTAATTTTACAAAAAAATATGTCTTGTTTAGCTCAACGCATCATTGCAAACATCCTTGAGGCATTAAATGTTCATATGATGAGATGTTTATCTTCTAAAGTTCTATTAAGAAACCGATAATTACAATCATTCTTCCTTTGCTGCTGATCAACCAGTTAGATTTGACTTAGCTCATCGACTAGGACTATCTCTGTATTTGCAAAAATAGAGCAGTCTCTAAGATTCTGAGTGAAATTGTTTCTGCTGTGACTGGCTGGTTTCCTTCAGATTGGCAGCTGGAATATATTATGCCAGACAGACAGCTGTAAGGCTGTAGTTGGGGTGAGCATGTTCAGCAATGTCTACATTTTAATGGATTTGGAATGTATCGTTTCACATTATGTTCATATGAAAGGCCCTGGTGGGGAAACCATTGCAAGCTTTTACAGATGATGATTACTTCCTGTTTTTCTCCTTGGCAGCCACAAGAATTAGCTTTTATAGAGTAGCACTAATAATGGTCAGGCCAGAGGGAGTTCGTTTGTTTGACAATACACCTATACTTTGTCAAGAGGAGTGCTCTTATGGTAATATTATTAGCTTTATTTTTAAATATAATCTGTCAAACATTTATACCACTGTTACTCTCAACAAACACTCTTCGTTTGCCTAGAGCTCAGTAATTATTATTAATTAGATATAGACCAATCCAATTTTCTCATTCTCATTTATTAACAATACTAATTAGTTTTGAATCTGCTGTTGAATGATCACACTCTTTTCACAATACCATGAATGTTTTCTTACCCTATGTTGATGGATTCACTGCAGAAGATTTTTAAATTGGAAAATATGAATTTTTAATTTTAAGGATCACAACCTAATTAACCTACCATGTGTCATTCTCTTTACCCTGTTCCTTTTATGGAGCAATGACATTCCAATCAAAAAAATGAGCTCTCTTATTAAATGCACTTAACATAAGTATATTTACAAGCAAAATGTTTACCATAGAATAATGTGGATTTTTGAACAATGGCGATTTATATTAAATTATGTTCTACAAGTTGACAGTCCAGAAGAACAAAATGGTTGATTATAATAGGCATATTAGTTGGGATCCAATTAAACAGGATTTTTTTAGCATGCAGTTATAATTCACTAAATAGAGACTTTGTCATGACTGCAACTACTGTAGATTGAGAATCAAACAGCACTGCCATATGTTTGTACAATGCTTCTAACAAGCAAAATCTCTGAAGGTGCTGAAACCACAGTACTGTTTATTTCTCCTCAAGCTATCTCAGAATAATTAATGCTGGAGTGGGTTTACATTTGGAAAGATAAAAATGGAGGTGTAGAAGATAAAGTGACAACTTAAGTGTCACTTCATAGTAGTTGGTACAGTTTCTATCATCTATTTAAAGTTTAATAGCCTGAATTTTTTGAACTGTTTTCAATAGTAACAGATACAAGAGGTTTAACTTTTCAAATCTTCACTCATGAGTTGTGGGTATCACTGGCTAGACCGTTTTTTATTGCCCATTTATAATTTGCCTCGAAGTTGATGATGAGTCTCATTCTTGAATTTTTGCAGTCCTTATGGTATTTAGAATGTCAAAGTTTATTACTCCAATCCTTAGGGCCCTAGGAATACTATGAGAAGATAAACCGAAGAACATTGACGCAGTGACAGCCAAAGAATGATGATATTGTTCCAACTCGGGCTTTGTCAGAGGGTGGTCATGCCTAATCTTTTGAGGAGGTGATCAACATGGAGATGAGGGTACTGCAGTTGATGTAGTTTAATTTCATCAAGGCCTTAGACAAGGTTTCACGTGGGAAACTGATAACGAAGATAAAAGCAAGTGGCATCAAATGTAACTTTGCAATTTGGATTCTAAACTGACTTAGTGGCAGAAGACGGAGAGCGGTGGTAGACAGCTGTATGTGTGACTGAAGGCTAGTATCCAGTGGTGTAACACCGTGATCAGTGCTGGGTCTCTTATTGTTCAAGATATACATATATAACCAATATAAATTAATATGGGGACAATGATAAGTAATTTTGCGGATGACACAAAGATTGGCCAGGTGGTTGACAGTGAGAAATAAGGTCTTAGGTTATAGAAGGATCTAAACAGATTGGTCAGATGGCAAATAAGTGGTAGATGGAAATTAACCCTGATAATTGTGACTTTGGAAGAAGTAACAAGTCAAGGGAGTAGTCAATGAATGGTGGGACACTGGGAAGTTGATGGGAATAGGGGGTTCTTGAGGTGCTTGTCCATAGATCTCTGAAAGAAGAGGATAGATTAATGAGGTAGTTAAGAAAGTTTGCTTTTGTCAGTCGAGGCATAGATTAAAGGAGCAGGGACATTATTTTGGATCTGTATTGAACTTTGGTTACGCCTCAACTGGTGTAATGTGCAGTTCTGATCACCACATTGTAGGAACAATGTGATTGCACTGGAACAGTGCAGAGGATACTCATAAGGGTGTTGCCTGAGATGGAGCACTTTAGCTATGAAGAAAAGCTAGAAAACCTTAGTTTTTTTTTCCCTAGGAGCAGGAAAGGTTGAGGGGGGAGGAACATGGTTGAGGTGTATAAGGTTATGAAGGACATAGGCAGGGTGGATAGAAAGCAGCTGTTCCCCTTGATTGAAGGTTCAGTAATGGTGGGGGTGGCTGCAGTGTGGTTTACACCTTTTAATGTCAAAGGCTGGAAGTTTAGAGCAAAGTTGAGGAAAAGCCTTTCATCCAGAGTGTGGCGGGGTGTATGGAATACACTGGCTGGGAAGGTAGAAGAGGCAGGTAAGCTCACAGTTTTTAAAAGTACTTGAATGAGCACTTGAAACACCACAACATCCAAGGCTATGGGCCAGGGGCTGGAAAGTGGTACTTGTGTAAATTTCACATAGTTTTGCTGGTACAGACTTGGTGACAGTGTGTCACCTGGAAGGGAACTTGCAGGGTGTGGTGTTCCTATCTATCAGTTGATCTTATCCTGTAGATGGTAGAAGTTGGGGGATGGAAGGCGCTATCAACGGAAACTTGGTGAATTCTTGCAGTGCAACCATTGCACAGTATTCTAAGTGATACACATTGCTGCCATTATGCGTCATTGGTGAAGGGAATGAATATTGAAGGTGGTGGATGTGATGATAATCTTTATGCCTAGATGGTATAAAGCTTCTTGAGTGTTTTAGGAGTTATATCCAGCAAGATAAGTAGAGCGAATTCCTTCACACTCCTGACATGTACCTTGTAGATAGTTGACATGCAATAGGCCAACAGGAAATAAGTTAGTAACTGCAGGTTTCCTCACCTTTACCTGTTCGTGTAGGTGGTCCAATTCAGTTTTTGGTGAATGGTAACCCCCAGGACGTTGTTAGTGTTTTAACAATGGAAATACCATTGAATTTCAAGGCAAGATCTTAGACCCTCACTTGGTGAAGATGGGCATTGCTTGGCACTTGTGTGGTATAAATGTTGCTTGCCACTAATCAGCCTAAACCTGAACATTGTCCAGGTCTTGCTTCTTGTGGTCTTGAGTTGCTTCAGTGTATGAAGAGTTGCAAATGTTGCTGAACATTTGGCAGTTATATGTAAATGACTTTATGATGGAGGAGAAGCCATTCATGAAGCTTCTGAGATATTTGGACCTAGAACACAACCCTGAATAACTTCTGTAGTGATGCCCTGGGCCTTGGGTGTCCTTGTGCAACAGTCAGAAAAACGTTGGTCTGTAGATAATTAAGCAAATGGAATATTGTCCTTCATTGCTACAGGGATGGAGTTAAAAATTAAGAAAGTTGTGCTGCGACTGTATCGGGTGCTGATGAGGCCACACCTGAAGTACTGTGTACAATTTGAGTCTCCTTACATGAGAAGGGATCCTCTGGCACTGGAGCGGGTGCAGAGGAGATTCCCTGAGTTGATTCTGGAGTTGAGAGGATTGGCTTATGAGGAGAGATTGAGTAGACTGGGACAATACTCATTACAAATCAGAAGAATGAGGGGGTATCTTACAGAAATATATAAAATTATGAAGGGAATAGATAAGATAGAAGAAAGGACATTGCTTCCACTGAGGGGTGAAACTAGAACTAGGGGGCATAACCTCAAAATCAGAGGCAGCGGGTTTAGGACTGAGTTGAAGAGGAGCTTCCTCACCCAAATGGTTGTGAATCTGTGGAATTGCCTGCCCAGTGAAGCAGGTGAGGCCACCTCATTGAATGTTTTTAAGGCAAAGATAGATAGATTTTTGAACAATAAAGGAATTCAGGGTTACAGTGAGCAGGTGGGTAAGTGGAGTTGAGTCCAGAAAAAGATCATTTATGAGTTATTGAATGGCAGAGAAGGCTTGATGGGCCAGATGGACGACTCCTGCTCCTATTTCTTACATTCTTATGCCTATGATGAATGACCGCCAACAGCTACAACCATCTTCCTTTGTGCTTGGTGTCACTGCAACTAATGGAGAGATTTTCGCCAGTTCCCACCAAGTTCACTTTTGCTCAGACTCCTTACTGCTGTACCTTATCAACTGTTGCCACGATGCCATAGGCATTCATTCATCTCTTGATTTCAGCTCTTTTTTATTTGTTTGGGTGAAGGCATTTGTATGGTCAGGAACTATGAGGCCCTTGCAGAGTCCAAACTGGAGGTGGCATTTTAAAGAGGTTTGAATAACATGGACAATGGCGGAAATCTTGATGTCAACTGAGGCTTTTTCAATGTCAGGAACCAATCTTTCCATTTACAAATTGTGTATCAAGACTAGTTTCTCACAAGGTAACAGTGCAATACTTATTAATATGTAATGTTGCTGTTGTCAGCCTCATTGATGGCAAAAATCACCTGAGCAATATGCAGCTTCCTATCCTACTACCCAGAACGAGAAAACTAGATGTCAACAATTCCCAAATTGAAACTCAAAGCAGATACACGGCAACTTATCTTGCTGCTTGTTCCTCCAGACTTCTATCTTGGACACCAAGGAACAACATCTCATGGTGCACTCCAAAACACTTGCTGGATGCTTGCATCTGACACCTGCCTGCCTCTCAGGACCTTTGCCACCTCACATGTAGGATGCTGATGCACTGTAAAGCTGTTCTTCACCACTGACTGACAACAAGCATTGAAATTCTGATTTAAGAATGCTTTATGTACATAGACAGGCATCCACCTCGTGGAATGGACCAGGCTGAATCTCAGGGCTGGTTGCTTGCTGTCTTAGTACTCACCCCCTTGAGCTTGACTGGGTGCCCCTGTCATTCCTATTTTGCGTCATCCCATCATCAGAACTATCAGGTTGATATTACTTCTGTCTTGCCTTACTGTTTAGTGCAGACACAAAGCCAGGAAGCTTGTCATAATTGAAAACAGTCTTCAGTCAAGTCAATAGAGGCAGACTTCAGTCAGGGGTACCAGTACAGTAAGTCAAGAACAGCCTCTGATATGTCCAGAGCCTCGGATACTCAGGGTGGTCAGGTTAGGATCCTCTCTCAAAAAGGGGACTGGAGACAAACATTGAACTGTCTATCACTTATCTTAGCTTTTTCTATCCTATTTGTGGGCTGTTTTCTCCTAGAATGAGAAAAAAGGAAGGATTAAGTAAGACCAAAGTGGGTGGCACAGCTGTTAGTGCAGGCACTGGTGCTGGGGTGGAAAGTTGGTGAGATGTCCCAAGTGTGGGAGTAGGCAGCACAGAAGCCATACAGGGTTAGAAGGCTGGAAAGGTGGGTGAAAGTGAACAAGGGAAGATGTTGCAAATAACAGAGAGAGAGGTAAAGCATGAGCCTTTGAGGGAGGTGGATGTAGTAGCAGAGGTAGAGTCATGTGAGGTAGCAGAGACTAGATGGTGGCACTTACCCTGGTCAAACAGATAAGGTCATAGGCCGCCTTCTTCCTTGCTGGGCATTCTTCCAGAAGGCTGAGACCATAATGACCCAGGTGGCAATCTTGGACCAGGCTGGCAAAGTCTGATGGTGGGGCATAACTCCCAGCAACTGCTGGCCATGCAGCTTAGAAGGAATGTTGGTGCTTGGCTCACCCATCATTGAAGATGAGGATATTTGTGGAGTCTCATTTTTCTGTTGTTGAATTGTCCACCACTATGTGCAATTGGATGTAGCTGAACTACGGAACTTAGATCTGCTCTACTTGTTGTTAATTACCCAAAATTGGCAGTTAATTGTGTTTTGATCACCTCATTTATTGCCAAGAAATGTTTCTGCTTGAATCAGGAGCTGTATAAATTGAATTAAAGTAGCCAATCGGCAAATCTTAACATAACAATCCATTCAGTTGTTTATCTACAGTTCAATCTAATCCAAAAAACACAAGGTACTTGATGAAATCTACTTTGTACAAAAGTGATTATGCAAAATATTGTGCTATCATCAAATTGCCTGGTGTTTTAAATTACATGGTTAATTGGATAATTATTTATTGTGGGATTTTTTTATTAACAGATTTGATTTGTGAACTCTGTGCATATGGGAGTTTATTTCATTGTTTATCATAAATTAATTTATAGTCAGCTATATTTTACAGATCTTGTGTACTTTAGCATTTTTTACTTTAAATGAAAGTTTCCCACAAACAGGAACCTCAAATGGTGTCAAATGTACATTTTAAAAACTTCTGTTTATTTTTGAAGCATGTGTTTGTCCTAGTAGTCTACAAGTAATGATTCATTAGTCTTCAGCTAGCAAAACATTACAGCAATAAAAATAAAAATCTTGAAATTTTAAGAAGTGGTATGAAGAAAGGACAGTGTATTAATTTGAACTACTCAACATTTAGTATATTAAATGATGCAAGACACTGGTTCGAGGAGAAAGGTGTTTTGTTTATTTACGTCTGTTTTTGTCATTCATTTTTTCATCTATACTCTTGCTATGAATTTTAAATATAGATGTCTTTAATTTCACATAAATTAATTATATAGGGTGGTGAACAGTCACAAGCAACAAAGCAAAAGGCAAGAGGGCTGGAAGGCAGAGGGTCAGAAATTGAACAAAAGAGTGGTCAAAGAGGAACATTATAAAGTAATCTTTGAAGAGAGAGAAAGAGGTTGTCAAAATATTTTGGACTACATTTGCGGTCAGCACCAAAAAAATAGTTCATCATTCTTTTACACGTACAGTTGCCCGTAGATTTTCCACTGGAAGATTACAAATCCAAAACAACGCGGTACTCTTTACAGAGCGTGTGTGTTCTTTGTGAAACAGGGAAATTAACTGTCTTTCCTTAAACAATAAAATTGAAGAATCCTTACTTAGAAATGCGTTGAGACCAGGAGGTGCACATTAAAAGTGATAATGGGAACTGCAGATGCTGGAGAATCCAAGATAATAAAATGTGAGGCTGGATGAACACAGCAGGCCCAGCAGCATCTCAGGAGCACAAAAGCTGACGTTTCGGGCCTAGACCCTTCATCAGAGAGGGGGATGGGGTGAGCGTTCTGGAATAAATAGGGAGAGGGGGGAGGCGGACCGAAGATGGAGACAAAAGAAGATAGGTGGAGAGGAGAGTATAGGTGGGGAGGTAGGGAGGGGATAGGTCAGTCCAGTGAAGACGGACAGGTCAAGGAGGTGGGATGAGGTTAGTAGGTAGGAGATGGAAGTGCGGCTTGGGGTGGGAGGAAGGGATGGGTGAGAGGAAGAACAGGTTAGGGAGGCAGAGACAGGTTGGACTGGTTTTGGGATGCAGTGGGTGGAGGGGAAGAGCTGGGCTGGTTGTGTGGTGCAGTGGGGGGAGGGGATGAACTGGGCTGGTTTTGGGATGCGGTGGGGGAAGGGGAGATTTTGAAGCTGGTGAAGTCCACATTGATACCATTGGGCTGCAGGGTTCCCAAGCGGAATATGAGTTGCTGTCCCTGCAACCTTCAGGTGGCATCATTGTGGCACTGCAAGAGGCCCATGATGGACATGTCATCTAAAGAATGGGAGGGTGAGTGGAAATGGTTTGCGACTGGGAGGTGCAGTTGTTTATTGCGAACCGAGCGGAGGTGTTCTGCAAAGCGGTCCCCAAGCCTCCGCTTGGTTTCCCCAATGTAGAGGAAGCCACATCGGGTACAGTGGATGCAGTATACCACATTGGCAGATGTGCAGGTGAACCTCTGCTTAATGTGGAAAGTCATCTTGGGGCCTGGGATAGGGGTGAGGGAGGAGGTGTGGGGGCAAGTGTAGCATTTCCTGCGGTTGCAGGGGAAGGTGCCGGGTGTGGTGGGGTTGGAGGGGAGTGTGGAGCGAACAAGGGAGTCACGGAGAGAGTGGTCTCTCCGGAAAGCAGACAGGGGTGGGGATGGAAAAATGTCTTGGGTGGTGGGGTCGGATTGTAGATGGCGGAAGTGTCGGAGGATGATGCGTTGTATCCAGAGGTTGGTGTGTTGGTGTGTGAGAACGAGGGGGATCCTCTTTGGGCGGTTGTGGCAGGGCCGGGGTGTGAGGGATGTGTTGCGGGAAATGAGGGAGACGCGGTCAAGGGCATTCTCAACCACTGTGGGGGGAAAGTTGCGGTCCTTGAAGAACTTGGACATCTGGGATGTGCGGGAGTGGAATGCCTCATCACGGGGGCGGAGGCGGAGGAATTGGGAATAGGGGATGGAATTTTTGCAGGAGGGTGGATGGGAGGAGGTGTATTCTAGGTAGCTGTGGGAGTCGGTGGGCTTGAAATGGACATCAGTTACAAGCTGGTTGCCTGAGATGGAGACTGAGAGATCCAGGAAGGTGAGGGATGTGCTGGAGATGACCCAGGTGAACTGAAGGTTGGGGTGGAAGGTGTTGGTGAAGTGGATGAACTGTTCGAGCTCCTCTGGGGAGCAAGAGGAGGCGCCGATACAGTCATCAATGTAAGGAAGGAAGAGGTGGAGTTTGGGGCCTGTGTAGGTGCAGAAGAGGGACTGTTCCACGTAACCTACAAAGAGGCAGGCATAGCTGGGGCCCATGCGGGTGCCCATGGCCACCCCCTTAGTCTGTAGGAAGTGGGAGGAATCGAAAGAGAAGTTGTTGAGGGTGAGGACGAGTTCGGCTAGGCGGATGAGGGTGTCGATGGAGGGGGACTGGTCGGGCCTGCAGGACAGGAAGAAGCGGAGGGCCTTGAGGCCATCTGCATGCGGAATGCAGGTGTATAGGGACACATTAGAATATTTAATTCAATGTCAAAATACATACAGAAACAAAAATAAGAGGAAAACCAAAATAAGCGAGTAGTTAATAAAACATACAGTATCCTAGGCTATATTAATAGCAGCATAGGGTACAATATCAAGGTGTTTTTCACTGCAAAAATAAGGTAAAGCAAGGGGAAAGCCACCATAGTTCCTGAGGACCATACCGCTGCTCTATCTTGGAGAGATTACTTGTGGTGGTTGAATCTGAGGGTTGCTTCCCCTCATCTGAGGGATGAGGTTGAGAATGTGGGACCTTAATGGTTAGAAAATACAGAAACACAGAGTCCTATAGTTTGGAAACAGACCCTTCACTTCAAACTGTCTATGCTGACCATTAAACCTAAACTAAACTAGTCCCAGGTTCCTAAGCTTGACCCATATCCTGCCAAAGGTTTCCTATACCTGTACTTACCCAAATGTTTTTTTAAACGTTGTAACTGTACCCACGTCCACCATTTCTTCTGGAAGTTCATTCCACATACAAACCACTCTCTGTTTAAAAAAATTTGCTCCTCATTTCTTTTTAAAATCTTTCTCCTCTCACCTTAAAAATATATCTCCAGGTCTCGGAATCGCCCACCCTAGGGAAAAAACACCTGCCATTTATCTCACCTCTACACCTCATGATTTTATAGACTTCTGTAAGATCACCCCTCAACCTTCTATGCTCCAATGAAAAAGTCCTAGCCTCTCCTTAAAACTCAAACCTTCCATTCCCAGCAACATCCTGGTAAATCTTTTCAGAATTTTCCCCAGCTTAATAATATCTTACCTCTAACATTGCAACCAGAACTGGACACAGTATTCGAGAAGCAGCCTCAGCAATGTCCTGTACAACTTCAACATAATGTCCCAATTCCTATACTCGAAGGTCTGTGCGATGAAGGCAAGCATGTTCAACTCTTTCTTAACCACCCTGTCTTTGATGCACATGTTAAAGAATTATGCACCTGAACCCTTAGATCTCTCAGTTCTACAACACTATCCAGGGCCCTAACGTTAATTGTCCAAGACCTGCCCTTGTTTGTTTTACCAAAATGCAATACCTGGCATTTATCCAAATTAAACTCCATCTGTCAATCTTCAACACATTGACCCAATTAATCAAAATTTCTTTGTAATCTTAGGTAACTTTTCTTCACTGTCCACAATACTATCAATCTTAGTGTCATTTGCAAACTTACCAGCTATACCTTCTATATTCTCATTTAAATAATTTATATGAATAACAAACAAAAGTGGTCCCTGCACCGATCCCTTTTGTACAATACTATATTCATAAAATATCAATAAGTAAATACAAGTATGAAACAGTTCCATACAGATTTTGCAGAAAATATAGTTGAATTTTGACATTCCTCATGGGAGCTTCAATCCAGTTGCAACAGGAAAGGCATTTTCTTAATATGAAAGGCAACTATTTAAATTCCCATTAAGGTTGCAAAAGCATCTTGAAATGTTACAGATCCTTGTTACAGAAAAAGGTATAAGAACAATGCAGCAATTTTTTTACAGAAGTATTTTTCATTCATAAATAATTTTTATGTACATAGTTCTGAAGCAGTTCAGTTCAGGACAAACAAACATTAAATAAAAACAAAAAAAATTGAGCATGCTGTAAATCAGGAACAAAAACAGAAGTTGCTGTAAAAGCTCAATAGGTCTGGCAATATCTGTGAAGAAAAAAATCGGAGTTAACGTTTCAGCGCTGGTGACCCTTTCTCAGATTTGAGTTCTGAGGAAGGGTTACTGGACCTGAAATGTTAACTGATTTTTTTTTTCTTCACAGGTACTGCCAGACCTATTTTTGTTCCTGAAACAAACACTGGAATTTGACATTTCCTGCAGTTCCAAAAAATCCAAGGCATTTTGTACGTTTACAGGACTATATTTATATACATAGAGTCACTGAGAGGGTCTGATAACAGACTGGATCTCCATTGTACTTCAGCAGAAACACCTTAGAAAGTGGCCTTTTCCTTTTGTGCCTTGTGACAGCTATCCCAAGCTTTACAGCATCCCTCAGCACGTAGCCCTGAACCTTGGAATGTGCCAGTCTGCAATACTTGATCGAGCTCAACTCTTTGCACTGGAAGACCGACAAGTTTCAGGCAGACCAAAGAGTGTTTTTCACCAAGTTGATGATCCTCCAGGCACACCTGATGTTTGCCTCAATGTGCATCCTGGACGACAACCCATAGAGCACAGAGTCCTGCATGATGGAACGATCCCCGGCAAAAACTGCTGCATTTCTCTCCAGGATAACAAAGTGCGGAGCTGGATGAACACAGCAGGCCAAGCAGTGTCTTAGGAGCACAAAAGCTGACGTTTTGGGTCGAGACCCTTCATCAGAAAAAGGTGCTCCTGAGATGCTGCTTGGCCTGCTGTGTTTATCCAGCTCCACACTTTGTTATCTCGGATTCTCCAGCATCTGCAGTTCCCATTATCTCTGCATCTCTCTCCAGACCTTCTTTACAAAGTCTCATTCCAGCAGGGGATGTATGACAATCTGCTTGCCAGTAAATGCTTTGAGGGCAGCGTCCAGTAGCTCACAGACTGCGCATGCATGAAGGATCTGTCAGGCATTGTCCTTCTCACCACCAGTCAAGCAACATCTTGGTGCTTGTTAGAAAGTTCTGGTGATGAGACATTCTATTAAATGACTTGACAGTCTGCTGAAAGAACCATGCAACAGGATCCACCCTCTTCATTTTCCACAGGGTTTCAAGCTATGTGCTTATCACTTTCTAATGAGCTTGTGGTCATACGTATGTTTCTTTGCAGTTTTTTTCTACAAAGGACAAGTGACACAGAATGGTCAGACTACTTGAAGCATTCCACAGTGCTGAAGCCAGCTCCTTCCTTCTACCTGTCCTTGGTTTATGAGCAAGGCAGTCGCATTGAATGTAGCAAAGATGTACAAGAACATAAGAACCAGGAGCAGGAGTAGACCATCTGGCTCTTCGAGCCTGCTGCACTGTTCAGTAAGATTACGGCTGATGTGTGTGGCCTGAGTTCCACTTACATACCTGCTCACCATAACCCTCAATTTCTTTACTGTTCAAAGGAATTATGTATCTTAGCTTTAAAAACATTCTTGACGAAGTCTCAGCTCCTTCACTAGGCAGGTAATTCCAGAGATTCACAACCCTTTGGGTGAGGACGTTCCTTCTCAATTCAATCCTAAATCTACTCCCCCTAATTTGAGATTCAGCAGAGGATTGCTGTACCTATAGCCAAACCTGTCCAGACAACAGAATTGTTGACCATTAAGGTGGTCTTTAATTTGTTTACTACTGTGCCTAGTCCAGACAGTATAGTGCATGAGATGATCTCCAGAAAGGCTTCTGAATTATACCATGTTTCTCAATGTGAGGTAGGTTCTAACTAGTCAATGAGTTTAGCAGCACAAGGGACAAAAGAATTTTCTACAATACTTCTAATACTGCATCCTCTTTAAACAAAGAAAATTGCACTATTAAATTTGATGCAGAGACTGAGATGAAGCAAAATTTATCATTTTGCTGCCTATACTTTTCCACGCTGTTTGTTGCTGTGGCAGTTTAGTAACTATGTCATATTTATAGAGTTGACAGTTTATGAATACAGTGACTTTCACCTTCTCCACAAATAAAAGATACAGAAGCAATGTTACTTTTTCTTTAATGGTTCAAGATAACAAAAGATCATGGCAATTTTAGGGATACCAACTGCAACAAAATTAATATATATGGCTTCTTTTTGCAAAGTAAGGCATTCCTGGGAAGTTCACAGTAGTATTATAGAATTATTGAGCTATGGAATAGTTACAGCTTAGGTGAAGGCTGTTTGGCCTGTCATGACTGTGCTGGCTGTCCACAAGGGCAACTCACCTTGTTTCATTCTCCTGCCTTTTACATATCCACCTGCAAATACTTCTCCTCTGGTAATTATCAAATTCTTTTTACAAAGCCACAATTGGGTTTACTTGCATCACACTACTTTCAAGCACTGCATTCCAGATACTAACCACTTGCAGCATCGAAAGGTTTTTGTTGTGTCGCTAATTCTTCTTCTGCCAGTCACTTTAAATTGGTACCTTCTGGTTCTCAACCCACCTGCAGAAACAGTTTCTCCCTGTCTAGTCTATCCACACCCCTTATGATGTTCAATAACTCTATCAAATCTCCTATGCAAGAAGAACAGTGGCAACGTTTTCCATCTATCTGCACGATTAAAGCTCCTCCCCGGCAACTATTCTAATAATTTTTTTCTGCATTGTCATTAACGTGTTCACATCCTCATTAAAATCTGATACCCAGAATTAGACACACAGACCAATGTTTTATACAGTTTTGCTTGACTTTTGCTTTTATACTCTATTCCCCTGTTTAAAAAGCCAAGGATTTCATATGCTTTATTAAATGTGTTTTTAACTTGCCCTGCCACCTTCCATGATTTTGCTCGTTGACTCTCAGGTCCCTCTAGTTCTTGTAGGAATATACCTTTTAACTGCATTTTCATTATTCCTAACAAAATGTCTAACTTCATCCATTTCCACCCATTTAAATTTAATGTGCGACTTGTCAAGCCATTCCACTAGACTGTCTATGGTTTCTTGTAGTTCCGCATTTGTTGGCTATTTTACTATACATCCAAGCTTTGGATCATCTGTAAGGTTTTAAATTGTGCCATGTACAACCATGTCTAGGTCATTAACGAATATGATAGAAAAATAGTGGTCCTAGCACTAACTTGTGGGGAATTCCACTTTATTCCTTACTCCAGTCTGTAGCCATCTATCGCTACTGTTTCTTGTCATTTGGCCAAATTTGTATCCATGCTGCTACTGTCCCTTTTGTACCACGGTGTTTAAGTTGGATAACAAACTTATTATCTCTTCAAACGGTATTTGGAAATCTAGGTACATTACATCAACTGCATTAAATTTCATCAACCCCTCTCTGTTACCTTATCCAAAAACTAGGTCAAGTCAGTGAAACATGATTTTCTCTTAACAAATATGAATTAGCTTTCCTTAATGAACCCACTTTTGTCCAGGTGGCTGTTTAATTTTCTTATGAGTTACCATTTGTTAAAACGTTCCCATTATTTAGTTTAAGCTCACCAGCCTGTTTTTGCTGTGTTTACCCATACACCATTTTTGAACAAAGCTGCAACAACTGTAACTCTCCACCCCTGTATCTAAGGAAGATTACAAGATATGGCTAGTACTTTTGCACTTGTCACCCTTACCACTCCGTATCCTTAGATGCATTTGATCTGATCCTGTTGGTTTCTCAACTTTAAATACAGCCAGCTAGCTATTACCTCTTTTCCTATTCAGTATTTCAACTACCTCTCCTTTCACTGTGACTTTGGCAGAATATTCTTCATTTGCAAAGACATTGCTTGTTTAACACCTCAGAAATGTCCCATTTCTCCTCATGCAAAACATTTTTTGACTTCTAATTTGACCCATTTCTCTTTTTTTTCATCCTTTCATTAGCAGTATGTTTATCAAAGTCTTTTGGCTTCCATTTTTGTCACGTACCAGTCTCTTCACGTACTCCCTCTTGACGTTTACTACATTTCTCACTTACACTCTGAATTTTCAATATTCATCATGATTTATAATTATGTTATCCATCTGACATTGGTACTTTCTCACCTTTTCTGTATCATCTTATCTTCATCATTCATGGAGCTCTGAACTTGTTTGACCTATTACGTTCCCTCGTAATACCATACTTTAACTGTATCCAAATTATTTCTTGTGTAAAAATATGAAATTGTATTACGGTTTTTGTTTTCTCCCCACACATTGTTTCAAGCTTACTCAGGCATGATCCACAGTCTTCACATAGAAGATATCCCTTTCCCAAGCTATTACTTTTGTTCTGGATTTTCCTTATACTTTTCCCCAAGCCTTAAAGTAATCTGATCATTCTTCAACCCCCATCCTAACTTCCCACCTGCACTCACCTCTACTGGCTTCATCCCTGCCTCCTTGATCTGTCTGTCTCCTCTCCACCTATTTGCTTCTTTATCCATCTTCCATCCACCTCCCCATCCCCCTCCCCCTCCCCTTCTCTTTATTTCAATATCCATTCCCCTCCTACATTTCTGAAGAAGGGTCCAGACCCGAAAGGTCAGCTTTCCTGCTCCTGTGATGCTGCTTGGCCTGCTGTGTTCATCCAGTTCTACACCTTGTTATCTCAGATTCTGCAGCATCGGCAGTTCCTACTATTTCTGAATCGATTTTCAAATCAAGTTGTTATCTGATTTGAAGTTATTCTAGGTTGGCAATGCCAAGAGTGATGGGTGAATGAAAATTGTTGTGGATTCGGATGGAGAGATCACATCAGAATTTCAGAGGATAGAAAATGGGAGACAAGCCAGGAATGCATAGCAATTATCAAGTCCACAAATAACAAAGATATGGATAAGGTTTGCTGCAGCAAATGAGTTGAAACAGCTGCAGAGTAAGTAGAGTTTATGTACATAGAAATTGGTGATTTTCTCATGATACGGATATGTAGTCAGTAACCCATTTCAGGCAAATATGACGGCAAAGTTATGAATAATCAGGGTAAGCCTTAAACAGTTTCCACATGATATTGATTCTAGGACATGGTATTGCGACACAGACTAAAGATTTTGGCTTTGCATTTCCAATTACACTCCCAACAAGATCTTTGCTTGTCCAACATGCAGTGTTGGATGTACGATATGTCAGGATAGATCAGTGCTTTCCTAAGTAGGATATGAGACTCCTAGCGGCATTGCAAACTGAAATTTTGGGCTTTGAGCTCTGAGGCAACAAGGCTCTGACTGAGCATTGCAACAACTGTACTCCTACTCTACCACAAAGGGGTTGTGACAATTTTCAAGCCTTGAAATGGAGTCAGCGAGAGAAAAAGTTTGAGAAGCACTGATTGAGTGAATGGAGAAATCAGCAGAGGTGGTGGTGAAATTGAGCAGGTGTCATCAGCACACATTTGGAAATTGATACTTTGTCCAATGATGTTACTGAGTGTCAGCACGTCGATAAAAATTAGAGGGGCCAAGGATAGATTTATGGAGGACCACAGTAATTGTACGTAAGCAGGAAGAGAAGTGAATGCAATTGAGAGTGATTAAATCGATAAGAACACAACCAGGTGAGTGTATTGCCACACAATCTGATGTCAGTAGAAATGTGTCAGGAACCATGATATGGGCAGCTACGTCAAAAGCTGCAGATTGGTCAGCAGGACATCGGGATGGGGTATAGTTCAGCTTTATTTTCATCACACAGCAGGAATAGCCTATATTCCTGAAGCTAACAACTTAACATGATCAATATAGGGTGAAATTCAATAAATTTGTAAAATTTAATCAGTAGCCAATTTTTTTTCAAAATAGATATGTCCAAATATTTGAAGAAAGGTAAACTCTTTGCATAAATTTTGTTGGGGGCAATCGAAAGTGATACCTTCCTCCAAAGTGGTAAGAAGCATTTCTTAATTTTATTTTCTTCAAAGTAAAATTGAGCACATGCAGAGAACTTTGCATCCTGGACATGGAGCCGAAAGCTCTCAGGTACTGGATGACCTCAGCATTGGTGAATAAGTTGCAAGAATCATGGCAGATTGGCAGTGAGGAGCAGCATGCCATTGAGTGCAAAATGTCCAATTTTCCAACCAAGTGTTGAATGGCAAGGCGTGATTCTCACAAGTGAACAGCAAAATGTCTACTTGCATGCATTAACCGCCACACTATTACATTGTGTTACCTCATTAATGTACAGTTTCCTATTCTCCCTTCTCTGGATAACTAGATGGCAATAATTCCCAAGATGAAAGTAGATTGGGAGTACCTGGCTACTCTAACTCGCCACTTGCTCCTTCAGACCTTCGTCAGTCAGATTTCAGGGAACACTCCATTGCCTGTGACAGCACACATTTCCCATCCAGCAGGACTCCCAGGTCCTTGTTGGCAAAGCAAGGTTCTAATTACTCTTTTCCCAGACATATTGGCCACAATGAAACAGACTGTGCAAGGCAACTGGAGAATACCAGAGTGACCATACACACAGCTGGGCTTTAAAAATGGTGCCAGAACAATGAATCCTGAAGGGCCTGCAATGACCAGTACTTCTACTTTTATGAGTTAGCATGAGGGGAGTACCACATTTGTGGAAGATAATACGATAAAACCGGCCAGGGCTCACAAAGAAAACCCCTCCATAAACTCCAAGGTAAGATTTAGCCTTTTTCTTTCTGCCATATCTTCATTTTAAAAAGAAAATACGCAGACCTAGGAAAGAGCATGCTTATTCTGTGTGAGTAAAATGACTGTCCAGTTTAAGGTGAAGTATTTTACATACTCCAATCGTATATCGAGATCAAGATTAGAATCACGCTATTTTCTAATTGTTTTATTTTGTTCACAGAATTCTGTTCTTGAAGTCAACACTTTTCTCTAGTGTAATTTCTGTAACATAAGAATAGTTCCACATGTTCCAGCCAGAAATAGCAAGCAGTTTGATAAAGGCAGGATAATTTTCAGGACTGAAAGGGTTAAAACATCCTGGAAATAAATGTCATATTTGAAATATATAGTAAACTACTGGAAATATGAATAGATGAAGATATTGAACAGAGTACCAAAAAAGCTCCTTTGTTTGCTTGTGCTTATTATTGAGCAGGAAAGCCACAACTGATGAACCAATCTGTATTTCACTGTTGCCACTCTCAGCTATATTTAATCCAGCCATCTGGCATAGAAAATGCTAATATATATTTAAGATTAGTTCTGCCCTTATTTACTAAGAAATGCAAAACCAGGAGGCAGTGCACTCTGAGAGACAAAACAAAGGCAAGGTCAGAATTATGGCTGTAACTGCTAGTTTCTGTTTCTTATCAAATGCTGGGGGGTGGGGGAGTGGGATTGAGAATGTTTTAAAAGTGTTTCGTGGAAATAACATGTACAGTTAAGTGATGAGATAATCCTAGGTGTTAGTGCCAAGCTCCCAACCAGAGCGAACATACGGCCTTGATTTTCAGTATGATGTAATCCAGACGTGTTGCACGACATTTTCGGGTGACCATTTCATTTCTAATGTCTACCATCAGCACTTTTATCATATGCTTCTGTCTTTCCTGCAGGCGGTTGAAGCCCAAATTCGTAGCTTTGGTCAAACACCTTCCCAACTTTTGATAGAGCCACATCCTCCCAGAAGCTCTGCCATGCAAGTGGTAAGTATATTATGGCCTAGTAACCAGGCATGTCTGGCTGCTCCTTAAATCGAATTCCAAATTGTTGTTGAGTACTGTGAAGAGCACTCCAACTGTCTTCATACTAAATTCTTTTGTGCTGCCTTGCAGTTCTATGTCTTTCTAATTATTACAGAATATTAACAGGAACTCTGATATGGCCTATTGCTGCGTAATTTATTAAATTAGATGTTGGTTGACTGAGACGTCTGTATTAACAAAAGCACCAACAATTTATAATCACTACATTGTTATAGACTACATGCTGAATAGTGTGCGATAAAATGTTAGAGATCATCCAACACTTCTTAACTTATCTGGTATGTATTGTGAATGACCTTGTACGTAGTATGTTGTTGTTCCTAATTCTCCATCTGGCTGGGTAAGTATACTAAATCTGCCAGTACAAAATCAAACAAAGCCTATTGAAGTTCCAGGTATAATCTATGCTTGCATGCCTTAGCTAAGCACTGTAAAGCCAATAACGTTTCCCTTCATGTCCTAAGGTGTGAAAATTGACTCGTGGTCACCCTCTGGGGACACCTGCTGGAATGCTATGGAAGGACAGACAAAGGCTTGATTGTAGTGCCCTTAAGCTTGCATACACTGTCTCTTAATTGTCGTCAAACACAAGAACAAGCACTTGAATAAAATGCCAGTGACCCACTATTGCTAATAAGCATATTCCCTAGTGTAAGACATACATTGGCTTCAGAGGTGAAAGTGTGCAGGGATTGTGGAAAGCATTTAAAGTTTTAGCAAAGATTTGTGCTCAGGTTGTGGACGAGGTTGCTGAGCCAGTTTGTTTGAGTTCAGATGTTTCGTCACCATGCTCGGTAATATCATCAGTGAGGCCTGTGATGAAGCAGTGTTGTTCTACTCCACTTGAATTTATACTGTCCAGTCCATTATAGTAAGTAGTGTCATTTCCAGTATTGTTCTAAATAGGGGTCCAAACTATATGTTCATTGATTGCATTATGGGTTGAGAACCATGCCTCTACAAATTCCTGTGTGTGTCCATGTTTGGTTTGGGCTACAATAGTTATGTTATCCCAGTTAAACTGATGACCTTCATTATCCAAGTGTACTGATATGAGGGAAAGTTCTTTGTGTTGTTTTGCTGCTAGATGGTATTCAATGTATTCTGATGGCTAGTTTCCTTGCTGTCTGTCTGATATACATTTTGTTGCATGGTATTTTGTAAACTATGTCGGTTCTGCATGTTATGGGAATGGGATCTTTAATCCTTGAGTGTTTGTCATACAGTAGCTGTGGGCTAGTGTGTGACCAGGATTCCTAGTGGTCTTAGGAGTCTCAATGTCAGTTCTGATATGTTCTTGATATAGGGCAGTGTGGCCAGTGTGTTAGGACCTGTTGTTGTCTACTTAGTAGGCACCTGTGGATGAAGTTGTGGGGATATCGTCCATTGAAAAGATTTTGTATAGGTGCTCTTCTTCTTTCTTGCGTAGTTCTGGAGTGTTGCAGTGAGTGGTGGCCCATTTAATAGTGTCCTAATACAGTTTTTCTTGTGGAAGTTGGAGTGGTTTCTGTAGAAATTGATGATTTGAGGAGTTCCAAACATCGGTATACAAGAAAGCAACCCACACTGACCAAATTCAAATGAATATCAGCCAGCAGCAAAACGACCCGACGGCCTTTCCTTAGTATCAGTACACTTGGACAATGAAGGCCATCAGTTTAATAAGGACATCATAACTACAGTAGCCCAAGCCAAATATAGACACGCATGGGAATTCATAGAGGCATGGTTCTCAACCTATAATGCAATTAACAAACATGTAGAATTGGACCCCATATACAAACCCATATAGAACAAAACCGGAAATGACACTCCTTACCATGATGGACCGGACAGAATAAATTCCAAGCGGAGTAGAACACTATCACTTCGTTGGAGGCCTCACTGATGATGTCACCTAGCATGGTGACAAAACGTCTGAACAAAAACAAGCCAGCTCGGCGACCAAGTCACAACCTCATTGTGGAAAGGAATTTGCATACAGAAATTGGATTTAAATTAAGCTTGTGTTTAATCTAGACTTTGTGTGGCACCTGTGTTTTTAACCTTGGAGCACACACAGCAGCAGGTACAGGAATTTTGCTTCTACCCATGTAATAGGTGATGCCAAATGTGATTTTGTTTTAAGTTATTGAAAACATGGGTAATGTAAATGACCATGAGTTAATTTTCCCCACATCCTAACCTTAGGACACTAAGGGGAACAAAAGCATGCAAATAATAATCATAACTGGGAACTTCAGTAGGCTTTGTATGATACTGTTTTGGCAGATTAATACTAAACGCTTTATCCTTAATGCCTAATTCCTTCTCCTTTCATGAAAGAGGGGGCTAGACGGTAAAGCACATTTATTAGTCTGCTGTGCCATGCTCGCTGTTGAATACAAGCCCAAATTCCATGTTATGACTTTCTGACGTCATCCAAACTACCAGAGGTCATTTAGGAAAATCAAAACACATAACTCTTGGCTGTTCTTTTACAATGTAACAGTGCAAAAATAGAGCAGCTTAGCAGAGAAAAATCAGCCGATAGCTGGCAAATGTGGAGAGAAGGGAACAAAGCATGTTGTATTTGATGCTGAAATGGAATTAAAGATTTTACCAAAATAACTAAGGATGGAGTGCTTTTCTCTTGTCGAAATTATAGGTTCCCTTTATTGTTTAAGTCACCTGATAAAAATTCGTTGAGTTTCACCAAGCAAATTAGCTTTCAAAATGAGACACAGATTTTAGAAAACAAGGTTGTGTCGTGCTGTGCAATGTGTATCAGTGGTAATTTATACCAGGTGTGGTAATTAGTAGACAAACGTACAATACATATTTGTCTGCCGAGGTTTCTGTTGGCCTATCCCCTAGTGCTTTCAGTGAATCAGATAGTTGGATTTAATTGAGGCTACATCAGATGAGGCATTACTGACACCTTTAATTGAATGAGTGTCTGGGGAGGATTAACTCATAATATTGATTGGCTTTTAGCCATTCTCACAGAAGGGTGTCACTGAAGCTTATTATCAACATTATTTTTGTGCCTTTCTTTATGCTCCAAAAATCGAATTCCTACTTTAACAATAGAGTATGGGTTGTGATGATTCTTCCTTTACTTTGTCTTCCGATAGCATCCAGTTGAATCCAATTTCTTGTTTATGTCTTCAGAGTAGCTGTTTGCCAGTTGTAGTTTTCTATGAGCTGGAGAAATTTGCCATTTTAACTGACTGTAATTGTGTGCAAAATGTTTTAAGATGTTTCAATATGTTTGTCTAAAGTCTTAACCTATGCATCTACACTGATCCCTTGAATTTATTCTCAGGTTCTTCTCTGTCTGAAACATCTATCATTTTTATCTTCCATCACTCAAACCTTCAGTGCGCTTTTCATCTGTTAGTTTATTGTTTACAATGTATGTAAATTAATGCCCTTTATATCTCAAAAATGTTAGAAGTCTGTTTATGCATTTTTATTTTTAAAAGTGAACGACTCTGTTCTCTGCCCTGAATAAAGTTTCTTCTTTATTTAAAATACTTGAAGATTTTCTCTCATAAAAACCATTTTATGATGTTTAGAACTTCAGTCCCGAATACTTGTAAGATTTGTATTCCCCCTTCATTGTAGATGCATTCATACTCAGTTTCCTACTGCTAACCTATTTCTTCCTATTTGTCATTCTTCTTCTTGCTTTCTTCTCTTTCCCATCGTCTTTTTTTTTTGTTTTTATTTATTTTTGATTTTGGGTTTTGCCACTGAATAGTATCTCCTCCTGCAGACTCCTCTGATGTTCACAGACCAGATGCAGCAGGATGTCATCATGGTACTTAAGTTCCCATCTAACTCCCCAGTCACCCACGTTGCTGCCAACACTCAGCTGGGCCTGGCTGTACCTGCCATTATCACAGTAACTGCTAGCAGGCTGTTTGCTGTGAACAAGTGGCATAATGTTACCGGTGAGTGTGGAGATATTATTGACAAAACCTAAATTTACTGTTTAGCTTTTGCAGGACAGAAATGATGTCCTGTGTGTGTTGATGTGTTCTGATGTCAGTAACGACTAAATATTTTGGTAACTATTTCAATGTACTAACATTTGGTTGAAACGATTGTATTAAAAATTATTTCAATAAAATGTAATCTGAGCTATTTTAAAATAAATTGTGCTAAATTTTTGGAATTTTATTGTATTCTTTACAGTGATAACTGGCAGTTAAACTGGGAACTCGATGAGGTTTGCCCTTCAAAAGCAAGAAAATTATTTTATCAGGATCAGATGATCTAGAATTTTGAACCATTCAAAAATGTTTTGAAAAATATGATGTCATACCTTTGAAAGAATAATAGATTCTTCTTCATATCAAAATCACAGGAGCCAATACATGTCAACTCAAAAGCAGTTGTGAAAAATACAAGAAGCAATATAAAACTTATTTTTCTTTTTTACAGAGCAGCATGTGCAACATCTAATGTACTTATTTATCTACAATTTTAGGGCTTCATGGAGCTATGCAGGAACAACCATACCAGCTGCCAGTTGAAATCGATCCTCTGATAGGTCTGTCAGCTTTCCTTGCTGTAATTCATTACATCCTGTGTAGTTGTCTGAAGTGAAGATTACTGTTGTTTTTCACTCATAGTGTTTGGGAATGGAATTTTCTTGATAAACTATTTGCATGCAAATTGGAATGCAATGAGCTGTGGATTCACTGGTATTTCATCAAATCTTGCTCATTGGTCTGCCTAATTTTTACAGGGATAGAACCAATGTCAGTGAAAATTAATATGGATGCTGTAATAATGTGCGATTGAGAATGCGCATGAAGTACTGTCAGGATAATATTGGATCTTTTCATCACGCTGACTTGTTGATGAGTGTGAATGAGCTCAGTTATGATAAATTGGTGCCCTCATAATGTGGTGGCTGCATTGCAGAGGAAATTTTCGTAATAACAGTAGATTGGCTGGTGAAAAACATTGAACTGATGCCAAGATTTCATCATTAAGAAGTTCTTGGTTTTATGATCCTGCTGTTCAGAAGTCTAAATTACAGTTGTATAACATTTCCCAAGGTGTACTATATATTTCTCTTCCTGATGTTAGAATTCTAATGCTGTTTCTTCTTTTTTTATTTATAGCTAATAACACTGGAATGCACAGAAGGCAAATTATTGACCTCTTGGATCAAAGCATTCAGGTCAATTCCCAGTGCTTCGTGATTACTGCTGATAACCGCTTCATTCTGGTATGTGGCTTCTGGGATAAGAGTTTCCGTGTTTACTCCACTGAAACAGGTAATTGCCATTTTCCTCTACACGTTCACTGATTCAGACTTGGGCTAAGGGTAATCACAAAGGTCAGGGTCAGGATCTCTTTTTTGTCCCTTTTTTGTTATAACACCATCTGCTCTTTTTCTTTTTAAAGAAAGCCAGTGCCTCTTTTCTAAACTTAAATCCTTCAACTCAACCATTTTATTAATTTAAAATCTCATTCAGCTAAGCCTAGAATTGACATAAAATGTACTGCATGTAACATTTTAATAAATACTAGTTTGAATTAATTTGAATTTTGTGCTTCCAAGACCAGCACCTGGATATGTCAATGCACCAAGTATTCAGCCACAGATACTAAAAATGCAAGTCAATGATTTATTGTTGTCAAAATTACTATTCATAAAGTTTAACATTATTCTTTGTCCATGAGATGTTTTATTCTTTGCAGAGCACTTGATTAAATATTTCAGCATTTGCTCATAAACTTATAGGGAAAATGCGCACAATTTCCTTTCCAAACTGATGCATTATATGGCAGGTACATGCTTGAGTGCACGTGCTGCTGAATACCACCCATTGGAGGAGTTCTCCTACAACTCCTCACTAGATTGGGTTGTTGATTTTGTTTTTAATGAAAATTTTAAAATGATTGTTGATGGGGCACCTCCATGGTGATGTGCCCTCTTTGATTTTCCCCTATACTGCAACCTAGTGCTCCTATCAAACTGAAAGGCCCCAAATTGGTTCTTGTCTGCAACAATACTTGAACAAGGATCCTGACTCCATGCCAGTTACAGAAATCGCTTCAGGACCCAGGAAATACTCTGACACCAGTCACCGGATTCCAAGGGAAAATCTACCTCTGAATTACTCCTAAATTGAGAAAGTGGGCCTCTTCATTCCAGCATTTTAAAAAAAGACATTTTTTAATAGTTTGGTTTTAGCCTTAACCCTGGCATGGGCTTGATGGATCAATAACATACTGCTTTGCCATAGATATCTTATGTACTGCTTTTTTTGCTGCCTCATACATGCTTAGAAAATGAATAATCATCAGTGACTTCCACTACTACTTTTCCTCTGTTTGAGAAGCATTTAATCTTAGCAGATTATCACAGTAACTGCAAGCAGGCCGTTTACTGTGAACAGGTGGCATAATGTTACTGTTCCTATATGATGTCAAAATGAAATCAATGTCATAATGTGGGAAATTGATGCTAAAGAGTCTATTCAGTCTTTGTGGGCAGCTTTCTTTGTGGCTGTCTATAAGAGCAATCCCTTCACATTGAAACATAGAAGCGGGAGCAGACAATTTAGTCCTTCAGGTTTGTTTCAACATTCAGTGAAGGCTATTACTGGGTCCTGAACCAGTCTGCAACCTAACTCCATTAACCAGCCTTTATGGTATATCCTTTAATACCTTTGGGGAGCAAAAATCTGTCAATATTAGTATTAATCAAGACAACTCATTTAGCATCAATCACGATTTGCAGGCGAGTTCCAACTTCGAACACCTTTTGCGAGAAGAAACATTTCCTAATTTCACTCCAGAAAGATCTGACTATAAAAAGTCTTAGATTCCCCAGTCAATGGAAATAATTTCTCTCTATCTACCTTTTATATACCTTTGACACAATTAAGCAGTTCTGATATTGTAATTTTTTTTTAGCCATTTTGATTTGAGTCTCTATTTTGAGCAGAACTCCAAAAAGAAACATTGAGAAATGCCTTCAAAGAGAGAAGGTTCTCAGTGGGGAGACAAAGGAAGGCAAACCAACTGAAGGACAGGTGTATTGAACCAAACTAAGAAGGACCGTGATCTGCAGTTCTGTAGATGTGAAATAAGGGAGCCCCTCCCTCACAGAACTTGCCCTGCTTGGTCCACCTTTAGGAGAAAACTCCAACTACTCAACTACAGCAGTCATTGTGGCTGCTAAGTTCTGATCTCAGGTTTTCAACTATTTCATTTCAAAAAGTGAGATCTTCAAAGTTAACAGAGACTGGTCCTACTTTCAATTTTATAAATATCTCTTATCCATATCAACTTTTAATCTAACTGTACCACATTTTTTTAAGACTTGTAACTTCCAACAATAGTTGTACAATTATCTAATCTTTATTTTGTTTAAGCCTACAAGTAAGGTTAGGTACCAGCTGCTTAGCGAACATATGAGGACCTTGATTTAACTATGGCTTCAGTTTTCTTAGGTTGCAAGTTTTTTGACCACAACTCGGTGTCCATGTACACAGATCCTTGAAAGTTGCCACCCAGGTTGACAGGGCTGTTAAGAAGGCATACAGTGTTTTAGCTTTTGTTAATAGAGTGATCGAGTTCCGGAACCAAGAGGTTATGGTGAAGCTGTACAAAACTCTGGTGCGGCCGCACTTGGAGTATTGTGTACAGTTCTGGTCACCGCATTATAAGAAGGATGTGGAAGCTTTGGAAAGGGTGCAGAGGAGATTTACTAGGATGTTGCCTGGTATGGAGGGAAGGTCTTACGAGGAAAGGCTGAGGGACTTGAGGCTGTTTTCATTAGAGAGAAGAAGGTTGAGAGGTGACTTAATTGAAACATATAAAATAATCAGAGGGTTAGATAGGGTGGATAGGGAGAGCCTTTTTCCTAGGATGGTGACGGCGAGCACGAGGGGGCATAGCTTTAAATTGAGGGGTGAAAGATATAGGACAGATGTCAGAGGTAGTTCCTTTACTCAGAGAGTAGTAAGGAAATGGAACGCTTTGCCTGCAATGGTAGTAGATTCGCCAACTTTAGGTACATTTAAGACGTCATTGGACAAGCATATGGACGTACATGGAATAGTGTAGGTTAGATGGGCTTGAGATCGGTATGACAGGTCGGCACAACATCGAGGGCCGAAGGGCCTGTACTGTGCTGTAATGTTCTATGTTCTATTAACTCACCAAATGTTGGTTGCTTATGATGTTATGACCAGACGCGGGCACAGTTTCCGAATTCATTATAGTTCTGGATAAAATACTCCAAAACCGTTAAGGTCCCAGGGTAAAGAAAAATGAACTGGCCCCACTTCTTTATTCATTTACCCCACTGGTTGGTTGCAAATCGGGTAATTTGAAAAGATCATGATTTAAAAGGGTTAGCGTTAGGGTTTAACCAGGCTTTCTTGAAGTAGCAAAAACAGCAATTTTATTAAATATTAGATATTATAAAAATAAGAACAACAAGCATACAACATTAGAAATAAGACGTGAGTTCATAAAACTTAAAGTTAAAACAGGTTAAACCAATCAGTCTTTGAAACACTTATGAAGAGCAAATGGTTGAACATTTCAACCACTGCAGTGGAGGCTACTGGTAGCATTGCCTTTGGTAGTGAACGGTCGATTATTTTGATGTACTTAGTTTTGAATTGGTTGAAGCTCCAATGACTTCCGACAACAATTGAATTCCAGTATTCAGGGCAAGAGAGTGTTCTTTGCGTCCTATTTCCTTCTTACTTAGTTTTCGGCTCTCAGGAATGGAAAAGAATTTTTACTTACAACACTGAGTGTCTAGTGAAAAATTCATTGATTGTGACCTTCAGAATATTCTAACGCTCAAACCTAGACTGACACATTCAAGAGTGTTCAGTTCCAGTCATTCACTCCAGCAAAGTTGAAACTGGCTTTTTACATCCTATCCTTGAGTTATAGTTCACAGGACTGGCTTACTGTTGAGCAGGAAATAGTCAGCATCCACCCCTGAACGTTTGTCATTTCAAGAAATGATAGTCCAGTGTGTTTGAAGATTTTTTGAAACCTTTAGATGTTACATTTCATCAATCCCACACAGAGGTTTATCATATCTGTAGTTAATGTCTCGGTTGCAGTTTAGCTTTAAAAGAACACAATTCAGAATTGAGGACTAAAAATGTCCTTGGTATTTCAGAGTTCTGACTTCTGTTCACGACAATAGGTTCTCCAATAAAAATAACTAGTTATATTTTGAGTGTGGAACTTGGATGGTAGTATCACAGAAGGTAGGGCCACAGAAACCAGTCTGTTGCAAACTTCCTCTGATGTGACCTGCATAATGAAGTACATAAATTGAGAAAGGCATCATATAGGTGCCTCCCGTAGGCACTGAAAGTAGCAAAACAGCCAATGTTGTATAGCCCTACTACCTGAAATGGTAACTAGTTTCCAAATTTGGGCTATACAGACCCAGGGAACAAATTTGCATGTCACAATTCGAACAAATTTGTAGGGCATTCTCAGAAGTGAGGCTGAGAAACCAGGGGTCATGGTACACATTGGCACTAACAACAACATAGTCAAGAAGAGTGATGAGAAAGGGAGTACAGGATGTTAAGTAGCAAGTTGAAAAGAAGGACCTCTAGGGTTGTATTCTCAGGATTATTCGCTATGCCACATGCCAGTGAGGCTAGGAATGGTACAGTTAAATATTTGATCTAAGAACTGGTAAGGGAGGGAGGGCTTCAGATGTGGATCATTGGGATATCTTCCAAGGAAGATGGGACCTGTGAAAGAAGAATGGGTTACACCTAAACTGGTGGGGCACCAATATCCTGGCAGGGAGGTTTGCTAGTATCATGTGAGAGAATTTGAACTAGTATGGTAGGAGTTGGGAACCAAAGCAGTAGGTCAGCAAGTGGAACAACCAAGCAGGGGTTTAGAGACTAGAGCCAGTAAGGATTAGAGGAAGTGTAGACTGGAAGAGGTTGCCGAACATGATGGAACTGGCAGTCTGAAGTGTATATGTTTAAAGCAGGGAGTATGACGGGTAAGGCAGATGAATTTAGAGCCTGAATTAATACACATGACTGTGATGTCGTAGCTATTACAGAAACTTGGTTGAGAGAGGGACAAGACTGGTAGCATAATTTTCTAGAATTTAGATATTTCAGGTGAGATAGAGAAGGATGTAAAAGAGATAGGGAAGTTGTATTACCGATTAGGGAGAATATCGCAGCTTAACTGAGGGAAGACACCTTGGAGGGCTCATCCAGCAAGGCCATATGGATCTAGCTGAGGAGTAGGAAGGCTGCAATCACTTTGATCAGATTATATTACAGGCCTCTCAATAGCCAGCAGGTGATAAAGAAAGACATATGTGGACAGATTATGAAAAAATGTTAAAACAATCGAGTTGTTGTTGTGGGTGATTTTAAGTTCCCCTATATTGAATAAGACTATGTCCCAGGGGCTTGGATGGGAGGTACGGGTGACAAGAATTTGTTAGGAGGGTTTCTTGAAGCAATATGTAAATAGTCCAACTGAGGAAGGGGCTACACTAGACCTGATATTGAGGAATCAGCCTGTCAGGTGATTGAAATTTCAGTGGGGGAGCATTTTGGGAACAGTAACTATAATTATGTAAGTTTTAAGTTACATATCGATAAGGATAAGAGTAGTCCTTGGATGTAAGTAGTAAACTTGGGGGAGGGCTAACTATGAAAATATTAGAGAGGAACTGGGGAATACCGATTGGGTCGGCTGTTTGATGGGTGAATCCACACCTGTCATGTGGGAATCTTTTAAAGGTCAGCGATTAGAGCTAAGGACCAGCATGATCCTGTGAAAATGAAGGATAAAAATGGCAAGATTCTGGAACCTTGGATGACAAGAGAAATTGTGAGCTTAGTCAAAAAGGAAAAGAAGCCACATGTAACGTTGAGGAAACTGAAAACAGGCAGAGCCCTCAAAGAATCTGAAGAAAGTAGCAGAACTTAAACAGTGAGTAGGAGGGCTAAAAGAGGCTGTGAAATGTTCATGGCAAACAGGAAAGTTTGATTTGTTTTATACTTACATAGGAAGTTTGGGAAAGGATAGGTCACTCAAGGACAAAGGAGGGAATTTATGCATTGAGTTGGGGAAGTGGGTGAAGTCCCTAACAAATACTTTGCATCGGTAGTCACAAAAAGGAAGGATACAGTTGCTGGTGAGTCTAGAGAGGGTATGTTGATATTCTAGGGCATGTCAATACAAAAAAGATAGTTTTGAAAAGCATTGTTAGGCCCCAGGATTTGATGGGATCTATCCCAGAGTACTGACGGGGGTGAGGGAAAAAATTGCTTGTATGGAATCTTTGTAGCCTCTGTAGAAACAGGAAAGGTACCAGAAGACTGGAGAATAGCCAATGTTGCTCCTTTGTTTAAGAAGGGCAACAGGGATAATCCAGGAATTTACAGGTTGGTGAGCCTTACATTAGTGGTAGGGAAATTATTGGAGGCGATTTCTCAGGAGCTGGTTTTACTCACATTTGGGAAAATATGAACTTATTGGCAAAAGATGGATTTCTGTGGGAGGCTGTGTTTCACAAACTTTTGGTTGAGTTTTTTGAGAAAGTGACAAAGATGAGTGATGATGGCTGGGAGATGTAAGTTGTCTACTTGGACTTAAGCAAGGCCTAAAACAAAGTCCCTCATGACAGGCTGATACAGAAGGTGAAATCACATGGGATCCACAGTGAGCTGGTAAGAGACCTGGCTTGATCATAGAAGACAGAGTGTTGCAATAGAAAGTCATTTTGCTGATTGGAGATCTGTGACCAATGTGTTCCACAGAGATCAGTGCTGGGATGCCTGTTATTTGTAATATATATAAGTGATTTTGGGGGAGAGTGTAGGTGGGCTGATTAGTAAGTTTGCAAGTGACGCAAAGATTGGGGGAGTTGTGGATAGTGAGGATTTGCCAGAGGATACAGCAAAGTAGACAGGCTGAAGACTTTGGCAGGGAAAAGACACATGGAATTTAATCTGAACAATGCAAAGTGATGCAGCAGGAAATATACAGTAAATAGCAGAACCCTCAAACATTTAACATATGGAGGGATCTAGGTGTACAGGACAACAGGTCCTTGAAAGTGGCAACACAAGCGGAGAAGGTGGCCAAGAAGATGTCTAGCATTCTTGCCTTCATCAGTTGGGACATAGGGTATAAAAATTGGCAAGTCTTGTTGCAGTCTTGAGCTTTTGTCTGGCCACATTTAGAATACTGTGTACAGCTCTGGTCTCCACACCATCAGAAGAATGTGGAGGGTACAGAAAAGGTTTACCAAGATGTAGCCTGATTTGTAGAATATTATCTGAGAGGAAAGATTGAACAAACTTGGTTTGTTTTCAGTTGAACGTCGGAGGCTGACGCCAATCTGATAGAAGTTTAGAAAATTATGAGAGGCATGGATAGAATGGATAATTGGAGTCTTTTTCTCAAAGTACAAATGTTAAATATGAGGGGAAGTAGATTTCAGTTAAAAGGGGGTAATTTTAAAGGAAATGTGACAGGCAAGCCTTTTACACAGAAGGTGGTAAGTGCCTAGAATGTGTTCCTAGAGGAGGTGTTGGAAGCAGATACAAAGCAACATTTAGGAGACACCTTGATGGATATATAAATAGGCAGGGAATAGAGGGATATGGACCACATAGAGGCAAAAGGTTTTAATTTAAAACGGCATCATATGTCAATACAGGCTTGGTGGGCTGAAGGGCCTGTTCCTGTGCTATACTCTATCTTGCTTTTTATTCAAGTTTCACCTACAAGCTAAAATATGTACTGCTCATTTTAAAAGGCCAGTCAACAAATTGCAGCTGAGGTCCTTTTGATTATGGTTTGGGTAAATTTGAGGAATTGCTGTGTAGTACTTTTTACGAGCTGGTGCCTACAGTCAGGGAGAACAGAGGATTCTTTCTTCATGTGGGGAAGCTTTGGTGGCAGCACGTTGTGCTATGTAACATGAGTAAATGAAACAGAGAGAGGAAGCTCAGCAAAGAGGACAAGGGCTCTACACAAAAGGTTGTACCCCCAAGAGCTTTTGAAGTGTTTTCATTACACACACATCTTGACCAGGAGCAATGCATAGGTGTCTCCACTTCAGCAAAGAGGTAGCATGACTGCATTCTGCTTACTGAGCACCATATTCACCTTTGCCGAGGAAGCAGACGATTGTTGCTTCAGTAGATTGGTCTGTACGTGGCTAATGACCATCTCCAGCCTGCCATTCTGCCATGTGAACAGAACTACAATCAGAACCATGGAACAACTCGGAACTGGTGAGCAGGCAGTTGGCTTTTTGAAACTTTGGTTCTGCTGCCTTGAACAATTGGTGGGAAAACTGCATTACATGCCTGAGTTGGTCTCAAAGTTTGTGGTGGTCTGCAGGGCCCTCTGTAGGCAGGCTATCATGAAAATGCAGCCATTACCCCCAGGGATATTGAGGCTAATGAAAGAGGGGAAACATAAGGAGATATCCTTGATCCTTTTTAACTTGGCATGCTGTGAGATCGCAGATAGTAAGGCTCTGATTGCACCTTGCCACACCAACATGGACTCTGTCAACCATTGTTTCGTTCATCTGAGACATGTTATCACAATCTTAGTTTGGATCCTATTCAACAATAAAGCTTACAAAAGCTTTCCATTATATCTTTAGCTAAAAATGCATTTTTACAAGCATAAATGAATTGTTTATCCTTATGCTTTCCCATACATCCCCTACTTTTGAGAAGGCCTTTCTCGTCTTGGTGAAGTGATATTCCATTACCTGCAAGCATGATTCCGGAGGCTGCTGACTTTTACGGAAGATGACTTCGCAAGATGTCTGAGGAAGCTCTGAAGCTTGACAGGGCTCAGCTTTGGATTGCATCACTTTGATTACCAGCCACTTTGGACATGAAGATCCTTAGTCTGAGCCTGAATGGGAAATGGGATGGATCTAGTCTCTTTTTGAGCTTTAACAGCAACACTGGTATGTAGACTAGCTTCCACATGAATTGCAGCATAAACTGGAACGGGTTTGGTAGAGGCTATATTGGATCTGGCCCTACTAACGCAACTACAGAGTTTGTACATTTTTTAAGCATTCACAGGATATGGAAGTTGCTAGCAAGGCCAATATTTCTTATCTACTCCTGTTATCCTGAGGAGGTGATTTACTTTTAAAATTTTTTCGTGGTATGTGTGCATCACTAGCAAGGCCAACATTTGTTGTGCGCTCCTAATTGTCCTTGAGAAAGTGGTGAGGTGAACTGCTGCAGTGCAGCTGTTGGGAAGGGAATCCAAGTTTTTGACATAGCAGAGTAGTGATATAGTTCTCGTTGAGAATAATGGGTGATGTGGTGGGGAATTTATAAATGATCGGGGAAAACAAGTTTTTGACATAGCAACAAAGAAGGAAAAGTAATGTAATCCCAGATGAGGATGGTGTGTAACCTGGTGGCGAATTTGCAGGTAGTCATGGTTTTCACTGATGTCTGCTATCTTTGTCCTTCATAGTGATAACGGGTTGTAGCTTTGTAATGTTGTTCTGCAAGGCTTGTAGAGCTTGGTCTGTTACTGCAGTGCATCAGTTGAATGTTACAAACTGCTGCCAACTGTGTGTTGGTGTTGAAGCAAGTAAATATTGAAGGTGGTATTTGTGTTGCCGATCAAGGGAGCTGCTTTGTGCCAAATCATGTCAAGCTTCTTGTGTGTTGTTGAACCTACATTTCTCCAGGTGCGGAAAGTATTTCATCATGTTCCTGACTACTGCCTTGTAGAAAGTGGATAAGCTTTGATGACTAATTTGACATGAATGCCCTGCCTCTGACCTGCTGTTGCGACCAAGTCAAGGACAGTGTTTAATGATGTCTTGTTGGAGATGATCTTGACTGCTATTTGCTTTTATGAATGTTGCTACTTACATGGGCTATTTACAGCCCAAGCCTGAATGTTGCTTTGATCTTGCTGCAGACAGCATTTGCTGCGCTATTGACTGTGTTGTCATAGTAAGGTTACTGGCATAGTTGTCTGGAGGGCCAGAATAATGCTGTGAAGGCAGAAGTTCAAATCCCACCATGGCATCTTATGGACTATAAATTCTGTTAGAAGTCTGGATTAAAAAAGATAGCGTCAAGAATGCTGATCAGAGACTACCAGATACGTACTTGAGTAACCCTTGCAGTAATGATCGGGAGTGGAGATGTTTGGCTTCCAACAACCAAAAGCTTTCTTCCTAATGTGCTAGGTGTGACTTAGCTACTGAGGGAATTGTCCTGACACCATTGATTTCAGTTTTATGGTCATGTGCTGCCTTAATATCAAAGGACTCACTATCACTTTACACCTGGAATTCAGCTCTTGAGTCCATATTAAGAGCAAAACTCTGAGGGGCAGTCTGATCTTGACAAAACCAAACTGAGCAATATTGAGCTGCTGTTGCATGAGAACACTGTTCATGATTCCTTCCTGATTGCTGATAATTGGGTGTAGGCTAACAGGGTGACAGTTGGCTGGTTTGGTTTGGTCTTGTTTTTGTGACAAGGCATGCAGCACAATTTCTACATTATTGAGTAAATGGCAATGTGGCAATGTGCTGGAAGACATTAGCTTAGGACAGAGCTGGTTCAGAATCACATATCTGCAGTATTACAGACGGGATGTTGTTGGAGCCCACAACCTTTGCTGTGACTAGTTTCAGCTGTTTCTCATTTTGCTTTCTAAATGAAAACAAAGAAACTACAGGTGCTGTTAATCATGTGTGTCAGTAAACAGTTCAGAATAGAAAAGGAGCTATTGTTAATATTTTCACCATGGTCTTTTGTGAGATAAAGCTTTCAAAATTTAATCTCAAGTTTGTTTCAAAGCCTTTTGGAAAAGGCAGAGAATTTTTCAAATATGAACAGAATGGAAGGCAGTGCAGTGTGCTTAATCTTAGATGCATGCTGAGAAATTCTATAAGGTGAACGTACAGAATGCACAGATGTGGTTAATAACTCTGCGGCAGTTCTGGGAACAATATCCAGTCAGAACTCAAGCTTTTGAAACTTAGGTTGAAGCCTTGAAGTAAAAGCTTAGAGGAAGATATTTAAAGAAAGATAAACTGAATCGTGTAATTGTGAAGCATTGCTTTTAAAATATTTTGTTTAAGTCTTTAAGGTGAACATACAGAATATACAATTATTTAAGAAGTGGGAAACGTTTTTTTCCAAAAAAAAAATTTGTGTAAAGCAGGCCATTCATCATATTTCAATTGTTTTAATTGTTGGATTCTCCAGACTGGTTATGATTATTTCTAAAAATCTTTAGAATTTCTCTGTGATAGTCATGTTCTTTACTTTTGATTTGTGAATTCCTTACCTTTTCAATTCTAGCATATTATTACTTAATTTTGAATCAGTTCACAAAGTATGCATGGCAGATGGCAAAGGTTTGATTTTTAAAAATTAGAGCAATGTAAATTAAGGCAACTATATTTATAAAATATACACTGTGCAAAATTTTAATGTGTTACTAGAATGCCTCCCATGTTGTCACTTCGTAATTCAAAGGTTTTAAGGGCAGAAGTAAATTGTCACTAAAGTCACTAATAAATCAAAAAGGGCAACACTTCAGATGCTAACTGTGTACAATCTTCTGATATGCACTGCTAACAATGTTGGCGTGGGGTCTTCTGAGTCAAGAGCTTTTTTGAGAAATATCTTCAGATATAGGATTATTGCCAGGGTTAGTGATATTTGAAAACATTGGAGAACCAAGTACTGGTAGTATGGGAGGTAATGGGAACTGCAGATGCTGGAGAATCCAAGATAACAAAGTGTGGAGCTGGATGATCACAGCAGGCCAAGCAGCATCTTAGGAGCACAAAGGGCCTAGGCCCGAAACATCAGCTTTTGTGCTCCTAAGATGCTGCTTGGCCTGCAGTGTTCATCCAGCTCCACACTTTGTTATACTGGTAGTATGGGGTTAAGTCTGGTTAACTGGAATCATTAGGAAAGGGATTTTGGAATCAAACTTTAGAGTTTTGCGTTTTCAAGGCCAGGAAACATTGGGAGAGATCCTAAATCAGGCAGCCACCACAAAATTTGAGAACAGAAGATGTGGACTGCAATTTGAAAATGCAAAGATAACCTAGAGTAGGTTATTGGAGACCGCTTGGATGCAGAAGTGAATCTTACACCACTTGGGCTGAACTTTGGCACTACTGAAAAAGCTTGCAGGCAGCCATCCTCTCGAGATAGGGACTTTTGGAAGATTGCAGGAATGGCCTGATAGCCGTATGAGGGAAATAAAACCAAGAGAATTACATCTGAATCTTACCTTTTTTATGATATAGGAGGTCCAGACCCCCCACCACATTTCCACCATTCTTCCACTCTGATCCGTCTTCTCTGTAAACAATTCTGTTTGGCTTTCCCCAAAGTCAACTGATTCCCATCTTTATCATCCTGCCTGATAACATTTAAGAGTATTTGCTTCAACATTGAAGGTGGTAGCAGTGTTATTTCTTGATATGCATGTATCAGCTGAATCCTAGCCTATGAAATTTGTAGGCTTTCAAACTAAAAAATATAAACAAACAAAAATTAGAATTGGAGAATGGTGTAACGATCGTCTTTTTTTCTGTATTTTTCATTGCGGACTGCAATGGGAAAAGAACTGATTGAAAAAGCAAGGTTTGTTTTGAGATTGCACTTTTTTCTAAACAAGTAATCTGATGCTCATTGTATTTGCTGCTTACATAGCTGCTGGTTCACGCAGTAGCGAAAGGTTTGTCGGTGTGCTGGAGCTGAGAGGTTGTGTACCAGTCGAGGTTTAGGTGACCAATTGATGTATGAACTAGTGACCAATTATCATTGACAAAGGTTTTCTACCTCCCATGAGTAATATGATTGCCTCTCAGGGTCCCCTCATAAGATCAATAGACGTAGGAGCAAAAGTAAGCTATTCAGTCCACTGAGTCTCCGCAGCCATTCGATCAGATCTTGCTGAGCTGATATCACTTTCCTGCCTTTGCCCTGTAACTCTTAATTCCCTTACGGATTAAAAGCCTGTCCTCTGCGGCAGTCCCGTGGGGTCAAGGATGACACTTCCATACTGGGGGTGAGAAGTGTAGGTGTAGGTTCTATAGTGACTGAATAGTTTAATCCTGGAGACACAGACTCTGTTGCAGGCGGTGAAACTTGTGTTTGAAGAAGTGGGTGGGTAGGACCCTCTGGATTCTGCATGCTGTTTCCCTTGCTTGCACTTGATCTCCACATGCTTGACTTGATGCTTGAAGTGGTTGGCAGATGTTTATTCTCCAATTTTTATGTTCTTGGGCAAGCAATTCCCATGTATGTCGCATTTGTTTAGGGAGGCTTTCAGGGTGTCCTTGTAGCATTTCTTCTGTTCTGCTGGTGATCACAACCATTGGAGAGCTCACAATAGAACACTTGTTTAGGGCACACAGACAATGCAGCTCGCACAACCAGCTACGATGGGTGGGACTGGTGCCTCAGTGTTGGGATATTGACCTGAAAGAGGATACTTACATTGGCACACCTATCCTACAAGTGGTCTTGCAGAATTCTGCAAAGACGGCACTGCTGATAACTCTCCACTGATTTAAGTGTCTGCTATTCGTGATCCATGTTTCTGATGCATAAGGGAGGGTATACTCTGTAGACCATGAGCTTGGTGCTGGGTTTGAGGCCTCAAGCTTCAAACATTTTGTTCCTAAGGCATCCGAGAGCTGCACTGGCAAATTGGAGTTGATATGGGATTTTATTATAAATGACTGCTTGTGCAAAGAGGAGGATCCTGAGGTATGGAAAATGATCCACATTGTCCAGGAGCTTGCCAGGGATCTTGATGGTCTGAGGCTGTATTGTGTGGCAGGAACGGGCTGGTAGAGAACCTTTGTTTTCTGGATGTTTAGTCGGAAGCCCCATTCTCTCTATTTTGGCCTTGAATATACATAACGACCCGGTTATGACCGCCTTCTATGGGAAAGAATTCCACAAATTCATTTTCTTCTGAAAAAAGAAATTTCTTCTCATCTCTGTCTTAAATGTGTGAACAATTATTCTGAGATTATGCTCTCTGGCCCTAGACTCTCCCACAAAGGGAAACGTTTCCACATCTATACTGGCAAATACCCTAAGAATCTTGTATGTTTCAATAAAATTGCCTCTAGTTTTTCTAAATTCCACAGGTCCAACCAAATCAACCACTCATCATAAAGAGAGTCCCTCTATAGCCACTATCAGCTGAGTGAATCTTCGCTGGACTACCTCCATAGTATCCAGCTGTGGTCTGACTTAGTGCCTTGCATTGTATCTAGTACCTTATTTTTAGCAAAACGTCCTGACTTGTTTATTTCCCATTCAGTTGCTGTCAGCTGTCACTTTTATTAATAGTTCAGAGACATTTATAGTGTGAACCAGTCACCCTGTGCTTGCTGCAAAAAACTGAAAGCATCCAGAAAAGGGAGATTGAGAACTATCATTCTGATCAGCACGAGAATCATCTGAGCAAATCTTATGAACAGAGACCACTGAACTGCTTTTTCCCTGGCCTTAACACCCATTGTGCTTCCTGTCTGTGTGAGTAAGGGACGTTTATAAAGGGGTTAGAGTTTCAATTAATAAATTAGGAGAGGCAGTAGCCGACTGGTATTATCACTGGACTGTTAATCCAGAGACCCAGATGACGTTCTGGGGACCCAAATTCAAATCCCGCCATGACAGATGATGGAATTTGAATTAAATAAATAAGAATCTAATGTTGACCATGAATCCATTGTCAATTGTTGGGTAAAAAACCCATCTGGTTCACTGATGTCCTCCAGGGAAAGAAGCTGTTCTCCTTACCTGGTCTGGCCTACATGTGACTTCAGCCCCACAGCAATGTGGTTGACTCTTAGCTGCAGTTAGGGATGGGCAATAAAGGCTGCATTTCCAGCAACGCCCTCATCCATAAATGAATAAAGAAAAAAAAGTTGCATACCAATGGTTTTTAAATGTTTTATCTATAGCTGAAGTATTTATTTCTAACAAATAGTCATTCTTGTTAAGTACAACAATCTGGTTCATGCTTTCTGCCAATGTGGTTCTGAAAGTCAGGTAAATTGGAAACTACAGTGTACTTGTCAAAATCTTTAATTTTTGTGGTGACTCTGAGAATAGGCACCCTTGATTTTCTGTATTTCTGCCCCAGTGAAGTATAACAATTGTCAAAAGTTCAATGATGAGCAGTCTCCAAGATGTTATGATCATGAAGTTTAAAAGTAGTTAAGTTTTTTTCGTCTGACTTTTAATGGAAGTAAAGAACAAGTCACTAAACAATTAATAACAAAAAACTATGTCCTTTCTTTTCTGTTAGCAAAGATTTTAAGGCTGAATTAATCAGTCTTAATTATTCATAATAGAATGTAGTGTATGTGTATCCTTGACTAATATGTACAAACATCATATAATATTAGTGTTTCTCCTTTAACATTGCTTACAGGAAGGTAACCCTGAATTTGACACTGGATCATGTAGGGTCTTAGCTTTTGTGGGTGCAAATCTAGGAAATATTAAGATAGACAGGTCAAACAAAACACAAAAATTGTGGAAAGAGGACAGATCTTACAAACTTGGCACTTGACAAGATGCAGACTTTGGCAAACACATCAACAGAAGTGGTCAATTTTATGGGTAACTTGGAATTTACTGAAATATTTCAGTTGTTATTAATGACTGCTTTAAGTATGTCTCTGAGCTGGCTGTCTACAGGAAATGGCATATCTGTTTGAGAATTTGAGAAATTAGGTAATTTACTCAGTTTTGGGCAATTTGTTAGTTCATGAATGGTAACTGATTGGATTTCTGTTGATTACTGATTCCCCTTTGATTTGTAGTAATTCTTACTAAATTTGGTTAGTTGGATATTGAACTGAAATTTATCTGTGAAAGTATTATTTCAACCATGTCCAGCCTTGGTGATGCGAATTACAGAGTTTTGGCAGAATTAAACCACACAAGATACACACTAAAATAGCTCTTTTTGTTGGGAAATATGACAATCAAGAGGCTGATATAGATGCATGTAGTATTTTGTTTGTTTGGGATTTGCATGTGTACACTGTGGATACATTTGACCAAATACCCTATCAATAGACAGTTGCCTTTGTAGAGAACCTTAAGTCAATATGTTTACATTTCATCAGTATATATTTAGTCAAAACAAAAAAAATTGAAATGAGAATTGTTCATATTAATTTGGAAAATGGTACTTAAGGCAATATGGAAAGAATAGTTGAAAACCTGTTTAATTTTCAGGCTTTTCATGAAATTTACATTTTCTAAATAACCTAATTTGAACAACTTATTTAAACTTTTCTCAAGGATAATTCTGTAATTATTTACTGGATGAATAGTTGTGCTACACTGTTTCAATTCTTGGCCAATACTCTGTTTCGTGCTTTCAGTAAAAATAACCTTCCAGGACAATCCAGACAAGTGGGATGAGGTGGAAAATATCCTTACCTCGTCTCAACTTTGCTAATCCTCCTTCCCAAGCCACAATATCCTGTCACATTATTTTCACTCATGCATACGCTGACTTCCTACTTCCAAAGACATTCTCTTCCTAATTTACAAATCACCATCCTGCATGCATTGATTGTTTGGCTCTGATGCTCTGCATGTTACTGCAGTCCACCTTCAATTATGGAGACTTCAGCCCTCCTGACCTACTTTCTTAAATGAATTGGTTAGCTTAGCTAGATGGACGGCTAGTTTGCAATGCAGAATGATGCCAAAAGCAAGGGTTCAGATCTTGCCCTGGCTGAGGTCACCATGAAGGTCACACCTCCTCAACCTAACTACTTGCATGAGGTGTGGTGACCGTCAGGTTAAACTCACCTGTGTTCATCTTTCTGTAATGAAAGTGTGGCCTGTGGTCCTCTGTAATTATGGCAACTTTCATGTCTATGCTTTGGGTCTCTATCCCTAGGCACCTTCACTTTTTTCTGTCTTTCTTTTTACCAAAACCTTTGGCCAAACTTCCAGCTTTTAATTCACCAACCCAACTCTAACAGTGACTTTTTCTCTTCTGTGAAGGCACATTTCTGCGATAATGAATAATGTTGACATCCTTGTTCAAATCAGCCAAGGTCTCTTACGTGTCTATATTTTTTTGCCTGGTGAAGACTCCTGGAAGACTCATTTGCTGAGACATTGGACAATTGGATTGCCCAGTATTCCTAAAAGGCAACCATTTGTTATTTAGCTGAAGTGCCAGATAGTTGCAAGCTTCTACATGAACTAACATTTTTCGAAGAGGAAATGATAGCATTAGAGGGAAGACTCTGAGGGAAGAGATAGCATTCATTGAAGCTTCTACCAAGTCACCACTGTGTTGATAGCTTCTCCTTTTTCTAACGGGTATGTTATCAGTGGGATGTGTTTTAATAGAAGAAATCAAAAGATTTCATCAACTTCCTCCCAACTGGGTGATGGCAAAATCTTGTTGCCCATTCCACCTTGTATCAAAAATCGTTTCCTTGGCCAGGTGAAAAACAATTTAAAAAGCAGCAGCAGTTCAGGAAGAAGAAAACTAAGAAAATGGAGTATTGTGTACAGTTTTGCCATCCTTATGTGAGTAAGGACTTTCTGGCTATGGCGGGAGTGAAACAAAGACTTATCAGACTGATTGCAGGTATGCTATGCTGACAAGTGAAGAGAGACTGAATCAGTTAGAACCTATAGAATTCTAGCAAAGCTAAACAGGGTAAATGTAAGAAGGATGATCCTGATGACTGGAGAGTCGAGAAACAGGGTTCATGGTCTCAGGATAAAGAAGGGCCATTCTAAGACTGAGATGAGGAGTAATGTCTTCACCCAGAGAGTCGTTAGCCTGTGGAATTTTCTGCCAAAGTAAACAGATGAGGCCAAAACATTGACTATTTTTAAGAAATGGTTAGATTTGGCTTGGGGCTTTAAAGGATCAAAGGTTCTAAGGAAAATACGGAATAGGGTACTGATTTGGATGATTAGCCATGATCGTGTTGAATGGCAGATCAGACTCAAGGCCCAAGTGGCTTACCACTGCTCGTGTTTCTGACGTGAAATGTTTTACCAGCTCCTCAAATCAGTTATCTTTCAAAGATGCCTGGAATCACCTAATCACATGAAGTTGCCTTTGCCACGTGACAGGCACATTAATCCACACTGGCCTGAAATCTATAAGTTTACTCTAAATTACTAAATTCACTGCATATTTGTGTGTTATCTACTAATTCGTTAATGGTTCTGTGTAAACCCTCATTAGATTGTGTTAAATTGGTGAATAGCAACAATCTAAATAAAGCCCTGTAAAACACTGCACATTTCTACCCCAAATTATATTTACTTCCATTAATAACAAAGCTTTTCTTGCATTATTTCAACTACTCACCTATCTAATATAATTCCTTTAGTTAATGAGATTTTTTCGAGTTATTTCTTTTGTAGTACTTAATTAAGCACTTTTTGAAAGCCAAGATACATAACATCTTTATCCACTATTCTGGCTATTTTTTCAATTAACTCAGTCAGGTTTCCTGAAGAATGTTAGCTATGCAAACTTTTTCAAATTATTATGTATTATATCCCAAATTGTGCGTTATAGTAGCTTCCCCTACTTCCAAAGTTTTTAAAAAAAAAGGTCTATGTTTCTGGTGTTCCATTTGATTGAAGCAATAGGACTATGTGAACCACCATCTAATCCAAGGGAATTAACCCTGTTGTCAAGAACCTATTAAGTAAATGAGCCAACGGCTTACATATTGTGCACATTATCTTCACAACGAGAATACTGTGTAACTTTTCAAAGTTACATTCCTTTAACCACAATTAGCCAACATTATTATCTAGCAAGGTTCCAGAGAAGCCTAGTTGTTTATTCATAATGATGACTTTTCTGTCTTACCTCATCTTGACCATTTCAACTTTTTCTGTTTTCCCCACTAGTGAACATATTGTTATCAGTTTAAATTGTGTGTGTTCTCACTAGAAGAGTCGATAAGTGTATAATGCAGTTAAGAGCCCAGTGCCTAAGGAACAGTTCTATAGGCTTGTTCGATTTTTAGAAAGTTATTACTCAATAAAAATTTTCCTGGAATAATTTCAAATTGACAAAATAGGTGACGAAGCTGCTTCACGCGGTAGAGAAAGTAGAAGTAGGTGCTTGCATCAAATACTGAATGTCCTCCTTGTAATGTGAGTGTTTGTCAAATTAGTAACACCGTTATCTTATATGTAAAAGAGGTTTTTTTGAGTTATTTCAGGAGAAAATTGCAGAAGAATAAATTAATACATAATCTATACTATAGCAAAAATAGATATGACTTCAGATAGATGAGAAACAAACAAAAACGGGGGATCATGGGTGAAAGTGAAAGCAGGAAATTTGTATTTACAATGTTGGAAACGTACAAAAGTGAATTGACAGTCAGAAATGTTCTGTTTTCATCATCAGATCCATTTACATTTCTCATTACTGTCTCATGACTTAAGCAGAATATGTAACTCAGAACTGAACTGCCAATTTCCTATATCGTACATTACAAAAACTATTTGTTTTGAACTCCATGTCTCTTAGCTGTGCTCTTGCCTTGGTCCTTCATCACTGAAATCTGCACCTGTACCTTTGTTACATTCAGATGTGACGATTCTGATGTTCTTCTAGCTCACCTCCCATCCTCCAAAAACTCTGCTTCCTATATCATATCCTGCATTATTTAACTTGTATTGGCTTCTGGTCCATCAATTTATCGTAAAATGCTTGTGCTTGTTTTTTACTCTGTTCATGGCTTTTACCACTTATCCTCTACCCACCTTTCCACCATCTGTGCAACCTCCTCCAGCCCTATATCTTATCATTCAACCTTTATCATAGAATCCCCACAGTGTGGAAACAGGCCATTCGGCCCAACAGGTCCACACTGACTCTCCAAAGAGCATCCCACCCAGACTCATTTCCTATCCCGGCATTTCCCATGGCTAACCCACCTATCTTGCACATCCTTGGACTATGGGAGGAAACAATAGCCCCCAGCAGAAACCCACTTAGACACGGGAAGAATATGCAAACTCCACACAGACAGTTGCCCGAGGGTGGAATCGAATCAGAATCTGTCTCTTGTGCTGTGAGGCAGTAGTGCTAACCACTAAGCCACTGAGCCGCCCTTCAGAGTTCTCTAATAATGTTTGTGCATCTTCCTTTTTGCCCTTCCACTCTTGTCAGTGTGGCCTCACACAATTCAATATTCTCCTTAAACTTTTCCCTTCCTCTCTTTTTACAGCACCCATTTAAACAAGCTGTTCCAACATTTCCTTTGTCCTGACATTTGATTTTGGTCTAATTATGCCTCTGTGAAAAGTCCAAGGACCTTTTTGTGCTACAATATGCTACATAAATGCAAGCTATAATTGTTGAGGTATTATTATGCAAGTGTTTGCCTTCCTGGTATGAATACAAAGATCCAACTCAAATATTAGCAGCTGTTCCATTGCTGCATCATTGTGAAGTCTATCTAATCACAATCTCACATGTAGCTATCCCTTTGTTATGATATAATACGAATTTGACAGTCTTGTTGAATCTGCTGCTCTTGGTGGTTTGTGCTATAATAACTTCAATAGTAAGAGTGAAGTTGTTGACATAATTTATCTTAGAAGGTCACAGTATTTGATCATTTTTGCTGCTTTGAGCAGTACAACTAAGTATTCTGAGCTATGTCACTAACTAAGTTCCTTCTATATTTTTCCCACTGCTGTGCAAACCTCTGAGGTCCATGTGCGGCAGCAGCTTCACAGTTTAAGGGAACATTGTTCACCAAATGAACACAAATTTCTTTCCTTAAAGGAAATGAAAGAAAGACTTGCATTTATATAGTGCCTTTCATCAACGCATGATATCTAACATGATTTATTTACAGCTTTTGAACAACTTCAGTCGATTTACACATGGCAAGTTCCTTGAAATGGCAATATGATAATTGTAAAACAATCTATTTTTCTGATGTTCGTCAAGAGTTGAATGTTAGCTCGAACAGGGATAATTCCCCTCCTCAACAGGGCTTCACTTTAACATTTGACTAGAAATGTGGAAGCTCAGATAGTGAAACATTTAGTAGTGCATAGAGTGGCAGACTTGACTTCTGTGCTGAAGTCCTGGAGTGGGACAACATTTGTAAGCACATGATGCCACAATCATAAAACTGACAGTGAAAGAGACTTGGAAGCAGGGAATTCAAAAACCAAAGTTAAACTGCTTTTAAAAGTAAATAGTGGAATTGATTGTGTTTCAAACTAACATTTGGCATCAGAATTTTTAAGTGAACAATAGAGGTGTTTGTTTATAACTGTTTTGTCTGAGAAAAATGGATGCTTCCTTCAATTCGTAGTCTGCCCTTTTCAAATTGTAGCAATAGAAGCAGTCACAGTGATTATTAACAAATACAATCTGTACTGCTTTCTATGGTCATGTTAGTTGTTAAATTACTGTTCAAAATTCTGCTGAGCATTTATGATGGAAGAGTTCCATCTGATGATATTTTTCATCTCTACAGTTGCCATGATCCTATCCAGATGAGGAGGGAGGAACGCAAATCTATTAATTTCTCTGCATCTCCTGCCAATGCTGCAAAACCAATCATTACAATTTGATGTCTACACTGATGTGATTCAGTTCACTTGTTATCTTCATGTTTGCAAAGCAAACAGTGAATGTTTCTCAGTTAATCATCCAGTTCTGCTGCTGTAAATCCTCAGGTCTTTATCTGTTTACATTTGGTCTTTTCTTCCCTGATTAACAAAACTCATTCATGGCTCCTTCAGTGACAGCAGGCTAAATACAGCATTTTGCACTACTTGAGAATAGCAAACTTAAGCCAGTGCTGAGAATTACAAAGCAAATAATTCCATTGTGGTAAAAGTATGAATTAACAATCCAAAGGTCATTAGTTCAAATCATGTCATAGTTAGTTGCAGAATTATTTGTAATAAATGTGGTAACAGGGGCACCATTAGAAAAATAATCATGAAATCTGCCAACATAATGCGAAACCCAAATGGTTTACTAATACCTTCCTCATTCAGTCTAGTACACACACAAGTCCAGTCCCACAAAATCTCAGATAACAAAGTGTGGAGCTCGATGAACACAGCAGGCCAAGCAGTATCTTAGATGCTGCTTGGCCTGCTGTGTTCATCCTGCTCCACACTTTGTTAGTTCGGATTCTCCAGCATCTGCAGTTCCCATTATCTCTCCCACAATATCTCGCTGACTTCTCAATCCTTCTGTAGTGGCCTCTTGTACAACTAATTACAATGAACCAGAAGGCCTTCTGAATGAAACAACAATGGGCATTAAGTATGGCTCTGTGAACATTGTCCAAAACCTGAGAACAATGAACAAAAAATTGATTCTAGAAATCTGAAGATTATTAACCAGTAAATCAGTATCCTACATGCATAATAATGTTCACATGAGTCAATTTTTTCATTGATACATCTTGATTTGTAATCCAGATATTGGTAAATTGAGTCAAATATGTTTCAAGTTGATTCAATCAATTATGCTTTGTCATAAATGAAATCCAAAAATTTTAACTAAGCTTAATATGAAACCCACACATACAGACAGGCCACAGGTTGCAAGCAGGTTCCATTCTGGAGTCCGTTCTCATGTCGATTTGTTTGCCATTTGGAACACAATGCAAGACAGTATAAATCAGCTGTTTTAACTACAGGAAATATTCATATGGCAGGTCTTTAAAATTTCATCCCTTTATGGGATCATGTTCTGAAGAATAAGCATTCACAATTCAGTCATTTGTAAATCACGGACCCCCTCCCCCACCCCGTAAAGATATTGGTTTTAGATGTAGGAGGAATGTGGCACAGGAAGGCAGGGCTTAGAAGCAGGAGTAGGTCATCCAACCTTTAAGATTTATCCTGCTGTTCAATTAGATTATGGCTGATGTGGCTGTGGTCTCATCTCTACTTTCCTTCTCGCTCTGATAGCCCTTGACTATCTTGCCTAATAAAAAGAATCAATGTCACTTTACTTTCAATAAGTTTAATGACTAAGCCTCCACTGCATTATAAGAAAGAGAATTCCACTGACTGGCAACCCTTTGAGGAAAAGAAATTTCTCATTTCTGTATTATCTCATTTATTCTTAAACTATGTACCCTAGTTATAGTCTTCCAAACGAGCACATTATCCTCCTTGTATCCGCCCTATCAAATCTTCTCAAGATCCTAAGGGTTTCAATCAGATGACATCAGTCTTCTGAACCACAATAGGTATAAGCCCAAACTATTCAACCTTTTTTCATAGGATAAGCCCTTCAAGTCAACCTTCTCTGAACAAATTTATATCCTTTTTCAAATGACAAGGTCAAAAGGCACTGGACAGCTGCAGTAAAACTTGCTTATTTTAATATTCCATTTGCCTTCCTAGTCACATACAGTGCCTATATGTAATTGATTAATTCTCATTACAGGCCACTCGTATTCCTCTACACCACTGTGTTCTGTAACCTCTGTTCATTTAAATATTACACATTTATTCCATTCTTCCATTATCAGGTTCACGTTCCCCCGACATTATAGTTCTCAAAGTTTTGGGCACTCGCTTAACTTGTTTATATCTCTTCATTGACTCTCTGGCTTATTTTGACAAATTATTTCCGGATTTTTTTTTGGTTTTGTCATCAAATGTACCTACTATACATTTGATTCCTTTATCCAAGTAATTTAGAAAATTTGTAAATATTTGGGGTCCAGCACTAATCACTGTGGTGTCCACAGGTTACAGTTTTACAGATTGACATAGACCTATTTATCCCTTCTCTGTTCCTGTTAGCTAATCAATTCTTCACCCATGCTAACATGTTATTCCTAAGCAATGTGCTTTTACTTTTCAAATGGCCTCTTTTCAAATGTGTTTTGGAAATTCAAGTATACCACATCTACAGATTTCTCTTTACCCACGCTGTCAAAGAATACTACAGTTTCACTTTCACAAAGCCACGTTGACTGTGCCTGATCGTGTTATGATCTTCTAAACATGCTAATATTATAATCTCACGAATGGTTTTTTTTGCTATTTGGCTATAACAGATGTTACGCTAAATGACTGTTAATTTCCTACTTTCTATCTCCCTTATGTCTTAAATAAAGGTATTACATTAGCTCTTCCATATTTCATTAGAACTCTTTCAGAATCTAACATGTTTTAGAAAATTAAAACCAATACATAGGATATAGGCATTAAAATATCTTGAAAACCGTTATTTCTTAAGTTGTACATTGAGATCAGGAAATTCCTGAATTTCCATTGTGTGTAAATGACAATGTGTTCGTTGGAACCTTGATTATTACATTTGCCTTCTGTTATTAAGTATTAGCATGTAAATTGTGCTAAACATCATACCAACAATATCTTACTCTCAAAATTTAGTACTGGTATTAATACTTGTGATGCATTTAACTTTAAATTGGTAGCTTATTAAATCATGCTCAGAAAAACATTGTAAAATCAGATGCTGTGCTGTGATTTTCATGCATTATCAGGTGTGGTAAGAGACCACTGCACTGACATTTCAATATGTGTATATTTGATAGTATTTTCAGTGTATTATGTCATAAAGACAGTTTTTTACTTAAGTCGTTGCCATTTTATTGCTGATTTTGCATAAGTGAGCTCCTATCATGAATTACAGGACGAAGCAAGCTCCACCGCTATTTTCTGTCATGCTGCCATTTTATTAAATTATACTGCAGCATTACAAAAATACCTTCCTTTTACAGACCTAGCTCCACAAATCTAATAGGTGGCACCTAATCCAGCAGCAGCCTTCAAGACCCAGAAAAGTCTAGGTTGGCACCATCTTGGAACTCCAGAATTTATCTCTATTGTATTAGAGAATTCTGTTGACAGGGACTGCACACTTTTTGCCAGTGGTAATTTCTCAAGGTCACTGGAACTAAGTGGGTTAATATTACTTGACCTCAAATTTATGGACATGCCAACGATTTTGCCCTTTCAATAAATTCATTACATCACTAAAATACTGCTTATGCATGTATGACAGTCTTGTTACAACTAATGCTTTTCAAATGAAAAGAGTCAAATACTGATGATATACAGTGTGATAATGGGAACTGCAGATGCTGGAGAATCCAAGATAACAAAGTGTGAAGCTGGATGAACACAGCAGGCCAAGCAGCATCTCAGGAGCACAAAAGCTATCGTTTCGGGCCTAGACCCTTCATCAGAGAGGGAGATGGGGAGAGGGTTCTGGAATAAATAGGGAGAGAGGGGGAGGCAGACCGAAGGTGGAGAGAAAAGAAGATAGGTGAGGAGGTAGGGAGGGGATAGGTCAGTCCAGGGAAGATGGACAGGTCAAGAAGGCGGGATTGGTTCTAGGTAGGAAATGGAGGTGCAGCTTGAGGTGGGAGGAAGGGATGGGTGAGAGGAAGAACAGGTTAGGGAAGCGGAGACACGCTGGGCTCGTTTTGGGATGCAGTGGGGGGAGGGGACGTTCTGGGCTGGTTTAGTGATGCAGTGGGGGGAGGGGAAGAACTGGGCTGGTTTTGGGATGCAGTGGGGGAAGGGGAGATTTTGAAGCTTGTGAAACCCACATGGATACCATTGGGCTGCAGGGTTCCCAAGCGGAATATGAGTTGCTGTTCTTGCAACCTTGGGGTGGCATCATTGTGGCACTGCAGGAGGCCCATGATTGACATGTCATCTGAGGAATGGGAGGGGGAACTAAAATGGTTCGCGACTGGGAGGTGCAGTTGTTTATTGCGAACCGAGCGGAGGTGTTCTGCAAAGCGCTCCCCAAGCCTCCGCTTGGTTTCCCCAATGTAAAGGAAGCCACACCGGGTATAATGGATACAGTATACCACATTGGCAGATGTGTAGGTGAACATCTGCTTAATATGGAAGGTCATCTCGGGGCCTGGGATGGGGTGAGGGAGGAGGTGTGTGGGCAAGTGTAGCACTTCCTGCTGTTGCAGGGGAAGGTGCCGGGTGTGGTGGGGTTGGAGGGGAGTGTGGAGCGGACAAGGGAGTCACGGAGAGAGTGGTCTCTCCGGAAGGCAGACAAGGGTGGGGATGAAAAAATGTCTTGGATGGTGGGGTCGGATTGTAGATGGCGGAAGTGTCAGAGGATGATGCGTTGTATCCGGAGGTTGGTGGGGTGGTATGTGAGAATGAGGGGGATCCTCTTGGGGCGGTTGTGGTGGGGGCGGGGTGTGAGGGATGTGTTGCAGGAAATGCGGGAGACGCAGTCAAGGGCGTTCTCGACCACTGCGGGGGGAAAGTTGCGTTCCTTGAAGAATGTGGACATCTGGGATGTGCGGGAGTGGAATGCCTCATCCTGGGAGCAGATGTGGTGGAGGTGGAGGAATTGGGATTAGGGGATGGAATTTTTGCAGGAGGGTGGGTGGGAGGAGGTGTATTTTTGGTAGCTGTGGGAGATGGTCTGTTGTAGGCTGCAGCAGGACATTGACAGGATGCAGAGATGGGCTGAGAGGTGGCAGATGGAGTTCAACCTGGATAAATGCAAGGTGATGCATTTTGGAAGGTCGAATTTGAAAACTGAGTACAGGATTAGGATAGGATTCTTGGCAGTGTGGAGGAACAGAGGGGTCTTGATGTGCAGATACATAGATCCCTTAAAATGGCCACCCAAGTGGACAGGGTTGTTCAGAAAGCATATGGTGTTTTGGCTTTCATTAGTAGGGGGATTGAGTTTAAGAGTCGTGAGACCTTGTTGCAGCTCTATAAAACTTTGGTTAGACTGCACTTGGAATACTGCGTCCAGTTCTGGTCGCCCTATTATAGGAAAGATGTGGATGCTTTGGAGAGGGTTCAGAGGAGGTTTACCAGGATGCTGCCTGGACTGGAGGGCTTATCTTATGAAGAGAGGTTGACTGAGCTCGGACTCTTTTCATTGGAGAAAAGGAGGAGGAGAGGGGACCTAATTGAGGTATACAAGATCATGAGAGGCATAGGTAAAGTTGATAGCCAGAGACTATTTCCCAGGGCAGAAAAGGCTAACACGAGGGGTCATAGTTTTAAGCTGGTTGGAGGAAAGTATAGAGGGGATGTCAGAGGCGGGTTCTTTACACAGAGTTGTGAGAACATGGAAAGCGTTGCCAGCAGCAGTTGTGGAAGCAAGGTCATTGGGGACATTTAAGAGACTGCTGGACATGCATATGGTCACAGAAATTTGAGGGTGCATACATGGGGATCAATGGTCGGCACAACATTGTGGGCTGAAGGGCCTGTTCTGTGCTGTACTGTTCTATGTTTTATGTTCTATGTTCTATGGTGGGCTTGAAATGGACACAATGATGATATAGACATGGGTTTGGAATGTCTTAGCAAATTAATCATTATGTCGTGTCCTTGCTTCTTGCCTGTGTTTGAAACGATTGTTTCTCAATCCTAAGTGTTCATCTTCAAACATTTCTAGTGACTTTTACATTCCAGTCTGGTATTTTAAAAGTTATATGCATCATGTGTAGAAAATAAGTGAATACATGTTTGCATTGAACTGTAACTGCATTCTGGCCAATCTGCCAAACACTGATTGGATAGGAACTCTACTTTGATCTTTATTACAACTGTATCTCAAATGTAAAACTAGACTTCCATTTTTTTTAAGTCACTATATTTTGCCTTCTGAAAGATGCTGATAAAAACTCACTTCAACAGACCTATACTGCTGTGAGCCGTGTCTTAAACTGCGCTAGAAAGGAAGAGTGTAAATTGTTCAGCTCTTTACTATGACTGGTGTGATGGCATTTTTTTTGGATCTTGAATCTTTGTAAATTAATTTCCTGATCTTGTTTTAGAAAGTTACAGGAAACATCAAATAGGGCTAAGTACTAGGAAGGAAACCACAGTCAACTACTTCTGCTAGGTTGGAACATATTCTGAAGAAATTCATAAGCAGATGAAACCATTTACCTGCTATTTCTCTCATCAGGGCATGATCTGTGAACAAGAGAAACTTAGTAGTGCATGAAAATTGTTAAATAATGTAAAAAGAAGCTTTTTTCCTTGCCCACAAAGAAATGTAGCAAAAACCACATTTTGTTATATACACATAATAGAGTAAAGGTCTCCTAATCTGTCTGCTTTACATTGTATACTCTAGGTACTGACGACTGGTAAAAGCGGTTTAACATGCTAACATCTGGTATTTTTGTATCTTCTGCAATTATTTACACCTTTACATACATCATCATTAAGACTGATTCACTGCCTTTGGAAATGTTCCTTTTCTCGATGTGTAATCCACCTAAAAATTTTGCTGTCCATTTTAAGGTGCATTCTACATATACTTGCTATCACAAAGGCTTATGAATTTAAAACTAATCTTGCTGAAAGAATATTGTTGAAGTTCAATAAAATATCCATACTCTGTCGTGAAGTATTGAATGTTCACTTAAAATGAGTTAATGATGTTTTATTTTTAAAAAATGTTTTCAGGTAAACTCGCGCAAGTCATTTTTGGACACTGGGATGTTGTAACCTGCTTAGCCAGATCTGAATCATACATTGGAGGTGACTGTTATATACTGTCTGGGTCACGTGACGCAACTCTGCTACTCTGGTACTGGAATGGAAAAAACCACAGTGTTGGAGAACACCCTAACAGTAAGTGAAGAAAATATATTAAATCTAAAGCTACGTTTTACTTGATAATTCAGTCTCTTAATTAACAATAGGAGTTTTGCAAATTCAGGATTTGACTGCATTTGTGGTAACGTGAAATAGTCTAAATGAAGTCTTTCCCTTTTAAAACCTTTTGTTTTAAAATCATTTGTTAAATAAGTTTATTTGAATAGGCTGTTTTGTATACTAATATTGTATTTTAATGGAATAGTGTCGGTTTCATTGTCTTCAGATTGGTATGACAGGTCGGCACAACATCGAGGGCTGAAGGGCCTGTACTGTGCTGTTATGTTCTATGTTCTATATACTGAAACTATATGTAGCTGCCCAGAAACGTGGATTAAAGAGTAGTTGTTCTATTACGTATCCATATCCTCGATATGAATTCCCATGCAACAAACACGGTACTTTCCAGAATGTTGCTGGAAACATCAGGCTTCACAGTGACTGCAGGTAAAAATACAAGGTAGATGATACATAATTTGTTTTTTTCCAGGCCAGAGCATTGTATAAGCTTCCACTCTAAAAGAAATAACCAAAAAATGTAGAATATTAAATTTCTTCAACATTGCATCTGTTAACTCAGCCTTTTCAATATTTGAGCTGAGATGACATCATGCCGACTCTCAAGTTAAAAGTGAGGGTGATTATGCAAAAAAGGCGTGTTTTCTCTAGAATTTAGAAGGTTAGTGGGTGATCTGTTTGAAGTCTTCAAGTCATTAATAGGAAAATACGTGGTAGATAAAGGTTATCCATCTCCACTGATTGGAAATTCTAGAACTAGGGGGCATGGTCTAGAATTTAGGGCCAGACTATTCAGAAGACATTTTAAGAGGCACTTCTCTGCATGTACGGTAGTAGAGGTTTGGAAAGTCTTCCATAAATGACAGTTAATGGTAAATCAGTTGTTAACTTTAAATCAGAGATAATTTTGTATTGAGCAAAGTATTAAGCGATATGTACCAAATGTAGGTATGTGGAGTTCGGCCACATATCCATCATTCGGTGAGATCATGACTGAACAAGCTGAAGGGGCTGAACGGCCCATTCTTGTTCATGTGTTCCCTTGTTAAGTATGAAACCTGAAAATAGAAAAATGCCAAGTATCCGAAGGAAATGCCACATTCCCACATATCACAGGATATTAGATATTTGAAGGTGTGACCTACAATTAGTACCTCTTTCAGCACTGATCCTTTCTGAACATCAAAGCCAAGCACATAGTTGGATTCCTAATTCATCATGAAATAATGGAGAGAGAGTTCATAAAATTTAATTACGTTTTAAATTATATTTTTGTACGTTACAGGAGCAATCTAGCAAATAATACTTCTGGATTTATATCACACGAGTTGATCTCCTCTGATCATACATGTGAGGAGCTAAGGCCATGTCCAGTCTTCAAGTGGCATGTGATTGTGGAGTGAGGAATATTTAGATCAGGATGGACTGATGCATTTCAGTCCCCATATAAAGTAATAAATTTCTACTTTGTTTTTATGTCAGTACTGAGAGTGGATCGCCATTGTTATTTCACAAATTTTGTGACCATTTAGGAAATGGAATTGTTTCAACAAAGTAATTTCTATGCAATGCAGTCTGATGAGTTGAAATGTGCAAAATTAAGAGGCTATAGTGCCACCACTGGATAAATGATGCCATTGCAAAATGAAAATTTACATAAGCTTTTTTCATAATCATGTGAATGTAAGAATTTATAAACCAGTTTAAACTGACAATGACATTTGCTAGAACTTACCTATAATTTAGCTAGAAATCAATTCAAAATTCCCCAATTTCATATTCAACTATTTCTAGGTTTGTCATTTCAAGCCATTAATGTTTTCTTTTGTTTTCCTTGCTCTGACTTAGCTTTCTTCATGGCAGCCACTCTGGCAACTCTATTCAGCTGCAGTTGTCTTTACACACAGTCAAATCTTACCTATCTTTTCCATCCTACAGTCTGCAACTACAATGCAAGCAATGCTCGCCTACTGGAGAAATAGATCAAGTACTTCTACAAATCCCTTTGGACAGAAATATTACTAGAGGCAGCGGCTCACTAATATGTAGTTTTCTGAGAGCTTTGAGAAAGGAGTTTAGATGTTCTGAGCTTCACACACGTACAGTTTTCTGTGTTAAAACCATAAGGTTCAAGAACAGCTGCTGAATATTATATTGATTCAGTATAAATGTACAGCTGGTTTAAATTTATGCATGTAAAACTTTTGCCTTGAAGTTTTCTACATCAGAAGCAAAATTATGCCTTTAATTGACTGGGAGTAAAGTTTGATCATGATTGGCACTATATTTCTTAGCAACAATGGAAAATTCCACATCTCGGGACCTGTAGCAAGCCTTAGCGTTTAATCGATGCAACTGTAGAATAAATTAAAATACTGTCATTGTCAGACTGCTACCTGTGGAAGGACATTTAATAATTAAGTAGTTCCTGAAGGGCCTCTAGTGTCAAAGACCATTACTGCAGCATCAGGGTTAGTTAGACCTTTTAAAATCTGATGGAACATAAATACTTACATAGTATTAAGCCCAGGATACAATTTGTCATTTTTTTCACAGTCATTAGGAAGAAAACATGCAAAATAGTGGTAATGCTGGAATAGTGGTTATATTAATCTAGAGGTGTGGTCTTATGGTTGTGAGACATGATCGCAAATCCCACTATAGTTGTTACTTAAGTACATCTGGAATAAAAAGATTGCATCTGCAATGATCAGCATTGAACTAGTGGGTTGTCATTGTAAACCCATCTGATTCGCTAATCTCCTCTAGGGAAAGAACTGTGCCATCCATACCTAATCAAGTTTATGTATGATTACATGCGCATAGTTGTGTGTTCGAATGTTAACGGCTCTCTAAAATGACCCAACAAGCCACCCAATTATACTAAGCTATTGTGATAAACCATATTGGCTTGGATTTTGCAAACATATATAAGGTCATAGCTTTCATGACCTCAAGGAAAGTAGCCCACAAAGATTTAATGATCTCAGTGACATACATTTAATCTTTTCTGACATTAATTTGGATTTGATGCCAAGACAAGGGTATTTCCAAGGATCCAATAACAGTAATATCATTGGGCAGCTAATAACAATGAAGAATGCTCATAGACAACAAATTATACACTGACCATCCTTAATCATTTTTAGATTTTGCAGATAGCAAAATTAAAACTGAGACTTGCACATGAGGAAATGTACTATCGAATACAAAAATATTAATTTAAAATTTTATGGAATTTTAATCATATGAGGAAAAACTTTTACAAGCATTTAACATTTTTTGAAGAGCAATTGTTCAGCAATAGTCACATTACTACAAACCCAGTTACACCTCATTAATGTGACACTACATTTTCAAGATTTTCTAGCTGTGATATTACGGTGTGAAAGGGCAGGTTTTTGATGTTATTTCTAATTGATTTCCAACTGTGGCAAATTTCAACCGTAGATCCATTGACAACAAGCTTTTGATTTGCACATATAATTGATGCCAACAAGTGGCTGTTTTACTGTCATTACTGCCACAAAATCTGTGTCAACAAGAATGAGATTGGACAGCCCATCCAATATTGATCTAAGAATTGAATTTGGGCATACTAAGAGCAAAAATAGTCCAGTTAATCTCACAAAGACCTTCTCCTTAATACTTGAGACTTTTGCTAAAATTGGAATTGGAATTGACACCCTGGTACGTAATGTTCACAGAAACAAACTTTTTAAAGTAATGTCCCAGTCTCCTCACCAGTTGGCCAAATACACTAGAAGTGTTAGCAAAGTTTTATATAATTATGAGGGAGCAACTTTTGGAAACCTTAACATTAAAAGCATATTCTGTGAAGTTTAATTGCAACAGATCAGATATTGACATGGTATGTGTCTGCTGATTGATCACTTAATGAACTTTCTCAGCGAGTAAATCAGAACTCATGTTGTTTGAACACTGCAGAAGAAACACAGATGTTACCAAGGGCTCAGAATGTATCATGTGTAGAGATTTCAGTATCCGTTGCCAAGAATGGCTTGGTAGCACCCCTCTTACTGAACTGACTGAGTTCTAAACAACATAGCTGCCAGGCTGGCTTTGTCATTCTCTGTGAACTAAGAGAAAAGAAAAATCTACAGAAATAGGCATTCATGAGGCTACACGATCCATCAGAAGCTAAGAATTGCAATTTATCATAATCTTCTGGATGTACGTTTGCTCGCTGAGCTGGAAGGCTCGTTTTCAGATGTTTTGTCACCTTTTTTTATATGAAAAAATATACTTTATTCACAGAATGATCAAAAAAAAACATTTATACACCTTCCCAGTCATGCATGCCGCTTCGGGTTACCCAGGGGATACGTACACCAACTAAAGGCAAAAACAAAACGAAGAAGAAAAAAAAAACAAAGCAAAGAAAATACCCCGGCAGTCATGTCCCCGCACAGTCCCCGTTGGCCCCCTGACCAGATGGGGAAGGCGCCAGCTGGGCCCAGTTACCAGATAGGGCCCTTTTTTCCATTCTGGACGAGGGGTTTCATATGGTGGTCTTTCCCCACCGCGCCTTGGCGGCGGCTGCCCCAAGCTTTAGCGCGTCCCTCAGCACGTAGTCCTGGACCTTGGAGTGCGCCAGTCTGCAACACTCGGTCGGGGTCAGTTCTTTCAGCTGGCAGACCAGCAAGTTACGGGCAGACTAAAGAGCGTCTTTCACCGCACTGATGGTCCTCCAGGCGCAATTGATGTTGGTCTCGGTCTGTGTCCCGGGAAATAGCCTGTAGAGCACGGAGTCCCGTGTCATGGAGCTGCTCGGGACGAACCTCGACAAATACCACTGCATCCCCCTCCAGGCCTCCTGCGTATAGGCACACTCCAGAAGGAGGTGATTGACAGTCACGTCTGCCCCGCAGCCGCCTCGAGGGCAGCGTGCGGTGGCGCAGAGATTCCAGGCATGCATGAAGGATCTCACTGGCAGAGCCCCTCTCACTGCCACCCAAGCAATGTCCTTGTGCTTGTTTGAAAGTTCTCGTGAGGAGGCATTCTGCCAAACGACTTGGGCAGTCTGTGTGGGGAACCACACGACGGGATCCACCCTCTCCTTTTCCGGAAGGGTCTCGAGGATACTACGTGCTGACCACTGCCTGACGGCCTTGTGGTCAAAGGTGTTTCCCTTCAAAAATTTCTCCACCAAGGACAGGTGGTATGGCACGGTCCAACTACTTGGAGCATTCCGCGGCAATGAGGCCAGGCCCATCCTCGCAACACCAGGGACAGGTAGAACTTCAGTAAGTAGTGACAGTTGGTGTTTGCGTACTGAGGATCTACGCACAGCTTGATGTAGCCACACACAAAGGTAGCCATAAGGGCAGGGGTGGCGTTCGGTACATCCTTTCCCCCATTTTCCAGGTCTTTGTACATGGTGTCCCCGCGGACCCGGTCCATCCTCGACACCCAAATGAAGTGGAAGATGGCCCGGGTGACCGCAGCGGCGCAGGTCCAGGGAGTAGGTCAGGCCTGCGCCACATGCAACGGTACCGAAAGCCCCTCGCACCTGACAACCAGGTTCTTACCCGCGATGGAGAGGGACCGGAGCGTCCACCTGCCCAGCTTCTGCTTCAGTTTGGTGATACGCTCCTCCTTGTCACAGTTCTTGCAAGGTATTTTGTAAATGATGTTCGTTTTGCTTGTTGTCTGTATAGGGTCTTTTAAGTTCATTAGCTACTGTTTTAGTGCGTTGGTGGGTTTGTGGGCTACCATGATGCCAAGAGGTCTGAGCAGTCATTTCCTTGCAAGAACTGTGACAAACACGCAGAAAGCTAGCCACCAGGATACATGAACATCAACTAGCCACAAAACGACATGACCCACTATCATTAGTATCCTTACATACAGATGAAGAAGGACACCACTTTGATTGGGACAACACATCCATCCTAGGACAAGCCAAACAGAGACACGCACGAGAATTCCTAGAAGCATGGCATTCCAACTGGAATTCCATCAACAAACACATTGATTTGGAGCCCATCTCCCACCCTTTGAGAAAAAGAACAGGAAATGACATCACCAACATAGGAAATGACATCACCAACCCAAGGAAACCTAACCAGATAAATAGAAAGCGGGACATAACACCAGCGCTTCACCGGAGACTCACTGATGATGTTACCTAGAATGGTGATGAAACGTCTAAAAACTAACCTTCCAGCTCAGCGAGCAAACTTACATCCAGAACCTCAACCTGATCTACAAATCTTCTCAAAACTCGTTATCATAATCTGTAATCTCATGGACCAGTGTAAATCTCATTCTACCTGTTCCCACTAAGTCAAGGGAACTAGCCATCGCTCAGTAAGAAGCACAGAAGATTATGCCTGGAGTAGCACCAAGTGTCTATAACATTGAGATGCAAACCTGACCGAAGTAACATGGTAAATGATTACAAAAATCAATGAATGATATCAAAGCTGTGCAACACCCAGTCATGAATGGTGTACAATAAATTATTTAACTGGCGAAGGAGGCTCCACAAACATTTCATTTCTCAAAAATGGCAGAACCCAGATTGTGAATATGAAGAATTTCAAATGGAAGTGTGCCAGTGTGCCATTTTGATATCACTAGGGCTAGTCAGCTCCAGACTTCATTACAGCCAAACAAGCTGATTTCTAAATATGACGTGAGAATGCCTAACTAACAAAGTAGCATTTGTTAAAAAATGGTATCAAGTGACCAGAGTCAATGGACATTTGGATGAAACTTTCCACTGTCATGCTTAGAACAAAACATAATAGTCGATGGAGAGTAATAACTAATTGCCAGAACATCACTGCAGTCTTGAGCCCATCCATGTTGAACTACCACATCAATTACCTTTCCTCTGTTAGAAGTAGAAATGTTCACTGATAATTACACAGCATTCACATCCATTCTCATTGTTTTCAATAATAAATTAGTTTGTTCCTGCTTGCCGTAAGATCCGGGCAACATTTTAGGTTTGCTTTGCTACCAAGCAATAACCATCTTCAATATTGAGAATTCTGTTGATATACAACATTTTCCACAAATGACCTTAACGTATAAAAGAATTTTTTAAAAATTAACATCCCCATTTTAGTTGTAATTTCAATGGATCTTATTGAAAACATAACCGAGGACATGATGATGAGGAAAAGGTAGTTTGTATCACTTGCTATTAATGAAGTTGGCATGGACATTCCATCAAATTACATTGTATTTGAGAAGGACTATTTCCGAGAATTTACTAGGTAGCAATTTATTTGACTAATTATTAAAACACACCGTTTGTGTGCGTTGAAATATTAGTGAATTAATTGTTCAGATCAATCAATGAGATGATTTTTTTTAGGCTATATAGTTAAACTTTGTTTCTCTGCTATATTTTGACAGAAGTGAAAGTGCAGTCAGGTTGATTTGCTAGCAGTGAAATCGGCCAAACTTTGTAGAATTTGCATTCAAGTTTGGGAAATGTGCTTTGTACACACAATCCACCTGCATGTTTTATTTTTAAAAAGACAATCTTGTAATTGTTAATCGTTATCACAATATTTTTGCGCTCCTGGTCTAATTTAACCTTGTATATACAGTAGTAAGTCTTCTCAGGAATAAGCTTTTCCCAAGAGTAATTACTATCTGAGTCACAGAGTCAGATAACATATGTACATGTGGCATGTAAACTGACAGACAATGCTGTTAGTAAATAGCACAATGAATCACAACAATTATATACAATTTTTCATGTTAATGGCTAATGTGGAGGTGCCCAGCAAAGCATCAAATACTTAACAAAAACTATAATGTAAGGTAAAAATCAGTATTATCTTACCACGCCATAGGACTGCTCCCTCATTAAAGAGAGATGACAGGTGATGGTTTAGACTAAGAGTCACCATGCCTCAGGCAAAGGAAGATGTTAGGAAGGAGAATCCTTCATGTTAACCTCTGCCTGTTCAAGAATTGAACCCACTGCTACCATTATTGGCGTCACTCTGCTGTGCAAACCAGCTGTCTTGCTAACAGAGCTAAATTGCCTTTTGGAAATATATTATTGTGAGTGGTTACAATTTTAATTTTTTCAAGACATAGTATTACAAAATGAAGTTTATAAGATTGTTACATTTTGGTTTGTGTCTTAAATTTTAGGTACAATGAGGGGTACAGTGTGACTGACCTGCCTGATAAGAGGCCTGTCCGAGGTAGTTATTAAAAATTAAAGCAAGGCCAGGATGTTTTACTGGGAAGAAGGTGTAAAGTGTTCATATTTTCAGACATTAGCTGCAACATCTGCGTTTAGAGGGAGTGTTTCAACATAACTCAGATACTCTTGAATACCAATCAGTCTGCTAGGATCTGCAGGAGTGAGAACTCCAGTTGCTGGAAGCCTCTAACTGAAACTTGTACTCACATCTAAAGACCAAAGTAATAATGATTTGAATGGGCCTGGAAAATCACCTATCTCGCGCTAGACAGAGGAACTCCGGGAGTAACTGTCATCATGAAAGATTGTCCTAAGCCTAAAAGTTACCAAGCTGAGAAAGAGAAAGCATAGATGAAAACTGTTGAGAATTAAAAATAATTTTGAATGGGTCCCATGAAAAGTGAATGCTTAAATAACAGTGTAATGCCTATCTGTGGAATGGAGTTTTCCATTATGTTAAGAGAAAAAGGGAGGTCTGTAGTTTACAGTGTAAGCTGTCGGCCAAAGTAGTGTTCAGTCGGTAGTACTTTTTAGCTTCTTACAGCTAAAGTTTTAAAATGTGGAATCTTGTTGTGTCTCCCTTTCAGCTAAAACTGAAAGTTTGATTGCTTTTCAAACAGAAATTATTGGTTTCCACAGAGTTCACAGCAGTGGTCAAATTCGCAGCACTATTCATCAGAGTGATAGAAAACCAATAAATTTTTGGTCAAGGAGATGAAAGTGATTTTTTCTTTTGAATTTTAAAACCCTTGTAAAATATCAGATCGCAGATTTAGTGGATGCTTCATTGGTGCCAACCATGGTAAAAAAATCAATTAGGTAAGGATATAGTTGTTTACTCCATAAAGTCACATTGGTAATTGTGGAAAAAAGGCATATTTAAACTTTTAATCTCTGTCATTTATCTAATACAAAAGAAATCATCTAACTTAAGTGCCTACAGTAGAGTGTGAAAATGACTCCCGAGCTACAAGTTGAAATCAATCTTTCTGCAAAACAGCCCCAACTCTTCAATTTATGCCTAAGGGCTGCTTGCCTTCCTGATTCCTCCTTCCCAGAGCTCTCCACAATGTTCATAAATAATGAGCAAAAATAAATAAAATGTGGGAATATATAGTTGACAGCGTAACTTAGAAGTCTAAAAAGCTGATGTTGAAGTTATACTTCAACTGAGTCCATTTAAGGCAATTTCTGATGTGTGTTCAGATTTGATCTGCATAATATGAGAAATATGTAACATTATTGCTGGACGTCTGAATATGTTTTACAAGCTGTTGGAATTATAGTGTAAAAGAAAGTCATTGCAAGTTTTCTACTGGAAAAGAAGTTTTTAGAAGAGTAGGCTTGAAGTATCAATTGTCTTATTTACTGTATTATCACTAATATGTAAAAGAAGAAATGCCTGTGGTAATTTGAGATTAGGACTATCTGTTATGTTGGATAGTGCACTTTGGTTTTCACAGATGAACTCATTGCCATCAGTAGGGGAGCAGTTAAAATTGGGGATGCAGTAGAAGTCAGAATTAGAGGAAATTGAATTGGAAGTTACATTATTTTCTTTTACATTTGTCGTTATTTCTATCTTTTTAACTTACTTGTGGGACATGGGTGTTGCGAGCTGACCCAGCAGTTATTGTCTGTCCCTAGTTGCCCTTAAAAGGTGGTGGTGAGCTGCGTTGTTCAACTGCTGAAGCCCACATGTTGTAAGTTGGCCCACAATGCCCTTAGGGGAGGAATTCCACGATTTTACTAATAACAGTGAAGGAATGGAGATGTATTTCTAAGTCAGGATGGTTAGTGATATAGAGGGGAACTTGCGGGTGGTGGTATTCCGGTGTATCTGCTGCCCTTGTCCTTCTAGATGGAGGTGGTTGTGGGTTTGGAAGGTGCTGCCTCAGGATCTTCATTGAATTTCTGCAGTGTATCCTGTAGATATTATACACTGTTGTTACTGACCGTCAGTAGTGGAGGGAGTGGATGCTTATGGATGTGGTGCTAAGTAAGCAGGCTACTTTGTCCAGGATGGTGTCAAATCTCTTGCATGTTGTTGGAGATGCACTCATCCAGGCAAGTGGGAAGTATTCCTGACTTCTGTTTTGTAGACGATGGACAGGCTTTGGGGAGTCAGGAGATGAGTTACATCTGGCCTCTGACCTGCTCTTATAACCGTTATGTTTCTCTGGTGAGTCCAGTTGAGTTTCTGGTTAATGGTGATGGTAACACCATTGAATATCAAAGGGCAGTGGTTAGATTCTCTTATTGGAGATAGTCATTGCCTGGCATTTATGTGGTGCAAATGTTACTTGCTGTTTGTCAGCTCAAACCAGATATTGTGCAGACTTTGTTGCATTTGAACAATGGACTGTATCTGAGATGTCACAAATAGTGCTGAACGTTGTGTAATCCTTATAATGGATGGAAGGTCATTGATGAAGCAGGTGAAGATGGTTGAGCCTCGGACACTACCCTGAAGAACTCCTGCAGAGATGTCCCAGAGCTGAGATGACTGACCTCCAACAATCACAACCATCTTCCTTTGTGCCAGATATGACCAGTGGAGAGTTTCACCCTGATACCCATTGATGCCAGTTTTGCTGGGGCTCCTTGATGCCAAGCTTAGTTGATGCAGCCTTGATGTCAAGGACTGTCACTCTCGCCTGACCTCCGGAATTCAGCGCTTCTGGTCATGTTTGAATCAAGGCTGAAAATGAGTGGCCCTGGGGGACCCTAAAATGGGCATCACTGAGCAGGTTGTTGCTGAGCAGTTGCTGCTTGATAGCACTTTTGATGTCACCTTCTATCTCTTTACTGGTGACCCAGAATAGATTGTTGGGGCAGTAATTGGTCGTGATGGATTTGTCTTGCTTTTTGTGTACAGGATATACCTAGGCAATTTTCCTCATTATTTGGGTGATGCCACTGTTGCAACTAAACTGGAAGACCTTGGCTACAGGAGCGGCAAGTTCTGGGGTGCAAGTCTTCACTACTATTGCTGGAATGTTGTCAGGATCCCTAGGCTTAACAGTATCCAGTACGTCTAATAATTTTTTTTATCAGGCAAAGTATATCAAATTGACTGAAGACTGGTATCTGTGATGCTGGAAACCACTGGAGGAGGCTGAACTGGATCACGTACTCGGCGCTTCTGGCTGAAGATTACTTTGAATGCTTCAGCCTTATCTTTTAGGCATTGATATGTTGGGCTCTTCCATCATTGAGGATGGGAATATTTGTGGACCTGTCTCCTCCAGTGAATTGTGTAATTGTTTACCACCATTCACCACTGGATGTGGCAGGACTGCTTAGATCTGATCCATTGGTTTTGGAATTGCTCAGATCTGCCTATCACTTCCTGCTTTTTGCAGTTTGGCATGTACGTAGACCTCTTTGGTAGCTTCACCAGGTTGACACCTCATTTTTAGATATGCCTGATGCTGCTCATGGGATGCCCTCCTGCACTCTCTGTTGATTGAGGGTTGACCCCTGGCTTAATGGTAATGATTGGGTGGGGGATGAGCTGGGCCATGAGATTTCAGATTGTGCTGGAGTTGAATTTTGCTGCTGCTGATATCCTATCACGCCTCATGGATGCCTAATCTTGAATTGCCAGATCTGATCGAAGTCTGACCCATTTGCCCACTATACAATGGAGAGTATTCTTGATGATGTAAACATGGGACTTCATCTCCACAAGGGCAATATGATGGATACTTCTGATACTTTTGTGGGCAGATGCATCTGCAGCTGGCAAATTTATAAGGATCTGGTCAACTATGCTTTTCCCCTTTTATTGGGTTCCCTTATCAACTGCTGCTGACAGACTCAAGCAGCTATGCCCTTTAGGAACCAACTACCGCAATCAGTAGTGCTGCTGTCAAGCCACTCTTGGTGATGTACATTGAAATCCTCCACACTGAATCCATTTTGCGGCCTTGCCACGGTCAGTGCTTGCTTCAATACTGCGTTGGAAAATTAGAGGCTAGATCATGGATTTCTTATCCATTGCCTATACTCCTGATAGTGTAGAGAACGTGGGACTTTTGGACGTAACAGAAATAGAAAAGTATGAGGAAACACAGAACTTTGTAACCAGACTCAGAATTTCATGATAGATGCTGCTTATGCAGGACCTAATGTAAATGAGCTAGCATAAAGGTGAACAGAGATTAGTGTGAATTAGGATACGACAGCTAAGTTTTGGTTGCACTTAAGTTTATGAAAGGTAGAATATGGGAGACTGGCCAGCAGTGGGTTGGAATAGCCTTGGGATAGTAAAGGCCAAAAATGTGTTAGAATAGTCTTGAGATTATATGGATCTGGATGAAGGTTGCAGCAACTGATGGTAATAGTTTCAATTGTACTGTTTAACCTCAATTTTGACCAAGATATAAGTGATTTTTGCTTTGTTATTGTACTCCAAAGCCAGGAAATGTATATTTTAAAAATTGAACAATTCAGAAATGTCACACGAAAAGTAACTGCTGTTAGGCAGTTATTGCTATTATGGCAAATGAAAAACAACGTGAAGAGATTCTCGTAACATTACCTATTCTTCTTCCGGAATATACTTGTGTCCATCATGTGATTGCTATAGTCAAATACTTCTGTTTATGAATGATTCCCTCTCTTTCATATGAACTACTAACAGTTCAGCATCTGATTCTGTGTCTGTAACAGTGAGTCAGAATAGATGATAACTCTGAAAGCAATTCCACATAAAAAAAAGGAGCAAATGTTAAAAAAACAACCTTTCATGGTAATGACAATGTTTCATTCACGAAAGGTTTGTCACCAAGCTCAGTGCTGCTACTTCTTTCTTGTGTTCCACAGTCCCAATGAATGCCTTTTCCTCTTTGGAATCCTGCACCAAAAAGCAGTGGAATGAGACTATAGTTTCATCGTATTCAGATTCTGGAGTAATTTATTCTCTTGTAAGTCACTGCTAAGCGGATGTCTGAAATCTCCCATAGGAAAAGGATAAAAAACAAACCCTCTGGATTGACATTTGATTAAATTATTATTTTTGAAATAGTTTTCATTTACTGCAGTGATGCTGTAAGTAGCATTATTTACAAAGAGCATTCACATCTCTTTTTCTAGATGTTGATGAAAACAACAATTTAGATGTATTTTACTGTCTTTAATATGATAAAATGCTTCTTGGCACAACATGGGAAGAATATGAAACAAAATATGACATCAAGCTACACGAGCAGATATTAGGTCAGATGACAAACGTTCTAATCAGGAGGGTGGGTATTTGGGAGTGTCTTAGAGGGGGAGACAGAAAGAGAGAGCTAGAGAGTCATGTGCATGGTGTTCAAGAGTTTGGGCCTAGGCAACTGAAGATCTGGCCTTCAAAAGGGAGCAGTTATAACCAGAGATGTACAAGAGGACAGATACAGACAAGTGTAGGTGATTAAAGGAAGAGGAAGGGGTAAGCCAGGAAATTGAGCTTGAGAGTTTTAAAACCATCATTGTTTGACTGGGAGCCAATGTAAATCAGCATACACGGGACTGAAAGGTGAATGGGACAGTGAAAGTTAAGACTTGGGCAGCATTTCAGCTGACCTCGAGTTTACAAAGAATAGACTGTGCTAGATCAGCCAGGATTCCACCAGCATGTAACTAATCAAGCCTAAAGGTAACTAAGTCATAAATTTAACCTTTCAGCAGCAAATGAGCTGAGACAGTGGTAAATTTGGGCAATATTACAGAGATAAAAATAGGTGATCATAGTGCTAGCACATAAATTATGTTGGAAATTATTTTGGGGGCCATAACTGACACTAAAGTTATGAACATATTTGCTTAAACTTAGGTTTTTGACAGGGAAAGGGATGAAATCAGTAGCTAGGGAGAAGAATTTGGAGGAAGGGACAGAAATCAACGACCTTAGCATTCTGGTAGCATAGGCACATTGGGAGAGTTGAGATAAATGGTGGTCAGATAGAGCTGGATGTCATCCAGACTCATCAGAGTGAAAACTATCCTGTCATTTTTGATGATTTTGCAGAGAGAAAGCAGGTAAATGAGAAAAAAGAAGTCGTCATTGTCGTCTTACCAAACTGTAGGGGTGTTATCTCATTGGAGAGGGAGAGACAAATGGTGATCACCATGCTTCAGGTGAGGGGAGAGATTGAGAAGGAGAATACTTCATAGTAGCCTCAGCCAGTGCAGGATTTGAACTCGCGCTGTTGGCATCACTCTGCTTTATAAACCCGCTGTCCAACCAACAGAGCTAAACTGATGCCCGAAATGAGAAATAGGTGTGGGTAAAAAATAGATCTTTGAGGTATACATGACATAAAAATGCAGAAGAAGAAAGCAACAGGAAGCATCTCTAACTAGAGCTTATTAAGCATATCTCAACCAAGCAGGCAGTGAATAGATGTCTGGATATTCACAAAGGCAAAACTGGCCTCAAAAAGTCTCTTATTTCATGAAACCACTTCATATTGATAAAATTGGAGGTTAATGTCAAAGGTATTATGCTAGTTTTGTATAAGAACTATTTCATTTGGTACTTGGGCTTCAAAACTAGCCACACCCCAAGCTAAGCTATTGCAATACAGCTATAGCACTGGCACTGACCTGATAATGTGAAAAATTGTACCAGTATATCCTGTGCACAAAAAACAGGAAAAATATAATCTAGTTAGTTACCACCCAACAAGACTATATTTTGAACATCAACGTAACGATAGAAGATACCATTGACAATATTATTGAGCAGAACTTAGAAAGGAATAAATGTATAATTGCAGTTAATAAGGAAATGGCAGAGGTAATGAATCTATATTTTGTTCTGCCTTCACTATGGAGGATACAAAAACATTCCAGTAATACTTCTAAATCAAGAACTTAAAGCAAGAAGGGTGATGTTATTATCACTTAAGGAGGCAGTACTGAACAAACTGATGAGAAGTGGATTGTTAGCTCTTCGCATTCTGAAAGACTTTGCCCGAGAGTCTTAAAGAGTTGGCTAATGAGACAGTAGGTGTCTCAGTATTAAGTTTACTAAAGTCATTAGATTCTGGAAATGATCTATTAGACTGCAAAGCAGCAAAGGCAGCTTTCCAGGAAGGGAGGAGACAGAAAGCAGGAAACTATTTACCTTGAGATCTGTCGTGGAGAAAAATATTAGAATCAATCATTTAATAGGTCAAAACAGAACACTTGGAAAAACTCAAATTAGTTGTGAAAAGTCAGCATGGTTTTGTGAAAGGGAGCTCATGTTTAATCAATTTATTGGAATTCTTTGACAAAGTAACATATTTCTTTTCTTTACTCATTAATGGGATGAGGGCATTACAGGCTAGGCAACATTTATTGCCCATCCCTAATTACCCAGAGGGCAGTTCAGAGTCAACAAGATTGCTATGGATCTGGAGTCACATGTTGGCCAGATCATGTAAGGATGGCAGTTTCCTTCCCTAAAGGACAATAGTGAAGCAGATGGGTTTTTCTGACAATCGACAATGGATTCACAGTCTTCATTAGATTCTTGATTCCAGATATTTTACTGTATTCAAATTCCACCATCTACCATAGCAGGAATTGAACGCAGGTCCCCAGAATGTTATCCAGGTCTCTGGATTAACAGCCCAGTGATAATACCACTAGGCCATTGTTATGTTACAGATAAGAGGGATTCTGTTAACGTTCTGTACTAGGATTTACAGAAGATGGTTGACAAGTTTCCACATACAAGGTTATTGCACAGAGTAGGAGCTGACAGTGCTGGGGGGTAGGTGGGCTTGGGGGTTTGGAGGGTGGGGAAAGATGGGTGGTGGAAACTAGCATAGATGAAAGATTACAAGCTGGAGGAGCACAGCAGGCCAGGCAGCATCAGAGGAGCAGGAAAGCTGATGTTTTGGCTTGGGACCCTCCTTCAGAAATGGGGAGGGGAAGGGGGCTCTGAAATAAATAGAGGGGGCAGTGATAGGTAGATAGTGGAGCAGATAGGTGGAAGAGAAGACGGACAGGTCAGGGAGGCGGAGATGGGGGGGATGGTCTTGGGATGAGGTTGGGTGTGGGCAGATTTTGAAGCTAGTAAAGTCCACAGTGAGATCCCCCATGGGGTTATAGGTTTCCAAGGTGGAATATGAGGTGCTGTTCCTCCAGTTTCTGGGTGGCATGGTTGTGACACTGGAGGAGCCCCAGGATGGATATGTTGACCAGGGAGTGGGAGGAGGAGTTGAAGTGGTTCACAGCTGGGAGGCATTGTCGTCTGTCGTGAGCTGATTGTAGGTGCTCCACAAAGCGGTCTCCGAGCTTCCGCTTGGTCTTCCCAATGACAATAGATCACATTACCGGATGTGCAGGTGAACATCTGTTTGATGTGGAAGGTTTTCTGAGTCTCTGGGATGGAGGTGAGGGGGGAGGTGTAGGGGCAGGTGTAGCACCTCAAACGGCTGCAGGGAAAGGTATCGGTGGTGGTGGGGCTAGTGGGGACTGTGGAGCGGATGAGGGAGTCATGGAGAGTGCAGTCCCTCCAGAAGGCAGATAAGGGTGGGGAAGGAAATATATCTTTCGTAGTAGGGTCAGATTGCAGGTGGCAGAATTGGCGGAGAATGATTCATTGAATCCAGAGGCTAATGAGGTAATGAGGACAAGGGGAATTCTGTCTTTGTTTTTATTGTGGGGAAGGGGTATGAGGGCTGAGGTGCAGGAAACACAAGAGATGTGGTCGAGGGCATTTTCGATCAGTGAGGGGGGAAATTGCAGTCCTTGAAAAACAAGGATATCTAGGATGTTTGGAAATGGACTGCCTCATCTTGGGGGCTGATGAATTGGGAATAGGGGATCACATTCTTGCAGGAAGGTGGGTGAGAGGAGGTGTAGTCTAGGTAGTTATGGGAGTTGGTGGGCTTGAAATAGTATCAGTTTCGAGGTGGTTGCTGGAGATGGAGACAGAGAGATCCAAGAAGGAGAGAGAGGTATCAGAGATGGTCCAGGTGAACTTGAGATGGGATGTAAGGTGTTAGTGAAGTGGATGAACTGTTCGAGCTCCTCATGGGAGCACAAGGTGGGTGCCGATACAGTCATCAATGTAACGATGTAGGTGGTGGATCGTGCCAGTGTAGCAGCGGAAGAGGGACTGTTCCACGTAACCCACAAAAAGGCAGGCATAATTTGGGCCCATGTGGGTACCCATGGCCACCCTCTTAGTCTCTCGGATGTGGGAGGAGTTGAAGGAAAAGTGGTTAAGGGGAAGGATGAGTTCGGTTAGGTGGTTCAGGGTGTCAGTGGAGGGGGACAGGTTGTACCTATGGGAGAGGAGGAAGCGGAGAGCTTTTAGGCCATCTGCATGGGGAATACGAGTATTCAGGGATTGGACGTCCATGGTGAAGATTTCGGCCAAGGAATTGGAAGTTTTGGAGGAGGTGGAGGGTGTGGATGGTGTTCCGGATGTAGTTGGGGAGATCTTGGACCTGGGGGAGGGAATAGAGTCGAGATAAGTGGAGATAAGTTCGGTGGGGCAGGAGCAGGCAGGGACAGTGGTCAGCCAGGGCAGTCAAGTTTGTGGATTTTGGGAAGGGATAGAAACTGGTGATGCGGGGTTGGGGAACAATGAAATTGGAGGCTGTGGGTGGGAGGTCACCTGAGGTGATGAGGTTATGGATGGTCTGGGCGATGATGTTTTGGTGGTCAGGGTGGGGTCATGATCAAGGAGGTGATAGGAAGAGGTGTCAGAGAGTTGGCGCCTGGCCATGGCGATGTAGAAGTCAATGCGCCATACAACATGCACCTACCTTGTCTGTGGTTTGATACTGAGGTTAGGGTTGGACTGGAGGGCTGCACTTTCTGTGGGGGAGAGTATGGAGTGGATGAGAGGAGTGGAGAGGTTGAGGCAATCGATGTTGCAACGGCAGTTGGAGACGAAGAGGTCGAAGGAGAGTAGGAGGCCTTGGGGTGGTGTCCAGGAGGATGGGATGGCCCACCTCCAACACACCCTATTTATTTCAGAGCCCCCTCCCTCTCCCCCATTTCTGAAGACGGATCCCAACCCGAAACATCAGCTTTCCTGCTCCTCTGATACTGCTGTGTTCCTCCAGCTCCACACCTTGTTACCCGAAACATCAGCTTTCCTGCTCCTCTGATACTGCTGTGTTCCTCCAGCTCCACACCTTGTTATCTCAGAGTCCAGCATCGGCAGTTCTTACTGTCTCTAGGTGAAAGATTAGCTGGCTGGTAAAAAAAGAAAGAGTGCACATAAACGGATGTTTTTCAGATTGGCTTGATTTGATGAGTGAAGTCATACTGGCATATGTGCTGGCCCCTCAAACTTTTACACTTCATGTCAATGATTTCAATGAGGAGTAATGCTACCTGGCATCGTGGCTCAGTTTGCAGCTGCCACAAGATAGGTCGCAATGTATGTCATGAAAGTGACAATACTCTAAGCCTCCTCAGACAGCACCTTCAAAACCCACACCCACTATCATCTTGAACAAGGATAGTTTGATACATGGAAACATCACCACCTGCAAGTTCCTCTCTCAGCCTTTCACCATCCTGACTTGGAAATCTATAACCCTCCCTTCAGTGTCACCTGATCAAAGTCTTGGAACTCTCTTTCTAATGGCAGTGTGAATGTACCCGCACCAAATGGACTGCAGTTGTTCAAGAAAGCAGCTCACCACCACCTTCAGCCAGCAAGACCCACTTCCAATGAATGAATAAAGAAAAATAATAAGGATGCAGGTCAATTTAGACAGTTTGAGTTCATTGGCAAAAAATCTGGTAGATGGAGTATAATATGGGGAAATGAAAAATTGTTCAGTTTGATAGGAAGAATAAAAAAGGCAATATTTAAACTGTGAGAAACTGAAAAATTCTGAGATGCAGAGGATGTAAATTTTGCATGAGTTGAAAAATTATACTCATTGGGGAGGTGATGGCCTAGTGGTATTATCAATGGACTGTTAATCCAGAGATCCAGACAATGTTCTGGGTAATTGGGTTCAAATCCTGCCTTGGCAGATGGTGGAATGTGAATCCAATAAATATCTGGAATTAAGAATCTAATGATGATCATGAATCCCGTTGTCAATTGTCAGGAAAAACCCATCTGGTTCACCAATGTCCTTTTCGGAAGGAAACTGCCATTCTTACCTGGTCTGGCCTACACGTGACTTCAGATCCATGGCAATGTAGCATACTCTTAACTGCCTTCTGGACAAATAGGAGCGGGCAACAAATGCTGCCTAGCGAGGAACGCCCTCATCCCGTGAATGAATAAAGAAAAAAAATGTTATTATGCAGGTACGGCAAGTGGTTAAGGCAGCTTATGAAATGATTTCTTCTACTACAAAAGAAATTGAGCAAAACAGTGAGATGTTGTGCTTTAGTTATGCAAGACATAGTCTCACAAATATCTCAAATACTTTTCATCTCCCTGTTTAAGAAAGGATGTAAATGTTTTGGAAGTGGTTCGGAGGCGCTTTACTAGATTATTACCTGGAGTCATGGTTTGTCTTAGGAGGAAAGTTTGGGCAGGCAGGTACTGTTTCCAGTAGAGGTTAAAAAAGGAAGGAGTGATTTAATTGAAGTTGTTAAGATCCAAAATTGCTTTCATAAGTTGGACATGGAAAAGATATTTCCTCTGGTGGGTGAGGCCCAGAATTAAGGGACTCTTTTAAAATTAGGGTTTGCTGTGTTAGGACAGAATGAATCAATGGTTATTGGAGATAGATGGAAATGTGAAATTCAGAACATGAACGTTATTTTAATACATGGTGGAACAGGCTCAAAGAGCTGAATCGTTTACTTTTAATCCCAATTCATGTGGGTGTATAGATCTTGATTTGGCTAACTTGCCAATTTGGTTATCAACCTGTTTTAAGTATTTTTGACCTGATTTTGATTCAGTTCTGGTGCAAAAGATTTTTTTTAAACTTAAATATCAGTAGATTCCTTTCATTGTGGCAAGTGAATATTTTTCCAACGAATGTAGGTCAAGGAGAAGACAATTTTACAATGTACTAAATTTTCATAAAACTTGCTGTTGTTTTACATCCGGAAAGTAGCAAACTGCTGAGTTGGCTATTTGTAAGCCATACTTCTTTACAATGAAGAGATAATCATCACCCAAGTGACCCCTCTTGTGAACATCCTAGTAAACTTTAGATGGTGACAGCTGAAGATTTTGAAGGAGATTCTCTGTCCACCTTCTGTATATTCAGTAGTTCCATACAAAGATGTTAAGTCAGTAAGAGAACGTATACTTTCATGAAGATAGGAAAGAAACTAGTGAACATAAAGAACCTACAGTATTTATTTTAATTTACAGTTGCACTGAAACATGAATAATTTCTAGCCATTAAAATCTACAGGCAAGTTCACGGGACAATACAGCTTCGTGCTTCTATGCAAAGCACTATGTAGCTATGACCTGCACAAAATGAGTAAAAACATTTCCTGTTTTTTTAAAGTTAATATAGGGATGTAATAAAACCAAAGTAGATGGTACTTTACAGGCTGTAAGGCAAACCATTGTCCCCTCGGATTAAGAGAAGTGATCTTGACTGTCCAGTAATCTTCTCAGCCTTCATCTATGACCATATAAATCGACTCATTCTTACTTCCGTAACTGCAGTCAAGATGTTTCATATTTACAATAAAATGCAAAGCAATGCATTTTTAAAATGCATATTCTTAGTCCAAGCAACTCATAAACAATATTTTCTTTTAATACAAACACATAAAAAGAAACCACACAGACTTTTACAGAGTTAGCACAATGTATCTAGTGTCCACTGTTTCATTAAATGGAATAATTGCTTTTACTTGAAGCAGATTTGCAATATTTTGGTGCTTTAGCTGAAATGAGCTGTTGTTGAAAAGTAGCAATTGTAGCTTTTCATTCTGTGCTTTTAGAGCATTATTAGTGTTAGAAGAAAAATTGTTTAAGAGAAGGCTGAATTATTATCGATCACAGAAAAGAAATGGGGATTTCAGCACGCAATACTGCCAACATATCTATTTGTATTTCTTTATGATGATGTCAGAAGTTGCCAGTGGAGGCTCTTGTAATGCCTCATGTGGTGTTGATGCTAAAATAAATGGAACACGTACAGAAAGTCCATTTTTACCGCATTGATTTTCCCCAAATCCACCTTTCCTTTCTCCCTCCCTTTTCATCCCTTGCCCCACCCTCTTGCCATCCACCTGACCGCTAAGCACTCTACCTTCTTCCCAACAACCCTTCCCCCTACCCACCTCTTTCTCCTTTCCAACCCACCCCTTTCCTTTCCCCTCACATCTTCCCTGTCCTCCTTTCCTTCCCTTATTTCCTCCCACTTTTCTCCCATCCCCCGTCCATTCTCTCTCCCTGCAGCTCCCCTGCCTCATCTCTATCTGCTCACCTTGTTAAAATTCAACTCTTTATTTTTATGGCTCTGTAACTAATCATTGGGTGAAACCTATGAGCTCTCAAAGTTTTTATTTTTATCACAGCTCTTGTCAATTGAACTGGCAGTAAAACATCCATTTGTGTCAATCTGTGAATATAAAAAAAACTTTTGCTCCTCCAATTTGGCTGTCTGGAAAGAGGCCATTCAGTGCATCAAATGTACATTGACCCTCTGAACGAGACCTAGACCCAAAACCCTGCACAACCTCGCATTTACATTGGCAACTTTGCTTTCCACTGGGTCATTAAGCCACCCAGCTAAATATCAATTAATTACAGAAGTGTGTTTCAGTGCACAAATGAGAGCACCACCTGATGGTGCAGTTTGTTATTTCACATAAGGAAAATTGCTTATGCAGTGATTAAGTAATGAAGCCCCATGTTTGGACTCAGTCTGCATGTATTTATATTTTCTTATGTCTTCAAATAAATATTTGCCAAGTCCTGTAAATTGTGCACAGTTGGATAGGGTTTTCCTAAAATAAACTCAGAAGCCAAAATTCCGTGTGTCATTTCTCATTAACTGTCTTAATTCCAATGTAATCATAGTCTGTCTTTTTACATTGCCACAGACACTGTTTCCATCACCTAGCTTTGAATGTTATATCTGCAGCATTGTTATGCCAGCACCTTGAGCATTGTGATTAGGCTGTGTCAATTAAGCAGAACATTATTCAAGTGTATCTTAAAGGAAAGGAACATTACATTTATGGAAGGACCATTTATGGTTTATCATTAAAAGCAGTATAACTCGAATATAGATGAAGACTGTTTTTAAATAGGTGTGTGCAAAACAGACAGACAGAAGTTGTTTCTCTGCTGTTTACTGCATCCCATCCTTCTATTAAGTTTGCTAGCAGCATTAATAAAATGGATTGTATTCAGATGTTAGCTGTGTACAGCCTTAATATGTACCATGTGCACACTAGTTAAGCAAAAGAACAATTCATCAATTTTATTTATCTTTTTGGTTGATGGGACAATTGACTACACGTTTCACCCTTAGGCTACAACACATAAATTTAAAATGCTGTGATTAACACTAAAAATCTAGGATTCATTGCTGTGGCTTACGAATTCATTTGACTCTTGTACTGTGTTAAATATCACGAAGTGATTTGTTATTATCACATCTAAATCATTGCTTTATTTTAAATAATCTTTTTAATTGATATCAGATCCTAATGTAACACTTTGTATATACTTATTATTTCTTTTAAGGTTGTATGTGTACTCCTGGTGGGGGTTTTTAATCTTATTATCAAATCTCCTCCTTCCTTGCATTTTCTCCAATTGTAACGGGTCACTAAACATATACCTTTGTCAGCTGGGACAACAAGATTTTTCCTGTCATCAGTATGGTCATGCTGAGCTGTAACAAAGTATGAACTTACGTGGAATAAGTCAGCCCATCTTTCCATCTGATTGCTACTCTTCACTTCAGATATTTCTCTGTCCACTGGTCTAATTGTGACTTGAAGATACTGCCCAATCTGGCACAAGCGAGTGAGTATGATGAGCAGAACTGAGATTCAAATACTTCAACTTCTCATTGTGTTTCATTTCTACAGTTCTTGTACTTCCCCAGGTTTGAATACAGAGTGGTAATTTTTATAGATTCATAAAATCTATATAGGCTTGTGTTTCATGCTGTTGCATTAAGCTACAAAATGAACCTTGCCCCATTAAAGTTTTTGTGCCACAGTAAGCACATTGAACATTTGTGCCATTAGGGAGGGAGGAAGTGAGCAGTTTTAGCTTTTCTGTCATTTCTTTAACTGGTTTCTGTTACATTGTAGGATAGCTGACACACTGCAGGGTGTTTCCTGTGGAGTGGGGGAGCATACACCCAGGCTTTTGTATGATGGAAGTAAAGATCTGGGAGATAAAGCTCCTGCTTTTACTAGTTAACCTGAGTATTAAGTGGGAAAACCTACTGTGCGCTTATTCTTACCAAAGTTTGTGAAGACAGAAAGTTTGTCCCTATTTCCTGGTAGTTGCCTGTTGTATATTTTATCAACTAATAAAAATCAGGAGCAGAATATATCAAAACAAAGAACAGCTTCTATCGTAAGTTTTTAAAGTTGCTGAATTTAGAAGAGAACTCGGGCTTCAGACTGACTTTTATGTCTCATTTGGCCTGGATGGCTGCAGCTCTGAATTCATTTATCATACATATTAAATTCAAGATTTTGTTTTTCTGAACAATACTAATCTCATTCTACTACACATTGATTTTTATTAAAGCTGCAAATGCCCAGAACATAAAGCACCATCATTTTTTAAAAATATGTCCTGTCAGAACTTAGGATGCCTTTTAGTTGCAGGCAGAAATAACTCTAACGTGTGAACTCCTGGTGCTCTGGATGCTATCCTATTTAGATTGCAGGACTAATTCCACAGTACTGACAGCATTTGGTAAATACCTGCATGCATTTGTGCCTGCCAATTTTTGAAGATGACTGGGTAAGTGTCAAGTAGGAAACTACTGCTGACCAACATGGTCAAACTGAACGCATGACAAGGATGTGTTGTGTCAACAACATGCTGATGATGTTGTCTAGAGTTGGTAGTGGGTTAGCTCAGTTGGCTGGACAATTAGTTTGCCATGCAGAGTGATCCCAACAGTGTAGGTTCAATTCCCTCACCCGCTGAGGTTACCATGAAGGATTCTCCTTCTCATCCTCTCCCTTCACTTGAGACATGGTGACTCTCAGGTTAAACTGCCAGCAATCTTCTCACTCTTTAATGAGAGAGCAGAGGTTAGTCTGATGGCGACTTTGCCTTATAGTGGAGTTCAAGGAAGTTACTTTGTAAAAAGGCTCTGTTCTTCTGCCTATTTGACTTCAATGGCATAATTTAATCAATCTGTTCAGATGTGGTATGAAACTCCTCTGGAACAGGTGGTATTTGAACCTGGGCCTTTTGGTTTTGAGGTAGAGGCACTACCGCTGTGTCACAAGATCCATAGCAGCATGTTTAAATATAGTAAATGACCCAATTAAAGGCAATCCTCTAATCTAAGTGGCTGTAAATCAATAAATACACGTGAAAGGGGTCAAGTACTTTTTGGCGACCAAGCTATAGGCTAAGTTTCTAGTGTGCCAAATTTAAATTATTGATGTTTTGTATCCTAACTAATTGTAACATGGTCTTGAGATCAGAAGTGCATCATTTTAAATATTCTTAGCTTACCCTCTCATGCATAAGCTGTTATATGCTCATTTTCTGTAGGCCAAATATGTTTTAATATTGCATTTGTTATTTATTAATGGTATAGTGGATGTCTTGCTTTCTAAGCAAAAATGTATCAGAAAGAAGAAAGAATTTGAATTTATATTGTGATTTTCACAACCTCAGGATGCTCAAATGCTTTACAGCCAGTTCAGTGCTTTAAAAGTCTAATCCCTACTGTAATGTTGGAAGAACGTTCCCAATATGCACAGAGTAAGCTCCTAATAACTGCAATGGGATAATGACCAGATCAGTTTTGGTGAGGGCCTGAAAATAAAATTTGGCCAAGACACTAGAGAGCTCCCCTACTCTTTAAATAATGCCCTGAAATTTTTCCCATCCAGCTGAGAAGGTAGTATTGTGTGAAGTGTCAATTTAGTGTCAATTAGGCAATGAAGCCTCTGGTATGGGACTTGTCTTTGAGCTAGAAGGTTATGCTTTGCTACCATTAACACAATTAAGATCTGACATTTTGGCATGATACTAAAAATGTCTTTTTCAATAAATTATTAGAGCTTAGTCTCAGGTAAATAAATATAACTGTTGCATCGCTGATGTAAAAGCATAAGGAATAATGAAATATCAAAGAAACAAAAATGTGAAAGTCAAGGAGAATGAGACTCGGCAAAGTTATTCTGGAGGTATGAAGGACAAAACTTTACCTCCTGTGCTAAATTTGATTATTATCAGATACCCAAGATCCTAGGCCTAGATTTTCTGATTGTGACACATCAATGTGTTGCCAGTTCTAAAAATCCATTCTTTATTTAAGTTATCTTTCGATAAACATCACTACCACCTGAGTTTCTATATGAATGTTATTGGGTTATGAGGCCCTACTTCAACTCTATGCAAAAGGGTGGGTTTTGATAGAGTTCAGTTTTCATCCAGATATGTGTGAAGCAGTTCAAAGCATCATTTCTATTGTAAAGAACATATTGGAATTTTATTTTGGAATTATGTTTTAGAATTATTTTCAAATATTAAAAACATGTATGTGATTATTGAAATTTACAGGATTGATGTAAAAATTGTATAAAATGATGTGCCTAGATACAACAATTTGGCAGTTATAATTTACTTGTAAGCTGAATTGTCCATATTAAGCACATAACATGAAATTGTGCCATCGCCTTTAGTGAACTTGATGCATGTTTGATTTTCTTCTAAAATAATTTTAAATCTTTTATTTGTTAGGTTTCATATTGCTTAATGTATTGATGGCAAATTGTCGGAAGTATTTTTTCAACTGGAGAAACAAATCCTCTTGTGCTACAATAAACTCTTCACATGAAATGCTTTCATAAATTAAATGAACACTGATTAATAAGGAGAAAATTTGTCTGAAAACATTCATTTAAACAAGAATTGTTTTTTGTTTCACCCATGGGTCTTGCCCTTAAGAGTCACCATCAACGCTGTTCACATGCTACACGCTGAATTTTGATTGAGCTCATCAGGCCAAGACATTGTATTGACGCTTTTTATTTGATTGAAGTTGGGAAATTCTGTTAACAGCAAAGTTACAGAGTAGCAGCGCGAGTCTGCTGAACAATTTGAATATACCCATCGCTACTGATGACTCAGTTTTGATATATCTAGTTGTTATTAGTCGAACTGGTGTTGGTAAGGTTTTAGCATGTCATGTGTTTTTATTTATTTTCGTTTGTTATAACAGAATTGGTGTGGGGAGTTGAAGGATTATTGTACTGATTAGGGAGTTGAAAGATTATTATAACTTCAGCTGTTAGGATTATCATTTGCAATAATGATTTCTATTGTAATCTAAGTTATGGTGTGCAAAAGGAAGGAAGGCATGATTTGTTCAGGAACTGAGTAACTGCAGCAATACCCATTAACCATATTGGCCTCCATAGGCTGTATCTTGAAATAGTGATTCCATATCAGTCAAGTTGTCATAAAACAACAATTCAATTCTTATGACTCAAACTCAACCGGTGGCTGCTCATCTCACAGTCTCATCTGCACCCCAACACTTGGAAGTTTCTAATTGGATTTCAAAACTTTCAAAATATAGATCTAGGAGTACAATGCACCATATATCAAAAAGTTGTGTCAGCCTGCATTTAAGTGGTGACTGTGTGGAAATCCATGAAAATATGCTGTATTCACATACAAATGAACATATACACATGCAAGAACTCAAATGTCTAAATAACCCTGTTGTAGCACAGTACTAACAGCTTCTGACACTGTTAAATATACAGTGTGTAATGTGTTTTTTCCTGAGTACAACTAGATAAACTGTGTACCAGCAGCAGTGAGAAAATACATGCAATTTATACAAAGTTAAGGATTAAACTAATAAACTTGAGTTTGACCGTTTACTTTAGCACTCTTCCCTGGCATACCAGATGAAACAGTATGTTAAATATTTCAGTGAAATCATACATTATGTCCATTTCTTACTGGAATACAAAGGCTTTAACTGGTTTTACATTTAGTTTCTTATCAAAAGTGTATGATAATGATTTTGTCCAACATACACTCCCATTATTGCATAACCAAACTGCAAGTTCTGAAACATGTAGCTGGTGAGAAATTTGTATAGATATATTTATATGTGACAACTCATTTTCTTTATAAATGTTTAACTTTAAAGAAGTTTGATTTCTGGGGCTGTGTTGTACATAATTATATTGATAGGCAAAACAAAAAGTAAAAATTACCAGTGCAAATACTTCTGAGGGCAGAATTATAATTTTTGCTGGGATTTCACAGTCACACTTATGCATTTAATGAAGGCAGAGCTTGCCATATAGTACATTTGCAAGGCTTCCCAAGTCATATGGCCAGGAATATCAGTAAAAACAGAGATTTCTAGCCTTATTGAATCCAGCAAGTGTAATTTTTGGTTTTTGTTCACTGCACAAGTCCTGTGAATCAGGCGTCAACAATCCTAGCACCCCATAAAACCAACATAATCGAGGCTATTATTTAATTATTGCTTGGCCGCCTTGTTCATCTAAAACAGTCCATTATAAGTACATTTCTGTTCGGAAAGTTTTTAATTCACACAACGGCTTTCAGTACATTACAATACATGCAGCCAATCTACTCACACCTGCTTGAGCTGAGAGGTTAGCTATCCCACTCTAGTACACTATCAGTAGGGAACTGCAGAGGAAGTGGACTGGCTTCGATAATACAAGAACTTAGCAGCAGGGGCACTATGGAAAATCTAAGTTTCTTGATGAGATTTTTCATTTATAATTTATTCTTGTTCCTATTTGGAGTATAAATTAACATGGAATTATACTGTCGAGCTGATACTAACTCAGATTGCACAGATGTTGGCTGAGTAAATTTTAAGCTTGAGTGTAGACAACAATGTTACTAAATGACTGGACTAAATTCCCTGGACTGACCTATCCCCTCCCTACCTCCCCACCTACACCCTCTCCACCTATCTTCTTTGCTCTCCATCTTCGGTCCGCCTCCCCCTCTCTCCCTATTTATTCCAGTTCCCTCCCCCCATCCCCCTCTCTGATGAAGGGTCTAGGCCCGAAACGTCAGCTTTTGTGCTCCTGAGATGCTGCTTGGCCTGCTGTGTTCATCCAGCCTCACATTTTATTATCTTGGAATCTCCAGCATCTGCAGTTCCCATTATCTCCAATGTTACTAAATGCTTTTGTAAAATTCATTTCTTTTAACCTTTGTTCAGCTGCTCATTATTTGAAGAATTTCTTATGGGTTGTCCTAACTATATTTGGGTCCAATGCACAAATTGACAGTAGATAATTGGTAATGAGAGAATTTAAAATCTAATTACAAGTGCAAGGGTGGGATAACGAACTGGAAAAAGACTTCGTATTAGTCTGAGTCACTGCTAACCTTTTCTTTTTGGTTCCAGTAATTCTGTTGCAACAACATAAATAAAAAATGGAACAAGCTGAAAGCAGACTGTAACATATTGTTGCAAAGAAAGCATTTAAAAGAGAAAAGAAACTCGTTTGTGTGCTGAATGAAATGTTTAATCATGTCACTCAACAAAAACAGAAATTGCTGGAGAAATTCAGTGTCTGGCAACATCTGTGGAGAGAAAACAGAGTAAATAATTTTTCACTTCTGAGTTTCTCCTGCAATTTCTGCTTTTGTTTCAGATCTTCACCATCTGCAGTTCTTTGTTGTATCCTATATTAAATGCTGCAATATTCACCAATGTAATTTTTATTGAACTGAACAATTGCTTATTTTGTTTTTCAGATGAATATGCTGCTCCTCGGGCTATTCTGACAGGCCATGACTGTGAGATTAGCTGTGCTGCAATATGTGCAGAGCTTGGCCTTGTCATCAGTGGTTCAAAAGGTAGGTACAGGTAGAACAAGTTGAAATAAGTACTGTGCTATAAAGTGCAAATACTTAGTTAACGGATGAGGCACTAGATATCTTTGCATCTTTTTGTTAATTGACTCTGCTTCTCCTTTGAGTGCAGTTTTCCAATGTCTTTCAAGTATCCTTTAGGGAGTAGCATATTGAGTGGGAAAGTGGCAGGAGGCTATGGTTATGATGATGTAAAATAAGACGAAAAAACAAACAGCTAAGCCCAAAAATATGAGAAAATACATGAAAATTATCCCAGAAAGTATGCAAGCTCAGTTAACTGCTTAAAACGTGTCTGCTGTAACTGATACTAAAGCTCAACTTTGGGAAGATGGATCATGTATAGGCCTTTTTCCAGCGATGTAATAAAAGCATTTTTAAGATGTGTCTTTTTGTACATTGTGTCTTTATGGCTCTTTATGTTATTGTCCTCTGTAAGATCAGAATGTCACTTAAGACTTTTAGGCTTGATACAACAATTTAAAAAATGCACTGATTCATCAGGCTGTGAAGATACAGTGGGTAATATAGTCTCATAAATTTGTGGTGTAATGATGATTCATATCCAGATTCCTCTACATAGTGATCTAATGGTCTCATTTGTGTTTGGAAGAACCACCTAAAGGAAAATTGAAAAGAGGCTAGAGGGAAACTTCGTAGGTGAGTTACCCAAACAACACCAGTCCACCTCTTCAGTGCAAACATTTATGTAATTAGCTATGATCTGGGAGAAGTATTATTTAAATAATAGCACAAGTGAGGCAACATCGGCAATGTAAATAAGAGGGACAAAAATGGGCATGGCTGAAATTGGAGCTAGGTCATAGTTAGGTTTCCAGTACTTTTGTCCTTTTTAAAGATGCAGAACTTTCAATGTACTGTCACAATAATGACATAACACAATCACTATATGTATATTGGAAAATAGCACATTGAAGTTGCATTATCAAATTACCTTTCATATTAACTAAATGCATTTGAGTAAATTTGTTGATAATAAAATGTGAGGCTGGATGAACACAGCAGGCCAAGCAGCATCTCAGGAGCACAAAAGCTGACGTTTCGGGCCTAGACCCTTCATCAGAGAGGGGGATGGGGAGAGGGAACTGGAATAAATAGGGAGAGAGGGGGAGGCGGACCGAAGATGGAGAGTAAAGAACATAGGTGGAGAGAGTGTAGGTGGGGAGGTAGGGAGGGGATAGGTCAGTCCAGGGAAGACGGACAGGTCAAGGAGGTGGGATGAGGTTAGTAGGTAGCTGGGGGTGCGGCTTGGGGTGGGAGGAAGGGATGACGCCTACTCTCCGACACCACCTCCTACCGCCTCCTCGATCATGACCCCACACCCGAGCACCAAACCATCATCTCCAACACCATTCACGACCTCATCACCACAGGGGACCTCCCACCCACAGCCTCCAACCTCATTGTTCCCCAACCCCGCACGGCCCGTTTCTATCTCCTTCCCAAAATCCACAAACCTGCCTGCCCTGGTCGACCCATCGTCTCAGCCTGCTCCTGCCCCACCGAACTCATCTCCACCTATCTGGACTCCATTTTCTCCCCTTTGGTCCAGGAACTCCCCACCTACGTCCGTGACACCACCCACGCCCTCCACCTCCTCCAGGACTTCCAATTCCCTGGCCCCCAACACTTCATATTCACCACGGACGGACAGTCCCTGTACACCTGCATTCCGCATGGAGATGGCCTCAAGGCCCTCCGCTTCTTCCTGTCCCTCAGGCCCGACCAGTCCCCCTCCACCGACACTCTCATCTGCCTAGCTGAACTCGTCCTCACACTCAACAACTTCTCTTTTGACTCCTCCCACTTCCTACAGACTAAGGGGGTGGCCATGGGCACCCGCATGGGCCCCAGCTATGCCTACCTCTTTGTAGGTTACGTGGAACAGTCCCTCTTCCGCACCTACACAGGCCCCAAACCCCACCTCTTCCTCCGGTACATTGATGACTATCGGCGCTGCCTCTTGCTCCCCAGAGGAGCTTGAACAGTTCATCCACTTCACCAACACCTTCCACCCCAACCTTCAGTTCACCTGGGCCATCTCCAGCACATCCCTCACCTTCCTGGACCTCTCAGTCTCCATCTCAGGCAACCAGCTTGTAACTGATGTCCATTTCAAGCCCACCGACTCCCACAGCTACCTAGAATACACCTCCTCCCACCCACCCTCCTGCAAAAATTCCATCCCCTATTCCCAATTCCTCCGCCTCCGCCGCATCTGCTCCCACGATAAGACATTCCACTCCCGCACATCCCAGATGTCCAAGTTCTTTAAGGACCGCAACTTTCCCCCCACAGTGATCGAGAACGCCCTTGACCGCGTCTCCCGTATTTCCCGCAACACATCCCTCACACCCCGCCCTCGCCACAACCGCCCCAAGAGGATCCCCCTCATTCTCACACACCACCCTACCAATCTCCGGATACAACGCATTATCCTCCGACACTTAACGCCATTTACAATCCGACCCCACCACCCAAGACATTTTTCCATCCCCTCCCCTGTCAGCTTTCCGGAGAGACCACTCTCTCCGTGACTCCCTTGTTCGCTCCACACTGCCCTCCAACCCCACCACACCCAGCACCTTCCCCTGCAACCGCAGGAAATGCTACACTTGCCCCCACACCTCCTCCCTCACCCCCATCCGAGGCCCCAAGATGACATTCCACATTAAGCAGAGGTTCACCTGCACATCTGCCAATGTGGTATACTGCATCCACTGTACCCGGTGCGGCTTCCTCTACATTGGGGAAACCAAGCGGAGGCTTGGGGACCGCTTTGCAGAACACCTCCGCTCAGTTCGCAACAAACAACTGCACCTGCCAGTCGCAAACCATTTCCACTCCCCCTCCCATTCTCTAGATGACATGTCCATCATGGGCCTCCTGCAGTGCCACAATGATGCCACCCGAAGGTTGCAGGAACAGCAACTCATATTCCGCCTGGGAACCCTGCAGCCATATGGTATCAATGTGGACTTCACCAGTTTCAAAATCTCCCCTTCCCCTACTGCATCCCAAAACCAGCCCAGTTCGTCCCCTCCCCCCACTGCACCACACAACCAGCCCAGCTCTTCCCCCCCACCCACTGCATCCCAAAACCAGTCCAACCTGTCTCTGCCTCCCTAACCGGTTCTTCCTCTCACCCGTCCCTTCCTCCCACCCCAAGCCGCACCCCCAGCTACCTACTAACCTCATCCCACCTCCTTGACTTGTCCGTCTTCCCTGGACTGACCTATCCCCTCCCTACCTCCCCACCTACACTCTCTCCACCTATCTTCTTTACTCTCCATCTTCGGTCCGCCTCCCCCTCTCTCCCTATTTATTCCAGTTCCCTCTCCCCATCCCCCTCTCTGATGAAGGGTCTAGGCCCGAAACATCAGCTTTTGTGCTCCTGAGATGCTGCTTGGCCTGCTGTGTTCATCCAGCCTCACATTTTATTATCTTGGAATTCTCCAGCATCTGCAGTTCCCATTATCTCTGAGTAAATTTGTTGATTATTTTCATAAACTGACTCTTAATATGTACAAATCTGCGATCTGCTGTGGTTATGATGTTTAGGTTCTTTCCTCAAATGGCACATTCTAATCTGACTCATACAGTTGTGAGATGGTGCCAAGTGTCACTGAAACAGTGACACAATTTGGTAGTTAAAGGGTGGAAACAAAAAATTTGGACTTTATTACTCGAGGATTGAATAAAAAGATTAATTTGATATGAAAACTTGGTTTGACCACGCTTGAGTAACTCTTCCATTCTGCTCTCTCTATTATAAAACTGGTGCACTGCAGAAAGTGCAGAGAGATTTGCAAGGATGTTTTTAAAATTGAAGCAATGTAGAAGTACAAGGAACAAAAAACCTGTTGGAGCTGTTTCCTCTGGAAAAAAAGAAATTTTAGAATGCAAGCCTCTTAGGTATCTTCAAAATTATGAAAATATTGACTCAGGTGACATAGAGTGTTTCACTTGTAGCTGAGTTGTGGAATCTTGAAGCACAAATTGAGGCCATCAAGCTAATCCTGCTTCCAACTGTTTGCAAACACTGTCCACTTCCACTCAAACTTGCTAGCTGTTACCCTAGTTCCTTGCAACTTGCATCTCTGGTAGAGAAGGTGAATGTTTAAGGTCATGGACAGATGTCACTCAAGCAGGGTATTCCTCACATTCTAATGATGTTTCAATTTAAAAGTTTCTTATGGATTCTGTTTTGACTTTATTAGTGACAACCTTGCATGATGGCCCCTAGTTCTGGTATCTTACAATAGGAAATGTTTTCCTCACAACTCCTCAATGACTTTCTGTAAGATCATCTCTCAGCCTTCTCTTTTCCAGAAAACAGAGCCCCAGTATTTTCAAGCTTTCTAATATATCCATTTAATTCAGTGGCATCCCTGATGATTATTGTGTACCATCTCCGCTGTCTCCAGGTCATTTCTTTATTTTTATTTTTTGTCATTATTTTTAATGTTTTATGTATTAGAGATACCCTAGATCTCTTTGCTACTTGCATGACTCAGAACTTTTATGTCAAAACAGTCGGTGTCCTCCTTGCTGTTTCTAGGAAAATGTAGTACCTCACTCTTATTTATGTTGAAATTGATTTGCTGATTACACACACTTTACATGCATATTTATGGTGTGTATTTTGTTAGGCCTTCCTGATTATGCTCCTCAATTTGCTGTTGTCCAAATGTTTTGAATTTGTACTTCTGATTCTGTCATCCAAATGGTTTGTAAATCATGAAAAACAGGGATCCAAGCACTGATCCTCACAGACTGACACTTATTCCTTGGTTTTACATTTCCATACAGTCCAGAGTTTCATCCTCTCAAAACATGCTTTTTTTAAACTCCTCTAATTTTATATTGTCTCAGTGTACAGTGGAGAGAATGTAAATATTTAAAATATCTGTGATTTTGCTGTCATTACCTTTTTAAGTTAATCATTTTGCATTTCTTAGTGCCCTACCTAATGTGTTTGTTGAATACTTTGCTCTTCATTATTCTAGGATAATTTATTTTTCATTGTAGTTCTCTTACAGTTTGTTACAATTCTCTTCACTTTTAACTGCATCTCCATGTTGGCTTATCTGCAAATTTTGCTGTTTGAGTCCAGAGCATTGGTTATATGCATAAGATAGTCACTAACAGATCAGCTAAAGAATTTAAAAGAATTATCTTTGCACTCCGAGTTGAGAATATGGGACTCTGAACATTAATCTATTTAAGATGACTCTTGTTGGACATATGACAGAGAAGGAATAGTGGATTACTGGGGTGGGGTAGTGTTGACACAGGATAGGTGAGATCGTTGGAGTGGATTAAAAGCACTGGCATAAACCATTTAAACTGTTTCTTGTTGATTCTATAGCCTAGCCAAATAGGAAGAACAGTTTGGAGGACAAATCCTCTGTGAATAACTGAGAGGGTCGGTAAATAGCATAATTGGTAGAGTTGTGAGAGCTGATCACTTGGCTCTTCTCTTAGCCTGGTGTTGTGTGTGCTTCAGCAGGAAAATTAAAATAATTTTGCATGAGGTGCCATTCAAAACACTTGAATAAAAAGCCAGTAGAATGTCAAAATAGGTAACACTGGGATGTAAGTTAACATGAAAGATTTAAATAATTTTGGTCCTGTTTTATGTCATTGAGGAAAAAAAGAGAATAGTTACTTGATCTGAATGGCCCAGCTCTCACTTCTGCATATACTAAATCTGTGTGCTGTTTGTGATTTCCTGTGAGAACAGAAACCTATTTTTAATGAACTCTACCTACTGCTGATTTGCTGCAAAAAATTTTATTACCTTTTCCCAAAGGCTTTTAAAAATTTTGCAATAAAAGAATTACCAGATGCCTGACCCAAACAAAACCCTAATTAATTGTTTCCATAGCAGCCAGTATTGTAATGATGTTTTCAAAACTGTCATTATGACTCAAAAAGATGAACATTGGATAGCTTGAGAGATTCAGTCTGTGGTATGCAGAATATGCTAACAGTTAACTTTAACTATGAAGTGACCTATGTCTGAAAGTGCAGCTTTTCTGCTTATGGCATTTACAATGATATTTGCTATGTAACTGTATAAAAGCTGAAATGGTAACTAAATTACAATGTATACATTTTTCTGAGATGACAGTGATTGAGAGGACATTGCTCGGATTGGAATAGAAAATAACAAGTTGTGCAATATCATTCTAGTTGAATCTTGGGGACCAAAGAAAAGAAAGTGGGAAATTTTAAACCAAACTGAAGAATTTATTGAAAAGGGTTAATTATCTTTTCTCAAAAATATCACTGAAATGCTTTTCTTTTTTTCATGATTGACAGAGGGTCCATGCCTAATCCATACAATGAATGGGGACCTTCTGAAGGCTCTTGAGAGTCCTGAAAACTACTTGCATCCTCGATTAATCCAATTGTCCACTGAAGGCCACTGCATTATTTACTATGAAAAGGGCCAATTTTGTGTCTTCAGTGTGAATGGAAAGCTGTTGACCAAGATGGAGACTGAGGATTCTGTGAAGGTAAGTAATGTATTTTGCTTGAAAAAAATGAACAATTAAATCCTGCACTCAGAGATTCTGTACCCTCGTTTGCCTTAGTGTTTTCTTTAAGCAATGTGTAACATGGAAGAATATTAATAGATGAATTGACTGTTGGGGTGATATTTAGTTTCCTTGACCATGTTTCACCACTTGCTCCACCATCCCTCTCCACCGTGAATCTCTGGTAAATCTACCTTGTGACTCGGACAGGACATATCTGGGAATGGTGATAAAGGAATCCAGGATGTCTGACATACAGCAATTTCAGGTCAGAGTGAACAAGGAGCCTGATCAAAACTGGAATCAGTGGGTATCAGGAGCAAACTCTCCATTGATTGGAGTCATACTTAGCACATAGGAAGTTGTTTGTTGTGATTGTTGGAGGTCAGCCATCTCAGCTCAAGGACATCTCTGCAGGAGTTCCTCAGGTAGTGTCCTAGCCCCAACTGTCTTCAGCTGCTTCATCAATGACCTTCCCTCCATCATATGGTGACCCAGTTATAGGAAGGCATTAATTTAGCTGGAGAGGGCTCAGAAGAGATTTACTAGGATGTTGCCAGGCATGGAAGGTTTGAGTGATAAAGAAAGGCGGGATAGGCTGGGATTTTTATCACTGGAGCATAGGAAATTGAGAGGCAACCTTCTGGAAGTCTATAAAATAATGAGGGGTATAGATAGGGTTCATGGCAGTTCTCTTTTTTTTCTAGGATGAGGGATTTGAAGACTAGGGAGCACATTTTTAAGATGGGATGAGAGGAGAGAGATTTGAAAAAGGCATGGAGGCAATTTTTTTACACAGAAGGTGGTTTACATGTGCAGAATGAACTTCTTTAGGAAGTGGTGGGTATAGGTACATTTACAGCGTTTAAAAGACATTTGGATAAGTACATGAATAGGGGAGGTTTAGAGGGATACGGACCAGGACCAGGCAGGTGGGACTAGTTTACCTTAGGATTATGTTCGGTATGGACTGGTTGGACCAAAGGATCTGTTTCCATGCTATATGACTCTATAACATTAGAAGTAAGTATGTTTGCGAAGAATACACTATGTTCAGCACCATTCACAACTCCACAGATAGTAAAGCAGTCAGTTTTCAAATGCAACAAGATCTGGACATTATCTAGACTTGGGCCATCTCTAATGATGGACAATCTAATCACTGCCCCTTGATATTCAACAGTGTTACTATCCCCACTGTCAACATCCTTGGGGTTACCATTGATCGGAAACTCAAGGGACTCACCATATAAACAAAAGGCAATTAGAGCAGGTCAGAGACTAGGAATAGAAATTCTGTGGCTATTTCTTGACACCCTCAACACCACTGCCCTGCCCCAAAAGCTTTTCCATCGTTTACAGGGCTCAAGTCAGGAATGTGATGCAGTACTCCCCACTTGCCCTGATGGGTGCACTTCAAACGACACTGAGGAAGCTTGACATTCCAGGATAAAGCAGCCCACTTGATTGGTACCACATCCACAAGCATCCACTCCCTCTACCATTCATGCTAAATAGCAGCGGGGTGTGCTATCTATAAGATGCACTGCAGAAATTCACCAAAGATTCTTAGACAGCACCATCCAAACCCACGACTACTTCTGTGTAGAAGAACAATGGCAGCAGCAAATGCAACCTGCAAGTTCCCCTCCTCACCACTCACCATTCCTTCACTATAGCTGGGTCAAGATCCTGGAATTTCCTCCTCAGGATACTTGCAGCATGTGTACTCTAGCGGTTCAAGAAGACATCTCACCACAATGTTCCCAAGAACAACTAGAGATGGGCAATAAATGCTGGCAACCAGCAACACCCACATCCCACAAGTAAATTTTAAAAATGCAGTGGCTACTCTGTATGTTGCCAAATTCTTTAAAATGTATACTGGGGTTTGAGCACGCAGCTCTGGGATTCTGGCTCAATACAACAACCATAGCATTTCTTACACTAGTTTCAATCTAAAATCAATAGGAAAAGGATTTTACAAAATTTTTGCTTTTAACTTCTAACAGTATATATGTCAGCATAGTCAAGGTGATATGTTTGAACTGAATGCTGTGCCTTACAAGATTTTTCTTGGTTGCTTTTATTAAAGATTAGTTCTTCCTTGAGCGGCCTCAGAACTGCAACTACATATTAATGTTGTAATCAATCCAGCTAAGGACATACACAGCTCCAAGGGCAAAGATTGGCTGGCTATCTGTACATCCTAAGGAGCAAGGTGGACTTGCATAGATTTGCAGCAGAAGAAGAATTTGAAAGCAAGTAGTATTTCACACTGCATGGAGCCCAAAGAACATCAGAGCACATTTTCATTTATAGTAACCATTGTTCTTATGTAGACAAGTTTAACCACAGAAATGTTCCTCAAATGGCTGGTCAGCCTGCTTTTGGTGTTGCTGGATGAGGAAGGAATATTTTTCTTAGTCTCTGAGAGAATTTCCTCCTTCTGTTTGAATTGTGTCGTGTGATCTGTTGCATTTTATTTGAACATCTTATTCAAAAAGAAGCATAAATGACTATAGAGGATTTCATCAATTCTACAGTGTAGTCTGAGTTAAGATAACTTGTTCATATTTTTGACTGGAGATTGAATACACATCCTTTTTTCTGACTCAGACACAAGTGTGCCACTACTGAGCCAAGCTAGAAATTTAGCCGAAGGATGAACTGAGCATACAGCAGCCCTAGTGGGTTAACCAGAAGGCTATGCTGCACTGCTGTGTACAATCAGAAATTGTAATTTCAAAAAGAAACAAAGTGTCTGTTGTGCATCACATTTTTCAAATATGACCCTGGAGCTTAAGTAATTGAGCACTTGACTGTCAGCTAGGTTCTCAAGTTGATTCCCAAGGCTAGTTGTTTCTCAAACTCCCTTGCCTCGGTTGAATGAATTTCATCTGCTCTCAGCAAGCATTCTGTGTGTTGACCGAATACTGAATCTTGAGAGGAGAAAATTTGCCCTGGTCAAATGTATTGACTTTTGGTAAATATGTAATGTACTATATTAAATTTCTTTGGAGGTCTGGTTGCCTTTGAGTTTGCTGTTAGCTGTGGAAATTTTATTTTACGTAATTGTGAAGTAATGTGCAGATGTGCCCTTGGAAACCCTTTTGGGGTTTTAATTCAAAAGCTGGAGCTGCTGTGCTTTATCACACTGCTAGGCCCAAAAAATTATGATTAAAGAGTGTTTGAGAGAAACAGTAATTTCGCACAGACTGTGAAAATTACATTTTTGGTGGTATTCGAAATAAAAAAAGAACTTGTAGGGCAATGCAGAACTCCTTTGGGTATTGGACTGTATACAAAATATCTTTGAGGTGCCTTTCAAGCATCATTCAAGAGAATACGTGCCAGCACGCTGACAACTGCAATACTTTTCAATTTTCAAGCAAAGAACAGAATTCAAATTTACTTTCTTCTCACATGGCAAAGAAAAATTACAACTAAACTTCCTTTCTGCCTGGGAAAAATGTGCCGTTCAACCTACAATTCGCACCTGTTTTGATCTGAAGTTCTGACCTAAAATAACAATACTCCACTTTATTTTTAATGGCATCAACTGCACACATTACATTAGTGGTTTAAATTTAAAACATCATTGATTGAATCATTTATTTAGTTATTTTATTCCAAGGTTGTTTCTTTCTTTAATATACTTATTTTGTTTGATTCTTATTTCTCAGCACTCTTTGCATCTGATTGATTTTAAGCAAAACAACCTGATACTGTGTAGCATTAAACCTCTTGCTGTAAATTATCAAAAGCAAAGTAGCCAGGGAATTGATGCAATTATAATGCTATATTCAGCACATGGTGTCTGTTTTCTTATATTTTTAGGATTACTTTATATAACATAAGTACTGACTTTCTAGACTGTCTTTTGTTTCTGCACTGGCAAAAAGAGAACTGATTAAAAGCAGCATCAAAGGGTGTTATACCCATCCAGACAAAATGTTTTCCTGCAGACAGAGGAATTTCTGCAGTCTCTAAGAGCCTTGATTACAGGAATTCCTGCAGTGTCTAGGCGTCCTGCTTGCTTGTATTCCTATGGTGTACAGGCACCCAGTTTTTGCAGTAAAGTGCTGTGGGTTTTTTGCTCATTAGAAGCTGTAGAGCTGTCTAGATTTTTATCTGTTTTGTTACTTCTTATCATGTAAGACAAAATGTTCCCAAATTATTGCACTTTTTTTTTGTTCATGGGATGTGGGTAAAACTAGCATTTTTCCCTAGAGAAAATGATGGCGTGCATGCTAATTGTTTGAACTCCTGTGAGCAATCTGGTTTAAATGCAATCTCAATACTATTGGGGAGGGAGTTCCAGTGAAGAAATAGTGATTAGTCCCCAATTAAGGATAGTATGTGAGACATGGAATTGTTAATTCCAAAAAACTAGTGGCAATCCCTTGGAAATATCAAGCGGGTGATGAGGGGAACTATACTGGGTGTACAATGAAAAGTGATTGATGTTTACAGGAAGAAGCATGATATTTAACAGAACTTTTCTCCCCAAACACAATTTATACTTAACAAAAGGAGAAAAGCTGAAAGCCAAGACATCGGAACTATTTTTGGGAAATTGCTGGGCACCGGAGCATTTAATGAGAAACTGGGTCTGACCTGGCAAAACTGAATAATGCAAATGCTTGTGATTGTGTCAGATGTAACTTTGTTTTATTGACTATTTAAAATGAAATTTACTTTAGTTTGAAGTATTATTTGCATGTCATTGAGGTTTAATTTGCATTGGTTCTCATTTGTGTTAAAGTGAAAACTACAAAAAGTGGAAATTTGTAGATAATTTTTTCATGGATGGGTTCATTCTGTAAATGTGTTTATTCCATTTTCAATTTTCCCAGGGGATTATATTATGAGCAAGTTTAAAGTAAAAGGAATAATAAAACTCCCTCTTCTGTGCCCATATAGTGTTCTTCAGTTCAACCAAGAAAGGTTCACTATTACTATTACTATTGTGAAAATTTTCAATTTCTATAACACTCATCTTGTAGATGTGGCACTCATCCAGAGATTGTTGAGCTACAGTAGTTTGTGCTTTCGGCCCAAAATATGACTGGTCTCATCAAATGTAAAATCCTAATTTAACACTATATATAGCAGTGCAGTGGCAAAAGCAACGTTTATTCCTTCACTTTGGGCTGGAAAAGTCTCAAATGTGCAAAGCATATGTTTTAGTCACATATGTGTTCTATTATAAATAATTAGTGTTTTTTTATTGTAATTTCCATTAACTCATGTTCAGCACAGCTCTCTAAATGTTGCTGTTATAGGCTATAGAACTGTAGAGCACAGGAATGGGCCCTTTGGCCCACAATGTCTGTACCGACACTGATGCCTTTCAAAACTGATCCTATCTGCTTGTATATGATCCATATCCCTCTATTCCTGTTCCTGTATCTGTCTAAATGCCTCTTAAACATTGCACCATGTTCCAGGTACCTACCACCCTCTGTTTTAAATACTTACACACCTCTTTTAGACTTTTCTCCTCTCACCTTAAACCTAAGCCACCAAACCTTTAATAACAGTGGTAACCTGAGTTTGGTAACATGGAGCAAAACCCTTCACTTCATATGCTTGCCTATAATCAGTGGCATTCACCTTTCCGCTGCTGTAGACGTGTAGTTAAGTGCCCAAGAATTGGTCCTTTGATTGCATTACCCAGCTGTGAAATCTGAAATGAGGTTCGGACTTGGGATGCTACTTAAGTAGACTGATGATTTTGGTTGTTGTACTTGTTTAAGGTATTATGTTTGACATAAGATCAATTTTGAGATGTTATAATTTAGATCTGTAGCAAAAAAGTTTTTTTAATGTTTATTACATTTGTTACAAATTTACAGTCGCACATGATGAAATAAGAACAGCAAGAATCACTATTTATGATGGTAAATTTGTTCATTGTTGCTATAATAACACCTTGCTTCCCGAAACATCTTTCTTCAAGTCCTAATTCAGAAGTTATACAACACCAGGTCATAGTCCAACAGGCTTATTGGAAGTCACAAGTTTTCAGAGGGTTATCCCTTTGTCAGATGATGTGTGAAAGAAGAGCACCCTAGTCCAACACCGGCACATCCAATCCGTGACCTAAAAGTTGTAATGAGGCCAAAAGTATTTCTGTTATGATGCAGTAATTCAAATATTCTAAATTCATTATAAATCTGTGAACCAAGCCGTTTTTGGGGAAACTGTGAGGTAAAATTCCTGAAGATACTCAGAAATTCTGCTTTTATATTTTCAGGAAACACTGCAGGATTACCATATCTTGAAAACTCATGATTAGACTTTTCAAGTGATTATCAAATTCTGGGTATTTATGCATCTGGTATTTTAATAGATCAATCCTTACATTTTCTATATTGGCTAAAAGATATAGATATAAAAATTAATTCATTCTAATAGCAGACTAAGTGTTAGGATTTGTAGCTTTACAGCTATATCATGAAATGGTTGCAAATGACACCAGCAGCAGCATCATTTGTCAAGAAACCCAGCAATCAACTGAAAAATGTTTTGATCTCAACAGTTTGTAATGCGTTTTGATATATCGGCCAGTAGAAACCAAAGTGACATATTTTCTTAAAATAAATATAGCATATAAGATGATGATAGTGTGCTTAATGATTTGCAGTTATGACAAACTGACATATTACAAAAAATAAAACTGTCAGTTTTTTGTTAGAAGTGAGAATGTTATGTCCTTGGAGAAAACACTGGGTGATACTGTTAATGTACAACCTTGTTTAAAAAATACCAGCTGTTGAGTTGCAGCCAAAGTCAGCAGATGACTAAATGGATATGAGCTGAGAGCTATGTTGTAATATATGTGGATCTTCTCCAGGCTATGCTGCTGAGCCGTGATGGGCAATACCTCATTACTGGTGGAGATAGTGGAATAGTGGCTGTTTGGCAGTTATGGGACCTCAAACAACTGATGATTTATCCAGGATGTGATGCTGGTATTAGGGCCATGGCTATGTCTCATGACCAAAGGTAAGACTTATTTTAAAAATACTGGACAAACTACTTTCTCGTCCCTCAAAGCTCCTCTTCCTTCTGTACACTTTTTTAAATTGCCAAATGATGTCATGTAAATTAATAATAGGTTGGAAACTGTCAAGCAAATTATAAGAATGGCATTAAGAGCCCATTGTATGAGGGGGCAGGGTACTGGCATGGAAAGAGGATTGGCTGACTGGCAGAATAATGAGTGTGGAGAAAGGGGTCCATTTCAGGATAGCAGCCTGTGCCTGTTGGAGTTACACAGGAGTCTGAGTTGGGACCACAACTATTCATGTTAAAGGTTAACAATCTGGATGAGCAAACTGAGGGCATTGTTGCTAAAATTGCAGATGACACAGAGATTGTTGGAGGGATGGGTGGTGTTGTGGAAGCAGTGAGGCTGCAGAAGAACTTGGACAGATAGGAACAAATAAGTAGCAAATGGAATACACTGTGAGAATGTGTGAGGTTGTGCTCTTTGGTAGGATGATTAGAGGCGTAGGCTATATTCTAAATCGGGAAAGGCTTCTGAAATCTGAAGCACAAAGGGACTTAGGAGACCTGGTTCAAGATTCTCTTAAGCTTAACATGCAGGTTCATTTGGCACTTAGGAAGGCAAATGCAATGTTAGCATTCTTTTCAAGAGGGCTAGGGCACAAAGGCAGAGATGTTGCTGAGGCTGATAAGACCAAATTTGGGATATTGTGATCAATTTTGGGCTTCATATCTTAAGGAAGGATATGCTGGTGGCCCGGAGGAGATTCACAAGAATGATACCGGGAAAGAAAGGCTTGTCATATGAGGAGCATCTGAGAACTCTGAGTCTGTACTTGATGGAGTTTAAAAGGATAAGAAGGGTCCTAATTGAAACTTACAAAATATTGAAAGGCCTCGATAGAGTGTATAGAATGTACAGAAGGCATTCCACGAATAGGAGGAACTAGGACATGACAGCACAAGCTCAGAGTGAAGAATTAACTGTTTAGAAATGAAGAGGAATTTCTTCAATCAAAAGGTGATGAATCTGTGGACCTCATTGCCACAGAAGGCTGTGGAGGCCAAGACATTGAATGTCTTTAAGACAAAGATAGATAGGTTCTTGATTAGCAAATGTTATGGGGATAAGGAACGAAAATGAGTTTGAGAAACTATCAGATATGATCAAATGGCAGAGCAGACTTGATGGGTTGAATAGCCTAATTCTGCTCCTCTGTCTTATGGTCTTCTACTGTAAGCACTGTTCTGAGAAGTGAAAGGCAAACAGACAAAATTATAGCACCACTTCAATTGTCTTTTGGAGCGGTTGCATTTTCTGAACATGTGAAATTGAAGCCGGTGTGGCTTCCTCTACATTGGGGAAACCAAGCGGAGGCTTGGGGACCGCTTTGCAGAACCCGGTGTGGCAATCTCTACATTGGGGAAACCAAGCGGAGGCTTGGGGACCGCTTTGCAGAACACCTCCGCTTGGTTCGCAATAAACAACTGCACCTCCCAGTCGCAAACCATTTCCACTCCCCCTCCCATTCTTTAGATGACATGTCCATCATGGGCCTCCTGCAGTGCCACAATGATGCCACCCGAAGGTTGCAGGAACAGCAACTCATATTCCGCTTGGGAACCCTGCAGCCCAATGGTATCAATGTGGACTTCACCAGCTTCAAAATCTCCCCTTCCCCCACCGCATCCCAAAACCAGCCCAGTTCGTCCCCTCCCCCCACTGCACCACACAACCAGCCCAGCTCTTCCCCCCCCCCCCCCCACCCACTGCATCCCAAAACCAGTCCAACCTGTCTCTGCCTCCCTAGCCTGTTCTTCCTCCCACCCCAAGCCGCACCTCCATCTCTTACCTACAAACCTCATCCCACCTCCTTGACCTGTCCGTCTTCCCTGGACTGACCTATCCCCTCCCTACCTCCCCACCTATACTCTCCTCTCCACCTATATTCTTTTCTCTCCATCTTCGGTCCGCCTCCTCCTCTCTCTCTCTATTTATTCCAGAACCCTCACCCCATCCCCCTCTCTGATGAAGGGTCTAGGCCCGAAACGTCAGCTTTTGTGCTCCTGAGATGCTGCTGGGCCTGCTGTGTTCATCCAGCCTCACATTTCGTTATCTTGGATTCTCCAGCATCTGCAGTTCCCATTATCACTGAAATTAAATTTGGTTTGTTTTGTTGGCCTCAATTAGCTCAGTAACATAATTTGACATTATCAATTTAGAATTGCATTCCATTGCAGTATGGCTTTATGCATTGCTGGCTTACGAGCCTAAACTGAATTATTTTAATTGTATTAGTCATTGTTTTTTAATAGTTCTCTTTGTAATAGGTTACAGGACTGTGACACATGATTAGAAATACTAAGAGACAAGTGTCATATGGTATATATAGACTGAAAAGGACAAACGTTTTTATTAGGATAAAAGAATTGTTCAGGAACTTTTAATATCTTCAAAATTTCACTAGGATCAAAATGTAAATCAAATTAGGTATTCTGCAAAACAGAATCAAAATTCTTAATTTTAGAAATATACTGAGGGTGAAATTCAGGTGCAAAATATTTGGTGAACAATAAGCCTGTTACATATCACATTGAGTCATCTGTCCTGTTGACTTCAATGGAAAGGAAAATCAGCTGAGACATGTAATGCATGGTCAATCCACTACTTTTGTTTTGCTTCACTGATACCATTGAATTTCACCTGTAATGGCTGATATTTTGTAGGTCACTTTGTGGTTCGGATTTCAGAAGCCTTTCCCCATTTGGAAAATAGCCTATAACTCTATTTTTCCTAGCGAGTTTTGAGAAGATTTGTAGCTCAGGTTGAGTTTCTGGATGTGAGTTTGCTCGCTGAGCTGGAAGGTTAGTTTTCAGACGTTTCGTCTCCATTCTAGGTAACATCATCAGTGAGCTTCATTGGAGGCTCAGCGAGCAAACTCTATTCTTCCTTCCAAAGTGCATGACCTCATACTTTCTCACATTGTATTCCATCTGCTGCTATTTTACTCCTATCCGTCCAAGTCCTTCTGTAGCCTCACCGCTTCCCCAACACTACCTGTCCCTCCATCTATCTTTATGCCATCTGCAAATGTAGCAACAATGCCTTCTGTTCCCTCATCCATATTGTTAACCATTGCTGAAGCTATCCTATAAAAATGCTACCAACTTATTCACTGACGTTTGTCGTGGTAAGGGAATCAAAATATTGTGGTTCCCTTTTCAAAGACATGTGTGAGTAGGACAAGCAGCGATGTGTCTTCTTAACCAAAGAGACTGAAGAGTCTTTACTACGAAACACCAAGTTTGAATTGGACATTACAGTAGGTAATATCAAATGTTAAATTGTGTGCAGAAAGCAAAATAGAGAGGGAAAGACAAATGAAATTAAGAAAGGGAGAGATAAAGGAGGCAGAAAGCACAAGTTAAAACGTTTAGTTTTTTAATAGTATCCAACCAACATAATTAAAATGTGACAGGATTAGATTCTACATTTATAAGGTTTCAGTTTTGAGTGCTGCATAGGTAAGTTAGCAGTGATTAAGTCTATTACTATCCTTCAAAATTACTTAGCCTGCAGTGAACTAGCTGTAATTTCCTTTGGGCAACTTATTTGGTATCTATCATGCAAGGTACTGCAACTTCAAGCCCCTTCATAGATTTCAATGCCAAAACTTTAAGAAAAGTACCATTACAAGGCAGCTTTTGGAGCAATGGTGCAATAAGGGCAATAATTTTCTGATTTCCTTGTTTATGCACTTCACTGGAGGTTACTGTAAAAGTTACTTTATTTCTGTAGAATATAGAATCGGCTCGACACAAATACAGTGGTCAGCTGAATCCGAGATCATAAATGCACTTCCCCTGTGGCACACACCTACCCCCATATATATGTACAAACCCTACATGCTCATACACATCCACCAGAGACTCTTGTGATGAAAGTTTATAATATATTATTGGTTGGAAACTGGAATGTCAAGGAGAGTGCATTTCTGGTTTTCAGTTTATAAAGGTGACTGTCAGAAACTTTTCTTTAATCTTTGAGTCAATACTAAAATCCTGTGATTTAAGCCAAATGCCCAAGCAAATGACCTATAGGAAGAGAGACCAGGAATGACAAACAGGTCCACTTCAGACAAAACTATCTATACCAACAGAACAGCAGCTTAGTTTTGGCAGTCTCCATGCTATATAAACTGAAAAGAAGTCTGAAGCCATTTTAGAAATTTATAAATTCTGAGAAAGGGTCACTGGACCCAAAATGTTAACTTTTTTTTTCTTCACAGATGCTGCCAGACATACTGAGCTTTTCCAGCAACTTTGCTTTTGTTCCAGAGATTTTCTTAGAGTTCAGTGAGGAAAAGTCAGTGAATTAGCTAGTATCTGTGACTATAAGGGAGGACAGTAACAGAGTTATTAGTTGTTTAAAGGAGTGATTATTATCTACGTATCTGCATTTCATTATCATAACTAAAGACAGGAAAACATAGATCTTATTTTTCAGTGATTTTTGCCTACTATTGAAAATGTTCATTGGGTTTAAAAGCCTACAGCACAGTATCCATCTCTCTACCTAGCACAGCACCTGCTAACACCCAGCTCTCATTCCGTTGATCTGATGTAGAGCTTTTGAAGTAAATTAATCAAGTTGAAACTTTTTGTAAATAGCAATGATTCCACTGAATATTAAAGATATGTTATTATATTTTGACCATAAAATTTGTGCACAGAAAGAGGTAATTCGGCCCATCAAGTCTGCTCCGCCATTCAATCAAATCATGGCTGATCTGATCATGCTCAACTCCAACTTTCCTTCCTAATCCCAATAACCCTGATTCATTAATTGATTAAAAATGTCTATCTCAAGCTTGGATATATTTAATGACAGCCATTTTTTAGTTCTGACATTTTTTAGTTTTGACATTTTAGAATAATATTGATTAATGTAAATTATGTTCTGTGAAACTAACTACACCTCTTTCAATTTAGGGTCATCATTACCGGAATGGCATCAGGAAGCATAGTACTGTTTTACATAGATTTTAATCGATGGCATCATGAGTATCAAACCAGGTACTAAAGATATCTTCAATGCACAGAGATACATTTCTATGTGTTGGAATCATGAGATCGTGATCTGGAAGAGCAAACAGCCATCGTTGGTGAATTGAGAATTTTTAATCAATATAATCATTCAATCCTGCCACTGTATATATAGGCATTCATCCATATGAAGAAGCAACAAATTTGAATGTAACTAAAAAGTCTCCAGGAAAGCAGAGTATTTTGAAATGCTTGCTGCTATTTTTGTAGAATATGAGGAATTTGACATATCGTTAGTAGAACACCAGAACATATAAGTCTGATGCAGAAATACAAACGTCTATTTTTAGGAGGAACAAATCTTTACATGATTCTTTATAAGTGTCTCATTCGTAAGAAATAAAATGACTATTTCTTTACACTCATCTCTAAGAAGAATTAAGTGACTGATTTCAAAGAATGTAAAACAGAAATTTTAATCAGATGTTCATAATTATGTTAGAACTAAGCAATATATTTACACCTGTGATTTAATCATTACATATAAAGAGATTGAATTTTGAGAAGTTTCTTTTTGGGGAGAAGGTTTGCACGTGGGGGTGTACAAATCCTTTCTAAGGCATGGTTCTTTACTGTATTTTTTCATTAGTGTTATGGTAGCTTAGCACTGATATTACTGGGAACAAAGAGCAATATTTAAATTATGACCTTGGATTTTTTAACTTTGTAACAGTCTATCAGAAACTATATTCTTGTCAATGGCATGCTGCTGGGCTGGAGAAGGGATCTTTCCTAAGTACAGGTGAACGGTAAATCAATCCAGTGTAACAAGTTTTGTCCGTTCTAAAGAGTGTGCGTGCTTTTTCAAAGAATTATGTCCATTGATTTCATTTCTGTAGCTTTTGTTAAACACATTAATAATTCTCACATTGTTATTTGACATTGACTTCTGATAATTCTTTGTAACTGTGAAATTCTGTTTGGGTTTGTGTCCTGCTTGTTGTGTGTATGTGAAATTGAATATTGGAATGTTGTGGTCAGCCTCATATTTTCAGAAATTAGATTGTTGAAAACATTCCACCTTGCTGAGTGAATGCTTGCTCACTATGGATCTGACTGGCGCCTAATGGCGCATTAGTAACCTGCCAGAGGGACCAAGTTACTGTATTTCAGAACTCCACTCAGAAATGCTTTTTTGCTGATTATTTGGAATAAGGTTATTCCAGTTTGTGTAATGAAATCAAAAATAAAGTTCACTTGTATCTTGAGACTGGAGCATTTTCTTTTGACTGACAGTATTAAAACAATCCAACCTGGAAATCAGCTGCTGTTTATTTAGATAATGTTATATTGAGCAAATCCATAAGCACCACTTGTAAACCGTGACTTTGCGTGATTTGTGGATCATGTTTTTCCTTTCTGCTGTAGAACTCTTAGTTACCTGAGGCCATGCAACTGAATAACTGTGTCTTAATGGCTGCGAGGTCTCAACTGGAGAAATAACACTAGCATTTGTTAGAAATTAATTATAGAACAAAAATCTTTGCTGGAAAAGTTAAATTCCATCGATTTAACTGTTTCAGACAAGCAGTGATTTTCTTGGATTTCATAGCTGAAACTTTTTTAGAAAGTACTGATAGACTATAGTAAGAGGATTATTTGGAAAAACACAGTTTTTAATTACATCTAATGTTGAAATGGAAAATAGTTCCACTGACATGCCAATTGACAGCTTCATTACCACTCAAAAACTATTAATTGGGTTTCTTATAGTTTCACTGCCATTTGACACGTTTTGAGCCATGAACTTTGCGCTTTTTATCCGCAGTGTAATTTCAGATATATGGCTCTGCTTTAAACCCAAGTTCACAGTCATGATTAACCTTAAAGTTTCAAACTATTAATCATCTATTACAACCAAATTGTAATAAGTTCAACTGATTAAAGCAATCCTAACTATAAAAGCAAATGATTGTTCCTGATTAAATGAAGTAAAAGCCTGATTAATGGATCCGATTCATGTATGTGGAGAGTAAACTTGATACTTGCTTCAGTGGTAATCTGAAAGCTAGTGAGAGTTGGAGAATGTGGTCTTGTGTTTGTTTTGGCTACTGAAATGTTATGCAGCTGCAATATTTGGAAAATAAATTTCTGACCTAGTTTTGTGTTTAATTTGTTTGGGTAAAAGTTAAAGGCTGCTCAGGTTTGCCTATATTATAGTTTCAGAATTTTGAAATTTGTGACCTAACCCGAGAAATAAAATGGATGAACGTTACATTTAGGCTAAAATATATTCATAAAGATGTTTCAAATTATAAAATTGATCCTCTATTATAGAGTGGTAGGATATTGGTTTTCATCTGTGATTTTTATTTTGCGTAGTGGTCCATTTTCATCCAAACCAACATTGACGATGAAAAAGTTAGTAGCTGAAATCAGCCTACTCTTGAGAATCTACACTCCAACGGGGTATTAGACCTTCTAAACCCATGAATTAGAAACCTAGAATACTTAAGATTTAAAAAAACAATAAATTTTGTTTTAAGAAAATACCTAATCATATTTAATATGTTTTGGAATCAAAATCACTTTCCACTTTGAAAAGGGCAGATTTCCTTTGGACCTTAGTCTTTTCCAATTCCTACAATTTCAAAGATCTTAAGACCACAGTCATCTTTTAGTCTTGGAATAAGAAAGCTGTTTTTTTTTAATCTACCATTTCAGTACTTTAGATGCATCAGTTTAATCCACTCACTTACCTATACTATTCTTCTTTGGCCCTAGTGCAAAAGCTGAAAGGCATAATCAGAGGCATCTATCTATCTATCACTACTGAAAAGCATACGAAGGCAGTCTATGCTGATGCCACTTCTGCCTTGGTGGGGAGGTGCTTTACTCTCCTCAATGTCTCAACAAATCATATGAATAAGATTAGGATTGGGAGAATGTTCTAATCATTCTATGATACAGAATTGCCACTGCTAACATCTTTTCAGAGCAATCTACATGTTACTTTCAGCAGGTTTTATGAAGTAATTTCATACTGTAAAAGAAACACATGATTGAAGGATTCTACATCTTATGAATATTTTAAACATCATTAGCAAGCAAAGCACCTGTTCATATGAAAGTATTTTTACAGGGATAATGTCTTCTACATAAGCATTTGGAAAATCTTTCTTTTTGAAGATATAGACATAGCCTTTCCTCCAAATGTGTCATGTGCAAGTGATAGAATAAGTGCAATGTGATTTACATCATACGATATGTTCATTTTTAACTTTTTTCTTTCTTTTTCATTGAGATAATAGCCTTGTAAGCATTCACCCTTATTTTCTTTAAAAATTGTACATCCCCACTTCAGTTGTGTGATTTTAAAACATAACCTGATGAAAGTAACAGTATTTCACATTAAAAATATGCAAGTGCCATACTACTAATAGGAAAACATTTAATATATGAGTTTGAGAGAGTAGGTTTATTTTCTGAGTTGCCGTAAAAGCTGAAGTTTGTACAACATCATGGATCAACTGTAAATCAAATACTGGTTTCCCTCGGAAAGAACACAATGAAAGAATCATAACCTTTAAACTCATGATTCAAGGAATCAAGGTTTGTCCTGGCAGTTAATGATGAACATATCTACAGTCAATCTAATCAGATAATGCAAGGCTGAGAGGGGACATTTGCCATCTATACAAAAATTGTTTGTAGAGCATCTGTGGATTCTTACGTGCTGAAAATGAATGAAAAGAAAATGCTAAAACTGCTTTCTAATGACATTCCTGTGCAAGTATGATTTATGTTGTAACAAGGTTTTTTCCATGTTGCTATGATAAATCTTGGCTTTAAATACATGAGAACCAGACAGCTCCCAGTTTGTAGCATTTATTCCTGAGTAAATTTTGTTCAGGTTAAGAATCACTAGCTCCCCTTGATCATGTATGCAACGTGGAGCCAAGAAGTGCTGGAAAATGTATATAAACAAGCAAAGAATTATTTTCTTTCCCTTCCATATTTAGATCCTAGTTAAGAAGAACTATGTTTACTTGCTCTCCTTGATACTTTAGCACTGGCCTTTTTTTTTCCAAATCAAAGTTTCTTTCAAACTTACAATAAATACACAAAATCTGTATATTGTAAGTATGTTTTATGCTGTATTTTGTTTTGAAAAACAATAGCTATGAATCCAAGATCATGAAATGTAGGAGCAGTATTAGGCCATCCAGCCTATCGAGTCTGCTAACCATTTGATCATGGCTGATATGTTTCTCAACCCCATTCTCCTCCCTTCTCCCCAGAACTCTTGATCCCCTTACTCATCAAGAATCTACCTCTGTCTTAAATACACTCAACGACAGCCTTCCGTGGCAATGAGTTCAACAAATTCATCACCCTCAGGCTGAAGAAATTCCTCCTCATCTCAGTTCTAAAGGGTTGCCTCCTCACTCTGAGGCTGTGTTGTCCAGCCCTAGTCTCTTACAGACTTCTGTTGCCAATTCAGTGAACAGTTAGTGACCTACTTTTAATTTACAAGTATCTTTATTTGTTAGGCTACTTAAAAATGCTCAAGAATAACCTGTCCCTTCTTGAGTTGCTACTTTATATTTGTTGAGGGGAATCAGTTGTTTTATTGAAAATCTGTTTTGAAGTTTCAGGTTGAAGATTTGCACAGGAATTTGTGAAACTTATTGACTGTAGTCAATTATGCTTGTTTTTCAACTTTTTATTTCCTTACCACTCCCAATAGATATTCTCATCTTTTTCAGTTGTTCTATGTTACTTTTAGTTAAAATTATCTAAAGATTAAATATGATGATCATTAAATGTAGGCTGTGAAAAATAATGTATAATATAAATGTACACAAGCAGCCAATACATATTAAACTCCCAACCTTACAACTTATTCATTGCTTGTTATATTACCAAGACTACTCTCACTGACAAACACCTTTTAGACTGGGATAATTCAGGACCATGCTCCTGTGAAACTGAAAGATCCAACAAAGTAGCAATCATTAACTGAAGGAATATAACGCATACGGTATATTGAAAGAAAAGTTGCAGTTTACGGAAACTTAGTAACCAGCATTCATGTCTCAAACTCTTAATTCCTTAGAAATAGCATCAGTGGAAATTTTCGCAACCTACGTTAGGTGGTTACAAATTACAAATAAAGGAAATGTTATTGATCTTTAGTGAAATATCTTGTTGCACGTACAATAATATTCTTACACTGAAAGCATTTAGAAATCTTCCATTTAGCCGATTAAGTTAGTTCTGTAACAGTCGCCTCAAACAGACTTTAACCAAATGTTTTAAATTTAGCCAAAGAAGACTTGGAATGCGTTTATTTTTAAATGTTTAAAATGTTATGTTTTTCCATGTGTTTAATGTTAAGGATCTAAAACATCATTTCTCTGATCTTCACGATTACATTAACTTTTCACAGATTATGAGTGGCAGTCTTGTTCAAATCATCAGTGCAGGGGACCTATTACGTAAAAGTCTGGATTTGAACAAGTATTTGGATAGATTTTGCTTTGAGAATGTGATTGAGCATGATATTGGTGCCCTGGGCTGTGCACTTCTGAATTTGTAGTTCAAATGCTAAAACAGCACTAAACTAAATTAAATAAAAATTAATAGGGGTTTTTTTTCTGCGTTAATCCATTAGATGCTTCAATGATCCTTCACACCTGGAATTTGGGTTTCAGTCTGCTACAGGTTGTTATATTGAAAGTAATGTGAAGGGGCTACTTATAATGAGATAATAAGAACTGCCAATGCTGGAGTGTGAGATAACACAGTGAGGAGCTGGAGGAACACAGCAGGCAAGGCAGCATCAGAGCCTACAACCCAATGGCCTAAATGTGGACTTTACTAGCTTCAAAATCTCCCCACCCCTGGCCTCATCCCATGACTAGCTGTCCCTCTCATCCCGTTCTCCTTGACCTGTCCGTATTCTCTCCCATCAATCCGTTCCTCTCACCTCATTGACCAATTCCCACTACTGCCCACCTGCACTCACCTATCACCATCCCACCTACCTTCCCCAGCCTGACAACCCTCCTCCATTTTCTTCAGTGCCTCCTTCCCCTTCCCCATTTCTGAAGAAGGGTTCTAACCCGAAATGTCAGCTATCCTGCTCCTCTGATGCTGCCTTGTCTGCATGGATTATGAGGTGCTGCTCCTCCAGTTTCCAGTGGAAACCCAAAATTTAATATGGATGCACAGCACAGCACAAAATTAATTATAGAGTTGTTTTGTCCATCAGAAATGCATGAAAAGATTGCCTGTATAATGACATACATTGACACTACAATGTACCATCTTTAGATGATGCAGAACTCCAATTATGTTGAAGCTATCAGCCATTCCCACTGACAGAATAGCAAATCCAACAGAATGATGCCCAGGATCAATCAAAACTCCACACTACTTACTCCAGATTATCCAAACTTGCATAAACATGTCTTATGACTACGTCAACTAATCAGTGGAGGCCAATGATCCTGAAAAGTCTGTTGGATGCCTGTCCCCTAACCCACCTGATTCCCTGTCTGAGTATACAGGTGGCATAGAGCTGCTTCAGCCATGTTTGACTTGGACAACAGGGTGGATTGTATTGCATTACTCCAAAAGCAGTATACTAAATTGGAAAAAGATCACCTTGTTACTCTTTAACGTTTTTTTTCGCACAGTTACTGCTTTACCATGTTTTTGTTTGAAGAATCTTTAGAGTGTGTTTGTGTGCAAATCTGGTTACATAGGTGTTTCCTTGCCTATCTCAAAGCTCTGTTTAGCCATAAATTTGTGGGCAGATACACTAGGATTTATCTGATTGGGGTTTCACTGCAGTAAAGGGTACCGAACATAAACCGAGAAAGGGAAGAAGTTACCTGACCAACCTCCACAGGTTTTTTTGAGGATATTACAATTCATTGAACTTATACGTCCCACTTAAACTAAAGAACTACTGGTTAAAATATAAAAGATGGGGATTTAAGGTGAAATATAGAAATAATGATGTATTAGTTGAAGGATAAGAAATTAAGAGAACTTTGGATTTTGTGGTCATATTCCCCAGACTGGACACTTGTGCCGTGCCATGCCCTGATCACACTAATTCTGGGTACATGAGGAATTTCTTTTACATGATTAATCTGAGCTAAGGTTCAGCAGCTTCTAACCTAATGGCCTCAGTCCAATTTCAGAATCCTGTAGGGAGGCTGGGTGACGGTAGCCTATGCTCTCCTAGGATAAAGAAAAAGTTCTCATCATCCATCTCTCGCATCAGAAAGCAAAGAAATAGAATTGAATATGAAGTTTTCTGATAGTTGCCCTGTCAACCTTCAACGGTTGTTTGTTGACATCATTAACGACCCCTTTCCATGTCTTATCATTATCACATGAGTTTCCAGTTTATTAACCCATGGAGTATGTTAAAGGATTAGCTGTCTTTGATGTGAGGTTATGATTACATAGCTGTTTGACAGGAATTTAAGTGTTTTGATTGATCTTTCACAAATGAGACATTTTTTGTACAAGCAGAGGAAGTGGCGGAGGCAGGTATAGTTACAACATTAATAAAGCTTTTGGATGGATAGATGAATAGGAAGGGTTTAGAGAGATATGGGCCAAATGCTGGCAAATAGGACAAGGTCAGATTGCGATATCTGGTCAGTGCAGACGAGTTGGACCAAAGGATTTATTTCCATGCTCTATAACATTTAGAATTTTATTTTATTTCATCTTAGGATCCTTCTGAAGTGACCGTGATGGATATATTTAACAAAGTGGCATGTAAGTGTAAAGGGTGGTGGGTTTGTGGGTAGCCCTGGATTAGCACTGATTTGATATAGTGGCAATAGGGGGCAAACGCCTGGGTTGGCACCAGGGTGGGAGAGACAATGGAGATGGATGGACAGTATGGATCATCATGAGTTGATACGAATGCACGTAGAGATTGGGAGAGCAAGGGCCTAATGTTTAAACAAACAACTGGGACTCAATCCCAGCAAGCCCAGAGGATCCCTTTAAACAGCCAGCCTCAGCTCTTGAAAGCCAATGTGGTGGCTTCTGATCTGTGTCGCTGGTTCTATCCTGACTTGTCTCCTCCCTACCCTTGGAAACTTTTCCCCAGGCAGTTGTAGTGAACTAAGAAATTTCCTGAATCCTGTTGTACAGACAGTGAAAATCCAGACCACTTAATCCATAGAGACAGGCCAATGAATTTCAACTTGACTGTTTCTTACATATCCCTGTATATTTACAATGCCTCACTGCTTTATCCCTCCTACATTCCACCTGTTAAATAATTTTATTTATTCAATGGCAAGGACATGGAACTTGCTACTTCGTGAAATAGCTGAGGCAAGTTGTATAAATGTGTTTAAGAATAACATTTCTAAGCATTGTGAGGGAGAAGAGAATAGAGGGGCTATTGTGATAGGTGAGGAATAGTGCAAGGATGCCCAAGTGGAGCATAAATACTGACTCATGGGTTGTCAAAATTGAGGGTTGGGAGAGTTGGTAGAGGAGTAAGGGGCAAGGAGTATGCTGGATCCACACAAACATGTGAGGCACATTTAATAAATCCCCTGGGCAAATGATAGCAGGCCATTAAAGGAAGAATTGTATTGATATTCTGCAACAGTGTGCAAGCAATATATAGAGAAATTAGGGCTTGTGTTCCACTGAAAGCAGTTCCCAGGGCAGACTGGGTCTGGGCTGAAGTCAGAGTATATTGAACTATGTAGTCAAGACCTGAGTAGCCAAACCACTTTTCCTTGCTAGAGGGGCTTGGCAGCCAACAATGGCTAGAATAGAAGCACTTATAAACAAAAGCTGGGAGCTTACAATGGCCACTAGATACATGCCTGAGGTATGTTTAGCTGCTTTTGCCCAATCCTCTCTGACTTTCACTGGAGCAGCTGTTTCACTGGAGCAGCTGATGATGTGGTGCACTTTCCACCAACATGAATTCAATATACAGAGCACGGTAAGAATTAATATGAGTGAATGTCCCTGATCCAATAAATTCTTATATCAGATTCTGCATCAAGCCCTAATAGGGTCCTGTTACACAGTCCATTCCACAACCTTCTATATTCAATGGATCAACTTCCATCACTTTTACTACCTTCAATGTAAACCCACCACCATAATAACTTCAGTTCTCCTTGCAGTATCCCAAAGGACAACATTTCATTTTTGATAATCTGATCCGGAGTCATCCTAGCATCCCCTTTTATATGCAAGCATAGAAGATACGAAAATTGCCTTTTTATCTCCTCCCTTCTCATCACCCAAGGCACTAAGCATACCTTGCATGTTAAACTGATTTGTGCTTTCTTTTCCCAAATTAGAATAAAGAATGGCACAAAATGTGGCCTCATTTACATTGGGACATCATAAGCACATACTAGAACATTTCCCTGGAGAATTTCTGTATCACCTCTCATTTTAATTCTCTACCTTACTTGCACTTTGACCTTCCAGACTTTTCCCTGTTGCAGAGTTCGAATGAAGTATGATACAAGCTCAACAAGTAACAAATCATCTTCTCACCTAATCATCTCTCCAGTTTTCAGTTTGGAGTATTAATGACAGTGATGGTTCATTTGGGAAGTGGAGCCACAGCCAGGTTTATAGCACCATGGGTGACTGAACTGTATGGAGAATACAAGGAAGATTAGATGAATCATCGCAATAGGTATAGTTAGCAGAATAGATGGGCGTTCTGATGGCCACAACTATGAATTGGCGATCATGTATTGCCTTTTGGTGTCAGCGTACAGCTGCAGACTAACCTGAGGGGAGGGTTGGGGGAAGGGGATGAATGGCCAGCAGTTGTGGTCAACATTGATACAAATGATGCAGGTAGTAAAGTGAATGTGGAAACTAGCAAGAGGACTAAAAGCTGCAATCTCTGCATTATTCCCTGTGTCACCTGAAAGTGAGTGAAGACATAAATCGATAAGTCAGATGAATGGTGCAGGAGGGAGGACTTTTGATTCATAGGACATTGTAAATGAATCTGGGAAATGGTCAGGCAGGCCAGAAAGGTTGCACCTGAAAAGAAACATGACAGAATTCCTTGGCGGTTGTTTTGCTAAAGCCAATGGGAGGATTTAAACTATCCAGACAGGATATAGGAAACAGGAGATAATATTTTGGAGAAATGCCAAAATGAACAAACTGCTGGGAGTAATAGTTAGGACTAAAATAGATATTAAATCAGTTGGTTGGTGGGATCAAGGTAAGTCAAGAGTACTCTGCATGTTTGTGAATGCATGGACTGTAGTAAATAAGATTGGTAGATTACAGGCCCAAATTGAAATTTAAATAATAGTGTTGTGGCTATGAGAAATACTTGGCTCAAGTAAGGGCAGGATTGTGTTTTAATTATCCCTTTACAAGATGTTCAGCAAAGTTAGGAAAAAATCGAAAAGAGGAATGTATTGGTATTAAGGAGAGTGATGCAGGGCTGGAGAAAGATGATGTCCCAAAGGGGCCAAGGATAGAAATGATTTGGCTAGAGATAGGGAACAAAAATGTGCAATTGCAGTGCTCTTGGCTATAGGCCTCTAATCTACAAAGGATATAGTGGAACAGATTTGTACAGATATTACAGAAAGGTTCAAAAAAGTTATAGAATATTTATAATGGCGACTTTACCTAGACCCAGTCTATATGCAGATAATTAATGAAAAGGGCAGAAAGGAACAAGGGCTGCTTGACAGCATTTGGTATGTTTTCATGCCAACAAGAAAGGAAGTACATTGAGGTCTGGTTCTTAGGATGAGGTAACCAAGTAGCCAGTGCTGGACAATTTAATGGATAATATTCATTGTACCATAATATTAAAGGTGACTATGGAAAAGGATAATCAGCTATCTAAAGTAAGAATAATTAATTGTTGAAAAGCTGATTTCAATGAACCTATGTTGAATAAATTGGTCAAAGTTTAACAGGAAAAGTTCTTGCTGAAGAATGGGCAACCATTAAAGAAAAGATGGCTTAGGTGCGGTCAAAATATATATACTTGAAAGGGAAAGGTATAGTACAAGCAAATCCAGAGCTTCCTGGATGACAAAAAAGGTAGACATTATGATCAAGAGGGAAAAAATGTGTTTATGACAGATGTCAGGTAAAAAGGACAATTAAGAGGCTGAATATAAAAGATTTAGATAGAAGTTGGAAAAACAAATAAAGTTGGCAAAGAGGGAGTCAGTAAAGAGACTATCAGTTATTCTTAAAGGGCACTCCCAAATCATCTTTGGCACATAAGTAATGAAAAGTATGGAGTAGAAGGAGTGGAGTTAATTTAGGGGAGTTATACATAGGACAGAGGACAGAGGTAAAGTATTAAAAAAACAAACCTAACATATTTCTAAGGAAGTAAATATTACGTAGGTCATTCAGTTGAAATTCAGTCACCAGAAATTCTGAAAATTGATAGGAGGAGATATTTAGGATAGGCTATTGACACTGTCTACTGGTGGACAAAACACCAGAATCAGATGAGATACATCCAGGATACTCAGAGAAATGGGAGTAAAGGTACTGACAATAATTTTTTAAGTCATCCTTAAACACAGGAGTAGAGTGCGAGGATTGGAGAATTGTAAATATGAAGTTCTTGTTCAAAAAATGGTGTAAGGATAGAACTAAGAAACTACAGATTAACTACACATTAATCAGCATGGCTATTTAAGAAGAGACAATATGGATTTTTTTTAAGGGACAACCACTTTTATTTACTTACTGCTGAGGGCAGAGTTGTTATTGTAGTGTATAGGAATATCCAGAAGGCATTTAATTCTGTACTGCACAACAGACCTGCGAGCAAAGTTAAAGCTAGTGGATTAAACGGGATAGTAGCAACATGAACACATAGTTGACTGAGTATTTGGAAATGGTTAGTGAATATTTTACAGGTTTGGTAAAAGTTTGTAGTGGAGCAATCCAGGGATTGGTGTTGGGACCTTTAGCTGTTGTTGATTTATATATTAATGATCTGAATGTGGGTGTAAAGGCACAATTTCAAAACCCACAGATGATATAAAATTTTGAAGCATTGTAAACTGACATGATGACATTTTATAACTCCAAAAGGAAAGAAAAGTTGATGGTCTGAGCTTAAGGTGATAGATGAAGTACAATGTAATGATAGCGAGTTTTGAGAAGATTTGTAGCTCAGGTTGAGGTTCTGGATGTAGCTTTGCTCACTGAGCTGGAAGTTTCATTTTCAGATGTTTCATCACCGTTCGAGGTAACATCATCAGTGAGCCTCTGGTGTTATGTCCCGCTTTCTATTTATGTGTTTAGGGTTCCTTGGGTTGGTGGTGTCATTTCCTGTGCTGATGTCATTTCCTGTTCCATACAGACGACAAGCAAAACGAATGTCATTTACAAAATACCTTGCAAGAACTGTGACAAACACTACATTGGACAAACAGGCAGAAAGCTAACTACCAGGATACATGAACATCAACTAGCCACAAAAAGACATGACCCACTATCACTAGTATTCTTACATACAGATGAGGAAGGACACCACTTTGATTGGGACAACACATCCATCCTAGGACAAGCCAAACAGAGACACGCACAAGAATTCCTAGAAGCATGGCATTCCAACCAGAACTCCATCAACAAACACATTGATTTGGAGCCCATCTACCACCCTCTGAGAAAAAGAACAGGAAATGACATCACCAACCCAAGGAAACCTAAGCACATAAATAGAAAGTGGGACATAACACCAGTGCTTCACCGGAGGCTCACTGATGTTACCTAGAATGGTGCCGAAATGTCTGAAAATGAACCTTCCAGCTCAGCGAGCAAACTTACATCCAGAATGTAATGATAGGCAGCTATAGAGTTTGGTGGAAAGAACATGGAAAGACAATTTCAAATAAAAGATACATCTCTAAAGGGGATGCAGAAGTAGAGACAACTGGGTGTGCACCAATGTGAGTCATGAGTTGACAGGACAGGCTGAAAGAGTAGCCAAAAACCAAACATATAAATTGTCTTAGGCTTTCATAATAAGGGCACAGGCAAACATAAGAATGAGGGGGTTATTGCAAAACTCATATGTCATATTGTGACCAATTCTGTGCATGTTTTTTTGAATGATGTGAAGGCATTGGAGACAGTGCAAAGTTTACTAGGAAGGTTGTAGGGATAAGAAATTTCAGTCATGAATGTAGATTAGAGAAATTTAGTCTGTTTTCCTTGGAAAGAGAAGCCTGAATCAAAGATCTAATGGAAATATTCAAAGTCAGGTGAGGTCTGGACAGTAAATGGGGAGAAAAGTTCCCATACAAAAGGATCAAGAATGACAGGGGACACTTTTAAAGTAATGAGCAAAAGAATCAAAAATGATATGAATAAAATCCTTCTCTCTAAGTGAGTGGCTAGGGTCTGAAGCACATTGCCTGACCATGTGAAGGTCATAGGTTCAATCGAGGCATTCAAAAGGGAACTATTTTATAAAGAACTACATCTAGGGTTATGGGGAAATTTTGTGAGAATTGCACAGTGAAATACTAATTTGGAGAGTTGGCACAGACTTAATAGGTCAAATGGTTTCTTTCTTCAGTGTAACAATTCTGTGATCTTTCACTTGAGCACCTTACAGTCTTCTGGACTCAAAATTGAGTACAACAATTTTAGATTTTAGCCTCTGTGCCCCTTTGTTTCAAGGTTTTTTGGTGATTTGATTTTTTTTATTGTTTCTTAATTACTTCACTTTGCATTTGAACAAATTTAGTTATGTCATTCACATCTCATCTTGATGCACCTTTTCTTTACTTGTCCAATTCCTACTTGCTTTAATTTTTCACCAACACCTTTTGTCATTTAACAGATAGTAGGAACTACTAATGCTGGAGAATCTGAGATAACAAAGCATGAATCTGGATGAACACAGCAAGCCAGGCAGCATCAGAGGAGCAAGAAAGCTGGTGTTTTGGGTCTGGACCCTTCTTCAGAAATGGGGAAGGGGTAGGGGGCTCTGAAATAGTTAGAGAGAGGAGGAGGCAATGATAGAAGATGTATAGTGGAGCAGATAGGTGGAGAGAAGATGGACAGGTCAAGGAGATGGGGATGAAGCCAGTAAAGGTGCATATAGGTAGACAGCTGGGATGGGGGTTGATCAGTGAGGAGGGAATGGTGAGTGGGTGGGAGAGAAGATGGGCAGGTCAAGGAGGTGGGCATGAGGCTAGTAGAGGTGAGGTGAGTATAGGTAGGAAATGGTGTTGGGGGTTGGTCAGAGGTGGGAGGAGCGGATAGGTGCGAGAGAAGACGGACAGGTCAAGGAGGCAGGGATGAGAGGGGGTTTGCTCTTGGGATGAGGTCGGGTTAGGGAGATTTTGAAGCTTGTAAAGTCCACAGTGAGACCACTGGGTTGTAAGTTTCCCAGGTGGAATATGAAGTGCTGTTCCACCAGTTTTCGGGTGGCGTCATTGTGGCACTGGAGGAGGCCCAGGATAGACATGTCGTCCAAGGAGTGGGAGGGGCAGTTGAAGTGGTTCACGACTGGGAGGTGCAGTTGTTTGTCACAAACTGAGCGTAGGTGTTCCATAAAGCAGTCTCCAAGCCTCCGCTTGGTTTCCCAGATGTACAGGAGGCCACATTGAGAACAGTAGATACAATATACCACATTAGTGGATGTGCAGGTGAACATCTGTTTAAAACCTTCCATGTTATCTTTTGTCATTTAATCTCGCATGTCCTTGATCCTATCACAGACCATCCCTTTTGTTCTTCCTACCCTTTCTTCTTTCTCTTTCCTAAAACATTTCAAAATTCTCTCAGTACTGATTGAATTTCTCAGATCTGAAATGGTAGATCTCTTCATATATGTATCCGGATTGTATCTGAATCACTCTCTATGAAAGTCCTTTGTGGTAGTTTGATTCACTGAATAATTTAAAATCTTAAACTGAACTTTCTATGCTAATTGTTTGGAAGAATGTAGGTTTTGGGATGGTTAATGTGATTTGATGTTTCTGATGCTTTTGGAGAAAAAGCTGCAACTTAAATATATTTTGCAAAACTCTTAACATTAGCTTGTCTGAATCTAAATTACTGTGGAACTTGTTGAATGGGTATGGCAGCTCACTGCACTGTAGGAACAGCTGCTCATGTTGAAAGCTGCCACCACTGCCCTCTTTAAGTGTGAAAAGCAACAGGGCTAACGTGGTATAAGAAAACTACTTCCTGGTCTAACTAGATGTCACTTGTAGTTAACATGGTGTTGTCTATTGTGAATCAGCAGCTACTTACAGTGAAATGATATTCATTATTGCAGAGTTATAGGAGCACTATATTTTAGGTCTTACTTCTCTGAGGCTGAAATAACTCCTTAGAAGCTGATATCCCATCACCAAAGTCACCCCTTATTTAAATGTGTATTGTTCAGCTTCCTCAGAACCAGCTGACACTCCTGTTTATATCTGACAGCCAGGACTCTTTGACTAGATTAATGGCTTATTCTATGAAGTCCATGTATTCTATGAGGGATCTTGGGGTCCACATCTATAGATCCCTCAACGTTTCTACCCAAGTGAAAAGGTTATAAAGACGGCTTATGATGTGTTGGCTTTCATTGGCAGGGGAATTGAGTTTAAGAGCCACGAGGTTATGCTGCAGCTCTATAACACGCTGCAGCTCTGTAACACACTTGGAATATTGTGTTCAGTTCTGGTCACCTCATTATAGGAAGGATGTGGAAGCTTTAGAGAGGGTGCAGAGGAAATTTACAAGGATGCTGTCTGGGCTGGAGGGCAGGTCCTATGAGGAAAGTTTAAGGGTGCGAGGGCTTTTTTCATTGTAGTGAAGAGGGATGAGAGGCGACTTGATAGAGGTGTATAAGATGATGAGAGGCATAGGTAAACTTTTTCCCAGGGCAGAAATGACTATTACGAGGGGCCATAATTTTAAGGTGAAGGTCAGATTTAACCTGTGCAGAGTCTTCTCTCCATTAGCAACTCTGCTGGAACTCTCCCTGCAGTTACATGAGGGATGGTCTTTTAATCAAATAGGACACAGGACAGTTTGGTATCTAGTGAAGTTGTAGGCTGTTTCTTTAAGCCTGCCTTCAAAATTTGGACTGTTGTTTCTGCCAGACCATTAGATAGTGCATGACATGGGCCTGTCCTTATATGTTGAACATCATTCAACTTTAGGAAATACTCAAATTTCCTACTGTTAAACAATGACCCATTTTCTGTGACCAACACTTCGAGGAGTTCGTGTATTGCAAAAAATACATGCAGGTTTTTTATCGTCATTCCCGTATTTGATGAATGAACTATATACACGTTCAACCACTTTGAGTGGGCATCCACAATGACTAAGAATGTTGATCCTATGAATAGACCTGCACAGTCGATGTATAACCGAGTCCAGGGTTTACCTGGCTATTCCCACAAATGTTGGGGAGCTGTTGGCAGTAATGTTTGTCCTTGTTGGCACTCTGGGCTGTGTCACACCAATGCAGCTATGTCTGCATCAAATCCTGGCCACCAGACATGACATAATCTGTCACCAACATCTTGGATGACCCTGGTGGAGGTCAGACAGTATCTGGTGGTTGCCTTCACTTGGGACAATTATTCTTGCTCCCCATAATAGCGTGTCTTCCTCTACTGTGATCTGGTCTCTCCAGGTCCAAAAATATTTCAGTTATTGTTGTGATGCTCCTTTGGTTTCCCAGCTGTTTCAGTTTTGCTAGGACTGGATATTTCTGGGTCCAAGATCTGATATTGTCAGCTATGACTGTAAGTGTGTCCAGAAAAATTAAAACCATTATGGACTCCTACCTGTCCTCCGGGATTGGTGTTCCAACTTATAACTATACGCATTTAGTATTAGAGACCACTGCTAAAAATGGCCTGAAGCTATGGGAGGCACTCCCTTGTCTTCCTTAAGTAGATTTAGCAGGGGTTTGTGGTCTATTATTATTATAAGTTTGCTTCCGTAAAGGCATTAGTGGAACTTCCCAACTCCAAATATAACCGTCAAACCTTCCTCCTCTATCTGGGCATATTTACACTCTGCATTTTCCAAAGTCTTAGATTCACATGCTATGGGCATTCCACGCCATTAGGCCACCTATGACCTAGTACTACTCCAAACCCATATGGGGAGACACTGAATGTCAATACCAGATCTCACTTAGGATCATAGTGTGCCATCACTTTAAAAGACAACAGTTGTTTCTTCATTTCCCTGAAACCTATGACTCAGCTACAGGACCTTTCCAAGGCTGACCTTACTTTAAGAGTTGATGCAAAGATGCTAGGATGGAGGTCAGGTTATTTGTGAACTTTCCATAATGATTCACCAGTCCAAGGAAATACCTAAGCTCTGGTATAGACATGGGAGCTGGGGCACCTTTGATTGCCCTCACTTCATCTTCAAACAGGTCCAACCTGGTCTTGTGGACTCTTAGCCCAAGTAGGTGACTTGAGATGGCCAGAACACACATTTTTCCCTTCTAAGGTGTATGTGTGCGTGGGAGATATGTCTAAGAGCCATGTCCAAGTTCTCTAAGTGTTCCTTATTGGTCTTCTCTTTTATTAGCATGTCATCTGGATTAATGATGATCTGATGTAAACCTTGTAAAATGTTCTCCATCGTCTGCTGAAAAATCGTATAGGCTGATGATTGTCAAATAGGCAGTCTCGCATTGTACAAACCCTTATAGGTATTAATTGTAGATTACTTCTGGAAATCCTCATCTAACCACAATTGCAAGTAAGCATGGTTCACGTCCAGCTTAGTGAAGGACAGCCCCCACCCCCACCCCCACCCCCACCCCCAGTCAGCTCTGCATCTAAATTCTCTATGTGAGGGATTGGGTATTTATTGAACTGCAGAGAGTGTTTTACCATTTGTTTAAATTCACCGCAAAAGTGAACCAACTCTTTAATCTTCACAATCAGTACCATCAGTGCTGCCCATTCTGCAAACTGGACTGATTTAATAATTCCTTCGCTTGCCAGCCTTCTAATTTCTGCCTCCATTTTTGTCTGCAAGATAAATAGTGCTGGGTGGGCCTTGCAGACTGATGGAATTGCTTCCTGGTCAACATGCAAACTGGCCCTGGCTCCACTGTTAGTCCCTACCTTCTGAGTTTCTAATTAGGACCTCATTCAGGCAGTCGTTTTCTAATCGAAAAATGTAATCCCATCAAGCTTGGGCCCAAGCCTTTTATTACAATCAGAGGTAACTGAACCTGTTGCTTCTCGTAACAGACTGGAACCGATGTTGTACTCTTAATCTATAAAGGTTCCCCAATATAGGTTCTCAGTCTAGCAAGGCCTTGTGCAAACCTAAGGGTTGGAGTCCAGGGTGAATTTTGTTAAAGACTCAGTCTGCGATCACTGAAATGGCTGCGCTGGTATCAGCATCCATTAGAATTTGGTGACCATTTAGCCAGATGTTTATTTTGATTGGTTCTGATTTGGATGTTGCTCAGCAATTGAACTGTTCCAAACCCAGTGTAAGTGGACTTTCCAGGCTACGGACTCCCTTAGATGCTGGCCTATGACCTCTGTTACTCAATTTGGGTCTAGTAGGACTCTGTTGTTGGCTCAAGTCTGCATACCAGCAGCAAATCCAATGGCTTGCCAGCCCAGATCCTGAAGAAAATTTTAAACATTTGTCTGAGGCTTGGACTTGTGTTGGAGTTTTGCTGTAGACAACATAGAGTCCCTCTGTTCAGGATATGCCCTGAGTGACACTATGTAATTGACTTCATTCAAGTGGTGTTCCCTAAGCTCAGTCAGACTAGTGAAGGTGTCCATTTCCACAGAATACCCTGCAACTCATATGTTCAATTTGTCACATTTTCCAATGATAAAGTCAGTTGTAGTGCCTGTTTGAAATCCAGTTGGGTTTCAGCTGGTAGGTGCCTTTGTGTGTTTACATCATTAATCTCATACACCAAATGGTCTCTCAGTATCTCATTAAAGGTTAAACAAAAATCACGTGCCTCTGCCAGTCATCTTATCCTAGTCAAAAATCCTGATATGGATTCCAATGATTCTTGAATTGCCAAATAAAACCAATAGCCTCCCAAAATTAGAGGAGGCCTGGAGTTGTAATATTCCTTTACTAATTCCATCAGCTCTTGAAAGGTTTTAGTGTCTAGTGCCTCAGGACGAGGTAAGCTCCTAAAAACTGAAAAACCTGCAGATCTACAAGCTGTCAGGAGAATTTCTTCAGAGATAGTAGGTTTTTGTTGTGTCGCTAATTCTTCTTCTGCCAGTCACTTTAAATTGGTACCTTCTGGTTCTCAACCCACCTGCAGAAACATTTTCCCCCTGTCTAGTCTATTCACACCCCTTATGATGTTCAATAACTCTATCAAATCTCCTATGTAAGAAGAACAATGACAACTTTTTCCATCTATCTGCATAATTAAAGCTCCTCCCCGGCAACTATTCTAATAATTTTTTTCTGCATTGTCATTAACGCATTCACATCCTTATTAAAATCTGATACCCAGAATTAGACACACAGACCAATGTTTTATACAGTTTTGCTTGACTTTTGCTTTTATACTCTATTCCCCTGTTAAAAAGCCAAGGATTTCATATGCTTTATTAAATGTGTTTTTAACTTGCCCTGCCACCTTCCATGATTTTGCTCGTTGACTCTCAGGTCCCTCTAGTTCTTGTAGGAATATACCTTTTAACTGCATTTTCATTATTCCTAACAAAATGTCTAACGTCACCCATTTCCAACCATTTAAATGTAATGTGCGACTTGTCAAGCCATTCCACTAGACTGTCTATGGTTTCTTGTAGTTCCGCATTTGTTGGCTATTTTACTGTACACTTCACTATACTATTAATGCTTTCTTGCAGAATTCTGAACAGTTTTACAGAAATAAAGTGGTAGGAGGCTGGACAAATAAAGGAAATACTGGTACATTGTTCTGGTACAGGTTGTAGCAAACTCCATAGGCATTCAACTTAAAACAGCATTGGTGAATACAAGCTTAAAGAACAGCTTGTTATGCACAATGTGGCAACAATACAGGTTCAAAACTGCTTTTACAGAATAAGACTAACCAGCATTTTGATAAGAAACAGCAAAATATATACTTTCCAGCCTGATACAATGACCATGCTATCAGACCAGTTGCCATGAATAAAGAAGCAGTGACAGCCAATAAAAAGGTGGGACAACTGACAGAAGTATAGAAAGCCACAAGTTATGCTACAATGCAATGTACATAAAAAAGATTAAAATATGTAACATTGTTTTCAATCAGCCAACTTTACTTTTGATCCTGCACACATGTCATAAATTTAACTTAGGCCTTTGAGTATATTCCAGACAACAGTTGAGCGGTACAGCACAGTACAGACTCTTCAGCCCAATATGTTGTGCCGACCTGTTGTCCTACAATGGTCTAGAAATGAGCCATTGTCAACCAACTCGTCAAAAGGGAAATCAATAGAAGATTTAATTGGCCTTTCCAGGCACATGGCAGAACTTGAAATGAAGAAAACATACTGTTTAAATCATCTTCCAGGATGTTGAAGGAAAGTTTCTTATGGCCAAGAAGTAACGATAGCCAGCAAGTCAGAAGAAGCTCAATCAAATTTGATGAGAACAGTGATTGAGACTGTGGGTCCATTTGCTAGCATTGTGGTGCAGAATAGCAAGACCATAACATGCAGCAAGTTGACTGAGCACATACACTTTGAGCACCTACATTTTACGATCATGGTCGACATCCCAGTTTATGACAAGATCAATTATTCCAGCTTCCCTTCATAGTGGAAAAAATACACCAAGGACACTTAGTCATTGCCAGATACACAACCAGGGGTCTGTCAGTGGTATGGTCCCCAGAGATTTCAAAACAGAGGGGAAATCTTGTATTTCATTGTGAAATAAGCAATTACATAAGATTGTCAAATCTAGAAAAATCTCCTGTCAACACTGAAAGCAGATCAGAAGCTAAAACTCTGCAAAATGTCTGAGAAGAAGTGAATATTGATAACAAGAACCCATGTAAGCCCATTTTTCACTGATCTCATTCAGACATCAGAACAAGCGATGTCATTGCAGAGCTAATATCCTGGGCAAGCAGCAGCCTTTAGTAATATGACTGGAATCTGGATAACTTTATTTCACTAGTCAAACAATCATTAAAGATGACTGAAAACATCCAGCTTCATTAACAACTGAAGGGAGCTAAACTACATTTCATTTCATGGGTGCTCAAGCATCATCCACTGATGTTGCACATGGTCAAGAAGGAAAGTCAGCTCATTCTAAGCATCCAGAATACTGCAAAGAGATTACCTCTTATGAGGAAGTGATTTCCTAATCCAGAATTTAATGATTCCACAGTAAAGAAAGTACTTATTTCAACAGAACCTCTGTCTTCCAAGATGGATGCCTGTAAGATTAAATGTCTCCATATGGTATTGTTGAGCAAGCACCAGGGTTAGCAAAAAATTCTTTTGCAAAGGAAATTCAGGCGGTTAAGGTCCTCCAGATAAGATAATAGATCCACACAAGCTACAAGGAATGATGCACTCTGCAAAGTATATCAGAGAAATTAAAAAATCCTCTATTGGAGAATTTATCCACAAATCAGAACCAGCTCAATGGTCGTCCAGCAAGAGCCCCACTCTTCTTCTGAGGCCCAAGGAGGTGTGTTCTGTGCAAGCTGTGAAAATGTTCAGATGCCTGTACTTGTGAAATCAGAGACATGGAGATAGGTTAGTGGTAACTGTAATATAGTCACATACATAATTGAAAAATGGGTCATCTATGGGGAGAAAAAACTTGGGGCTGCGATGTTGTGTAAGTTAATAGTTCTGAAGGGGGTTAATGTTCATGCTGCATTAATTCCACCCATTCTACTGATGCCTCATAGCCTGTGAGTGAAAACAACGAGTCTTACAGCTTTCAGAGGGCAGCTGTACCTGTCCCAGCCCCCTTAATACTGATCATTATATCTTTTCAAATGTATTGCTAATGTGCAAAAACCTTTTTTTTCATAGAATCCCTCCAGTGTAGAAATGCCATTTGGCCCAACAAGTCCACACCAACTCTCCAAAGAACATTCCACCCATACTACTTGTTTTCTCAGAATAATAGCACTTATGTAGATATTCTGCAGTGATGAATCCTTTATGACTACCACTAGACAGGTTGAAGACAAAGAAGAACTAATGGCAGTGAACTACTTCAAACAACCTTTTCTCAGTATCACAGCCTGAGAAGAGGTGGTGATACTACAAGGTACCAGAAGTGGTCATCTGGGAAAATACCACAAGCATGTGCTCTCAATTACACAAGTTAGTTATGGTTAATAATACTGTCAGAAAATGAGGTTCTGAGGTGGAGAAAGAGTCTGGATTTGTCTAGTAACTCCATTACTGAGTAGAATGTATCATCCAGTGGAAGTCAGTGGTGAGTGGGGTTCCACAGGGCTCTGTCCTTGGGCCTCTACTGTTTGTAATTTTTATTAATGACTTGGATGAGGGGATTGAAGGATGGGTCAGCAAGTTTGCAGACGACACAAAGGTCGGAGGTGTCGTTGACAGCATAGAGGGCTGTTGTAGGCTGCAGCGGGACATTGACAGGATGCGGAGATGGGCTGAGAGGTGGCAGATGGAGTTCAACCTGGATAAATGCGAGGTGATGCATTTTGGAAGGTCGAATTTGAAAGCTGATTACAGGATTAAGGGTAGGATTCTTGGCAGTGTGGAGGAACAGAGGGATCTTGGTGTGCAGATACATAGATCCCTGAAAATGGCCACCCAAGTGGACAGGGTTGTTAAGAAAGCATATGGAGTTTTGGCTTTCATTAACAGGGGGATTGAGTTTAAGAGTCGTGAGATCTTGTTGCAGCTCTATAAAACTTTGGTTAGACCGCACTTGGAATACTGTGTCCAGTTCTGGTCGCCCTATTATAGGAAAGATGTGGATGCTTTGGACAGGGTTCAGAGGAGGTTTACCAGGATGCTGCCTGGACTGGAGGGCTTATCTTATGAAGAGAGGTTGACTGAGCTCGGTCTCTTTTCATTGGAGAAAAGGAGGAGGAGGGGACCTAATTGAGGTATACAAGATAATGAGAGGCATAGATAGAGTTGATAGCCAGAGACTATTTCCCAGGGCAGAAATGGCTAGCATGAGAGGTCATAGTTTTAAGCTGGTTGGTGGAAAGTATAGAGGGGATGTCAGAGGCAGGTTCTTTACACAGCGAGTTGTGAGAGCATGGCATGCGTTGCCAGCAGCAGTTGTGGAAGCAAGGTCATTGGGGTCATTTAAGAGACTGCTGGACATGCATATGGTTACAGAAATTTGAGGGTGCAAACATGAGGATCAATGGTCGGCACAACATTGTGGGCTGAAGGGCCTGTTCTGTGCTGTACTGTTCTATGTTCTATCCTGAAGCAAAGGTTCACCATGCTGCTGAGTCCTCCTTTCTATATTTGAGGATATTCCAATATAGAATTTATAACAAAAAATAGACCATGTGTCCCAGTTGAGCCAAACCATTGTTTAAACACAGCACTACCTTTCTCCTACTTTAATAACTTCTTGACTTCTAGTTCATCCTTCATACTGCATCAATGCTGTCTGCTTCAACCAATGTGATAGGAAGTTCCATGTCCTTACTATTGTCTGTGTGAAGATATTCCTCCTAAATTCTTTATTTAGTCTTTAGTAGCTAACTTATAGCTATACTCATTGTTCTAGGCTCATCCATGTAGACACCAACAAACCCTTTGTTATTTTGTTGTCCTCTGTCAAGGTTTCCACATCAAGTGCTCTTTTCAAACAGAAAGAGCCCAGTCTCCCCAATATTTTTAATGGACGAATTTCCCTATGCATCTTCCAGGCCTCTGTCTCTCCTGAGACAGCGTAGCTCCAATGAAACTTGAGGCCATGAACAGAATGACCACTAGGTTGGCTACTAGAAGCAAAAACTGTCCCATCTGCCGTTTCCTACTTCTAGTAAGAAAATACTGCTCTTCAACTCTGAACAACTATAGGTTCACTTTGTCTCAAGGAAATTGGACTATAAATATAAGTAAAGTTGGTATTTCATTCATCTCCTCTATTGTTTTCTGTACCTGCAACTTGTGCATTGGATACAAATTGTTTGGTTTCCACACAACTCCTAGGTTTTCCTCATCTGGAAAACATTTTCTGTTGAATAAAGAATAATCTCATGTTTTAATCAGAGTTTTTCCACAGTAGTTCTATGTCCATTTGTAATTTGTTGTATGCATGTACACTGTTTACTGTGCCTTCTAACTTTGTGTCACCTGGATGTTTGATTATAAAATTCCAAATTCCTTCAGCCAAGTCATCAATGCATACGGTGATTGATCCCATTACCGATTCCTGAAGTGCAACATCTGTCACATCTGAGAAACCAATAAGAGAACAATTTCTTTTTATCTCTGCTCTGTCTCCTATCTCTCATCCAATTAGCAGCACATGTCACAAGGTTACCTCCAATTCCAAGCACTTTCATTTATGGTAATTCCTTTTGCAATAGGTGGGGAAACTAGAAAAAAGGGATGGAAAATAATTGGGATTCCTCCACCATGGAATGTCTGGCAATTGTGATTATTTATTGGGCATATACTCTTAAAAGACTGACTCTCAAGTATCTATACACAGAATATGACATTATATCCTACAAATTGAGTGCACTGGGAATATCCTTCAATCATCAAATCAAATCAGATGTCTGTGAATACACGGTTCAATGAAAGAAAGAGAAAATGGAGGAGAAATTTTTATTGTGGATTTCTAATACAAAAATGAAACTAGCATCAGGTCTGAAGAACAGAAGACAGGACTGAAAGATTAAAGAGGGAATAGGTGAAAAAGCTTATTCCAGCCAATATATAAGGAACCAGTTCTGACAAATTTCTACACTTCATTTAGCTAAAATTTAACAGAATAATTTTCTAACAATGGTCCAATTGTGAACTTAGTGTCCATTGTATGAATGTTAGTTAGTTACTTGATTCATTATCTCCATTGCATTCAAACAGCTGTAACCATACCATGGTCTACCATGGTACCATCTACCATGGTATTGCATCAGTAACATCAGTCCACCAAGTATCAAACAACATTGTTAGTAGTGAATGAGTTAAGTAGCAACATTACCAATGTATGTGCAGCATGCAGAATTGTTTACTCGAAACTGTAAGACAAGGACTAGGTTCTAGCTGCTTATTTTAAAGTTTGTAATGTGGTAAGTGCTGAAGAATCTGATAAAAAGCCAAAAAAGGACAAATTCATTTAGAAAATTAGTGCATTTTCCTTTCAGGTTTGCAAATATAAATATGTTTATAATTTATTCCTAATAAATAAAACTCCAGTCTTTTTATTCACATTCGGTGAAACTAGTCACATTTCTCTGACTTGGACACAATAAATATGATCTGAAAGGCCTTTATTAGGAAGACGTTCATGGTGATTGGGCTGCTTCCAGAAAGGGTGCAGGTATTTCTGGAATTCCAATGCTTTGCCCAGTGCTGTGCATAACAAAAGCATCCACTTTTACATTGTTAGAGTTTTTGTTTCAAATGCAAATGTACATACTCTGATTTATTATCATGAATTAACTGTTAAATATACATAAAATGTTAATCAAGTGTTAATTATGTTTCGTGTTTTCCCTCAATTCCAGGAAAAATAGCATTGTTTTAAATGTTAATTCAATAATGATTTTTAATTGGGAAAAGGCTAATATGCATAATCTATCAAACCATGAGTCTAGCGCTTTAAACTACATGCATTACTGAATTACATGTGAGAATGAATCATCATTTAATTTATATGTGAGTTAACTAACTGCTGCACAGTTAAACATGTCCCAAACTGTTCAAGTATACCAAGACATTGTGCAAGGAGTGCAGTTAAACAAGACCTTCTGCAATTAATCCTATGAAAATGTAGTTTATCACCTGTAGTTTTGCTGTCAATATTTCTCTTAATTGATTGCCAGGCACATACAGACAAAATTGTAAAGTACATTGCAATTTTAACTTCCATGTGATTTAACAAACCATTTATGACATCATCAATATTTGATCTGCATATTTAAGCCTGTTTCATGGCAGCACCCATTTTCTTGCCTCAAAGGGGAAGGTTAATGTTGGGATCAAGTCAGAAGGAAGTGGAATCACAAGGCAAACAGAAAGTTGGCACCCTTATTTTAACGGCTCTCACCTAGTTTGCACTGGTTGGGGCAAAGGTGTTTGGCTTGGAATTTGGCTTTATATCTGACAGAAGGACAGCATTGACCACAGCCATTGAATTTAATGATATTGAGGAATTTTTAAAAATTGTGCAGCAGAATGGATGGAAATAGCCACGATAATCAGTATAATCATCAATGTTTCCCGCACAGCCACCTAGTGTTGTAAACTCAGTGAGTTTTTTTATTTGCTCATGGCAGGTGAGCAATGCTGACAGGGATTTGATTAGTAGTCATCTCCAACTGCCCTCGAGAAACTGAGGAGTTGGCTTCCTTCTTGACCGTCCGAGTCGGTGTGGTAGCGATACACCCACAATGCTGTTAGGGAGAGCGTTCCAAGATTTTGAACCAGTGACAGTGAAGGAACAGGATAATAGTTTTGAGTCAGGATAGTGTGTCTTGGAGGGGAATTTGAAAATGGCTGTTCCAAGGCATTTGCTACTATGGTTCATCTAGGTGGTACAGGTTAAGGTTTGAAACAGGTTGTCAAAGTGAGTTGCTGCAGTGTCATGGAGTTGGTCCACACTCTACCACTATGTATTAGTTGTGGTGTTATGCATTAAATGGTTAAGATAGTAGTCTCAATTAAGTGGACTGATTTGTCCTGGATTGTGTGGAACATCTTGAGTTTTTAAATTGCAGTTGCACTCATCCAGACAAGTAAGAGCATTCCATCATGCCACTGATTGTCTCTTATAGATGTTGGATAGGCTTTTGGGACTCAGGGTGAGTTACTCATCACAAAATTTCCAACCTCTGACTTACTCCTGCAGTCATAGTTTAGTTAAGTTTCTGGTTTGGGGATTCTGATAGCAAAATTGTTGAATGCCAAGGAGAGAGTTATATTTCTCTGGTTGGTGATGGACAAGGTCTGCTGTGGGGTGAACGCCACTAGAAACTTACCAGTCCAGGCCTGAATGCTGCCCTACTTCAGTATCTGAGGAGTCACAAAGTCCACTGAAAAGTGCGGAATCATGAGTGTTCATCTCCATTTTCGAGCTTATAATGTAGGAAAGTTCATTGATGAAATGACAGAAAACGATTAGGCCTACCACACTACCTATGGAGCTCCAGCAGCTATATCCTGGAGTTGAGATTATTGGAATCTGACAACCATAATCATCTCTCTTTGTGCTTGGTACAACCATAACTAGTGAAATGTATTCCCCGATTCCCATTGACAGTGTTTACAATTCTGTTTTAATCTCAGTTTAGTGCAGGATTACCATCATTAAAAATTTCGATGGGACTTCTTCACCACTGGTGTTACTTTGGTATAAGACTGTGTTCCCTTACAGGCGGCGTTTCTATTTAAGTTAACGCTAACAGGAAATACTCCGAGAAAATTGCACATTTGTCCGGACCAATTTGTCCTCGAGGGCAGCAGGTTGCAAACCGGGCCAATCCAACACTGTACCGGAAAATGATTATTTTCTCCCTTGCCCTCATTCTGTTGCTCCACCCACCCCCCTCCCCCGGTTGACCAGGCTAGAATATAGTTTCATAAATCCAGGTTATCACCCCTGAGGTAACAAGAGATCATTCCTCAGGTGTAACGTGGACAGTCAGCGTCGACAAATTCTTATGACTGTGCTTGTACCTGGAACTCGAATACAATCCTCTCGTCTTTCAGGCTTAACACACACAAACACGTTCAAATGAGGTGAAGGAACAGCGGTCTGAGGTTGAAATGAATTGCAACGTTCCCCCACGCCGCAGGATGAACTGATTCAGCAGGGACCTTGGAAACTTTTGAGATGTATTAGTCTTGCTGTCGGTTGGAATTTGTCCACAGACATGATTTCCGGGATCTCGAACACAATTACTTCCACGCCGGTTTACTATTTACACCTTCACTTGAATGGACGACCTGCACAGCCCCTCAAGAAAATGTTCACAGTGACCTCGCCGCCCTTGGGAAGCAAGAGGAGTCAAGCAAGACTGTAGACAGCACAAATGCCACTCCTGGGGCTGGTAGGAGAACTAAAGGGCAGGAATACATTCGGGCCACACCACTTGGTCCAGGTACTGCAATTTTACAAATGCTCCATTTCTGAGCTGGTTAGTCCGTCCTGGAGAATAAGTAAGATTTCTTTCATCAATCTAGCGGTTAGTCTTGCAATGCCGATGGTTTACCACCGTTTCCTAATCATCAATTAGAGAAATTATTTACACTTAAAAGACAGTTGGGCTCTTTCTCTCAGAGAGCCTGCTTGTCTAAAATTAACTAAAACCCGTTACTGTATTTTCCAACATAGAACCGGCGGTTCTCTATTGATGTGCTATCACCACGTTCGCTTATTAGGAAAATTAATTCCCAAGGTGCCGCCACAAATCAAGTGACCACCTTCAGTCAGCTCTGTGCCTATTAGCCTCTCTTTAAACTGACAACCCTGACACTTGGTTGCAGTTCCCCTGATCTGACATCCCTAGAAAACAAAATACTGAAGAAAAAGTACTTTTCTGTTTTGGGAAAATCGGCCATTATCGTGAGATGGGAAGGTTTTTCGGAATCAGAGCACAGAAACAACAACGTTTGATTTAATTTTAATTTAGCATTTGATTTGATCACGATTTCGAGCACGCAACTTGTTTCTACATCCCATACTGGGTAGGTAGCAACGTCAACATCGGATGAGCATGGTGCTTAACTCTCAAGTCAAATGAAAACTGGTGTTGAGAAGTACAAGTGTTGCAGAACAGTCACACAGCACCTCATTCCAATACCAACCCCTTGCAGAGGGCACCATTCAATCTCACTCTCACCTGCTGACATCCTGTCTCACTCGCACACACTTCGGGCTATAGGAGGGCAGCAGAGCACATTTTGACACAAAACCAACACTTTCCAAGCACGTCCGTTTGAAACTGATTCATCCGTGCCTTCTCTTTTAAATGTTTAGATGTTTTAAATCGATACTGTTTTTCTTACAAGCGATAGTTTCTAGAAAGCTGGATATTTTTAATTCTTTGAAGTGCGGCTGTCCCAGGTCTGCAGGGCATGCACAGACTGGGGAACGGGGTGCGGGACGGACAAGACTCGCTCAGGATGGTGTGGGGGATATGGTCATGAGGCCAGACATAGAAGCATCCGCACCCGAGGACGTCCGAGCCGTTTGCTCCGGACCAACTCCTTCAATATCTCGGTGGGGCTTACCACTGAATATCTGACTTTCTTTATCGAGAGCTGTGTACTGGAAAATAAAAAAAGGAGAGAATGAGCGAGCTTACAAATGTAGAATGATTTTGACGTACTTAACATGGATTATGACGGAACTGCAAACAAACGGACAGCAGAGAAAAAAAATCGCCTTTGTAAAACTAAATTCCTAAAATCTCCTCTCGAGATTACAGATGGTGTGATTTAAGGGAAACATGCTGAATTCAATATAGTTTCATACTGTTTCATGAAATCAGCTTAACGTGTCTGATGAGAGAGAGGTGAAACATCACTAAGTTGTCCGATTAATAGCGCAGTGTTGCGTTAAAATAACATCATTCTAGCCGTTTTCAGACATCAGAAAGGCATCTGAGCAAACCCACACTAAGGTGCTGTCACTGCCTGGACGCCCAAGGGCCTGACTCTGCATTACTTTAAGATATTGTAATTCGAATGTAAACGTTCATTATATATTAAAGTGTAACAATGTTTCATGACGAGTTTAACGCACAAGTTGCTTTGTTTTCCCGTACGGAACGAAATAAAAAGCAGGAATGAAAATGATTACTCACCAGCTGTACCAATCAAGAGGAACAGGCCAACAATAGCAGAGGAGCAAGCAAATGAATGGAAGAGTTTTGCGATCATGAGAGGAATTATATCTGGAAAAAGCTGTAGGATTGGATTGGATTGATGATATGGTATCGTTGGATTCTGAGAGTTTGAATTCAGTTTGCTGGGTCACATGAAGCCTGGAAGTGCAACATTTTGTATGGAAACAAAGTCATTGTGAAGGAATTATAATGTTTCCAATGGATACAATATGGTGGTTATGGAAGCAGGTGGGGCGATAGTGCATGGGGGATAAAGTTTTATTGCGATAACAGACATTGACGAAAATCCTGCCAGCAGTAAAAGAGAGGTAGAGATGTTGATGTTGCAAAAGTGGACTTAAAAGAATGAACAAGGCAAATTCTTTTGTAATGTTGGATAGACTGTCACACATGGAGACGTGGTAATGATTGGTACCAATGTAATAGAACCCAGGGCACAAAACATAACAAAGTGTACTTGCTTCCTCCCAAACCTCTTGTGAAATGCTAGGGTATCCAGAGCTTATCCAGAATCTGCAGTCAGCAATTTATATAGTTTCTTAGACTAATTTACCAGAAGTGGACCATCTGTCCAGCCATATAGAACCTGGGGGAAAAAAAAGCTAGGCATATTCTCATCTTGTGGTTGTAGAAGAAATCTTGGTGATTGTGAGCAGCCATAAATGACTTCTCTCTGGAATAGTACAGCATCCAATGTGGGATAAAAGCCAACTCAACAATTGAGTGATCAAACATATTTCAATTCATTATCAAGACTAGATGAGGCAATGCCTACTGGTATTGTCACTAGACTGTTAACCTACAGACCTAGACAATGTTCTGGCAACCTGGTTCAAATCCCACCACGGCAGATGGTGGAACTTGAATTCAATAAATATCTGGAATTACGAGTCTAATGATGACCATGAATTCCATGTTGATTATTGCGTGGGGAACCCGTCTGGTTCATTGATGTCCTTTAGGGACAGAACAGCCATCTTTACCTGGTGTGGCCCACATGTGACTCCAGACCCACAGCAATGTGATTCTTTTTCATGGGCAGTAAATGCTGCCTGGCCAGTGACACCCTTACCCCATGAACACATTAAAAAACATGTATAATTCCTCTTCCTCCTGCACATTAAGTGCTCCTCATTTTCTCATTCTGTAGTATTCTACACTGATGCCATAGTGAGTTCTCAGGTAATAAGGGTACTGAGTTTGTGAATCTAGTTTATTTCTGGATTGGTCTTACCAAGCAAATATTCTATGGTTAGAAAGAGGGCTTAACATCGAGGCCTGAACCTCGTAACAGCAGAACTACAGGGAGCCATTTGCCAATTCCTCTTCTGTATGGCACAGAAGCCTGTGTCTGGTAGGAAAGACTGTATATGGTGAGTACTTCTGAGGTCTGTTGGTGGTGATACTGAAGTTTAACTCAATAATGTTGGTATTATGTCCAAAAATATGGAGTCGAGGCACGAGTGGCTCAACCAGTTAATTCTCAAGAAAGCTTATCAATTTAAATTTTCTTTTCTAATTTCACCTTCTCCTGAAAGGTCGGAGCAGTAACAGATTGAAAAGTTTCTGCATTCAATGATGCACTTAACCTGTGGCAATGAAAAAAAAATATTTCTACAAAGCAGAGATTTTAGACACCTCAGGCCCAAGAGAGAAAATCAATTGATTTGTTTGATTGATGCATGACTTTGTCATAGTGGGATCACAATAACTGCAAAAGGGGATACAACTCCTAATAACTATTTTAGATTTCTATTAGACAGAGATTAACAACTTTAGGTGGTTCCAATCAAAACCCTTTCAGAGGAGTTGGTATTTTTGTGGCAGCTTAGGCAACCTGCTCCCTGTATCTGTAATGAGTGAGTGAGGAAAAGAGGAGTGAGGGAAATTGAGAGTGAGAGAAGATGGAGTGAGGGATAGAGCAACTGATAGAGCACCAGAGCTCTTCAAATGCTACTGTTTTCCATTAGGCCCACCAGTCCAATCTGAAATGCTAAAATACTTCAACACACATGACAAAATATTTTTTTTCACACAGGATTTCTATGGATCTGTCAATCTCGAATTATTAATGCATTAGGTAACAAAATAATTAATTCCTAGTGCATGACCAACAGTTGAAAATCCAACTAGAAATCATTTCATTGTATGTCTATAAGTTAATGAAATAGGACTGTCAGACATTTCTTGAATAATGTGTTCCTTTTAAAATTTTGGTCCCTTTCATACAGAACACTTATTAAATACTAAAGAGTTCAAAGTTTAAAATGATACTAAGTAGCATGATTATCACACTGCACTCATTTTTACACTGTACAGAGATTCAGGTTGGTTGAATTCCTAAATAAAACACATCTCCTTGCACAATGCTGTTCCAAAATCACTGTCAAAAATAAAATTATAGAACAGGATTCACTCACTTTGTCAAAACATTTTCAAATCTAAATGTTAAATTGATGAGATGGGGAAACATGCAGGGAAAATATAAGTAATTCCAAACAAACTGTTTCTCCTGTTCCCCTACACTTACAGCTATTTTTAAAAGGAAGAAGCAACATGTGTGCAGTAGAAATGTGAGAAGTGCTGATGCAGTTAACATGTGCCGCAGGCATCTAAACAAAGAAGCAATGCAGGTGTGGGCCAGAGGTGGGAGGGAAGAAGCACAGCGATAGACTCGTCACAGTTCAGACACATTTATATTTGTATATCTTCAAGAAAACACACCACAAATGTGGCAGCAAATTACTTTTTCCAAATCAATTCATTGTAAAACTTGTTGATTATGGATTCCAACTCAGACATTTCACTGAACACATAAACCTCGACACATTTCTACTGCTGGTAGCAAAACTGGAGTGGGAAGTTGCCCAATTTCTGTCATGTTTTATTTTGTAGTTACATCATGCCAATCATTTGCACAGATTTTATTTTAGAAGATTTGTCAATGGAAACAGGCAGTCTTTTAAAACATTTAAAGTGATGCAGGATGAAGCAGACCCTCCTCAAATATCTGACTCTCTTCTGTGCTGTACTGAAGAACAATTATTACAACTCATACCTTGTTGCAACATGCAAAATACTTGGCTCTCAAGAACTCTGCTTTCATAAAGATGGAGTCCAATTATTTTTACTAGCTAATAGATAACTCTGCAATTAAAAACATCACTTTGATCACATAATCATATCTTAGAGAACCAAGCATCACATGAACATAATACATAATGCAAAAGCACTCTAACAATCAGGGCTAAATTAAACATTTATGAAATAAGGATCATAGATTTAGTGGAAACCAAAGAAATTTTAGCAAAGCTTTTGACATAGCAATTCAGCTTTGCTAACACCAGATGGCACTCAAAGACCACTCTGCCTACTCGAAATAATTTCAGGTTGTCTTCCTTTTTTGGAAGTTCTTGGTTTCTTCTGTTATTCCTGAAGAATTTTAACACCGGTGCTTATCTTAAAACCAATTCTTGTCCACGTAGTTATGAAGTATGCTTTTTGGCCTTTCAAATCAAGAGCATGAGGTCTATCACATAGGAGATTTTTTTCTGATCCTGTCAAGTATTCAGTAGTCCAGAAAATTTTGATTCTTGAGTGAGCCTGAGGTGAAATTAATCCAGTACAAGCAATAGATAAGAAAGGTATGTGCTCTCCCTTAAATAGCAGCATTAGCCTGAATCCACACCATGAAAAGTTCTGCCTTGTGTGAGCTGAGAAAGCTTAAAAAAGAGATGAGGCACAAGGCAACAGGCCATGCAAATTTGAACCGGCTGGGAGTTAGTGAATGGTCACCCTGTAAGGACACTGTGTTCTACACCATGGTGTTGTTCCAGGTTAATCCATTGTCTCAGTATGAGGACTGGAGCTCCTCACCCTCTCCCTCTTACACTTCAAACTGTCAAAATAAAATGGAACATTCAAAAACAAAACAGACATCAAGGCCAGAAGAAAATGCTGGTTAGAACTCCAATCAATTCCAAATTTGCTTTTTTTGTTCACTCACACACAAAGGTGTACTCAAGCCACTTTGCTTGTCCTCTTCCCTGCCTAAACTGCTCCCTACCTGACAGAATGAGTTGCTTGTCAGCCGGGGCCCCTGTTGGAGGCTGAATGGAGAAATCCTTCTTCAAGTGCACTGGCAGTTTAATGTCCAGATCACTGGTCAACTGGCTGCACTGTTCAAAATGCTATTTCTTGTTCATCATAACGTTATCCAAAAATGGGAAAACTGAAATATTTCGAATTTCCATGGGTTCTCCTGCCGAAACTTTGGTAGAAATCCTGACTTTCCAAGCTTCCTACTAAAATGAGGGTAACACACCAGCCCGCTTATTGTTCACTGTTGTACTGACCATCCCCCTCCTCTGCCAAACTACAGATATCATGGGAGGTCTACCTTCGAACCTTGGTGCAACACTGGATTGGCCTTCCTAGCTGAAGCCAATGATCCAGATTTCAGCCTCAGCATCAAAAAGGAAAACAGTAAACAGGACAGGATTTCTTTTCAAACATATTCCCATGTGGTTCTGTGTTATTTGTCCATTCATGGCTGGATCCCAGCACAATATCTATTAGCAAGTGAACGGCCACTTAAGTTTCAGTTGGCCATGGTCTTGAGCAGATGAGAAACTACAGGGAGAGGCAGATTCTACTGGACTCTCACTCTTACAGCTTTCACGGACATAACCATCTTTAGTCCAGGCCATTGTCCTGTTCTCATTTTATGGTCTTAGAGATTTGAAAATGCAAGAGACAACTGAGTGAAATAAACCAGGAATCTGGCCCCTGCACTACCCTCCTAATGTCTGTATGTGTATACTAGGAAGGGCAAATCTAGGGCTTGGGTGGCAGTGGAATATCAAGATTGTGATGTGGACGTAGCAATGGGCTTCACAGTTTCTGTCAGTGCCAGGCCTGATCTTGAGTGAGATAATGGACGAAAGACCAAGCCAGGGAGTGCATCCACTTCAACAGAAGGGAGCTGGAGGTGAAATTGTAAACATGCAAAACTTTTTCAAAAATAAGTAATTGATAATTACCCTCTTCTCAAATAACCTGGGAGATCTGCATTAATAATAGTTGAGTTTCAATTTCAGAGGCAGAAAAAGGAAACACGAAAAACAGCCCATAAAGAGTTTGACTGATTTCATGCAGAACACACATATCTTATATAAACACACACTCAACATCATTCAACATCAAGAATTTATCCTAGAGAAATCATAATAGCAGCTCCCCATCGTTACAAAGCTTGTGACGCAAACTCTAGTGTACAGACCAGAGGTCGCAAACTTTGATATCAATTCTAAGTTGTTAGTTACTCATAGATACCACACTTCTGTAACTGGCTTTACTGCAGGGGGAGGAAATGCATCCAGGGTTGCTGCTCCTGACTACTATCCAGTTACCCTGCTGGAAGTGCTCAAGAGTGTTGATTGATGGCAGTGTTAGAGTTCATTGTGATGCCCTTCGTGATTGAATAGCTTACTTACATCCATAAAGACTTGTGTGAATGTTTGGGGAAGGCACTCAAGGGTAACTGGCTGCAGAGTACCTGTAGCTTACAGAACACAAACACAAGGTCAAAAATAAATAAGGTCAGAAGTCACAAGACAGCAGTTTATTTATTTTAAATCACAAGCTTTCTGAGCACTGCTCCTTCGTCTGGTGAAGTGAAGAGCACAACATGAACCCGAGATCATGTTTCAGGTCATCTTCATGGGTATGGAACTTGGCTATCAGTTTCTGCTTGGTGATTCTGCACAGTTATGTATCTTGAAGGCTGCCTTGGAGGATGCTTTACCTGAAGATCGAAGGCTGAATGTCCTTGACCACTGAAATGTTCCTGACTGGGAAGGAACATTCCTATTTGATGATTGTTGTGTGGTGTCCATTCTTCTGTTGTCGTAGCGTCGACATGGTCTCACAAATATACACGGCCTCAGGGCATCCTTGCCTGCAGCATATGAGGTAGTCAACATTGGTCAAATCATATGAGTATCTGCCAAATACGTGGTGGATGGTGTTCCCATGTGTGATGGTGGTATTCATGCTGATGATCTGACATGTCTTGCAGAGGTTGCAGTGGCAGGGTTGAGTAATGTTGTGGTCAATCATGTCCTGTAGGCCAGATAGTCTCCCAGTCAGGGAACACTTCAGCAGTCAAGAACAATATCACCGCACATTGACCCAGGCACCAGAAAAGGCAGAAACAGCCCTCTTGAGCCCTGCAAAGCCTCCCTCACTAATATCGGGGGGTTAGTCCCAAAATTGGGAGAGCTGTCTCACTTAAGCAACAGCGTGACATAGTCATACTCACGGAATTATACCTTACAGACAATGTCCCAGACACCACCATCAACATGAGATAGTAGGAACTGCCAATGCTGGAGAATGTGAGATAACAAGGTGTAGAGCTGGATGAACACAGCAGGCCAAGGAGCATCAGAGGAGCAGGAAAGCTGCCGTTTCGGGCCTAGACCCTCCTTCAGAAATGGGGGAGGGGAAGGGGTGACTGAAATAAATAGAAAGGTAGAGAGGCATATGGAAGGTGGACAAAGGAGCAGATAGGTGGAGGGGAGACAGACAGGTCAAGGAGGCAGTAAAGGTGAGTGTAGGTGGGGAGTTCGGATGGGGTTTGGTCAGTCAAAGGAAGACGGACAGGTCAAGGAGACAGGGATGAGGCTGGTAGGTTGGGAGTGGAGGTGGGAGTTGGTCATTGAGGTGGGAGGAGGGGATAGGTGGGAGAAAAGACGGACAGGTCAAGTGGGGGGGGAAGAGCTGGGCTGGTTTTGGGATGAGGTCGGGGATGGGGAGATTTTGAAGCTTGTGAAGTCCACAGTGAGACCATTGGACTGCAGGGTTCCCAAACAAAATATGAGGTGCTGTTCCTCCAGCCTTCAGGTGGCATCATTGTGGCGCTGGAGGAGGCCCAGGATGGACATGTCATCCAAGGAGTGGGAGGGGGAGTTGAAGTGGTTTGTGACTGGGAGGTGCAGTTGTTTGTCACAAACCAAGCATAGGTGTTCTGCAAAATGGTCTCCAAGCCTCTGGTGGGTTTCCCAGATGTACAAAAGGCCACATTGGGAACAGTGGATGCAACATAGCACAATAGCAGATGTGCGGGAGAACATTTGTTTAATGTGGAAGGTTTTCTTGAGGCCTGGGATGGGGTTGAGGTGTAGGGGTAGGTGTAGCACTTCCTGTGGTTGCAGGGAAAAGTGCCGAGGGTGGTGAGGCTAGTGGGGAGTGTGGAGCGGACAAGGGAGTCATGGGGAGACCAATCCCTCTGTAAGGCAGATAAGGGTGGGGAGGGAAAAATGTCCTTGGTAGTGGGGTCAGATTGCAAGTTGCGGAAGTGGCAGAGGATGATGCGTTGAATCCAGAGGGTGGTGGGGTGGTATGTGAGGATGAGGGGGATTCTGTCTTTGTTGTTATTGTGGAGAGGGGTTGTGAGGGATGAGTTGCAGGAAACGTGATAGGTGCGGTCGAACACTGTGGAGGGGAAGTTGCGGTCCTTGAAAAATGAGGACATCTGGGATGCTGAGGAGTGGAATGCCTCATCTTGGGAGCAGATGCAGCTGAGGCGAAGGAATTGGGAAAAGGAGGTGGCGTTCTTGCAGGAAGGTGGGTGGGAGGAGGTGTATCCTAGGTAGGCATGGGAGTCGGTGGGCTTGAAATAGATATCGGTTTCCAGCTGGTTGCCGGAGAGGTCCAGGAAGAACAGATTTTCTTTTGGGAGAAGGCTACAGACTTGAAACGTCAGCTTTCCTGCTCTTCTGATGCTGCCTGGCCTGCTGTGTTCATCCAGCTCTACACCTTGCTACCACCGTCACCATCCCTGGATATGTCCTGTCTCACTGGCAGGATAGACCCAGCAGAGGTAGTGATGATGGTATACAGTCAGGAGGGTATTGCTCTAGGAGTCCTCAACATTGACTCCGAAACCCATGGAGTCTTACGGCTTCAGGTTAAACATGGGCAAGGAAACGTCTTGCTGATTACCACTTAGCATCCTCCCTCAGCTGGTGAATCTGTGCTCCTCCACGTTTAACAACACTTAGAGGAAGCACAGATGACAGCAAGGGCACATAATGTACTCTGGGTGGGGGATTTCGATGTCCACCCCCAAGAGTGGCTTGGTAGCAGTACTACTGATTGAGCTGGTTGGGTCCTACAGGACATAGCTGCTAGATTGGGTCTACAGCACTTGGTGAGGGAACTGACAAGAAGGAATAACATACCTGACCTCATCCTTACTAATCTGCCAGCTGCAGTTGCATCTGTCCATGACAGTATCGGTAAGTGAACACTGCACAGTCCTTGTGGAGATGAAGTCCCACCTTTACACTGAGAATAACTTCCATCGTGTTATGTGGCACTATCACTGTGCTAAATGGGACAGACTTCGCACAGATCTAGCAAACCAAGACTGGGCAATCCAGACGGACTGTGGGCCATTGATAGCAGCAGCACTGTACTTCAACACAATCTGTAACCTCATGGCCCAGCATATCCCTCACTCAACCATTACCTTCAAGCCAGGGGATCAACCCTGGTTCAATGGAGAGTGCAGGAGGACATGCCAGGAGCAGCACAGGCATACCTGAAGATGAAGTTCAACCTGGTGAGGTCACCAAACAGGACCACTTGTACACCAAACAGTGAAAGCAGCAAGTGATAGACAGAACTAAGTGATTCCACAACCAACCATATCGTGATTGTTGGTGGACAATTAAACAACTCACTGGAGGAGGAGGCTCCACAAATATCCCCATCCTCAATTATGGAAGAGCCCAGCGCATCAGCATTCATAGCAATCTTCTGCCAGAGTGCCAAGTGGATGATCCAACTTGGCCTCCTCCGGTGGTTCCCCAGCATTACAGAAACTAGTCTTCAGCCAATTCGATTCACTCCATGTTATACCAAGAAACAGTTGGAGACACTGGATACTGCAAAGGCTACAGGCCCTAACAACATTCCATCTATAATTCAGAAGAACTGTACTCCGGAACCTGCCGCTCCCCTGGCTAAGCTGTTCCAGTGCAGTTACAACACTGGTATTTATCCGAAAATGTGGAAAATTGCCATAGTATGTCCTGTACACAAAAAGCAGGACAAATCTAACCTGGTCAATTACTGCCCCATCAGTCTACTCTTGATCATCAGTAAAGTGATGTAAGGTGTCATCAACAGTGCTACCAAGCAGCACCTGCTCAGTGATGCCCAGTTTGGGTTCTGCCAGGTCCACTCAGCTCCTGACCACATAACAGCCTTGGTTCAAACATGAACAAAACAGCTGAATTCTAGAGGTGTGGTGAGAGTGACAGCCCTTGATATCAAGGCTGCAATCGACTGAGTGTGGCACTGAGGAGCCCCAGCAAAATTGGAATTAATGGGTACCGGGGCAAACTCTCTGGTGGTTGGAGTCATACCTGACACATAGAAAGATGGTCGTGGTTGTTGCAGGTCAATCATCTCAGCTCCAGGACATCTCTGCAGGAGCTTCTCAGGGTAGCATCCTAGGCCCAACCATCTTCAGTCGCTTCATCAATGACCTTTACTCTATCATAAGGTCAGAAGTGGGGATGTTCACCTATGATTGCACAATATTCAGCACCATTCGTGATTCCTCAGCTACTGAAGCAATCCATGTTCAAAGATCTGGACAGTATCCAGGCTTGGGCCAACAAGTGGCAAGTGACAATTGTGCCACACAAATGCCAGGTTATGATGATCACCAATAAGAGGCAATCTACCTACCGTTCCTTGACAGTCAATGGTGTTACCATCACTGAATCCCCCACTATCAACATCCTGGGTGTTATCATCTACCAGAAACTCAATTGGACTCACCACATAAACACAGTGACTACAAGAGCAGGCCGGAAGCTAGGAATACTGTAGCGAGTAACTTACCTCCTGGCTCTTAAATGCCTGTCCACCATCTACAAGGCACAAGTCAGGAGCGTGATGGAGTACTCTCCAGTTGCCTGGATGAGTGCAGCCTCAACAACACTCAAGAAGCTTGATACAATCCAGGACAAAGCAGCCTGCTTGACTGGCACTACATCCACAAACATCCACTTCCTCCACCACCGACACTCAGTCGCAGCAGTGTGTACTATCTACAACATGCACTGTAGAAATTCACTAAAGATCCTCAGACATCACCTTCCAAACCCACGACCACTTCCATCAAGGACAAAAGCATCAGAAGTATTGGAGCACCACCACCACCTCTAAGTTCCCCTCCAAGCCACTCACCATCCTGAGCTGGAAATATATCACTGTTCCTTCACTGTCACTGGGTCAAAATCCTGGAATTCCCTCCCTAACAGCATTGTGGGTGAACCCACAGCAGGTGAACTGCAGCGGTTCAAGAAGGTAGCTCACCACCACCTTCTCAAGGGCAACTAGTGATGGGCAAGAAATGCTGGCCAGCAAGCAAAGGCCACATCCCACAAATGAATAGAAAAGAAAGCCTCCAATCTTCAGGTAAAGCTTCCTCCAAGGTGGCCTTCGAGACACCCAACAATGCAGAATCACCAAGAACAAACTGATAGCCAAGTTCCACACCCACAGAGAAGGCCTCAACTGTAATCTTGGGTTCATGTTGCACCCTTCACTTCACCTGATGAAGGAGCAGTGCTCTTAAAGCTTGTGATTTCAAAAACACCTGTTAGAGTATAATCTGATGTCACGTGACTTCTGACCTTGTCTACCCAGTCCAACACCGGCACGTCCATGTCCCAAATAAGTAACTTGACTTGCTCATTTTCTGTCTCATCCCCCTACAATAATTCCGTTATCCTTCACAAGACTACAGGTATCAAAACAGAGGGTAGGAACCTCAGTGCAGGTGGAAAACTGATTGAAACCAGAAAGGTAGGGTGAGGGGTATTGGGTGATATGGTGGGACATTACATCCTAAACTATTGGGATATGTGATTAAATCCAAATCATCCGAAGAGATTGGAAGTCTGATCACTGATGGCTGTAGTTTGAATGCTAACACAAGCACAATATGTGATGATAATAAAGAGATCTAAGGATGTCTAGTTAAGAGCTTTGAAGTAACAATTCTACTCAACAGTGAATTTGTATAAAGGACTGGTTTGGATCTAGTGTAAAACTGTCTACTTCTCCTCATTACAGCGGGGTAAATAACAATAGGGCAACAGGCAACATATAGCAAATAGCTTAAACTGAGGGAAAGTATTGGTGCAGTGGTAACGCCCAGGCTCAAGCTCCGGGTCATGGGTTCAAATGCCACCATAGCAATTAAAATTCAACTAAAATTCAGGAATCAAAATTAGTTGGTATAATAGTGAGCGTGAAGCCACTGTCAATTGTAAAAACCTACCTGGTTCACTCATATCTTTTAGGAAAGGAAAACTACAATCCTTACCTAGTCTGGCCCAAATATCATTCTAGATCCACACCAAATAAGTAAAATCTTAAATATACACTTCAGCTATGCAAAAATAGGCCCTGGTAACTGGGAATGCTTGTACCAAGTAGTCTTACTGAAGTGTTTAAACATCTAATGGGTATAGATAGGCTAAAATTAAATAATATTTTTGACATGATTACAAACTGCAATACTGTATGCTCAAACTCAGTTGAGTTAGATGCAATTAGTTGACCACAAAGGAAGGTGAATATATGGAATAAACTGCTCAGAAGCAGTGGCCAGCGGGAACTGCAAATTGGTCAAGAGAAAACACGAGGAACTCAAAAGTTACAATGAATCAACTACATTTTCAATTTAGAATCCAGTGGTGTTGGCTGTTTCAGAGATAATGGGAACTGCAGATGCTGGAGATTCCAAGATAATAAAATGTGAGGCTGGATGAACACAGCAGGCCAAGCAGCATGTGCTCCTGAGATGCTGCTTGGCCTGCTGTGTTCATCCAGCCTCACATTTTATTATCTTGGTGTTGGCTGTTTGTTTGTTTCTCATCATATTGAGGGCTCTTTCATTTCTGTCTTCAGTGTTTCCATACAACACTCTGAAGAGAGGTACATTTTTCAATCACCAATCAACTGTCTGCAGAATTCTCATGCAACTTGACTGATAACGGGTTCAAATGCCAGATCTGAACTTGGAGTCATTTGGTTCAATCCAATGTTCTATAACTGGAGCTATCAAACTATACATGCTGCTTTTTTTAATGCTGGGATGAGATCTGGCCTAAAATGAATCAGTACAATGGTACTGTAGTGGGTTTCAAAAAAAAGTGAATAAACAATACATTTTTTTCTATCATTTGTCTATATCTTCAACATTTTGATTCCATGCTGATATAGCGCTTGACAGAAGGAAATAGCATTTAACCCTTCTAGTGCCATTAATTCCCATCTCAGACCTACCTTATAATCTTCTAGTGTCCATAAAGGATATTAATCATTGCACTGCACTTCTTGCTGCATCTAGATAATCAAAAAAAAGGGCTGACGCCTGTCTTTTTAAAAACAGTGATACATGGCAATCTTGTAAAATAGCAATTTCAACACTACTATTTAAAATATATGATGTGCCGTTCTACCAATAAATCAGAATCAGAAGTATTGATTTTTGGTCTCTCACTTATTGAGCAGATGCTCCCACTAACTCGGGAAATATTATTCACTGTTCCCAGAATCTGCAGTGTCTTTCCTGATGTCCCTCTCATAGAATCATAGATCACAGAATCCCAAGAGGGTGGAAACAGGCCATTCAGCCTAACAAGTCCACACAGACATTGTGAAGACCATCCAACACAGACTCATCCGTATGGTAGCTCAGTGAGTTTCTGATGTTCTGACATATGGAGATGGTGACAAAGGTGACTGAGAGAAATCCTGTTGAAGTCCTACCTTAACATGTTTGAAAACAGTATTTGATGGAAATATTGGAAGGAACAGTTTTTGCCCTGCCCCCATTTTTTTTTGAACAAATTGCTTAGTTATTCAAATGAAAGCCGAATGCTGTGGTCTGGATGAGACTGTAATTATCCGCCGTTCCTCTGACACAGTGTTTTTCAGAGCTTCATTCACATCTGGGCTTGGCTCTCCTCTTCCTAACTCCCTTTGCATTCAAAATCCTGACATAAATCCTTTGTTTGCATCCATCTCTGACTTTTTCTGAACCTGGGGCCACCTCTTAACCTCCTGTTCTGTAAGTGGTCTATGAGTGCTTTCAGTATGCGAGGGAGAAACTACACAAATATTATTTGTTGTTGAATGGAGCATGTTCACACTGTGGACATCCACAGCTCTATTTTACCCTGCTGCATGTGCGGACTTATTTTGGGGGTTGCGTGGAGGGGTGGGGTGGAAATAAACTTCAAGACAGCTTCCTGATGCTGTCCGTGTGTTGTGAACATGTTCAGGGATGGTCTGAAATCAGAGCCAGTGATTATTCTGCAAAGATGGATGGCTAATTATGGTAGCGAAGGATTTAATCCGGAGTGGACTTGCTGCTTTGAGAGAGCCCCTCATAGTTCATTGGAAGCTCCCACACTTAAGGCAGCACAGTAGCTAGCACGATTATCTCATAGCACCAGGGGCTTGTGTTTGATTCTACCCTCAGACAGCTATGTGGAGTTTGCACGTTCTCCCTGTGTCTGCGCAGGTTCCCTCTGGGTCCACTGGTTTTCTCCCATAGCCCAAAGATGTGCAAGTTAGGTGAATTGGCCATGGGAAATGCAGGATTGCAGCAATAAATAGGTGGCGGTGGTGTGTTGGGTCTAGGTGGAGTGCTTTTCAACGGGTCAGTGCGGACTCAATGGATAAAATGGCTTGCTTCCACACTGTAGAGATTCTATGATTCCTCATGGTGGGCTGAGGGGTGAGTGGGGACAGGAAGTTGGGCATTAAAACCAGAACCTCCATCCCCAAGGAGGAGGTTTTGAGTATGAAAAGTTGCACATCCAGTGTGAATTATCCCACTAGAAGAGTTTCCACTGCACTCTAAAGGGTCCACTAACTTCGGTACTCATCATTTGTAAATTTCACAGAGGCCTCTGAGGCCACCCATATAGAGACACGATCGCAGATCCAACCCTGTCTCTGTCAGTGGGTTTGCTGAAGCTCCAGAACTGCTGGCAATCTGATTGGACCAGGAGCACTGAACCCCCCTGTCATGTGAAAGCAGCCATTTTTGCTGCAGGCCTGCATGGAATCAGGACCCCACCTGGCCCTGATCCTGGGGTCCTCAAGCTTGTGTAATTCCAGCCTACACTCTCAATATCAAGTGGTTCCAGGTTCGTTAGGCAAATGAAAATCTTCCTTCACCCTCCACCAACTGTGATGCCTCAAATCCAACCTGAAAAGAAAATTGTTCATTGCAGCACCATCAAATTCTAACTTCCCAACATCAGCTATACCTGTTGAGCGATGGTACTGACTGTGTTCAAACTATGTATGTTTTATATTATGGATCCACACACACTTATTACCAGGCCATTCAAATCCAGCATAAAGGAAAGTACACTTCTACAAAGGTCAGGATGTGACTGGGCAAAAAATGACCTAGAAATAACTACCTAAAGATAAATTACTGTTAAATATAGTGGGAAACAGTCAAGGAACAGAGAGTGAAGGTTCAGAACAACAATTAAAAAAAGGAGAGGATTCCCGAACCTAGTGCCCGATATGGGAAACTTAATCCTACAGACGGCCTCATTGAATAATGCAAGTACAGGGTGAAGTTAAACAGGAAATTAATAAACAAAGAGAGGGCTTGAAAAATTACTGGCAAGTGAAATTAAGGAAACCCAAATATGTTTCATCAGTACATAAAGAACAAGAGGAAAAGAAAGAAAAGGGCTAAAGACCAAATGAGGAAATATTAAATTAATATTGTGGAAAGCAGATAAAGCCAGATGAAATATATACCAGAAATAAGGAAGAAAGTGATGGAGTCTCTGACTGTTGTCTTCCAATCCTCTCTGGTTATAAGTCTGGTGCCAGAGGCCTAACTGAAAGATCAGTGGATTGTCCTAAATTGTCCATAATTTAAAGAGTGCTGGGGCGATCTCTAAATTGTCAATACAATTGGGCCCAGGTTTATATTGCATGGAAGGACTGGACACTTGAACACTTATCTACTGTAGTTTAGGAGAGTGAAGAGTGATCTTTCTGAGAAAGATAAATTTTGAGGCAAATGAATGGAGTGAATGAGAAGATGATGGTTCCCTTTGTGGTGACTATAACTTGGGGGCACAATTTAAATTAAGAGATCCTCCATTAAAGACAGATGAAGAAAATTGTTTTTATCTTGGAGGATCATTTTTCTGTAGAATTCTTTTGCCCTGACTGTAGTAGAGGCAGGGCCGTCCAATTTTTAAAAATGTTTTCTTCAACAGAGGAATGAAAGGTCATTGGGGGAGTGGGGAGGAAGAAAGGAGGTAAGTTGAGTCACAACAATCATCCATAATTTTGTGAAATAGCCCAACAGGCTCAAGGGACCAAATGGCCTATTACTGCTCCAAAGTCATGATGTAGGTTGGCGGGGGGCACGGTGTGTGGTGTAGAGAAACAGCATGATATCAGTAGCAACATTCCTTCTAGGCTGCTGCTCCAAATGTCGACTGGCATTCCAACGCCATTCCCAGCACTGATTTCTGGTTTTGGAAGTCGCTGCACTACATGTACCTTGGAGGTCTGCATAGAAGAAAACAGTGTTAAAGGGAACATTGGACAGCAGTGGCCTGCGTACTGATGTAGAAGCAGGAAAGCACTCGTGCCCCTCTGGCTCCACATTACCTATCAGTTTGGAACAACCTACATGATTTGCAAGAAGCAAAACCAATCAGAGCTTGTGAAATGCAAGTTTTAACTAGGGTTAGGAAATTTTTCCAAAATGGGCACAGGATACTTGCTCCAATCTTGAACTGAGGTCTATGCTCATTTCAGGCAACTGGCAAATAAAGGCCCCGATGCACTTAGTGGTGGTTGGACTCGACACGTGAGCCATTGCTCATTTGAAGTTTTCAGTTGTATCCTTTTTCACGAGGAGAAACAAGTCACAGACAGCTACAGCACAGAAAAAGCCCCTTTGGCCCATCAAGTGTGCCAGTCATAAATAAGAATCTAACTTTTCTAATCTCATTTTCCACCACTTGGTTCATAACCTCACATGCCTTGGTATCACAAGTGCATATCTAAACATTTCTTAAATGTTATGAGGGTTTCTGCCTCCACCATCCTTACATTTTCTTCACACCCTTTCGACGTAAATCTATAGCCCCTGATCATTGATTCCTCCACCAAAGGGAAAGTCTCTTCTTGTCTACCCTATGTATACCACTTATAATTTTATACATCTCAATTATATTCCTCCCTCAATCTCCTCCCCTCCAAGGAAAACAATCCCAGACTCTCCAGTCTCTCTTCATAACTGAACCTGTCCAGCAGAGGCAACATCCTATGTTCAATTTGCAGCAGAACGAAAAGAGCTTTGATCTAAACAGGTGGGGATTCGCCCAACCACAGAATCTGAACCTGAATTCACAAAGCAGCCTATTCTCAAATATTCTTAATTTTAATCAGTACAAAACCCATTGACAAAAAGATTTTAAAAAGAGATTTTTGAAACATATAAATATTAACTACTGAAGAGATTCAGTATGTCGATTGGCAATTCCAAAAAGGAAACATGGCTTAATTTTGCAGACATTAATTCTACTTTCATGACAGGATGTTTGATTAGATTAAATTCCCTACAGTGTGGAAACAGGCCCTTCGGCCCAATAAGTCCACACTGCCTCTTGGAGCATCCCACCCAGACCCATCCCCCATAGCCCATTCACCCCTGAACACTACAGGCAATTTAGCATGGCCAATCCACCTAGCCTGCACATCTTTGGACTGTGGGAGGAAACCAGAGCGCCTGGAGGAAATCCACGCAGACGCAGGGAGAATGTGCAAACTCCGCACAGACAGTTGCCCGAGGCTGGAATCGAACCTGGGTCCCTGGCGCTGTGAGGCTGCAGTGCTAACCACTGAGCCACTGTGCTGCCCACTTTTTTCCTTCTGGTGAAGAGTTTCCTTTTTTCCAGTATTTTTGCTTTCAATGTTAGTTTACTGTGAATGTTCTTTATGAAGGTAGCCTTCCCCGCACCTGCCTTGGCAGAGCTTGGTAGCCCACCCTGTATTTTTCAGCAATTTATGCTTTTTGTTTCTTCTGAATGTCAGACATTGGGATTCTGTCCATATGAAGATAGGGCCCAACGTACAACAACTGAAACATCTTATGTTTGTACAGTATCTTGTAAAGATGCTTCTCAGGAACAGCATAAAACAAAATATGACACTGGGGCACAGAAAAATATTAGGTCTGCAGATCAAAAGTTTTTCCACAAAAGATAGGTTTGAAGGCAGATCTTAAAAGGAGGGAAGCGAGATAGAGAGAGAGTTAGTACCGTGACAAAGTTTCACAGTCATGGCCTTGATAGCTGAGGCATGGCCAACAATGGTGAAGGGATTAAAATCAGAGCAATTCAAAAGATCAGAATTATATGTGTGCACTTCAATTTTTGTGGGATTTGAGGACACGTAATATAAATTTCAGGTGCAGATGAGGTTGACTGCCACATATACACATTTTGGCAGAGTCACTGGATAATATCAGGAGGAAGGACCCAGGTTGATATGTTTACCTGAAAAAGTTCATTTGTGTAGGGCTATTTGTTATTCTCCACTGGCCCCAGGTAAATATGGCTGACAGAAGGAATTTTTTTTGCCTCATTTCATTTCCTAATGCACAAATAATTGCAACATAATGACAAAGGGGATAATGCAATTTTTATTAACAATGCAATTTGGCATGGGAGATGATTCCATCTCCTTCCCAAAAAGGAGAATGAGAGACGCCACACCATAGTGTTGTCTAGTTGTAAACATTGCCAGTTCTAGCCTGCCACCAAATTGCTAGAAGGCAACTGCAGCTGGTGGGATATATTTTCTGACAGAAGCTGTCCCCACGTGAACACCTCACTGCTTGTAATAACTGAGTAGTTTCCAGCAGTGGCCTTATAGTGGGAAATCAACAGGGAGCCTATCCAAGTGTTGTGCAGAACAGACTTCCATTGAAGCCCACATTGCCAGTGGTTGAATCTTATCGCTGACAAAACAAAAATGTATACTTCTTAAAAACTCATTTAGAGAACACTATGTACCACCGTGCCATCCCTGGGGTAAAATAATCAGTCTATAGACAGGCTGAGCCTGGAATCAAACAGATTTAGATACTATTGGTTCTAAAATGCAGTTGTTTGTTGTGCTGCCACTAAAACACAGAAAATGAAAATGGGCATTTTTAAAGGGTATTCTCCTTTTAACTCCAACCTGATACATTAAACAATTTTATCTGATATACAGTTTAGCCAGCACATGTAGCCCACCTTCACTCATCAATGTCCATTAAAGTTCTGAACATTTCTGTCTCTGTTTCTGAAATCTTTCAGAAATAATTTTAAAACCAACTGTCCAAGTAGCACAACAATGATGGGATTGAAATGTCACTTTTTTTACACCTCGTCGAACTTTGCAATCCACTTACTTCAAGGCAAGCAGCTGAGGGAGCAAAGGAGGACAACAAGGGAAAGAGGGACAAATGGAATGGAAGAAAGGAGAATGAGAAGGATGAAGAGGAAAAGGTGTGAATTACTTAGAATTTACATTGCGGAAACAAGCCATTTGATCTCTTCTAATCAACTGTTCTGCCCTGATGGTTATGCCCCATATAAGCCTGTTCCTGGCTTACCTCACCTAAACCCATTTGTAAATCCTTCTACGAGTCCATAGAAGAGGGAGCTATGAAGAGGTTAGATTGGAAACTATGCATGCAGAAGGAAGAAAGAAGACGTGAAAGAGCCAGAGAGGGAACATTGGGAAAAAGAATGAGGAAGATTAGATAAAGATGGAATCAAATGAAATAGAGAAAATCAAAATAGAAGGGAAGTCAAGGCAATTAACAGACAAATGAACAGAATTTTCATTCCACCACTAAGCATAATTTGACTTCATTTCTTCCTCTGGCAGAACATTTTCTCTTTCCGAGTGTAGTTTTTAGACTTTATCCTCAATGTCAAATCTCAACCATTGTTAATCTAGAGTCAGGTTTTGCACCAAAGACACTTTATTAGCTCCCCTTATGGACTTAATGTGGGAAATGACAGGCATCAACTTGTATCTCAACAGTCTGAGGTGCAGCATGAGTGAGTATCTTCCTACAGCCTTTGATCAAGGCACTGTTTAGGAGGATGGATACAAAGAAAATATTAGTAACATGGTTGAACCACATGAAATTTTAAGTTGAAGATTTTCTTCAATTGATGAGATTTATATTTGCATTGTCTGACTCACCATTATAACACTGACGCCAGCAGTACTGTTGCTCTGCTTTGCTACTGGGTTAAAGTGCTTTCTCAATTTTCCAGTCACTGCTACCTGCATGTCTCGCTCTTGTGCTGTATCATCCTGCAGGAAGGAAGCACGGAACAGATAAAATCTCCCAGAGCTTCTGTTAATACAACTGGTGGACAGCGCAGCAGTATCCTTTTTGTTTGATCAATCCGTTGCACTCATATTCTGCTTCTAAATAGCAGCATTGTCCTCAGTGTGGATAAAACAACTTTGCAGTATGCTGAACGAGCACTGTACAATTCACAGATCTGTATAATTATTATCTTAATCCCACAATATCACAATGGACACTAGAAGATAAAAGCAAAGAGTAATTTTGACTTTGGACAGTACAGTTACAGTTCCAAGAGAGCCCTGGTGCAGCCCAGTCTGTACACCTACTTTCCCCAAACAATAACACATCTCTTCTAACCACTACTTCTTCCCTACTCCCCAACTTGTTTCCTACCTAGCCATTGCTGATGATCCAATCCAATCCCATCCCCTGCATATAAGCAGTAAAGTAACCCTTGCTTCTGACAGCCACTTTTTAAAATCATAGCCTAACTTACATTTGCTTTATTAACATGTATTGACAATTAGGGCATTTTAAGTTTCAAAATTTAGATATTTTGGACAAATTAACCCATTGATCTTTTGCACAGAGTTACAATTTGTGCTTTTTTAAAATAATAATGGTGATGTCAGTTTTTGAGGTCAAAAAAAAATCCAAGCGACCCATCAGAGTTCACAATTCAAGGCCATGTCTATTGGTACCAAATTTTTGCTAAAGATTTTGCCTTGCAGAGACCTGGCTTAACCATTCAGATTATTTTCATCTCCTGAGACAAAGTTTTGATAATATGCATGTTACACCCAAAAGGAGTACACACAGTTCAGTCTTATGTAGAAGTACCCAGTCTAGGCATTAAAACAAAGGAAGTATAATTGTTATAAATTGCTTCTTAAAGCACACATAGGGAAAGTTTGTGTGAAGTTTGAGGGAGATAAACTCTTTTTAAAATCAATAAAAAACATGTTTATTGAAATATCTTTTCGAAAGGATAAATTGAACAGCGCCAAACTTGTCAGCCCAACATTACTGCTATTTGAATCTGGGACAGTTTTCAAATAAAAAATTCGGGCACAATTTAGCAGTTTACTTTTGAGAAAGTAAAATAGCATCTGAAGCATAGAAGTATAAAAGAGGCATCGACCTTGTATGATTTTTGTTAATTTCTGTTGATTTTTGTATTTGACAGTAAAATTCCTTTACAGCTCATGAATTAAGTAGAACATAATTAATGGTTGGCCCATTTCAACTTCATGATAGAGATAGGAGAGGGAATTGGAACAATTGACTTGGGTAATTTAATTAAATCAATCTGTGATTACTGTGTATCCTAGAGAAGGGAATAAATAAAAACAGGAACGGAGTGCTGTGTATCCCAATTCCCGTTCCTATGCTAACCGACTTGTGAACATAGATCAAAGTCAGCATTGTCGCTGGTGAATTTTTGAATGGTGGCTAAAGAAGTAGTCCTGTTTATAACTAACAAGTGTGACCCTATACCAGCTGTGCTTTCCCAGTTTATGTGTGACGTTTATAGAATCACATATTAAACTTGCTCTTCTGTCCTCACATACTCTGATCTTTTTGTACAGAATACTATCCTACTTCTTATATGTAGAATACTCGTATCAGCCACAGTTTGTCACATTACAGACATTTAGTTAAAGCAGATCATTTTGTAGCTTTCTAATCCCTATTACTTCCAACACTTAGGGCCCTGTCACGAAACAGCTTTCCCTAATACCAACAAGGAATTTCAGATGGTGGCAAGGTGTTGCTAAATTCTGTTTCATTTTCTGTGGAATTGACTTTTCTAACCTCTATATGTCCTGAATATTGTATCTATTACCATCTTCTTAATCAAGCCAAGTTTCTAATACTTCCTCCTTCCACAAGTCAGAAATTTCAACATCTTCTTTAAAATAAATGAGCTATAATTTGATTTTGAGCTCAACAACTCAATGGCGCACTTGCGGTAACCATTCCCATGGGCCCCATTTCTAATTCAATGTAGCCTATTCATACACTTATCTTTCTTTCTCTCTGTATAATTATGATACTCACAGCCACCCATGGATGAGTCAGAACTTTCTCAGCTGTGTACCGAGCTTCAATGTTCACCTGCAACATTCGGCTAATCAGTTCCTGCAAAGAAATTACACACTGAAGCCAGAGATAATAGGTGTCAGGAAAACAGATTCAAAAGGCAGAATTATCCCTTCCCTGAAAGAGGTGAGGACAGTGACAAGAAGGGAAAAAAATAGACAGTTTTCCTTGATGAGGTATTCACTTACTTCTCACCATCCCATCAAGTTCTGAGCAAGAAGGTTCACTGGGACCAATTAACGGCCATAAGCGGTCAATTAATAGTCATTTATGGGTCTCAACTCCTCACTTCCCCCATAACATCTCTTCTCGCCAGGAGAGAGAAGTGGCTAGTTACCTGACTGGGAAACCAGAACAATTAGCTTGCTGTTTTTTGGGTTTGCCCTGCAACTATCCCAGGGGATAATCGGAGAAATGGGTGAGTGGAAAGGGTGGTCTCTGAAAGCCACCTGCCTGTCCTTGTCTCCGACTTGTGGCCCCCAACCCTGTGACAAGAAAATAAGAAACACTTCCCTTGTCACTGGTGGAATGTGAAGAGTGGGCCTCGGCTGGCGGTCTTTTGACCTGTGATTGGTTGGCAGCTACTCGCAACCTGGGTCCCCAGAGTTGAGGCCTGCAACAGGCTAAGAAACATGCCAAAGCACACCTATCAGCTGTTTGCAAGCTAACTGGCACATGACAAACTGAGAAATCTCAGCAGTGGGGATGGATGTGTTAGTGACACAGAAAAATCAGATTTGGGAAATGGATTACACCACATTTATGCCCAAAAACAAAAACCACTTGCAGTTACTGAATCATTTTGCCATTGTAGTGACTGATGAAAAAATAATCAGATGTTATTGCTTCTCTTTCTTATTCACATTCCGAATGAGATGCGGCTATCTTGCATTTTGTACATAGAACATGGAACATTACAGCACAGGACAGGACCTTCGGCCCTCGATGTTGTGCCGACCTGTCATACCAATCTCAAGCCCATCTAACCTACACTATTCCATGTACGTCCATATGCTTATCCAATGACAACTTAAATGTACTTAAAGTTGGCGAATCTACTACCGTTGCAGGCAAAGCATTCCATTCCCTTACTACTCTCTGAGTAAAGAAACTAGCTCTGACATCTGTCCGATATCTATCACCCCTCAATTTAAAGCTATGCCCCCTCGTGCTCGCTGTCACCATCCTAGGAAAAAGGCTGTCCCTATCCACCCTATCTGACCCTCTGATTATTTTATATGTTTCAATTAAGTCACCTCTCAACCTTCTTCTCTCCAGTGAAAACAGCCTCAAGTCCCTCAGCCTTTCCTCGTAAGACCTTCCCTCCATACCAGGCAACATCCTAGTAAATCTCCTCTGCACCCTTTCCAAAGCTTCCACATCCTTCTTATAATGCGGTGACCAGAACTGTACACAATACTCCAAGTGCGGCCGCACCAGAGTTTTGCACAACTGCAGCATAACCTCATGGTTCTGGAACTCGATCCCTCTATTAATAAAAGCTAAAACACTGTATGCCTTCTTAACAGCCCTGTCAACCTGGGTGGCAACTTTCAAGGATCTGTGTACATGGACACCGAGATCTCTCTGCTCATCTACACTACCAAGAATCTTACCATTAGCCCAGTACTTTGCCTTCCGGTTACTCCTACCAAAGTGCATCACTTCACACTTGTCTGCATTAAACTCCATTTGCCACCTCTCAGCCCAGCTCTGCAGCTTATCTACGTCTCTCTGCAACCTACAGCATCCTTCGTCACTATCCACAACTCCACCGACCTTAGTGTCATCTGCAAATTTACTAACCCATCCTTCTACGCCCTCATCCAGGTCATTTATAAAAATGATAAACAGCAGTGGATCCAACACCAACCCTTGTGGTACACCACTAGTAACTGATCTCCAGGATGAACATTTCCCATCAACTACCTCCCACTGTCTTCTGTCTGCAAGCCAATTTCTGATCCAAACTGCTATATCTCCCACAATTCCATTCCTTCGCATTTTGTACAATAGCCTATTGTGGGGAACCTTATTGAATGCCTTGCTGAAATCCATATACACCACATCAACCGGTTTACTCTCATCTACCTGTTTGGTCACCTTCTCAAAGAACTCAATAAGGTTTGTGAGGCACGACCTTCCCTTCACAAAACCATGCTGACTATCCCTAATCAATTTATTCTTTGCTAGATGATTATAAATCCTATCCCTTAGAACCTTTTCCAACACTTTACCAACAACTGAAGTAAGGCTCACTGGTCTATAATTACCAGGGTTGTCTCTACTCCCCTTCTTCAACAGGGGAACCACATTTGCTATCCTCCAGTCATCTGGCACTATTCCTGTAGACAATGACGAGTTAAAGATCAATGCCAAACGCTGGGCAATCTCCTCCCTGGCTTCCCAGAGGATCCTCGGATAAATCCCATCCGGCCCAGGGGACTTATCTTCACCCTCTGTAGGATTTCTAATACCTCTTCCTTGTGAACCTCAATCCCGCCTAGTCTAGGAGCCTGTATCTCAGTATTCTCCTCGACAACATTATCGTTTTCTAGAGTGAATACTGTTGAAAAATATTCATTTAGTGTTTCCCCTATCTCCTCTGACTCCACACACAACTTACCACTACTATCCTTGATTGGGCCTAATCTTACTTTTGTCATTCTTTTATTCCTTAAATACCTATAGAAAGCCTTAGGGTTTCCCCTGATCCTATCCGCCAACTTCTCATGTCTCCTCCTGGCTCTTCTGAGCTCTCTCTTTAGGTCTTTCCTAGCTACCTCGTAGCCCTCAAGCGCCCTAACTGACCCTTCACATCTCATCCTAACATAAGCCTTCTTCTTCCTCTTGACCAGAGATTCCACCTCCTTCGTAAACCATGGCTCCCGTGCTGTACAGCTTCCTCCCTGCCTGACAGGTACATACTTATCTAGGACACACAGGAGCTTTTCCTTGAATAAGCTCCACATTTCTAATGTGCCCATCCCCTGCAGTTTCCTTCCCCATCCTGTGCTCCCTAAATCTTGCCTAATCTCATCGTAATTGCCTTTCCCCCAGCTATAACTCTTGCCCAGTGGTATAAACCTATCCCTTTCCATCACTAAAGTAAACATAACAGAATTGTGATCGCTATCACCAAAGTGCTCACCTACTTCCAAATCTAACACCTGGCCAGGCTCATTACCCAGTGCCAAATCTAATGTGGCTTCGCCCCTTATTGGCCTATCTACATACTGTGTCAGGAAGCCCTCCTGCACACACTGGACAAAAACTGACCCATCTATAGTACTCGAACTATGGTGTTCCCAGTCAATATTTGGAAAGTTGAAGTCCCCCATGACAACTACCCTGTCTCTCTCACTCCTATCGAGAATCATCTTTGCTATCCTTTCCTCTACATTTCTGGAACTATTCGAAGGCCTATAGAAAACTCCCAACAGGGTGACCTCTCTTTTCCTGTTTCTAACCTCAGCCCATACTACCTCAGTGAGAAGAACACACATATAAACCTTACAAACAAATATTGACCAACTATTTCATAATATCCTAAAACTTCAAAAGCAGTTCTGGCTGCAACTATGGGATGTGCAGCAAAACTGAAATTGCAACTCACAGAGATAGTAAATACACATTAGCCTCCAAATCATTTTTCAAGTTTTTGCTGTTCTCCAAACAGAAACGACACTCATCAGCCTCCTTACAGCATGCCACAATTGTCAACCTCCAATCTGCGACTGTCGCCAACCATCCACAGTTCAAAATCTCCCATTCACACCACTAATCAATTAACAAAACCATTCAATCCACTACCAGAACTGATCCTCCCCATTAACAATGCCAAACTCCCCTATTAATATTGCCAAACTTCCTATTGACACAGAGTCTCAACACCTCACTTGTCAACACTCCCAGCCCCATCTCCCAAAAACTTGGCCAACCACTGTCAACTTTAAGTTGCATCATTGCACGAATACACCACCATTCCAACATACTATGCCAGGCGACTTGTTTCAGCATGCCGATAGTGACATTGACTTTCTGGATCCAGATGTCACTGCCACACAGGCTATAGAGGCTTGCAAAGCTGGTCAGAAGCTAAGAGGGAATGCTGCTGCCAGCACCCACAAACAGCACTGCTAATTCTACAGAAACAGCACAAGTGAGAAAGAAGAAAATAAACACCAGCTGCCCATTCTAGTCTTACTTCCCAGCGCTTGGTTATTGCAGGTTACCGCAATTCAGCTGTAGGTCCAGGTTCCTTTTAAATGAGTTCAGGGTTTCTGCCTCGATCATTAAAACGGGCAGTAAATTTCAAACACCCACCATCCTCCGGGTGACCATAAGACTACAAGAAACAGGAACAGGAGGTGGTCATTTGACACCACCAGCCTGCTCTGCCATTCAGTTGGATCATGACTGATTGCACATTCCTTGTGTCTATTTTCCTGTACTTTCCCCATAACCCTCAATTCCCTACTGATCAAGAAGGACTCTGCCCCACAGCTCTGTGATTCACAACCCTCAGGAAAACGTTCCTCATCTCAGCCTTAATTCCTTTATTCTGATACTACGTACTTTGGTCCTAGGCTTTCCAATGGTAGATAACATCCTCCTAGTATTTACTTCCTCAAGTCCCTTAAGAGTCCTGTATACTACGAAGAAATCATCTCTCATTTTTCGGAATGCTAACGCATAAAGTCCCAACCTGTTTAGCCTTCATTCCCAAGACATTCCTCCATACCGAGGATAATCCTAGAAAACTTTCTCTGAACTGCCTTATCTTTCTTAAGGGACCAAAACTGCTCACAATATTCCAGATGCAGTTTCACCAGCACCTTGTACAATAGCAGAAGTCACACAACACCAGGTTATAATCCAGCAGGTTTACTTGAAATCACAAGCTTTTTGAGCACAGCTCCTTAATTAGGTGGAGTGGAGGAGAAGGCCACAGGCACAGAATATATAGGCAGAGCGATAATAGCAAGATAAGTCCAGGTAATTAAGACTGTCAACAGCTAAGTACAAATAGTGTGAGTAGAGTGTCAATAGGCTGAACATCCAGTCTTTGCAGATGATCAAAAATGTCAAATGATGTGAGTGAAGTATCAACAGCTGAATAACAAGTGAAGGGATGACCTATGAACTGATTAATTAAGACAGAAAGATAATTACAAAATATCAAAAATAGGATGGTGCTAGAGACAAACCAAACAGCTGGAATAACACAATAAGTATCAGAGTCACATGGCAAAGGTTTAACCAAAATAGCAAGTAATCCAAAACTGTAGAAACTAACTTAGGTAGAGGGGTAATAGCAAATTATCAAGGTGATGGTGTCAAAACAAAACAGAAAGGAAGATTTTACAAGCACAAAACACAATGGTGGGGTTACATATAGTTTCATTTTTTATTAAACTTTAAAGAAATCAAAACAATTTTTGTTATCCTGATAAACTTAAAATGAAAACTGAAGTACCAGAAGACTCAAGTTGTTTTATTATTCTATCTCTTAAGCTCGATCCTCACCTATCGTTTACTCCTTAACCCCCTCCCCCCACCCTTTCTTCCGCATATAAACTTTGTATTTTCCTAGCCAGCATCAGTTCTGAGGAAGGGTCACTGGACCTGAAACATTAAGTTTGATTTCTCTTCACAGGTTCTGTCAGACCTGCTGAGCTTTTCCAGCAACATCTGTTTTTGTTTTTTGATTTACAGCATCTGCAGTTCTTTCAGTTTTTATTTGTTTTGTTGTGATCTTCTTGCTTTGCTCTTTGTTGTACGTGTGAAATCTTCGCTGGGAGTCAAATGGGTGCCTGAAGGAAATATTATTCACTTACAGGAGCTTTTATTCCTTCATCATTGTTAAAGGGCTTTTTCACTCGGTAGCAGAAAGCTTCAACTCTATAGAGTAATATTAGAAAACATTTTATTTCTTCGCTTTAGTAAATAATGTACATTGTGTTCTATTTTTGAAACAATATTTGAAAACTCTGCCAGCTTTTTAAAAACAAATTAAGATACATTTTACATTGCTTTCGAGTTGATTAAAAACCACTGATTTTCCACTGGCTTGAAGTTCAAAAGTAAAATCATAAACCAAATAAAACCTAACAAAGTGTGAAGCTGGACCCTAGACCCTTCATCAGGCGCGAAACGTCAGCTTTTGTGCTCCTGAGATGCTGCTTGGCCTGCTGTGTTCATCCAGCTTCACACTTAGTTATCTTGGATTCTCCAGCATCTGTAGTTCCCATTATTTCTGAACCAAACAAAACCTGTTGTGTTTTAGAATATTCCTTAATGTTCTGTGTTGACACCATCATATTGATAAATTATCTCTCTTACCTTAATTAGTTTGTTCAGTTTTGGATTACATGTGATTGGTTAGACCCTTGTCACACTACTCTGATACCTATCATGTTTTTCCAGCCATATGGTTTGTCTCCAGCACCATCTTATTTTTGATTTTTTTGTAATTATTTCAGACATAATCAGTTCGTATGGCATCTATTCACTTGTTATGCAGCTATTGAAACTTTACTCACATTGCTTGACACTTGATCATCTGCAAAGATTTGTTATTCAGCCTGTCGACTCTCTACTCAAGATAACCAAGTATGGAGCTGGATGAACACAGCAGGCCAAGCAGCATCTCAGGAGCACAAAAGCTGACGTTTTGGGCCTAGACCCTTCATCAGAGGGTCTAGATGAAGGGTCTAGGTCCGAAACATCAGCTTTTGTGCTCCTGAGATGCTGCTTGGCCTGCCGTGTTCATCCAGCTCCACACTTTGTTATCTTGGATTCTCCAGCATCTGCAGTTCCCATTATCACTGACTCTCTACTCACACTATCTATACTTATCTGTTGACACGCTTAATTACTTAGAATTATCTTACTATTTTCTCTTAGCCTATATCTTCTGTGCCTGTGCACTTCCCTCCACTTCACCTGACTAAGGAGCAGTGATCTGAAAACTTGTGATTCCAACTTTTAAACCTGTTGAACGATAACCTGGTATTGTGAGACTTATGAATTTGTTCATCCTAGTCCAACACTGGCACCTCCACATCACTGTACAATTGCATTAAGACTTCCCTATTCTTATAACCTGAACCCCTTGAAATAAGGGTCAACTTTCCATTGGTATTCCTGATTATCTACTGCACCTTTGAGCTAGTGTTCTGTGTGTTTTATGCACAAGTAACGCTAAATACCTTTGTTTTGCAGCTTTCTACATTTTTCTCCATTTAAATAATATTCTGTACTTTTGTTCTCCCTTCCGAAATGATCAACTTCAGATATTCCTACATTAGTCCATTAGCCAACTTTCTGCCTACTTACTCCACCTATCAACATCATTCTACAAACTATCTGTAATCCTGTCACAACTTTCCTTTCCATCTATTTAGTGTCATCTGCAAATTTTGCTATAGTACATTCACTTCCTGAATATATATTGTAAACAGTTGTGGTTCCGCACTGATCCCTATGGAACCCCACAGATTACAGTTTGAGAAAGAGACCCTTATCTACACTTGTTGATTCTTGCCAATTAGCCAATTCTCTATTCAAGTCTAAATTTTCCCTTCAACATCATAGGCTCTTATGTTATGACAACTTTTTGTGAGGTACCTTGTCCAATGCCTTCTGGAAGTCCAAATACAACATATTTACTGGTTTCCATCTGTTCATTCTGGTTGAGACTTCCTCAAAAAACTCTAATAAATTAGTTAGATATCATGACCCTTTCACGAGGCTATGGTGACTCTGCTTGATCAGATTATGATTTTCCAAATGTTCTGCTATCACATCTTAATAATTGATCCAACATTTTTGCAACAGCAGACATTAGGCTAATTGGCCTATAGTTACTCACTTTTTCATCCCTCCTTTTTTGAATAATGGCATCACATTGGCAGTTCTCCAATCCTCTGGTACTTTGCCAGAATCCAAGGATTTTTGGAAAATTAGAGCCAGCACATTCAATATACATCATTCTGAAGTTGATAGCTATTCTCGTCACTGTCAGCCACCCAGGCAATTTTTGCATCATCTGCAAACATCCCAATCTTGCTTCACATGTTTAAGTCCAAATTATTAATGTACACCACAAATAGCAAGGGGCCTAACACTGAGTTCTGTGGAACCTCACTGGAAATTGCTTTCTATTGACAAAAACATCCATCAACCATTAACCTTTGTTTCTTATCATGAAGCCAATCACAGGTTCACTACAGAATAAGGGGATATAGCAGCACTACAGGGCAACTCTTAGGATAATGATACCCAGAGTGTACAATCATAGAAAAGTCGCCTTCTCAAGAGCAACTAGGGATGGGCAAGGACTGCTGGCCAGCCAGCGATGCCCATGTCCCAGGGGTCCCAAAATTCAGGGGAATGTGACTTAAAAGGACAGACAGGAAGGAAAGTTTGGTGGGATGGCATTGTTGGTATGGGATTAAACGAGTACAATAGCAAGAAATGATCTTGGCTCAGAACACACAGAATCTATATGGTTGGAGGTAATAAATGAAGAAACTAACTTTAAAGTAGAGTTATTACAAAGGAATGAGGTGGAGCTGGCTATAGTGGACTGGGAAAGGAATTTAGCAGCAAAGATGGTTGAGGACCAGTGGCAGGCATTTAAGAAAACTGTCATGGCTGACAGCAACAAAATATTCCAGGGAGGAAGAGAATTCTACGTAGGGGAAAGCCAAACCACAGTTAACCAGGAAAATTAAGGACAGCATCAAAATGAATGAAAAAACATATAATGTATAACGAGGATTGGAGAAGTTTTAAAACACAAACAGAAGGCAACCAAAAAATAATAAGGAGGGAGGAAGTAAACTCTGAGAGTGAACTTGTGAATAATATCAAGACGGACAGCAAGAGCTTCTTTAAATATATAAAAAGGAGGAGAAAACCAAAGTGAACACTGGCTTTTTACAGAATGAAGCTGGGGAAATAATAATGGGAAATGAGGAAATGGCAGAGGAGTTGTATAAATACTTTGCATCAGTTCTCACAGTAGAAGACACCACAGCATTCCAAAATTATTAAGTAATTAAGGGCAAAAGAAGGAGATGAAATAATTACAATATCTATCACTAGAGAATAAGTGCTAGGAAAAATAGAAGCTAAATCTGAAACCCCCTGTGGACATGATGGGAGGTATCCTAGGACATCAAAGGAAATAACAATGGAGATAATTGAGATGCTGATAGTAATCTTACAGGTATCTTGTTCATTAAGTATATTAAAGACTGTGACAGATTTTTAATCAGTAAGAATTATGGTTAAAATGCAGGGAAGGGGAATTGAGGATTAGTAGATCAGTCATGGTCGTATTGAACAACAGAGCAGATTTGATGAGTTGGATGGCCTACTTCTGCACCTAAGCATTATGGCCAACTCATCATATTCCTCAGTGTTGCTTGGATTTTACTTTTTCTGCCCAAGTTGCCAATATAGGACCTTGTCAAATGCTTTACTAAGATTCAGATGAACAACATCCACTGCACTATTCTCATTAATCCTTCTTGTTACAGCCTTAAAAGTTAATGAGACACAACCTTCCTCTAATAGAACCATGCTGACTTTCCTTGAGTAGTGTTTCAAAATAAAGGGGTGCCAACTGATAACTGAGACAAGGAAGAATTTCTTCTCTCAGAAGGTTGGGAGTCTTTGGAATTTCTTATCACAAAGAGCTGTGGGGGCAGAGTCCTTGCGTACATTTAAGGCTGAGATAGATTGATTCTTAATCAGTAGTAGGAAAAGGAAGGAAAATGGGCATTAGAACATTTTCTGAAGAAGGGTCTAGAGTTGAAACGTCAGCCTTCCTGCTCCTCTGATGCTGCTTGGCCTGCTACGTTGTTCCAGCTCCGCACCTTGTTATCTCAGACTCTCCAGCATCTGCAGTTCCTACTATCTCATTAGGAATATCAGATCAGCCACGATTCTACTAAATGGCAGCCTAGACTTGAAGGGCTGAAAGATCTATTCCTGTTCCTATTTCTTATGGTTTTATAATCTAATCTATGCTTTTGTGCATGACACCGTATTCTGTCTCTCAGAACTGATTCTAATAATTTTTCCACCATCAAAATAAAACTGACTGGTCAATAATTATTTGTCTTAGCTTTTTCACCCTTTTTAAATGATGGTACATTACGTCAGACATTCAGCCCTCTTGTACCTCACTTGTAATTACCCCCAATAACACTGCTAACCACCCCAATTAACATTCCCAAACCTTCTATTAACATTGCTATTCTCCATTCCTACCATAAACATACCCCATCTTCCCCTGCCATGTTGCCAATCCTCCATTAACATGCCAATAAACCTTCACCCCCATTAACACACCTAATTCCACATTGACTAAACTCTTTTTCAACTGTGTCCAACCTCCATTCTTTAGGCTCACACTCTAAGCTTGCTCAACTTCCACCGTCAGTTAATTCAGCAATCTCATTTCTTTCCCCTCTGATCACATACATTCTCTTTTTCCCTTTCGGTTGCTCCACCCATTTTCCCTTTCTCTAACTTATCACTCTGAACTCTTACTGCTTTTCTGGATATTGAAGTCTGATGCATCTTCTGGATGTCTGAAATGTATTAGTTCACAAATCTTTCACCAGAATTTCCATTCATAATTTGTAGCAGAACTCCAACATAACAGCAGCTATAGAATCATAAAAAGATTATAGCACAGAAACAGCTCATTTGGTATGAAGCATCCTTGCTAGCTCTCCTCAGGAGTAACACTCTCAAATCCACTGTCTTGCTCTTTCCCCATAGCTTTGCAATGTCTTTCTCCTTAAGTTTTTGTTCAATTCTGTCTTGAAAATGACAACTGAATCCTCCTCCAATACAAACTCATACTGTTCTTCCCTGATCACAACCACTTGCTGCGCAAAAATAGATTTCCCTCATGTCATCTTCAGTTCTGTGCCATTCACCCTATATTGATATAGTCTGCTTCTCAACTGCTAAAATAGTGTAAATTTTCAATGGTGTTGTATAAAACTTGCCATAATAGATACTGCACTAATGGAAATAAATGTGGGAAAGCTTTGAGAAGCCAAAGGAAAATTGGACTGAAGTAATTAAGTCAGATTTTTGTTTCGTGTAAACATGGCTGCAAAGTGGTAACTTTGTAATAACTTTGACCCAATGAATCTTCATTAAAATGTGTGTGTTCTGCACTTTTTTTGCAGGATAGTAAGAGAAGTCAGAACATTGCGTCATTTTTAGCACAGTACTAAGTAGTGCAGGTGACACAATAGTACTGCTTGTCCTGATGGAATTATGGCTTCAACAGGCATCAGCAACCCAGAGGGAAAGAAGTACAGTTAAAAAGCCAGTAATACTTAGACATGAACCTACTGCTTATACTGTAGCTCCATCTGAGGTATTCAAGGTGAAGAGGATTAGTAATTTTCATTCTCAAGTTTTATCACTGTTTTTCCTTCTGTGAAATGTTTGCCAAACAGTTGTTTATGAAAGTAATCCCCCTTTAAAATTCTTCTATAACTCTATTATTCCCGGTTCAAAGTAACTTAGACCCCTGTGCATACTTTAGCAGAGCCGGTGATACTATCCCAGTAAGGAGAGGGAAACTCCAGTCGTCCAACAAGAATCTGGTCAAACAGGTCTTCCTGGACATTGTTCTCACTGTAAAAACAAAAATGTGGTTATTTGACTAGAATTTGGAAATGACTTGGAATCAATCCACTTAATTTACATGTTTCTGGATTCTTGAAACTCTCAGTAAATACAGAAAAATAATTTTAGCTGTAGGAGTTGGCTGCTTGTGCTCCTGGATAGATAGATGCTTTAAAAGAGATGTGTCAAATAGACTGTCGTCAAGGCTTTTAACCTGCAAACTAAACAATTCTGTCAGCTATACAGAAATGCCAGTCTGTCTTCTGAATAGACCTTTCAGAGGTCATCTCAATGAGATGTGTAACATCTCAATCCTGACGTGCACTGCAGTTTGGCCTGTATTCTGTGGCACAAACAATGGTGAATTTATTAGTGTACACCATTAATAAACCGTAAATTGGACAGAACTTGTTGGTGTCTGCATGTCTGCAGTTTAATGTGGGAATCAGAAAGGTGTGCAATTTTTCCCGCCTCTCATGTAGCATTATTCTGGTATTGCTTCGGAACCAGCTGCAGCATGATAATATTTCAGTTACAGATAATGTTTCTGATATTGAAAATTAACTGTTAATTGTTCAGAGTTGCAGTTCTTCAGATTTTAATTACTATTGGAGACTTAAAAGAGAAACCATTTTTAAATTTTATCTTTCTGTCATTATGCCCTTATTTAATCCCATTTCTCTCTCCTCTCCATTTTGTACACAATTTAACATTGAATGAAATATTCCAATTTACACTTGCTAATTCAGACCTGAAATGCCTCAGAAAGAATTCTTTAATTTGAATAGTTGAAGACACACCCTGATGAATGCCCCATCCATGCTGGTCTCTAACTCCTATAATGGGGAATTGAACAGGTCATAATGAAATGTCAACATGTTGAATGGCAAGTTCTATTCAATTGTTACTGATTGCAACGCCTGAGCTAAAGCTTTGTCAATATTTGGTGTTGTGGTTGACAACAGAGGAACTATTCTATGCTGTGCCAATACAGCATCAACTGGTGTACTTGAAAGACCCATCTTAAGAGAAGGATAAATGCACTTGAGGCAGCTGAGAGCAAAGAATTGAACTTCTCAAAAGCACTTGGAGATTTTACAGCTGAATCACACAAACTAGAAATGTGCCAGATTTGATCCCTCACCTCTGGTGAGAATGCTAACCTGTGTAAGTCCAGTGCTTAAGATCAGCACCCTCAGGTTAAGTAGGGGAAATGTACCCAAGATCTTGCTCCAAATTAACAGGCAGCCACAAACTTGGAAGTGCAGAAACAGATGATTAGCGCCCAATCCCTGGCACAAAGAAAGATGGTTGTGGTTGTTGGTGGTTAACCATCTCAGTCCCAGAACAGGACTGTAGGAAATCATTAAGTTAGGTCTGAAGCCCAACCATCTTCAGCTGTCTACCATTCATGTTCAGTACCATTTCTTCTCTGAAGCAATATGTCCCCACATGCAGTAATTCGTGGATAATGTTCCGGCTTAGAAATAACATTTGTGCCAGACATTGACCATCTCCAACTGAGCATAACCATTTCCCCTCGACGACAATAGTCTTATCATCAGTGAATCTCCTACCATGAACATTCTGGAGGTTATCACAGACCTGCAGCTTTATTGTTCCAGCTATATATAGCAAGTCTGGAATTCTGTGATGTTTGACTCATCTTTTTTTGCAAAGTCTGACAAAAATCGTCAAAGTACAAATCAGGAGTGTGATGGAATACTCTCAGTGTGTGGAACTCTAATAACACTCAAGAGTTTGAACATAATTCAGGACATAGCACCTCCATTTTTGGCACTCCATTCATCAACAGGGCAGTAAATACAATGGGAATATCATGACCTGAGTTCCCCTCTGAGCCACACACTATCCTGAGTTGAATTATCATGCTCATCCTTTACCATTGTTGAGTCAAATTCCTGCTACAATAATCTGGAACTCCCTTTCTAACAGCACTATGGATGCGCATACACCAGATGAATTGCAGAGGTTCAAGAAGGTAGCTTACCACCACCTTCTCCAGGGCACTTTAGGATGATCAACAAATGCTGGCCTTCTCAGTAATTCCCATGAAAGAATAAAAATGTCCTTTAGTGTCTTTGTTCCATGAAATACTGCCAATGTTAACTGTGACATTTAAATTTGTAATCGTGATACTCAGTAGGAGCTGGTAACATGGAAGTACTGAATTTTCGCAGCCTCCACCTGTGTTTTTGTTTCCAGAACCTGCATAAAGTTGGAACTTTAGCAGCTTTCAAAATAACAGTTTACTTCTGTTAGTTAATATTCTGTCATCAAATGCAGAGCAATGTTCCTTGTACGAGCTGCACACTCTCAGCAAAAAGATGCTTGTTTGCATGGGATAGGAAAGAATATAATTCTTTACTGTGAGAAGTCTGAAGCAGATTACCTGCGGAATGGAGGGAAGCCACATAGGAGGATGTATGTAATGACTCCTGCTGCCCAAATGTCAACCTTTAAACCATACCTGTAAAAATAATTAAGAACACGAGGACTTTTAAATAACAGGAGAAAGCAAATAGTTCCAATGCAACCATTCCTTGTCTATAGAGTGAGCTTCAGATATCTTTCTTCCATCTATTCCATTTTACCCCTTCTCTCTACAGAAAGCCTACTGTCCTGGCTGCATTACTGAACTTCCTTTGCAAATAATTTTCTAATTTTACATCTTTTGATGGTTGTGTTATGGCAAGGAGAAAAGGAGATTGAGACTTGCTGTCAACTAAGGATTCAGGCAACAGAATTTTGGATGAGATCAAGCTTCAGGAGGATAGATTACAGGAGATCAGCTGGAAGTGTGTTGGAGTGTTTAAATCTGAAAGTAGCAAAATGGTGAGCTGACAGAAAGCAGTTGGGCAATGTTACACGAAGTGGTCTAAGTGATAATACTAACGACATTAGAAGCTCATCCACGGATCAAATGTGACATAGAGATTGTGAACAGGTTGGGTTAATCTAAGACTTTTGCCAGTAAATGCTCTAAGATTTTTATGAGATTGTTGCATTTACATATTCTCAGCATATAAAGGTAAACCTAGTAAATATCAGCATAATGATAATAACTGTCAACTAACCTTTATTATCTAGAAAGTGAAGAAGTATAAGGGTAGATTATCATTCCTCCAGGCTGTGAATTGTTTTGGGAAATTTATAAATCTAACTTTGAAAAAAAATCCTTTCTACTTCAGTTTTTCATTTGCTCTTCCCCTCTCCATTATTTCTCTTGCAGTACATGAACTGACCCTGCATTGACTCAATCCAATTTACTCTCTAGCTCAGGTCTTCTATGTATTTCTAATCCTTTCAATTACATTGATTAAGGAGTTATACCATTATTCACCAAGGTCCCTGCTTCACTGAATCATTATTAACTCACTCTGAGACAAAACAAAGGCAAAAAAATTCAAAGCTTAAATTGCACAAAGAAGTCTAACTAGTAGATAATGCTGTGAGATACCTCATTTCAGCAAAGCATGCCCGATATTCAAGGGCTTCTTCTGGTCATGGCTTACCCACTCTCTGCAATGATCTCTGGAGCAACATATGTTGGTGTGCCACACACTGTGTACAGGGGTCCATCCACCACAGTTGCCAGACCAAAGTCACCCAGTTTTAAGGACTTGGTGCCATCTACATATTCACACACCTATTGGAGAAAAGAGAAGAGCTGACTAAGAAAGCATACAATTAGGCAAATTTGAAACTACTCAGTGTATTTGTTTTATTTGGCTATAACTACATTAAATCAATAATTTTCCTAAAACAATTTCAAACACAGTGATTCTTCAAGACTTTGTCTTGACTTCAAGTCTTTTGGCGACATTAAAGTTCAATGTAGAGTTTAATATCACCTTAATTCTGATAAAGTTCTCGAATTCATTTGGTACCTAACGTATCAAACACAGCTGCCATATTTTGTGCTAAATGATGACAGAAAGAACAGAAAAGGAAGTTGTTACACTTCAATTTCCTCACAAAGAGCTTTCTTCCTGTTCAAGACAAAATCAACTCCTATAAGCAAGCATTCTAGCTCCCTATGATACAAGTAACTCAATATATAACTTAGAAGAATATAATGCCTTTGGCTAAAAATAGATCTGTTTATAAATTGAATTTCAATTGCACATTCTCCCCAATTTAAGTGACATCAGATATGTTCATATCAGCTTCAAGTATCAAACAGATATTTTTTTGAAATAGAACGTTTTAAAATAGAGCAAAAAGAGCTAGTTTATAGTCAAAATTGCCTACCTATCTCAAGAGTTAAGATCTTACCATCATGTTCACTGTGTTTGGTCAATAGTACAACTGACGAGAACATTAGAAATATTTAAACAATATATTTCTTACATTTTGTACTTTCCTGTCTTATACAGAAAAACCTGTCAAAGATCAATGAGAATGAATGTTTGACGAAGACAAGCTGTGGAGAGGACAGAATAATTAACATTTTAGACACAGACCCTCTGTCCAAACTTGACAAAGGGTCCACACTCAAGATATTAATCAACTCCAGGATCTCTCTTCCTTTGTCCAACAACATGAGATATCCTCCATCTTATTCAACTTTTACACATTGGAGATTCATTTCCCACTTTTGCATCATTATCAGTGGTAATCAATTCTCCCTCTAATTATTCTTATTTGTATATGGAGCTCCAAGACAATAAACAGCCTGGAATCTGGAGAAGCAAGTGGCCCATTTTATTCCTCTCTAACACCACTACCTGCAAATTCTTCTCCAACTTACAGCATCCCGAATTAGATGGAGACTCCAAATGCTTCTTTAATGTTGTTGGATTAAAATCCTGGAACTCCTTTTCTAACAACACTGTGGTGTTCCTACAATTGTTGGATTGCAGCAGTTCAAGAAGACAACTCACCACCCACTTCTCAGGAGCAATTAAGGATGCACAACGAATGCTGCTATTGCCAAGGGCATCCATGTGCCATGAAAAATATTAGAAATCAGGAAGTAAGTCTAAATCTCCACTGAATTATTTATAGCTAGATGCAATTATTTGCAAAGGGCTTTTATGAATTGAAATTCCATTATCCATGTCTTTATTAAATCATCTTGATTCAATAAGAGGACAGCTGAACAAATGTTATGTATTTTTAGAAGCAAGCTTCATAAAACCTCATGAAAAGCTGCTCCAAAATCAGCTTTGTTAGACTGAACACTGTGTCCAGATAGCTGAAATTACCTACCAGGTCCTGCATTCTCAGCTCTCAAATGGCCAACTCATTTTAAAATTTGTTCAAGGGATGTGGGCTTTGCTGACTAAGCCAAAATCTATTGCTCATCACTAATTACCCAGAAAGCAGGGAAGAGTCATGATAGCTATACCTCTGGAATCACACATAGGCCAGTCTAGGTGAGGATGGTCAGTTTTTTTCCCTGAAGGACATCTGTGAACAGGATAGGTTTTTATGGCAATTTTCAGTGATTACATGATTGCCGTTAGGCTGACCTTTCACATTGCTTTTCAAGGAAAGACAAAGACTCTCTGAAGCTCTTCTTGAAGTGTGGCAACTTTGACATTAATGACTGGGTGGAGTTAGCTATCAATTGTTCAGAATGGTGATAATTTGTCCTTCAAGCCACATCACGCTTTGAGTCATAATGTTTTCATTATAAGGCATAGCAGAGGCAGAAATGGAAGGAATGAAAAGGAAACAAATTCTGCATTTCACTGTCCTGTGGGATGTCCAGCCCCACAAGCCCAAAGATACGCAGGTGTAGAATTGGCCAATTCAGTTACAGCAAGAACAATGACAGAAACTCATAACCCTGAGTAGCTACTATGGTAATATCTAAAAAACAGTCACCACTGGTAAGTCCGGTAGCCAGATGTGCAACAGGCAAATGGCTGCTTAAGATCAAGTGTCTCTGAGATTCCCTATTTTATATTTGTATATTTAGCGACCAAAGCTTTGCAGTGAGTATTTTTATTTAGAAAGCTGGCTCATCTGGTGATTATCATTGATTTCACATCAGGCCCTACAGGTATTTTAAACTTTGAGGGTATTGAGAAAACATGAGAAGCAGATGCGGTCATTTAACAAAAGATGCTGATCGGATTATTCTCCTACACTACCTCAAAGTGAGCTATAATATTTGTAATCATAAAAGGATTAGTAATGTTGCTGACTAAGCAGGATATTTATTTCATCTGATAGCTGTGCTTGCACTCACAACTCAACTGGCAAACTTAATGATGAATAAAATAAATTAAACTAAGATGAAGTTCACTTAATTGTTAACATTTTTTAAAAACTTCACTGAAAGGCTTTTGACAGTTTGTCTGGAGAAATGGTAATTGATTGCAGAAGACTCATCCTTGGGTAACAGTTTGCTTGTTCTTAAAGAACCAGAAAGAACACAATGGTATGATACTGCCTGCACTGGACAACAGAGGTGGGCAGACTGCTTAGGAATCCAAATAGCTGTTTGGTGTTAGTTTAATTTGTTTTTTTGGAGACTCTCACTGAATATCCTGCATAACAACCAATAATACATGATCCTATTTTGATACATTAAAGGCTTTAAGTAGGTTTGTCTATGTCTGCTGGTGGTACCGCCAATGGAAGGAAAACATAAAATTACACTATCTTCCTACTTCCACAGTCATTTTTGACAGCTTTTCTCATCTCATCTTATTCTGAACAGCAAACTGCACATGTTATATAGATATAACCTAGTAGCATCACTGAGCAGCAAACATTCCAATATAACTATACACTGATAAAAATGCTGACTTATGCCCCTCTTCTGACACCAATAACAAAATCAAAATCAAGAATCTGGCCTCAATTCTGAAAAGAATGAGAAACTCAACAGTTTGTCATGCATTAGAAATAATGCAACATGGAGATCTGGCCATTGGAGAAGATTGTTCTCCAAATTTTTTGACAACTTGAAGCAATTTTAGTAAAAAAAAATGTAACCATGGCCTGAAGGGAATAAAGTATAAAAAAAAGGATCAGGAGAAAAGCATTTCAATCCAGCTTGACAGTCACAGGATGCAATCAATTACCAATATTCTTTCATGATGTTCATATCAAATTCCGATTGAATTCCCTTTAAAAATTATTGGTATTAACCTTCTTGACTTCCTCCAAACACAGACCATCTTTTATATGAAGGAGTTTTACCTGATAGCTGAAACCATGCTCCCTTATTTGAACGTTACCCTATTTTTCCATGTTAACATTATTCACCAGACCTTGATAGGCATGACAGCATTTGAAATGTCCAGTTGAATGCAGCTCCAAAAACACTCAAGAAGCCTGATGCCATCCGGGACAAAGCAGTTCCCAAGTTTGGCAGCACTATTTACGTTCTTTTCTTCCACAATCGATGCACAAAGTAACAGTGTATATAATCTACAAGATGAACTGCAGTAACTCACAAAGGGTCATTTGACAGGATCTTCTAAACCTGGGACCTCTACCACCTAGAAGGTCAAGGGCGGCAGACACATCGTGCCACCACTACTGACAAGTCTCCTCCTAAGCAACACACCATCCTGACTTGGAACTATGTCCTCATTCCTTCTCTATCACTGGGTCAAAGTCCTGGCACTCCTTTCCTAATAGTCCTGTTGCATATCTGTATTTTTTGTGATTTATGCACAAGAACACACAAGTTTCTTTGTATCACTGCAATCTGTAAATTTGCTCCATTTATATAATGTCTTTGATTCCTCAGGCCAAAATGGGTGACCTCACATTTATTTATACTGTACCCCATCTACCTAATATTTACCCATTTATTTCACTCACCTATTCCCTTTGCAGGCTTATTATGTCCTCCCAGTAACTTGATTCCACACCTACCTTTGTATCATCAGGAAATTTAACTAAAACAGACACCAGCTTGTCATCTCAGAAACTAAACGGCTGAAGCCCCAGCCATGATTTCTGTGGCACTCTACTAGCTACAAATGCCAACTTGAACATAACTCATTTATCATGATGCACTGGGTCCCAATTTGGCCACAATAGGGAACATCCCTATTGCAGCACCTATTGCACCCCTATTGCAGTGCTGGAAAAGTTGGAATCCCAAGTCCAGTCCCTGAGCCTGGCAATTATCATTTTCAAAGAAGCAGAATTGGGGAAGGCAGTATTTCATGCACTGTGTGCCAGTTAAATGGCTACTTGTCTGCACTCAAATAGCATTCTGCAAGCTCTGGTGCCTGGAATCCAGAGTGTGGAGGTTATACCAGGTACGATCAGGATTGTAAACAGTGTAATTCTTTTGGGATGGCCCGTTGGAGAACTGAGATACTCATGCAGATGTGGTCCCAGAACATCTTTCGAGTTGGGGGTTAGAGTCTGATTTGGGTAGACAGCTATCAGGTGCCCTTTAAGACTGTTAACTGTATAGAGGATTGTATGTGAAAGGTGCATAAACCCCTTGGGACTTTGAAACGCGTTAAGTACTGTCCAACAAGTGTTAAGAATGTCAATCAGCATCAAGATTTGCCAGCAGGTAACAAAATGCCTTCTTCTACGAGTGCCTTCCCTGTAGCATGCTCTCTACATTGCTGAATGTTAACTTTTTCACTTGTGTACATGGGTACTTGTGAATACTCAATGTGTAAAAATGGTAGGTGATGGCAGAATACATTAAGTTGGAGCAGAGGTATCTGGGACCATGGAAAATGAGTACAGAGCATTAGATTGGATGGGTTGGCATGGGTGGCTGGTGTGGAGTGTGTAGGAATTAATGGGAGTGAGAGGGATATGAGAGACTGGAAAATGTTTCATACTCCCTTCCAGAGGTAAAGTACACCTTTGGAACTGGACCTGGGACACTTTTAGAGGACATAGGGCACACTTTGGGATTATATAAAGCAAAGCTGTTTGTAAGATGTTCGTAAACTCAATGGAACCGGCAATATTGTTAAAGAACCTTCCAAAAAAAAATGCTGAGTTAAAAGAAAAATGCTAGGTGTTTCAGAGTGCCTGCTCATATATAACCATTATAGAATTTGAGCTGCATGACTAATTTCTGAAACTATCACTATCATAATGAGGTGTGTGTCAAGTGAACATTTGGATAGACAGCTCCATATATTTATTGAATTTAAAAGTTTCTTGAGATAAGGGATTAAGCGTTTAAGAGTTAAGCATTTAAGGGAAATATTTTTTTTCGTAAGATTTTAATTGAGGGCATTTAATCTTTTGTTATCAGAGTCTCTTTTCAACAGCGATATTATCAATAGACACTACTCAGTATGCCTCCTGAGGTTTGATCATGGCAGGCAGTAGGTGAGTTGGAATGGAGAGGGAAATGCAAATGGTGGACAGTAAGTGGGTAAGAGTTCACTCAGGTTGACATTGGGACTATAAAAGGTCAAGGAGATGCCTGGAGGCATAGTGAGGCACAAAGTATTTCTGGGCCATGGGGGATGGGTAGGTGAGCATAGGGTGGCACAGGGAGTCTAAGGGGCAATGTCAAATGGATAAATGAGCACAAAGTGTTATGGGCCATTTCGGACGATGGGAAATGGGCAAAGGGAGGCAGAGATTCTAGGAAAGCCTTTCAAGAATGGGTAAATGGGCACAGAGTGGCATGGGGTTATAAAGTGCTGTGGGTATAGGTAAACACGCACATGGTGGCACAGGGAATATGAGGGGGTGTGAGGATTGGTAGAGGGGCTTAGGGTGGCAGGGACATGGGAGTGTGTGGAGGGGAAGGAGAGTGAAGAAGAAGAGTGTTTTATATTTTAATCTTTATTTTAAAAATTTGATCACAGAGCTAGGGCCCAGAGGCAGTCTCTCTGCCCAGCCAGCCTCAGTAACTGGCAAACTCTTGGGGTCTATCCAACTCCCAATTTATCCCACACCCCTGAGCTGAAAATGTGAAGTACGGCATCTATTTTTCCAATTACAGTTTGCAAAGCTGGGATTTCTCCTGCCTGTTGGGGCCTCTGTTTGTTATTAGTTAGCCAATCCTCTATCAATGCTAAAAATGGCCTCCAACACTCTGGTTTATGTAGTAATATTTCATGAGGTACCTTATTCAATTTTTTTTGAAAAGTCAAATACGTTACATCCAGTAAATTCTCTTTGTCCACTTTGTTTGTTACATCTTCAAAGAACTCCTTCTCAATACACGACGTTACTTTTTAAAAACTATATTACTGTTTGCATTGTGATTTTCTTAATTACCTGTCACTGCTTGCTCAATATGTCCAGCATTTTCCCAAAGACATTTGGTACAGAACTGGACTATATTTTCTTGCTTTCTGCCTTTCTTCCTTCTTGAATGTGGTCTTACATTTGCAGGGCTTTCTTACAAAGTTATAATCAAATTTATCATTTTAAATATGGAACTTCCTCCCCCTGCATTGAGAAACATGCCAAATTACATTGCCAGGCAGGGAAACTCACGCACTCTGCTGTGTTTTTCATATTAAATCAACAAAGCCTTATGAGTGCACATTTTTCTGGCATGTCCAAATGATGTTCCCCCTTTAAGAATTCAAGATAATGAAACAAAAGAAATAATATTCTGAAATGACTAGTATTCAAGTAAATCACCTGAATCTGTAGATGGGAATTTTCGATCCTGGTTTGGTACTGTTTGGGAGAATAAATGGCGGGTAAGAGCGGACGTGGAAGGCCCACCCCCATTTCTATCTCTGGCTGTTTTCAGCAGCATGAAATCCCGCAAGCAGGCACTGCTGGGATACAATTGGGTTAGCAATGTTGGAAAACCCTGACTCCTGGTTCCCACCTCCATGCTGAAAATCTGGCCCAAGTATGCCAAATAGTTGGGAGGTTTCTGCGTGATAGCTCCTAATGGATAAGATTTAACCTGACAGCAACACATGATAAAATAGAAAAACTGTATTCCAAAGCTATTTTCAAGTTACAAAATAAAAATCTTAAATGGTGACCATCCACATATTTTTCCTGTGCTACTAGGGCCAGTCTGGTACCTTTGCTAATGTCATCATTTGCAGTTGACTACAATAAATCCATTCTGCCAGTTCCCACTTTATCTTCCTAATCCCAATCTACCTAGATTCCTTTGCACCCAATCAACATCTTTTTCATTGTTACAAGCTCCCATCTCCTGCCGTCCCATCTGAACCACCCTGAAAATTTCACCAGATTTATTTCCCTTTGCACTCCTATTTCACTGATAAAAAGCCGAACAGAAAATGAATGAACTGAATAGCACTGCTCCTTGGAATAACCTGATCCTCACATCTTCTGATAAATGTCACTGAACAACCATCCTCTGTCTTCTTTGACAGAGTTTATAATGCTCTTCAAAACTGACCTCAATTTATGTTTAAGAGATAACAAGGTGTAGAGCTGGATGAACGCAGCAGGCCAAGGAGCATCAGAGGAGCAGAAAGGCTGATGTTTCAGGCCCAGACCAAAACTTAAGGAAAACAATACAGTTAATGGCAGGATCCTGAACAGTATTGATATATAGAGCACGAACTCACACCACCGTAATTTTTAAATTCTCCACCTATATCTGCAAGTGATCAATTTCCTGTTGTACAGAGGAAACTTGGCCTTCAAGTCCATTGCTCCCTGAAAGTGGAGCTGCCCAACAAGACCACAGAAATTATACTTTGTAATTTCAAAGCTTTTTAATTACATTTTAATGGAATCAAGGTTTGGAAAGGTTTCCTTCTATCTTATTATTATTCTAAAGGAGAATAAAAAAACTGAAAATACATTTCTCAGTACTGCACACTTACACTGTGTGCTCTCTGTGTAAACAGCAGAATCAGTGGAGCATGCAGCAACTAACTAAAACCAGAACCAACATGAATAAATTCAGTGTTCAATTCTGTGGGCACAGCTGCTGACTTTTTAAAATGAAAGGAACTAGAATAGTTATGCTCGCAGGACTCTCACAGAATACAGCTGTGACTTTGCTCATGTCAAGACATCTTAAAGCTTAGCTGCTGCCAGAGGGAGCCTTCAATTATTTTCTAGAATGATCTCAGATCTCTGCAGCTGCTTCAGCCATATAACAGAAGTGACTGTGCAGAAAATCAATGGCAACTGCTATCAGCAGGGACACTGGTTCGTAGTGATTGAAAAAAGTAAAAATTTAATGAGTTTCTGAGACCTTTGCTGGTGTTTTGGGATCATAATCTATAATTTTATCAGTGAAAACAAATCCATTCCTGGGATTTAGGCAATGCTGTTTATGGCACTGAAACAAAGGTTCAATGTAGCACAAGCACCTCAAATTCTGACTGCTAGTGATTGCCTGATGGTCTCAGCACAGATTACTACTGGGCTTCAGAATGCCTCCAAGCTGCAGGTACCAAAATCGTTTCTTAGCTAACCCATACTGTGAGATGCAGTGCTTCCCCCAGGTGTGGTTATAGAGAAGGGTAAAGCAATAAAAGGGCAGTTTACATCAGATGTCCAATTTTTTCAAAATCTAAGAAAACTCAGGTGAGTATAGATAGTTAAAATGAAATTAGGAGAGCAAAGACAGGTCATGAAAATATATTGGCAATAAAATGCTAGAAATACATAAAAAGCAAGTGGATAATTAAAGAAAAAGTATGGTCAGAAGTCAAAAGGGTAATATTTCTGTATGGAGGTGTAAGACATGGGCATAGTCCTTATTGATTGATTGGTGCCTGTTTTCACAAAATTGACAGTGTAATCAAGGAAGGGGAGTACGTATTATCAGATAAACATAAAAAGGGAAGAAATATAAAGTTGGGTAGCATCCTTGGTAGTTTATAAGTCATCTGCTTCAGATGAAATGTGTTTCAGGCTGATAAGGGCAGTAAGGGAAAATGTGGTAGTGGGTCTGTTGACTACTTGTTAATCTCATTGGCTACAGACATGGTGCTAGAAGGCACCATAGCTGCTAACATTGTTTCCGAAGGGAGAAGAGTGAGCAAAGAAAATCTAACCATTGCCTCTTGACATTCAATAGCGATACCATACCGTAGCCACAAGAGGAGGAATTCTTTAGTAATCCACCTCATGTCTTCTGAGTGTATTTCCACAAGGTACACTCAACATTGTGACAGAATACTCACCAGTTGTGTGGATCTTCCTCAATACTCAAGAAGTTCAACACCATCCAGAACAAAGAACACTTGACTGGCACCACACCTTCCACATTAACTCTCTTCACTGATGCATAGTGGCAGCAGCATGTTCCATCTACAAGATGCACTTCTTCAATGACCCAAGGGTCCTTAGACAGTACCTTCTAAACCTATGACCCCTCCCACCTAGAAAGACGAGGGCAGCAAATGCATGGGAATACCAATGCCTGCAAGTTTCAAAAGCCACACACCATCCGGACTTATATCATCGTTTGTTCACTGTCACTGGCTTAGAATGCTGGAACTCCCTCCCTTACAGCATTGTGGGTGCATGTAGACCCTAACGTCTTCAGCGGTTCAAGGCAGCAGCTTACCACCACTTTCTCCTGGGCGATCAAAGCTGTGCAATAAATACAGCCTGGTTAGAGGTACCATATCCCTTGACAACTATAAAAATAATTGGATATAATGGGCAATTACAGACTAGTCAGCTTAATCTCAGTGGTGGGAAAATTATTGAAAATTGTTCTGACAGATGTTAGAAATAGTCATTTAGAGACACATGAATTAATCAAAGACAATCAGGATGGATTTGTTAATGGAAGGTCATGTCTGACTAACCGATTAGAGAAGGTAATAAGAAGGGTGAATGAAGATAATGTATTTGATGTAATTTACATGGATTTTAGCAAGGATTTTGATAAAGTCCCAGAAGGCATTCTGGGCAGAAAATTAATAGCCTGCGGAAGTGGCATTTTGGATCGAAAGTTCAGACACAAGATACAAACAGTAATGGTTGATAGATAATAAAGTGTGAAGCTGGATGAACACAGCAGGCCCAGCAGCATCTCAGGAGCATAAAAGCTGACGTTTCGGGCCTAGACCCTTCATCAGAGACGGGGATGGGGTGAGGGTTCTGGAATAAATAGGGAGAGAGGGGGAGGTGGACCGAAGATGGAGAGAAAAGAAGATAGGTGGAGAGGGGAGTATAGGTGGGGAGGTAGGGAGGGGATAGGTCAGTCCAGGGAAGACGGACAGGTCAAGGAGGTGGGATGAGGTTAGTAGGTAGGAAATGGAGGTGTGGCTTGGGTTGGGAGGAAAGAATGAGTGAGAGGAAGAACAGGTTAGGAAGGCAGAGACAGGCTGGGCTGGTTTTGGGATGCAGTGGGGGGAGGGGAAGAGCTGGGCTGGTTGTGTGGTGCAGTGGGGGGAGGGGACGAACTGGGCTGGGATGCAGTGGGGGAAGGGGAGATTTTGAAGCTGGTGAAGTCCACATTGATACCATTGGGCTGCAGGGTTCCCAAGCAGAATATGAATTGCTGTTCCTGTAACCTTTGGGTGGCATCATTGTGGCACTGCAGGAGGCTCATGATGGACATGTCATCCTAAGAATGGGATTTTCTCCAGCATCTGCAGTTCCCATTATCAATGGTTGATAGATGATCTTTTTGAGATGGTAAGCCTGGTTTTGGTGAGATTCCACAGGTCTCAGTACTGGCAATATCCATGATTTTAGACTTAAATGCAGGTGTCATAAATCATTTTGCACATGATACAAAAATTGGACATGCATTGCTCAGGAGGAAGATCGTTGTAGTCGACACAGATCACTACCAATGACTGATCAAGTGAGGAGAAAAGTAGCAAATGGAATTCAATTCAATATAAGGCAATGCATTTGAGGAGAGTAAACAAGGCAAGGAGTTCACAAGAAAGAGTCAGATTCTAAAAAGGTAGAGGTACAAAGGGGCTTTAGAGTATGTTTATAGTCTCTGAGGATGGCTGGACAGGTAGAAGAAGTAGTGAAAAAGGAATATTACTGAGAGGGAGCAAAGTCTGGAACAGCAGTAAAGGAGCAGAAAGATCAAGGAGTATTTAAGAGGTAGGGAGGGCTGGGCAGGGATGGGCAGGAGTTAGAAGGGCAGAATGAAAGAGTGAAAGGGACATGATGATTGAAGAAAAGAGTCCTCAGCTCAGAGCGGTCAAGAGAAAAGTAAAGGGCTAGAAACAGAAATGACGATCTCAGGTCCAGAATAACAAAACACATTCAGGGACTACAGAAAAACAAGGAAACAGAAAACTTGAAGTGAATAGAAAATAGAAGGCATTAGAAAGGGCATAACAAAGTATAGAGCTGGGTGAACACAGCAGGCCAAGCAGCATCTCAGGAGCACAGTCCAGAATTAAAATCAAAGATCCTCTGTGGGATAATGACAACATTGGCAGGGTGGAGTCAGCTAAGTTTTAGTGTGGCAACAATTTGGAGATTGCAGAGCTGTCTATTTAAAGGTGACAAACAATGTCTAGCCAGTCAATTGGAAGCTCCTGACTTCAAAGGAGCACCAAGCTACAGCAAAAGGTAATTGCCAAAGTACTTCAACGTGATGGTGCAATCTGAGCAACTTTTTATAAGTGCACTAAAAATACAAGAAGCAGCCAGCAAACACTGTAAGGGTTGGGGGCGGGGGGGTGGTGGTGCTGGTTCCAGGTGAATCTCAATACAGAGCCTCCTATGCCTCTATCCGTACCCACGCAAAAATAGCCTGAGGGCCAGTTTGTTTGGGTCAATGGCCTGAGGCTGAGACTCCCTGGAAAATCAGCCAGCCTGCATTACATAATTTTAAAGAGATTCTTAACAAATCTCATTGGCTGCCTGCCTCATGGGGCAGACATTCCTGCTGGCCTTAAACCAGGGAATGGGCTTAGGAAACTGTCTTACCGGCTCCTGCCAGACATTTTGAGCCCCTTTCATTTCCTTTCCTGACCTCAGAAGAGTCTAAAAGCTTTATCACGTCTCTGGTAGCCCAGCTGTTTGTGATATTCACACATGTTATGGAGCAAAATATTTGTACCAATATTTTTCACTCAAGTCAGGGGCAGAGCCAGGTGCTTGAGTCTGGACAGGGTGGAGCCAGGGACAGCACTGGGTACCGTGATTTCTGCCACGAACTCTGCTGAACAGAACTGTGATAGATTTAAGCAGTTTCAGACTTTTTAGGTGGATGGTTTGAGAAGTGGCACATAGAGTTATATACTTATTCAGCATGAAAACTGACCCTTTGGTCCAGAAAGTGCTGGCCAGAAAGCATAAATTGATCCAGTCCCATTTGCCAGAATTTGGCCCAAATCCCTCTAAACTCTTCCTATTGTGTACTCATCCAGATGCCTTTTAAATGTTATAATTGCACCTGTCTACACCACTTCCTCTGGCAGCTCATTCCACATACACATCACCCTCTGTGTGAAAATGTTTCCCATCAGGTCCCTTTTAAATCTTTCCCTGCTCACCTTAAACCTATGCCCTCTAGTTTTGGATCCCCTACCCTGGGAAAAAGACCTTGACTTTCTCCTATCTATGTCCCTCAGGATTTTATAAACCTCTGCAGATTTATAAGCCTCTATAAACCTCCAAAATTCCAGGGGTAAAAGACCTCAGTCTAATCAAACTCTCCCCAGAGGTCAGATCCTCCAATCTTGGCAATAAACTTGCAAATCTTTTCTGAATTCTGAACGTGTAAGTTTAACACCATCTTTCTTATAGCAGAGAGACTTGGATTTCTGAATTTTAATATTGGCAGATGTGCAGTGATATGCAAACAGGAAAGAAAGAATTGCTATTTCAGAACAAATCCCACGTACTCCGGACATCCCCAGTACACTGGCGTAAGAAAGACAGTCAATGACTGAATCACTGTGATCAACAGAAACAGACCTGGTGTGTGTGAATAAATTGGGAACAGTTACCTGTAGTTGCCTGTCATAATAGGACACTATAGCCTGAAAACAACGATAAGTCACTTACAATGACATCAATGTGGTAGGATCATGTGGATGTGAAAATGGGGAAACCAGGCAGGAAGAAACATGTAGTATGCAAATCAGGGTCATAGAACATGGTCAAACCACAATTTTAGCATCTAATGAGCTTGACATATGCACTGCCCATTTTCACAAATTCTGAGAAGCCTCACCAATGGTCTTTAAAGGGAAAGCTTAAACTGGTTTCCCACTCGTGCACATTCTCCCACCCACTTACTGCTCCTCAGGGTCACCTTCCTATTTCCCAAGCCTGAGATATCTTCTGCATCCATAGAGATGGAAAGGTTTGGTGCATGTAATTCGTTAGGTCCATTCAAATGAGGTCCAGGTTGTAAACTGACACACATATCACGGCAACAACAAACAGATGGATGGTGGAAGAGAAAAGTAAAAGGTAAGGCTGTAGGTCCAGAGTCCCACAGGGCTGCTCTCTCTTTACAGAGAGACAACTGGTGCTGAGAGAGTAACCTAAGGGTCACAATGTCTCAAGCAAGGGATGAGGTTGAGAAAGCGGAACTTGACAGTAATGTCAGCTAGCGTAGGAACTGAACCCACTCCGTTGGCATCTCTCTCACTCATTGCACTGAACCGGTTGTTTAGCGAACTGAGGATTCTCCCACCGGTTGGCAGTTTTGTAACAAATGCTCAAATCATTTGGAATTTTTGTTAACTTCAATAGTGACAATGTCAAATTGAAAGTTTAGTAAAGACAAGTTGATTTGGGTATTTCCCAGTCATATTTTTGTGACATGGCCCAGACTCAGTCATTCAAAGTGTCTGTTACAGGTGAAATAAGTATTGATATTTTGCTGGTAACTAGGTATGTGACGCGACTGGAGTAAAATTATTGGCGGTATATTCCCTCCCAAACTAAGAACATACCAGCAAGTTCTCCGGCTTGATATCCCTGTGCACAATGTTCAGGCTGTGCAGGTATTTGAGTGCAGAAACTAGGTTGTACACCATTGCACTGGCATCCCGTTCTGTGTACTTAGTTGATGATGTAATGGCATCAAACAGATCTCCACCCTGTCAGAAAAACATTAACAACAGACAAGAAATAAGCCATGTACCACAGCAGGGAACAGTCTAAAATACACTTTGATTGTTGACACTCACATTGCATCTTCAGCAAAAATTCACAGGAAGAATTCAGACCAGGAATTAAATTTGTTGTGTCCTGAATTTGCAAGGAAATTTGTTCCTGATCTTCTCAGGAGGTGGAGCCTCTACCAAATCATAGCAAAGTGAATGTGTGGGACCCAGAGATGGGGATCCCATATTCAAGAATACCTTATGATCCTGTAAGATCAGGAGGATGTTGGAGAAGTGATCAGTAAGCCCAGAAGGAAGGTGCATACTTCCTCCACCAATATCAGCTTTGAAGGCATTCTTTGTGCCTGAGGCCTGCATCCCCCTGATTTGTTCTGGAAAGATGGAATTACTTTGACCCCAGCTGAGCTATGATTTTATTTTCAGGGAAAGATGCAGTGAGTTTGACGTGTTTTCCTAAAATGAGTCGATTTCAACTTGGATTGTCACACAGTTCCCTAAGACAAGTAGCTTCCCTTGATGCTCCCTTGTGAGTGCAAATAATTGTAGATGAACTGGACAAAATAAAAAGACAGAATTGTTTTTGCTGTCAATCATAAGACATGCCCGATATTGAAGTATATGGAACGGAATATTGATCAATGGCAGCTATATTTATGTAGCACCGTTAACAGAACAGTATTGTCATTACTGGTCAATACCAGGAACCAGATGCATGATGCTAAGGCCAAATCTCCTTCAGATCCCTCACTCTTCCTGGCAGAAATTCAAATTCACCACCCACCACATCATCGGTTCAAGCTATGATCATCATGTTTGGGGGGGACAGGATAGCAACAGGGGTCTTGTGTTATACCAACATCTAATGGACCTTCACTATTGATGAGAACTGTCCAAATTGAACAAAATGATTTGTTGCCGCAATATCAATTATTGCTGCTACCACCTTCCTTCCCATGAGCTCATTCCTGATTGGCTGAAGCTTCCTGTCACTCTCTAACTTGCAGCTGGATTGGCTGCTGCCTGCACAACTGTCAAATGAAATTGGACTCCAGTTGAAAGGAGGGTGACCTGTGGAGAGTTTGCAAATCCTCGTGGATTGAATATCTGGAATCACTCAACATTATTTTGCTTTTAAATTCAGGATCCAGGAGGTTTTGCAGTAGGTGCAGATGCTGAATGGGTTGGCCCCAATTCTCAGCGTGCAGCATGATACAAGAGCTTAAATTGAACACAAGGGTGGGTTAAAGGGGAGAGCATTCAGTGAAACTGCAAACCCAGATAGTTGAACAATTTGTAGCAACCTGTCAGGACACCAAGACACTTGGCGAAAATATTGGTACTATCCCAAACAAACCATAATGTCTGATCACCCGGTTTAGAGTGAGACTTCGAAAACTTGTGTCTTTAAATAAACCTGTTGGACTATAAACTGTGATTTTTGACCTTGACCACTCCAGTCCAACACTGATACCTCCACATTCTGATAATTTAGCAACAGTGGAGGAGTTGAGAGATGGTGGTGGCGAGATAGAACTGAGTGTTATTAGCTAACATTTGATATTAATGTTACATTTTTGGATAATGTTGCCACTCAACATATAACAAGTGACTGATAGGATATCACCAGTTTTTCAATTTGTTCACATTGAATCTCACCCTCTGACATTCTCTTGACTCCAGGGACCCGAGGTAATGACAGTACAGGATATGTCAGTTAGCTCACAGGAATGTGGACTCTGCTGTTTTTCAGCCTGTGGGTACAATAGCTACAACTCACGTGATTGGTTAAATTCTTTGTGAATAACAGATAAAAACCACCCATGAATGCAAATTGAGAGAATAATTTTAATTTCTAAATGCTTTGAACAGCATCTTTGATTGGTGTCCTTTAACAAATGAGCTCCACTTAACTTAGATTGCAAAGTACTACAGGTCACACTCAAAATCCAGTTCAGATCTCAGATGTATTTTAATCAGAAAATGAATCTAAATTTGACTATTAGATTTGGAAGATTATGACTTCACTAATGGCATTGATAACTGAAATCCAACTCTGCTTGTAGATTCTGCCTTGAGATGGTATTGAATTTTATGCAACATAGAGGTTGTTTGGATTGAGTGGAGAACTGAATTCACTGGGCACTCGCTCTGATTTCCATGTCTAGTTTTCTTGATGTCTAGCTTGTTTGGTAAAGTAGGAAGCTGAATATTAATGAGACAAGTTGGGCTGTTAACAAGATGTTTAACAAGCCCTAATCCTCCTCCATTGGCAACTTGCCCCTGCCAAGTATGAACCTCGCCATATTGCTTGTCAAAGTGCTTTCCCCCATCAATATGGGTCTTCTTGGGCTTCTCTTCTGATTCTTCTATAAATCTTGCAATAGTACATGTTGCTCAGACCCTTATAAGATTTCACCAAATGTTTCAATATCACTTTGACATGGAATAAAGTCCTGCTGGATTGGTGATTGTTCTCCTGCTCTTGACTTTACATGTAACAGCCATAATACGATTTCACCCAACCTACCTATCTCTTCCACTTTACTTCTAATTTTTAAGGCCTTCAAATGCATCTTGAATCTTGATCATACACTCTTGGTATCATTTCAAAGGAGTTGATGGCTTAAAATTTCATGGTCACTTCCCATTGTCAACAGTGCAAATTTGATTCCACCAGACAGCACAGCTCAGTCACTACCTCCGCAGTGAATCAGAGCTCGCAAATACATTTTCAAGTGTACACAACTTTATCTATACACTCTGCCAGCTGATTTGCAAAGGGTAAAGCTGGATACCAGCCGTCCAATCCTGATGGAAGAAAAACTGTCTTACATGAAACCTTTTCATCTATCTCAAAATTTTAAGTAATCAGGAACAGTAAAACCAATACCCATTTTTATAATTTAGGTCATAACGGTGAAAAAAGAATGCATCGGTGATTACTCAACTCTGCAACCTGTAAACACTTTTACCTTTTTTTTGATCATTGCCCAAATTCAATCAGTCCACAACACATCCCTGCTGAAAACAGTGGAAAGTCTGCTTTTGCATAGTTGTCTTTCCTTCTCGCAAGATTCATAGCCTCATTGGATTCTAAGACATTTTGTAAATGGGTATTATGACTGATTGTTAAAATCTATCTTCAACTCCCTGGCTGTATAATCGTGAAATTCTATTTTTGACTCTGAATTTTTCTGTGTGAGAATACAGTATGAAAATTAAGACATAGATATCAGTCCATGATTTTCACAAAAATAATGATCAAATTTGGAGTTACGGCACTACACTGGGATAAAGATTGCATCGTATAAAATGGAAGTGGATTAATATGCACCGTTAACTGTAATTAGTTCCATGAACTGGGATTAATTGCTTGAACGGATTGAAGAGGAATTCAAAATATTTACTGGGCTCAGGGGCTTTTTTCCCCTGTTTTTCTGTTGTCTTCCCATGTCCTTTGTTATGGAGTGTGTAACGAGTTTCCTTCTTAACAAGGAATGTCTGTGGAAGATTAATTTCCAATGATTAGATATTGTATCTGGCCTTGTGATTTTAAATTTTGAATCATAAAGCCTCCACATCAAATTGTGAAAAGATTGCTTTTTAAAGATGCACAGCAGTGTGTACTTCAAAGATGGAAATTTAAAGTGAAAATATAATTGTATCCATCAATCAAACACCATCAGTAACAATAGATCGGCAATCAAACAGTACCTGAGGGAACATCATCGCTGTTAACTGCCAAGAACTCTGTATATCTCATTAAAGGATAACTATTTTTAAGAAGTTATAGAACAGGATAGTTGTTCATTCGCTGAAATTTTACATGTGGTACCATCAAGATCTAATACTTAAATATCCAATTATACGCTTAGACTTTTACTGCTAACCTTAATATCCATCACAAGAGAATTTAAGATATTATTCTCAGTTTACACAGTAATGAAAATGAGCACCAGCCTCTTGAATAAGATATTCAGTTTCTAATTTCTTTATTAATGAAGGAAATAAGTCCTGTATGACTGCAAAGAGAAAACATTTTATGCCATGCAGGATTTGACCCTGTATCAGTTACATTGCCAGGCCGACCCAGCCATGCTCCAGTTGCCTCCTATCGTACAGAAGAAAGATTTAATCAGACCGAATAATGTTAGCTGAATCCAGTTCATACAGCTGTTTTTACATTCAGAAATATGATAATAAGAGATCTAATGCTTGCATCATAAACACACTCTGAAGTTCATTCAGTACACCCAGCAGATCATGTGCTCATTGTTTATTCTTCACTATTTCAGGTACTTCTGCAGCCCAACCACTGTCAGAGGAGGTGCTGAATACTGCCATTATGGTCATTTCCTTCTGGTTTTCAACTTCCTTAAAGTGGAGCTGGGAGTAGAAATACTTACTCCTTGTCCCACAAGAAAATTGCAGGCTGCTGGAAATCTGTGCTCATGCCTTCTCATTGCATCTAACCTTTACTCTGCACCTCCCAAACTGCTGGTGTTATAACATGCCCATGTGGGCCTCGAGTGTTTAGTATCTGCTGCTTTACCAAGGTGAGAAACAAGGCGTCACCTGGTATAAGCCTTGGGCCTAGGCATCTGGTGTATCTGCCAAATTGTCACCAATCCTGTGTCGGAAAACAAGCACAAACAAATTTCTTTCCAGATTTTCACTTCGGCACCAGTTTGATCACTAATTCAGCATATCTGTTCACAATCATTCACAAGACCATAAGAAATAGAACATAGAATAATACAGCACTGTACAGACCCCTCAGCCCAGAGTGTTGTGCTGATTTATTATCCTACTAAGAACAATCTACTCTGCATACCCTACATCTTACTATCCTCCATACACCCATCCAAGGGTCTTAAAAGTCTCTAAAGTATCTGACTCCACTAGCACTGCCGGCACCACATTCCACACGCCCACCACTCTCTGTGTGAAGAACCTACCTCTGACATCTCCCCTATAAGTTCCTCCAATCACTGTAAAATTATGCCCCCTCTGCCCTGGGAAAAAGTATCCGACCATCCACTCTATCTATACCTCTCATCATCTTGTACACCTCTATCAAGTCACTTCTCATCCTTCTTCGCTCCAATGAAAAACGCCGTAGCTCCCTCAAGCTTTCCTCATAAGACCTGTCCTCCAGTCCAGGCAGCATCCTGGTAAATCTCCTCTGCACCCTCACTAAAGCTTCTACATCTTTCCTGTAATGATGTGACCAGAACTGAACACAATATTCTAAGTGTGGTCTAACCAGAGTTTTATAGAGCTTCAGCATACCCTCATGGCTCTTAAACTCAATTCCCCTGCCAATGGAAGGCAACACATCATACAAAAAGGAGCAGGATTAGTCCTTTCGGCCTTTGAGACTGCTCCACAATTTGATCCCGGTTGATATGTTTCTCAACCCCAGTTTCCTCCTTTCTCCCCACTACCCTTGAACACTTTACTGATAAGAATCTATCTGTCTTATACACACTCAATGACTTGGCTCCACAGTTTTCTGCAGCAATCAGTTCCACAGATTTACTACCCTCTGGCTGAAGAAATTCATTCTCATTTCAGTTCTAAAGAGACATCCCTTCACACTGAGGCTTGAGTCCTAGTATCTCCTACTTGTGCAACATCTTCTCTGCTTCACTCTGTCCAGACTTCACAATATTCTGTAAGTTTCAATCTGATACCCCTCATTCTTCCAAATTCCACTGAGTACATATCCAGAGACTGCAATTGTTCCTCCCATGATAAGCCCTTCATCCCCAGGATCATTCTTGTGAACTTTCTCTGGACCTCCTCGAATGCCAGCACACCCTTCCTTAGATAAGGGGCCTAAACTGCTTGTAGTATTCCAAATTCCATTACAGACAATTGTTCCTGTTTTAGGGAGAGGTGAAGTTTGCAGTGCTTGATGTCTGCATGATGGGACAAGAACATCTGACTTTGGGTAGCAATCAAGAGTTTTTAATGAGTAAATGGAGTTTTATTTTACCCGTAACAAACTCATTTCCAATTTCTTTAGGTCCTCTTACCTTGACTAATTCCATTACTAGGTAAAGCTCTGTTGGTGTGTCCACCTCTTCTATTAACATGATGATATTGGGATGTTTAACCCTCCGCAGAACCGCCACCTCATTCTCAATTAAGTGCTCCTAAAAAAACAAAGCACAGTAAACAAAGTGACCTTAATTCTAAACAGTAACAACTGTACTCCAATTAGGATAAAACAACAAGGCTCCACATTCAATTTCCATCGAGGTGAAACTCCTTTTCCCTTACTTCGAAGAACAACTGATAATTTAAAAAATTATCTGATCTCTTTAGAATGTATAAATGGTCCTCCATTTTTGAGTTATCCTGAGTTGCTCTAACTTATTCATTTAAGCTCATTAGGTTGTTTGGGCTCACTATATTGGTTCACAGATGAAAAACAGTGATTTGGGTGAGGTACCAAAGGGAACTTAGCACCCATGGACAAACCAGTCACAAGACTGTGCATTTGTAAGCGGGGATGTACTAAAATCAAATAATGAACTCAGACGTCTTGAAAAAAAAGTGAGAAAATTATGAGGAGAATTGGGTGCTCAGCTTCTCCCTGCTCCTCAAGTTCCTCAGCTGTCTTAACAGAAGTTGCTGCCTTTGTAACAGCTTCCACAATGGCATTGTTGCAACACAAGATTCAGCAGCATCAGAAGTAGCTGCAGTGGTGTTCCACTTTTAATCCTAATTTTGAGAATAGTGTGGCATTGGCATTATATTCGGCGACATCACAAAGTGTAAGTCCATACAGGCTGTTACCATAAGCTTCAAACAAAATTGCACAGATGAAGCAATTCTGAATTGTTTCACTCTTTACCATATCCCAGGCTTTCTTCCGGATTCTCACTGCTTGAAGCAAGTCTATGCTGAAGTTTTCACTGGATGCGAGGCAGGTGCTTTTCTTATGGGCAAGCAACTTGTATTAAAATTATTTTAAATTTTTAATTATATCTTGGACCACTGGCTGAGCAGTTAAAGTACTAGTGGATATGCCTTTCTATGGCTTTTAGTTCTTGGACGTCAGGATGGGCTGAGCAGTTATCCACAAGTATCAGGATTTTGCGTTTCTGGAACTGCAAGCATTGGTCAAATTGCCGAACCCATGAATTTAAAATTGCACATTTCATCCAAGCCTTTTGATTTGCTTCACAGTTGACTAGGAAATAGTTGATGTGGTTTAAGCCCCTTGACTTTTTGGACCTATTGATGTGTAACCATGTTTTTTCAGTTAGGACATGTTTGCAGCAACAAGATGTTTTGGTTGCCTACTAGCAACTACAGCTTGTTCCTTGTAAGTAAATTTTATCTATTGTGCATTCATAGAAGTAGGTAATGTTATCCATACCCTAGATATCTACTGGGTTATATTCTTGAATAAGTTCTTGGACATGCTTAATCCTGAAATATCTGCAGATAAACCTTCCCCACAAAGCTGTTTGTGAATGAGATTATTTCAAAATTTGAACCAAAACAGGCGTTTCTAGGAGTAAAGATGTCAACATCTATTTACTTTGCAAAGCTTTAAACTTCTTCTAAATCTTCTTTGGTTAGTCCCTTGCTTGGGTTGGCTTTAATTATATTGTGGTACCAAGTGAAGACTGCCTTCATCAATCTCAGATATTGTGCAAGTTACACCTTTTTGATGTTGGTATTCCATTCTCTCATAATTTTCTTTAATCTTTTCAGCATTCTTTATCCAACCACTCACTGTAGTGTTTGACAATGAATTCAGCTTGAAATTTTTGCACGTCCTGCCTTCATTGAGTGCTTTCAATGCCCTGCATTTGGTTTCAAGTTCTTTAAAATTACAAAATCTTTCTTTGCCACAGATTTTCCATAGGAATAAGCAAAATGTGTGCTTCCTTAAACTGCAGCATGCGCTTCAGTCTTAATAGGATTAATGCTCCTTTTTATTTTCTGTTTTTTAAATTATTTTAAATTTGAAGCATTGAACACCCATGATGCTGAAACACGTGGGTTAATTCAAATAAAGGACAATAGACAAAGATCACACTCAACTCATCAGGTTATCCCTCTATGTTGACATGGTGTTGGAATCATGGAATCATGGAATCCCTACAATGTGGAAACAGGCTATTCAGCCCTACAAGTCTACACTGACCCTTTGAAGAGCATCTCACCCAGATTTACACAACCCCATCCCTCACCGTAATCCTGCATTTACATGGCTAGACGCCTTGCTTGCACATTCCTGGGCACTACGGGGCAATTTTAGCATGGCCGATCCACCTAAACTGTACATCTTTGGAATGTGGGAGGAAACCAGAGCACCTGATGGAAACACAGGCAGACTCAGGGAGATGCACAAACTTCAGTGCTAACCATTGATCTACTGTGCCACCCCATGAGCGTTAATGAGCAAGAGAAAAAACAGATAGGCATCTTATTACGTGGTCAACAAAGGCAGGATGTTGACTCGCATGGTGTTGAACTAAGTGGATAGTTCTGTAATCACACTGTGTGCAGTCTGCCTGCTGAAACGTTTCTGTAATTGGGACCAAAGTGAAACATGCACTTAATCATATTTTCAAAAAATTCTAACAAATTGTTAGGCATGACTTCCCTCTGACAAAGCAATGCTGATTATCCCTGACTAACCCATGCCTTTCCAACTGGCTATTAATTCGCTTCTTCAGAATTTTCTCCAATAGTTTCCTACCACTGATGTGAGATTCACCGGACTGTAATTTCCTGGTTCATCTCTACCAGACTTCTTGAAAAGTTGAACCACATTAACCATACTGTAGTCCTTTGGCACTTGCCTGTGGCCAGAGGAAATTAAAAATTTGTATCAGAGCCCCTGCAATTTCCTGCCTTACCTCCACAGCAGATTGGGGGTGCAATTTGTCTGGGGCAAGGGATTTGTCTATTTTTAATGCCTCGCCATTTCCTTTGTCAAATTGTGCAAGTTCGTCACAGTCCCCTTTCCTGAATTCTGTACCAAAGTTCCCCTTTTTGAGAGTGAAGGCTGAAGAGAAGGATTCATTTAACACCCTTCGAATATCCTACGGCTTCATACACAGGTCCTTTGTCCCTAACAGGCCCCACTCTCTCCATGGTTAAAGTCTTCACTTAAATGCATTTATAAAATATCTTCGGATTCTCCCTAATCCTGTTGCAAGTGCTTTTTCATGTCCCCTTTTTGCTCTTCTGATTGCTTTCATAAGTTTCCTCTTACACTTCCTGCATTCCTCTAGGGCAGACACTAATTTGCTGCTCCTTTGGACTTGCTAAAAGCCTTTCTCTTCTTCCTCACCCAATGCTAGACATTCAGGGTTCCCTGAACTTATTGCTCCTACATTTCCCTCTAAAGGATAAATGTTGGACGTGTACTCTCCCCAGCTCCTTTCTGAATGCTCCAGACTGCTCTGCTGTAGACTTACAGCCATATCCCAGAGGTTAATCAAACATTGGAGATAAACAATACTCAATGGGACATTTTCTTACCTTACCACTGCACTTGGCCTTGTCGATTATTTTCAGTGCATACTCCTTGCCACTGGATCTAAGCGAAAAACAAATAAAGAAGTAACTTATTTGTACCAATGTCCTTTTCACTCCCCAAAAGCAGTTTTTTTTCCTCTTTCAATGATATATCTCATCCCCCTCTTCTTCAAGTATATATTCATATTATTTTCAGCTGAGATGCCAGCAGTGCCAAACATTTTCATGTTACCTTTCTGAGCTCTGATCTGATCCATTGCAAACAAACAGTTAATGGTCATGTTCGCTAATCTATGGGCAATTGTACCATTTTACATATGGTTTCTTTTTAAAGCAATTTTGTGAAAGAAATTTTGTTCTCTCCACTGCTGTGTTTATTTATCCACTATTTATCCAGAGAAATACTGATTGTTAGTGAGCATGTTATTGCTAAGCAGGTGCCGCTCAACAGCACTGTCAATTACTTCCTCCATCATTTTGCTAATGATCAAGAGTAGACTGATGAGGCAGTAATGGGCAAAGTTGGATTTGTCTTGCTTTTTGTAGAAAGGACACTGTTGTGCAAATTTCCACATTGTTTGATAGATGTCAGTATTCGAACTATACTGGAACAGTTTGGCTAACGGTGTGGCTACTTCTGGTGCATAAGTCTTCCATACTATTGATGGAATGTAATGAAGGCCCATAGTCTTTGGAGTATTTCATGCCTTCAGTCATTTCTAGTTAGCAAATTGGGTGAAGACTGACATCTGGGAAGATGTAGACTTCCTGAGGAAGCTCGGTTCTAATGCTTCAGCCTTGTTTTTTGCATTGCTATGTTAGGCTGCCTCATTATTGAGATGGGGGATGTTTGTGGAGAAGTCTCTTCTTTTTAGTTGCTTTATTGCCCACCATCATTTACAGTTAGATACAGAGGACTGCAGAGCTTAGATTTGATCTGTTGGATGTGCGGTCACTTAGCCTAGCCAATCTCACGCTGCCTCTGCTGTTTGCTATGCAAATATTCCATAGCTGTAGCTTCACTGGGCTGACATCTTATATTTAGGAATGTTTGATGCTGCTCTTGGCATACCCTGCTACACTTTCCATTAAGCTAGGTTTGACTTCCCCACTTTCTAGTAATGGCAGATTAGCCAGTACATGAAGTCACACTTTGTGATTGAATGCAATTCTGCTGCTCCCAATGGCATACAGTGCCTCATCGTTGTAAAGTTTTGAGTTGCTAGATCTGTTTGAAGTCCATCCATTTAGTGCAGTTATTAGCATACAACCATACAACATGTTAAAACAGAACTTTGTCTCCACAAGGACTGTGTGGTGTTTAGTCCTATCAATTTTCTGCTGCAACAGGTAGATTGGTGAGGAGAATGTAAAGCAGGCCTTTTTTCAATCTTTTTGGTTTCTCACCATCGGGCGCAGACCCAGTCAAGCAACTATATACTTTCAGACTTGACCAGCTTGGTCAGTAGTAATGCTACAAAGTCCCTCTTGGAAATAGCATTAAGGAGCCCCAATAAAACTGAAGTCAAAGGGAAGCATGGGATGGTTGGAGTCATATCTAGCACAAAGACTGCGGTTGCTGGGGATCAATCACCTCAGCCCTATGACATCAGAGCATTATTTCCTCAGGGAGTATCCAAGATCCATCTATGTTCAATATTCCTTCAAAGACCTTCCCTTCAACGTAAGGTCAGGAACTGGATGTTGAATGATAATAGCACAATGCTAGACACTATTCATGACTAATAAGATTGTACAGACCATACCTTTATATTTTCTGTACTTGTGATGGTGAACTAAAATTGAAAAAATGGACCGTTTCAAAACCAAAGGACAGGGGAAGGAATTGCTGCATTTCCAAAAACAGGTTACTGGTCTTCATTGTGTGTGGTGTTTACATTGTTGCTATGGTTAAGCAGTGATGAAGCAGTTTGCAGATGGAATGGCACTGCACATTTGCTTGCAGAGTGAAATTTGGCCAATAACAGCAGCTGATTGGTTTCTCCAACTGTGACCGTTTGTGGATGTTAAAGATCATCAGTCTGATGACAATTCTGATTGGTTCCTGGGACGCTGAAAATCTTGTGGTGGGCAAGAGACCATGGGAAGTCTTTGGACTGCTGAAAGACCAGGTGATGTCTCCCTGTCTCATTCTCTCTCTCTGCAGTAAAAATACCTGAAGCCTGAAGAGAATCTGATTTACAGTCATACAGAAACAGACCCTTTAGTCCAAATTATCCATGTTGACCAAGTTTCTCAAACTAACTAGCCCCATTTGCTGAATCTGCCCCATATGCCTCTAAACCTTTCCAATTCACATACCTATCCCCAAGAGTCTTTTAAAGGTAATAACTGTACCTGCATCCACCACTTCTTCTGGCAGTTCATTCCACAGACGAACCATCTCTGTGTGAAAAGGTTGGCCCTCAGGTCCCATTTAAATATTTCTCCTCTCACCTTAAAAATATGCCCCCTAGTTTTGGATTCCCCATCCCTAGCGAAAAGACCTTTGCCATTCACTTTATCTCTGCCCCACATGATTTTATAAACTTCCGTAAGGTCACCTCTCAAACTCCTAAGCTCCAGTGACAAAAATCCCAACCTATCCTGCCTCTCCTTATAAATCAAACCCTCTGGTCCTGGCAACACCCTGGTAAATCTGGTTCTGAGGGTAAAGGGTTTTGAGGGTTACTGGACCTGAAACGTTAACTCTGATTTCTCTCCACAGATGCTGCCAGGCCTGCTGAGCTTTTCCGGCAATTTCTATTTTTGTCTCTGGTAAACCTCCCACCAGTTGCTTTCAGCTGTTGCCATTAACCAGTAACTAAAAACTTTGCAGTCAGTGTACCAGCCATCCTGTGCCTCGTGCAAAAAAGTCAAGAGAACTGAAGAACAGAAAGTCCTAACAAGTAAAAGGATCATCTCAATGAGCTCTGTGGACTAGTACTATTGAACTGTGAATCCCAGGTTTATTTCCCCTTCTATGCATAAAATAAATGCTTTTTATTTTCTGTGTCTGTATGTGGGTGTAGGGGTTTTAAAACAGGGTTAGAGTTTAACTGGTAAAGCCATAGACTGATAGCTTATAACTGTTTACTTGAGATTAGAATTCACTTGTTTGTATTAAACAGTGGCTGTTGCTAAGTACAGGAACCTGGTAAGTTTTTCCTGTTAACTGGATTCCGACTGACAGATAAACTAGGGACTTTGCATGCTGTGATCAGATCACTAACTTTTGTAGTTACCCTGGCAGCAGTAGGCCTTGAGAATCAGTTCACTTTCCCAAGTGGATCGGAACAGGATTTTGAAGCAGTCCATGTCCATATGCAGCATGGTTTGGACAATGACTGGCAAGTAACATTTGCGACACACAAGTACCAAAAAATGACAATCTCCAACGAGAAAGAATTTAACCATCTGCCCTTGACATTCAATGACCTTACCAGTGATGAATCCTCAATTTCCTGAGGATTATCATTAATGAGATACTGAACTCCTCCTAGCCATATAGACACTGTGGCTTCAAAAGCAGATCAGAGGCCTGGAATTCTGAGGCAAATAATTGACCTCCTAACTCCTGAAACTCTGTCAAACCTCTGCTCAGTGACAGAAGACTCCCCACTAGCTGTGAAAATCTGACCACATCCAAAAAACCGAACACCATCCAAGGCAAAGTAATCAGCTTGTTTGGCACCCTTTCAAGCACCTGCAACATTTACTCCATCCATCATCAATACACAGTGGCAGCACACCCTCTACAAAATCGACTTAGCAACCCACCAAAATTCCCTCAACAGCATTGTCTAAGCCCAGAACCTCTACTGGCTAAAAGAACAAGCATAGCCAATGCACAAGAATATCATCAGCTACAAGACCTCTCCCAGCAACAAATAGAACATAGAACGTAGAACTGTACAGTGCAGAACAGGCCCTCAGGCCCTCGATATTGCGCCGACCTCTGAACTAATCTAAGCCCTTCCCCCTACCCTACCCCATCATTATCCATATGCTTATCCAAGGACTGTTTAAATGCCCCTAATGTGGCTGAATTAACTACATTGGCAGGCAAGGCGTTCCACGCCCTTACCACTCTCTGACATCTGTCTTAAATCTATCACCCCTCAATTTGTAGCTATGCCCCCTTGTACAAACTGAAGTCATCATCCTCAGAAAAAGACTCTCACTGTCCACCCTATCTAATTCTCTGATCATCTTGTATGTCTCTATTAAAACCCCTCTTAGCCTCCTTCTCTCCAATGAGAACAGACCCAAGTCCCTCGGCCTTTCTTCATAGGGCCTGCGCTCCAGGCCAGGCAACATCCTGGTAAATCTCCTCTGCACCTTCTCCAATGCTTCCACATCCTTCCTGTAATGGGGCGACCAGAACTGCAAGCAATATTCCAAATGAGGCTGCACTAGCGTTTTGTTCAGTTGCAGCATGACATCAGAGCTCCAGAGCTCAATCCCTCTACCAATAAAACCTAACATACCGTAAGCCTTCTTAACAGCACTATCAACCTGGGTGAGAACTTTCAGGGATCTATGTACATGGACACAAAGATCCCTCTGCACATCCACACTACCAAGAATCTTTCCATTGTCCCGGTATTCTGCCTTCCTATTATTCCTCCCAAGGTGAATCACCTCACATTTATCTGTATTAAACTCCATTTGCCACCTTTCTGCCAAATTCTGCAGTTTATCCAAGTCTCCCTGCAACCTGCAACATTCTTCCACACTGTCCACTACTCCACCGACTTTAGTGTCATCTGCAAACTTACTAACGCATCCACCTATGTCTGTGTCCAAGTCATTTATAAAGATGACAAATAGCAGTGGTCCCAAAACAGATCCTTGAGGCACAGCCCTAGTGACCTGACTCCAGGCTGAATATTTTCCATCAACCACCATTCATTGCCTTCTTACAGAAAGCCAGTTTCTAATCCAAACTGCGAAATCTCCCTCAATCCCATACCTCTGTATTTTCTCATAGCCTACCATGTGGAACCTTATCAAAGGCTTTACTGAAGTCCATGTACACCACGTCACCTGCCCTTCCCTCATCCACATGCTTGGTCACCTTCTCAAAAAGCTCAGTGAGGTTTGTGAGACATGACCTGCCCTTGACGAATCCATGCTGACAATCTCCAATCAAATTGTTGCTTGCGAGATGATTATGAATCCTATCTCTTATAATCCTTTCCAAAACTTTTCCTACAACAGATGTAAGGCTCACAGGTCTATAATTACCTGGGTCATCCCTACTGCCCTTCTTGAACAAGGGCACAACATTTGCAATCCTCCAGTCCTCTGGTACTAAACCTGTAGATAACGAGGACTCAAAGATCAAGGCCAAAGGCTCCGCCACCTCCTCCCTAGCTTCCCAGACAATCCTTGGAAAAATCCCATCTGGCCCAGTCGATTTATCTACCTTCACACCTTCTAGAGGAGATAACACCTCCTCCTTACTAACCTTAATCCTTTCAATTCTAGTAGCCTGGAACTCAGTCATCTCCTCTACAATATTCTCCTGTTCCTCAGTGAAAACAGATGAGAAATAATCATTTAGCACCTCTCCAATCTCCACAGGGTCCACGCACAAAATCATCCTCACTTGGAAATATATTATTATCCCTTCACTCTCACAAGCTCAAAATCCTGGAGTTCCTTTCCAAACAGTGTCAAGGTATCTATTCTTCAAGCACTGCAGTGGTTAAAGAAATCAATTCACTAACACTTTGACAAGGGCAATTTACAATTGGCAACAAATACTGGTTTAACGAGCGACACTCATATCATGTGAATGAATGAACAAATGTCCTGTAGTTCTCTCTGACTTCAGTGTGAAAGTGAATTCAAATGGTTACCTTCTAACAAATGGCAAAAGATACCTAGGAGTTTCGCTGTGGCAGCAGATATCACCAGGCAATCCCTGGAAGGAGCCTGGGTAACAAAATTCTGGGCTGTGGTGACCCTGATTGTGCTCCAGTCATTTTGGAAAGAGGTTGTATTCAAAAGGCTGTAGATGTTAGCAAAGATCTTGCCTGGAAACCTGAATTTCCTGAAGCACTGCTGCAAGGAACATGCCTGCAGAGCCTGTGCTAGGAAATTTTTTAAAACTTCATTCACAGGATGAGGGTATCGCTGGAAAGGCAGCATTTATTGTGCATCCCTAATTGCCCAGAGGGCAGTTCAGAGTCAACCACATTGCTGTGGGTCTGGAGTCACTGCCTTTGTGCTGGAGTTCTGTGTTCATCCCCTCTGCCTGTGGACAGGCATACTGAGGAGGAGGAGGAGGAAGCAGCTGCAACTGGTGTGAATACTGCTTCTTTTAGTTTTTGGGGCAGTTGCTGCTCTTGTTGCTCAAGATAAACACTACGGTTGCTTATGTTGCTCCAGTCTGCAGTGAAGGATTAAAAACGGAAGATTCAATCGAGGTGAATTAAGTCCAAGACAGGTGAACTTACAACAAAAAATTTGGAACTCTTTCATGAAATAGTGAAATCAGATCCTCTGCACAAGTGCTGTGAGTGCAGATCCTTCACAGAAGCAGGAAAGGTGTTATGCAGCATTTAGTATTTAAAGGCTTTCCAGCCTGTCAATTTTATTGAACAGTGGCTCACTGCTGTAATCTCATCTTGCTGACCCTTGCAAGTTCCATATGGATCAGGAAGCCCATGTGAGATAGATAAATTATGTTAAGCAAAGGTATTAAGGATGTGGGTCAAAGACAGGCATATGGAGTTAGGCCACAGACCAGCCATGATCTCACTGAATGTCAGAACAGTGTCAAAGGGTTTAATGGCCTACTCCCATTCCTATGTTCCTATGCTACTAGATATTAAAACCAGAGTTATAAATACAGTTAATTGCTTGTTTGAATATTTAAATGATTAATCTGATAGTTCTTTAAGAGATGTTTGCTCACTTTGTAATGAATTTTGGCAAAACCTGGAATTTGTTGGCGGTTATCTCAGGTTTCTGAGATGGAGATATTTAAAAGCCATTTTATCCCCAACTGTCCTCTCAGATCACTCCTCCACTATTGACAATTCTGACCTATGTATGGACTTGTTATGAAAGGCACATGGTTTGAGAAGCTTTGAATGTGCAAGAACTCCCAACTTACAGTTGTTGCATTTAAATCAACATGAGCTTCAGACAGTTGGATCACTGTGTGATCAGAAGGCAGCATCATAATCATCAATTTTCAGGTAATACGTAGACAGTTCAGCTTAAAATATGGCATACGAGGAGTGATTCTTTGATAATGCAGTACAGAAGCTACATTTGTAAAATACTGAACCTTTGTGCTACACTTCCCATGAGTGCAGCTTCCAACTGCAGATTGGGCTCACTGACGGGAGTTCAATGCTAAATGCAATCTTCCTGTGCACTAGTAATGTATTGCTTCCTAACAACAGGATTACTGGAAGCCTCTAGGAACTTGAGCACTCATCATTTAATCACACAGTTTCAAATCAAATAATCTTGTCAGACATCTAAGGTTGTAACTCCTTCACTGGATGGCCATCAACAGTCCAGTAAATAGATCTGAAGCACCTCAAAATAACAGAAGTGGGAGAAAGAAACATCTTCTATTCTAAAAATGTTCTTGATTGACAGAAAATTATAGTACAGCCTTAACCAGATTTGTAAGCTATAGGTGTGAATAAGTGTCTTGATGATAATACTAGGCAATCTAACAGTTGTTCTATACAACATTGTCCTCATCTTAAGTTTATAAAGAGGAAGAGTCATGGTGTATGGAGCCAGTTGGCTGCTTATACACTGTGGATTTGATGCATACATTCAAAATATTTCCATTTCATTTTCTGATTGAGATCACATGGTGCTGCTGGGTGGAAGCGTGATGAATCACGATGCTTAAGATGTCACGACTGTGTAGGACTGGTTTAATGGAGCAAATGTTTTTTTGTAACCCATAATTTTCATACGTTTGTACATGAAGTCAAAGAAAATATGTCAGAATACACCCAGTCCTCTGCAATGTTTTTCTTTACCATATTGATACATAAAGCTAGATTCCTAGGATAACGACGAAAAGAACAACTTTTGGGATGCCTGCAGAATCAAATCTTTCTCTGGCAAACAGCAAAATTTACAACAACAATTTTACCCTTTAATTGGCTGTACAAGCCAATTTATTAAATTTACAATCAAACTGTCAGTGACCCTTGTATACACAGGCAATTTTTTCAGTCAATTGTGTTTTTCTCAGCAATAACATGTATTGAGAATTCTAGCACCAAGTATGTGTGACAGTGTCATTATTTTAGACAAGGAGACCAATGGAGTCAGTAATGCATCAATGCTGTTATATTACATTTTAACATCTTCATTTGAAAACTTTTTTTTGTAAAAGTGATAAACCTATCATTGGGGAAGATTATTGAGCTTGTAAAGTTCAAGGTTATGCATCTTTGTGTACATGCCAGGTTGTTCCCGTTGTTGGGCATACATATCAATACATACAAAAGGCTAGCTCGAGAGAACTGCAAGTTTTTAACTATTTGCACATTCTCCAAATTAAAATTGATTTTACATGTGATTTCTTGGAAATGAATAAATGTCCACTGTGTTTTTCCTATTTTTAACTAGAAATCAAGTGATTTTGTAGAAACAGCTAAGCAAAGCTTTCAAGGAAGTTAAGAAGTGAGGTTTATTGCCTGAACTACTGGGGAAAAATGGCATTGAGGTGGTTAGGATCCCTTTGCTAATGGGTGCTTACAGTCCTCTGTGGATTTAGATTTCTTTTCTATAGACCCAAAAGTCAGATTAAGAAAGTCATCCCCGAAGCTGCAAGGCTCCCCTGAAAATCTGTTCTCAATATATGACAACATGTTCAGAGTTTCCAAATACCAGCTTTTGTGTCTCCCTGATAAAACTTGAACTGATGGACTGTGACAAACATTCAGGAACCTGAATCAAGTTGTTGGATCTAGAACTGGACATGTACCACTGATGCATGGCTGTTAGTAATTCCATTTCATCAAAAGGAAATCCAGTGAATGTCAGAATTTATCATATTCCATCCTTTGTTTCCAGAACTTTGGTCCACTGGGGTTGTTTTGCCCCCTTGGACTTTACAAGAAAATCACTGTAGAAACCTTTCATTTCATGTTGTGAGAGTTTCCATGTGGATGTTAAGGGAGCATAGTCTAATTTCAGATCATAGCTTAGATGTTAACCAATATTTAGCACGTGCTTCAAGAATAAATTTTGTTCATAATAAACAGATTATTTTGAGTTTATTAAAGAAGCCTGGTGGAAAAAAATATTTTATTCTGTATGATGGTATGAGCAGAAGCATTCACTATTTTGGTAATTGAGTAATGAAGTACCCAGTTTGATTATCATGCACTCCTTTTGTAACAGGTGTAAGACAGTTAAGAAGCACTGCCGAAGGAATAACTGGGCTCAAATATTTTGGCAGGTACAGGCATTTTGATACGATGGGCACCTACCAGATTGTGGATGTGCAGAGTAAGAGAGGCAAAGTTGAGTAGCTTCTTCTAAGGTTGTTGCAGCCCCAAGATGAAATAGCATTCTGAAAGAACCCTGTAAAGGAGATCAATCAGGCTAAATTCCAGAAGGGTCACTGGACTCGAAATGTCTCGACAGATGCTGCCAGACCTGCTGAGTTTCAAATTACAAACCTAAGTCTTCAGGAATCCAGAGCAAGAACCAAGCCAAGGATCCCCAGGTGAGGACCATGTATGTAATCCAGGAAGTGAGGATGTCTGGTTCTCAATGATGTGGAGGTGCCGGTGTTGGACTGGAGTGGACAAGGTCAAACGTCACGTGGCACCAGGTTATAGTCCAACAGGTTTGTTTAAAATCACAAGCTTTCAGACAGCAGCCCCATTGTCAGGTGAAGTGAAGAGAGCACCCAGGCACAGAATTACAATCAGAGAAGTCAAAAGATCATTCAAATGGTGTGAGTGGAGTGTCAACAGGCTGAATAACAAGTCTCTGCAGGTGATCAGGAATATCAGATGGTGTCAGTAAAGTGTCAATAGCTGAATAACAAGTGAGGGGATGGCCTATAACCTGTTTAAATGAGGCAGAGGGACAATTACAAAAAAATTGAAAGTAAGGTGGTGCTGGAAAAAAACAAATGACTGGAATAACATGCTAGCTTTAGGAGTCACATGCCGAGGGTTGAACCAAGGTTACAAGTAAGCCAAAATCTGCATAAACGAATTAAGATGGAGCAATCATAAGAAGTTATCAAGGTGATGGTGTCAAAGCAGGACAGTAAGGAAGATTTTACATAAGAGTGTGGTGGGGTCACATATAGCACGACATGAACCTAAGATCATGGTTGAGGCCGTCTTCACGGGTACAGAACTTGGCTCTCAGTTTCGGTTTGGCAATTCCACATTCTTCTGTATTTCGTAGGCTGCCTTGGAGGATGCTAACCCAAAGACCGGAAGCTGAATGTCCTTGACCACTGAAGCGTTACCCGTCTAGTGATTGTTGCACAGTGTCCGTTTATCTGTTGTCTTAGCGTCTGCACGGTCTTGCTAAGCAGAAACTGACAGCTAAGTTCCATACCCATGAAGGCGGCTTCAATGTGATCTTGGGTTCATGCCATGCTACACGTGACCTCACCACATGTTCTACAAAATTTTCGTTACTGTCCTGTTTTAACATCATCACCTCGACAACTTGTTATGATCTCTCTACCTTAATTAGTTTGTACAGTTTTGGATTACCTGTTACTTTGGTGAGACCCTCGGCATGTGACTCCTTAACCTAGCATGTTATTCCAGTCATTTGGTTTTTCTCCATCACCACCTTATTTTTAATTTTTGTAATTACCTCTCTGCCATCAATTAATCAGATTACAGGTCATTCATTCACTTGTTATCCAGCTGTTGACGCTTTACTCACACCATCTGACATGTTTGATTATCTGCACAGACCTATTATTCGGCCTGTCGACTCCATTCACACAATTTGTATGATCTTTTGATCTCTCTGATTATAAAGTCTATGCCGGGTGCACTCCACTTCACCTGATGAAAGGGAAATGCTTTGAATGCTTGTGATTTCAAATAAACCTGTTGGATTACAACCTGGTGTCATCTGACTTTTGACCTGGCTTTTAATACATCAAGACTGCCAGGTGCAAAACCTATACCTGAGCACTGCTAATTCTTTATCTAGGAATTCTGACATTCTAGCCATAGCCCCTTTTTCTGAAATACGGGTACACATCTATAGTAAGTTGCAGGTTCTGCCTCAAAGTAGAAATGTATAACAGTACATCTCAGGATTGATCTAAGTCACGGGCTTTACTGTGCACCCTTACTGAACTTGAAGGAAAGCAACAGATGACCTGAGGATTTTTGATTAATTTAAAAATCCAAATTATTAGGCTGCAGTTAGTGAGATTTTAAAATTTGAAGAAACTCTTGAACCTGACTCTACTCAGCCCTTTTCCAAATTTAATGGGGATGAGGGCAAGATAGCCATTTAAAGAATCTGAAGAAGCTGGGAGCCTCATACTTAGAATCAGTTTTTAACTCAGAAACTTATCTATTATGTGGCAATTTATTTTCTTTGTCATCACAGTATGTTCTCAAATGCTCTATAGTCAACTATGTGCTTTGGCAATGTAGTCACTGCTGTCAAATTGGGCTAAGCAATATTCCACATAACAACCACCTAACCGGTTTTATAAATATGGGAGATAAACATTACTCAGGACACTCGGGATAATCCTTCCTCTAAACAAAACAGTAGCAGTCATACCTTGATTTAGTGTTTCACCTGAAAGACAATATGTCTGGCATTGCAGCACTCCTCAGTACTCCAATGAATGGTTCATCTAGACTTTTACATACATCTCTGAAATGGTTCTTCAAATACCATAACATTTTTGATTCCTACATGAGTTGTATGTCTGACTAAACCTGTATTTATTACCAAAATGCCCGTTGAACTGGAGAAGGCAGTAGTGAGCTGCTTTCTTGAACCACAGTAGTTCTTGGGGCTTTGGGACATCCACAGCACTGTTAGGTAGAGAGTTCATGATTTTGACCCGAATACAGTGAATAAAAAGTAAAATAATTGCAAGTCAGGATGGTGGTTGGCTTGGGAGAGGAACTTGCAAGTGATGTTTTTCCCTTGTATCTGCTGCCTGTGTCCTTCTAGGCCGTAGAGGTCACAGTTGTTTTTAGGAGCTTTGGTGAGGTACTGCAATGCATCTTGTACATGCTATGCATACTGCCACATTGTGTCAGTGGTAAAAGAAGTGAATGTTGAAGGTGATGAATGGGGTGCCAATTAAGCTGCTGTGTCTTGGATGTATAAAGCTTCTTGTGCATTGTTGGAGCTGCACTCATCCAGGCAAGTGCAGAGTGTTCCATCACATCCCTGACTCGTGCCTTGTAGGTAGTGGATAAGGTTTTAGGAGACAGGGTGAGTTACTCATTTCAGGGTTCATAATCATTTAATTGCTCTTGCAGCCACAGCCACAGTATTTATATGGCTAGTTTAGTTCAGTTTCTGGTCATTGATAACACCCAGGAGGTTGATAATAAGGCATTCAATTATGACAATGTGTTTATATGGCAAAGAATGATGATTGTTGTCAAGGGTGATTGCCCTGGCACTTCTGTGGTACAAATCAGTATCTCAGGGGTTGCAAATGGTGTTGAACACTGTTCAGTCATCAGACAGTCGCACTTCTGACCTTATGATGGAGGGAAAGTCATTGATGAAGCAATTGAAGATGGGGGCTCCAAGGACACTACCCTGAGGAACACCTGCAGAGATTTCCTGGTGTTGAGATGACTGATCTCCAGCAACCACAGCCATCTTTCTTTGTGCTAAGTATGATTCAATCTAGCAGACAGTTTTCTCTTGATTCCCACTGACTGCAGTTTTGCTACGGCTTCTTGATGCCACACTCAGTTGAATGCTGCTTTTGATCTCAAGGGCAATCAATCTCACCTCACCTCTGTAGTTCAGCTCTTTTGTTCTTGTTTTGATCAAGGCTATAACAAAGTCAGAAGCTAAGTGACCCTAGTGGAACCGAAACTTAGCATCAGTGAAATGTTATTCTGTTGCAAGTTCAGCCTGGCAGAAGTCAATGTCCATTTCTACTGCTTTACTGACGATTTGGAATAGATTGATTGATTGCTCATTGGCCCAGTTGGATATGTCCTGTTCTTTGGTGAAGAGAACATATTTGAGCAATTTTCCATATTGTAGATAGATGCCAGTCTTGTAGCTGTATTGGAACAGCTTGGTTTAGGGCAAGTTCTAGAGCACATGTCTGCAACACCTTTGCTAGAATATCACCCATTCGAGATGTTCTCACTTAGGGATGAGTATGCTACTACTAAGCCACATCAGACCCCAAGAGCACTTTATACATTTAGCATTCGGCAAGTTTTAGGTAAGACACTTCACAGTAACTTTACAGAAAGAAAACTTCAGTCATACGTAAAATGCAAAACGGTCTATTAAATGAATCACATTTGAGGCGTTCCCTTAAACATAAGTGAAACTTCCAGGGGTATCATTATGTTGGCTTACCGTTCCACACATTCTTTAACGACAGCAAAATTCCCATCTCCAATCACCTTTCCAACTTTATATTTATCAAGAATAGTTGAAGCTGGCAAGGATCTATTTCCATTCACACCTGTGGAACGATCAAAGAAAACCTAGGTCATAATTTTCAGGTCTAACTGTACCTCTGTTTCCACATTAACCAAGAGGAAAAACGTCCATTATCAGTGGTCCATTGATTTTCTTTGTGAGCCTTTCTACAGAAATAGCTTGTTTTTGCTTGATAGAACATTTTTACATAATTCTTTGTTCAACAGCATTTGCTTGCACTCATCTGCAATGATCAGCATTCCAAAATGTTCAGTCAGTCAATGGCCAAGATCTAGCAGGGATCTATTGAAATCAATAACCCTGAAAGGAAATCACACTGTCCTTGAACCAAATTCATTGCAACAGTTTTGCCTTTAAAGCAGACAGCAGAGTTCAACTGTAATCGTTGGAAATTAACTAACAAATAATGAAGCTTAGTCAAAAGCACCAAGGAACTAAGCAAGGCATCCTTAGTCTGGACATGATTGTGGCAAAAAATTCTAAGCTAGAGAACACAAAATTTTAGGCATTGCTACTAAGTCCCAGCTGCAGTCCCATGTAATACGTGATTGTTTAACATAGATGAATCACTGTAGAGATCATTACCATGTTAACCGGCATTCTTAATGTACATTATTATAGCCCACCTCCCTTCTATTCACTACATTCCTCCCCTACTCCACCCCTCTCTTACCCTCTTCCTCTCCCACATTCCTATTCCCTTTCCTCCACTCTGCCAATTTTCTCTCTCTCAACCACTTCCCTCTCGTCATCTCTCTCCTCCTCCTCTCAACTCCCTCAGCTCACCACCTGTTTCTGTTCCCATCCCTTCATGGTCCCAGTGTCAGATCAAAGTTGAGTTATGCTTTGAGATTGTTCTGGGCTGGTTCACTCACTGGCCGTAGCAAATGTGTGTAATGGAGGCAGCAACGGGTAAGTGGGCTTGGGATGCTGGGTTGGTGTGACACAGCTGTTCCAGTGCAACCAAGTCTCAGGTTTGTGGAGGAGGAGGAGAGACCTGAGCCTTTGTGGCAGGGGTGGGGGATTGATAGGAAGCGTATTTCCTGAGCCTGGGGAAAGGAAGGAAGTGGTTCAAGTCTGAAGAAGAGGGGAGGGTCCCAAACCTGGGGAGAGGAGAGGAAGTGTTTCAAATCTGGGGTGGAGGAGAGGCAAGACCCAGAAGGGATAGGGTGCACGGAAAGGGATGGTCCCAAGCCTGGGAGATTCGGGGAAAGGCTGTAGTCCTGAACATGGGAATTAGATAGTTCTATTCGTGAGACAGGGGAGCGAGTAGGGATTGGAGTCTGAAGACTGAAGGGAAGGCAGAATAGGTTAGTGCTGAGATTCAGGCATCTGGAGGGAGGCCAAGCATAGAGGCATGCTTCTAACAGGTCTGAAAAGGCTTGTAGACTTGGACTTGTGAGGTCATTACTTCTGGCAGGGAAGGGTTTCAGCAGAGAGTGGGAATGGAGGAGCGAACTACAAGATTTTGGTTCTTTGCCATGTTTTGAATTATAAAGGTTTTCATTAAAGTATTTTCAGGATGGCAAGGTGTAAGTAGTTGAATGCCAGAGGATCAGTGCAGGGATTACAATTGCTTATAATATATATAATTGACTCGGATGGTAGAAGTGATGAAACGAGAGACACATTTGAGGATGACTCAAAGAGTCTGCACAGGGACAAAGACTAGTTAAGAAAGTGGGCAAATAATTGGCACATGGAATATAATGTAGGAAAATGTGAGGCTAGACACTTTAATTGGAAAAATGCAGGAGCTGTTATTGCACAGAGGAGTCAGGAGTGCTTGGGCATAAATCACAAACAGCGAGCAACCAAATTCAATGGATAATAGAGATAGCAAATGGAATGCTGGCCTTTATTTCAAAGGGAATAGAGTATAAAAACAGTGAAGTCTTTCTAAAACTATACGTGGCACTAATGTGAAGATAAAATGAGTCTGTGAGTTGTATTTTGTCCTGTTTTTCTTCATGCAGAGAAGTCGAGACAGAGGTAGGTCCTTTACTCAGAGAGTAGTAAGAGCGTGGAATGCCCTGCCTGCAACAGTAGTAGACTCGTCAGCTTTAAGGGCATTTAAATGGTCATTAATAAACATACGGATAATACTGGAATAGTGTAGGTTAGATGGGCTTCAGTTTGGTTTCACAGGTCGGCGCAACATCGAGGGCCGAAGGGCCTGTACTGCGCTGCAGTGTTCTATGAGGTACCAAACAGTCCAAGTTAACAAAGTGAACAGCGTGTTAAGTCTTAGGTTGTTTTTTAAAAGTTGGAACAATAGAAGCAGCAGGAGTAGGTGGGGTCAGGCTCCCACAGAGCCAGGATTTTAATTTAGCTTTCAGCAGTGCTGAGGTTTTGAAGCTGGATGTAGGAGCTGTTATTCCTCTCTCTGTTTCAGCTAAAAGCTAGAGTTCTCTCTGCTGCTAGAATTACATGCCTGACAATCTATTTTATTGAATTTGCCTTTGCCAAAATCATTATATTGGAACTGTTGCTGTTTAATAGTTAAATAATCTATTATTCTGATAAGTTTTCCAATAGAGTTAAAGTTAGACCAATTATTTGATCTTTTGTTTGAACTTTAACTGTAGAGTAAGAATAAAGTACATTTGATTAAATCAGAGTCATGTAAACAATTGAATTACATCTGGAATACAGCACCTGACACTTAAATAAGAAAAGTTAAGGTCTAGGCTATCTCTTTGTTATATCTGAAGGGGTATTAGTCTGATCTGTAACACGAATCAAAACACAATGGGAATACTGTGAACAATTTTGGTACCCTTAACTAAGGAAGGCTAAACTAGCATTGGAGAATGTTCACTAGGTTGATACCAGTTATGGTGGGACTATGTTAGAAGGAGAGTTTGAGTTGGTTGGGTGTGTATGGATTGGAGTTCAGACGAAGGAGAAATGCCTTCAATTAAAACATAAGATTCTCAGTGGACCCGACAGGGTGGGTGCAAAAAGGCTGTCTCTCCTTATGGGAGAGACTGGAGTATTGGGCATATTTTCAGAATAAGGGGCTACCCATTTCAGATAGAGATGAGGAGGAATTTCTTTTCTCAAAAGATTTTACATCTGTGGAATTCATTATCACAGAGGACTGTAGCAGTTGGGTCATTAAGTATCTTCAAGGATGAGACAGACAGATTTTTAGTCAGTAATGGAATCAAGGGTTATAGGGAAAATGATGGTGAGGATTATCAGATGATCCAAGATCTCACTAAGTGGTGGAGTGGGCTTGATGGGCTAAATCTACATCATATGGCTTTAAGAACGTTAAAAATATTTTATTCACAATATACTTTTATCCGTTTCTGATCTTATCCCTATAAGAATAAACTTTTTGATGGGATGTCTAGTTTCCTTGGTTGTACAGCAGCCTGGATGTTGGAGAGAACCATGCCTTGGGCTATGGTGGCTTAGCAGCCAAACACACAAAGGCTGAAAGCAAGGGAATACCAGAATTTTCATTCGGAGGCCTTGAGGTAACAGTGATGCAGTTCAAAGTCACGACAGTGTGTGGCTTGAAAGTTAGTTGCAGGTGGTAGTGCTCTCTGGCATCTGTTGGTTTCTGACTTACCAGGTAGGCGAGGTCGTGAGTTTGAAAAATGCTGTCAAAGGAGTGTTGGCAGATAGGCGCATCATTCATTTTTGTTTCTCATTATATACAATTAAACTTATTTCCATAGTCTTATACATCTTGTAATGTTGCTGCACATATTACTTATGATGCTGACTTTTGTTATCATCCCCTCACCTCTGCTCCTCATCAGAGTCGGTGAGTCTGGGAGAGTGGACACAGAGGTCTCCTTGGTGTTGTGGGTGAGAGTGCAGGCACAGAGGTCAATCTGGCAAAGTGGATACAAAGATCACCCTGATAGAGTGGCGCAGAGGTTACCCTGGCAGAATCCAATCAAATAGAGGGGCCAGAGAATGACCAGAGAGAAATGCAGCATGCCAACTGTATTGGAAAGTGAAAAGGAAGCTCTTAGAAAAAATTGTTCAGAAAAGGAGAAAAAATTTCTGTACCTTTATTCAAATCATATCATGGAGGAAGTTGTACTTGGTAATTCATGCGCACTTCTCCAAAATATGACAAGTTGTGAACAGTTTTGAACTCAGTATCAATTGAGGAGCAAGATTGAGGATTGTAAAGTTTTTTTTAAATCTCGGACTTAAGAGAAGGAAATTAGTGTACTCTAACATCAGAAGAATAGCATGTGGTTTTGGGAAGAAATATGTGACAGTGTAATAAGTTGTAGACTATGTATGAACTAGCCATGATTGCTTAGGATATACTTATATTCCATTCTCAATTTTACACAGATCAATTCAGGACAAGGAAATCCAACTGAACATCATCATTATCTCCTCAGATAATGTGCTGTGTGCTATGGAAATACTTATAAAGGAGACAGTATGACTACCTAAGACAGTAAATAACTAAAAAATAAAAATGTTATTGTGAGAAGAATTCAGTTGACTGCTAGCATAAAGCAATCGTTATTCATTTCTGAAGGTTAAAATATCAATCTAATTTCTCACCACACTTTTCATCAATGATTTGGATGAAGGAATGTACACAATCAGAAAATATTGTCATAGCATCTATGTTCGAAGGCAGTTCAAATATATCAGTACATCATTTAAAATCAAAATGTGTAATTTGGAACAAGTCTTGAGCACAGGTAAGTGCTCATTTAACATTATGGTCCAGAGTCACAGAACATAGAACATTACAGTGCAGTACAGGCCCTTCGGCCCTCGATGTTGCACCGACCTGTGAAACCAATCTGAAGCCCAGCTAATCTACACTATTCCATTATCATCCATATGTATATGACCACTTAAATGCCCTTGAAGTTGGCGAGTCTACTACAGTTGCAGGCAGGGCATTCCACAACTTTACTACTCTCCGAGTAAAGAACCTACCTCTGACATCTGTCCGTGATAATGGGAACTGCAGATGCTGGAGAATCCAAGATAATGAAATGTGAGGCTGGATGAACACAGCAGGCCCAGCAGATTCTCCGGAGCACAAAAGCTGACGTTTCGGGCCTAGACCCTTCATCAGAGCTGGGGATGGGGTGAGGTTTCTGGAATAAATAGGGAGAGACGGGAAGGCAGACCGAAGATGGAGAGAAAAGAAGATAGGTGGAGAGGAGAGTATAGGTGGGGAGGTAGGGAGGGGATAGGTCAGTCCAAGGAAGACGGACAGGTCAAGGAGGTGGGATGAGGTTAGTAGGCAGGAGATGGAGGTGCGGCTTGGAGTGGGAGGAAGGGATGGGTGAGAGGAAGAACAGGTTAGGGAGGCAGAGACAGGTTGGACTGGTTTTGGGATGCAGTGGGTGGAGGGGAAGAGCTGGGCTGGTTGTGTGGTGCAGTGGGGGGAGGGGACGAACTGGGCTGGTTTTGGGATGCGGTGGGGGAAGGGGAGATTTTGAAGCTGGTGAAGTCCACATTGACACCATTGGGCTGCAGGGTTCCCTAGCGGAATATGAGTTGCTGTTCCTGCAACCTTTGGGTGGCATCATTGTGGCACTGCAGGAAGCCCATGATGGACATGTCATCTAAAGAATGGGAGGGTGAGTGGAAATGGTTTGCGACTGGCAGGTGCAGTTGTTTATTGCGAACCGAGCAGAGGTGATCTGCAAAGTGGTCCCCAAGCCTCCGCTTGGTTTCCCCAATGTAGAGGAAGCCACACCGGCTACAGTGGATGCAGTATACCACATTGGCAGATGTGCAGGTGAACCTCTGCTTAATGTGGAAAATCATCTTGGGGCCTGGGATAGGGGTGAGGGAGGAGGTGTGGGGGCAAGTGTAGCATTTCCTGCGGTTGCAGGGGAAGGTGCCAGGTGTGGTGGGGTTGGAGGGCAGTGTGGAGCGAACAAGGGAGTCACGGAGAGAGTGGTCTCTCCGGAAAGCAGGCAGGAGTGGGGATGGAAAAATGTCTTCGGTGGTGGGGTCGGATTGTAGATGGCGGAAGTGTCGGAGGATGGTGCGTTGTATCTGGAGGTTGGTGGGGTGGTGTGTGAGAACGAGGGGGATCCTCTTGGGGCGGTTGTGGCAGGGGCGGGGTGTGAGGGATGTGTTGCGGGAAATGCGGGAGACGCGGTCAAGGGCGTTCTCGACCACTGTGGGGAGAAAGTTGCGGTCCTTGAAGATCTTGGACATCTGGGATGTGCGGGAGTGGAATGCCTCATCGTGGGAGCAGATGCGGCAGAGGCGGAGGAATTGGGAATAGGGGATGGAATTTTTGCAGGAGGGTGGGTGGGAGGAGTTGTATTCTAGGTAGCTGTGGGAGTCGGTGGGCTTGAAATGGACATCAGTTACAAGCTGGTTGCCTGAGATGGAGACTGAGAGATCCAGGAAGGTGAGGGATGTGCTGGAGATGGCCCAGGTGAACTGAAGGTTGGGTTGGAAGGTGTTGGTGAAGTGGATGAACTGTTCGAGCTCCTCTGGGGAGCAAGAGGCGGCGCCGATACAGTCATCAATGTAACTGAGGAAGAGGTGGGGTTTGGGGCCTGTGTAGGTGCGGAAGAGGGACTGTTCCACGTAACCTACAAAGAGGCAGGCATAGCTGGGGCCCATGCGGGTGCCCATGGCCACCCCCTTAGTCTGTAGGAAGTGGGAGGAATCGAAAGAGAAGTTGTTGAGGGTGAGGACGAGTTCGGCTAGGCAGATGAGAGTGTTGGTGGAGGGGGACTGGTCGGGCCTGCGGGACAGGAAGAAGCGGAGGGCCTGGAGGCCATCTGCATGCGGAATGCAGGTGTATAGGGACTGGACGTCCATGGTGAAAATGAGGTGTTGGAGGCCCGGGAATTGGAAGTCCTGGAGGAGGTGGAGGGCGTGGGTGGTCTCACGGACGTAGGTAGGGAGTTCCTGGACCAAAGGGGAGAAAATTGAGTCCAGATAGATGGAGATGAGTTCGGTGGGGCAGGAGCAGGCTGAGACGATGGGTCAACCAGGGCAGGCAGGTTTGTGGATTTTGGGAAGGAGATAGAAACGGGCCGTGCGGGGTTGGGGAACAATGAGGTTGGAGGCTGTGGGTGGGAGGTCCCCTGAGGTGAAGAGGTCATGAATGGTGCTCCAACACCCGCTTCCAACACAAGTCCTCCTCCTGGACACCACCCCCAGGCCTCCTACCTTCCCTCGACCTCTTCATCTCTAACTGCCGTCTAACTTGTGTTGGAAGCGGGTGAAGGGGTCAGTGGAGGGAGGGTTAGGTTCCCGGTTGAAGAAGTAGGCATGGAGGCGAAGGCGGCGGAAAAACTGTTCTATGTCCAATCGTGACTGGTATTCGTTGATGTGTGGTTGTAGGGGGACAAAGGTGAGCCCCTTACTAAGGCCATCATCTCCAACACCATTCATGACCTCATCACCTCAGGGGACTTCCCACCTACAGCCTCCAACCTCATTGTTCCCCAACCCCGCACGGCCCGTTTCTATCTCCTTCCCAAAATCCACAAACCTGCCTGCCCTGGTCGACCCATAGTCTCAGACTGCTCCTGCCCCAACGAACTCATCTCCACCTATCTGGACTCAATTTTCTCCCCTTTGGTCCAGGAACTCCCTACCTACGTCCATGACACCACCCACGCCCTCCACCTCCTCCAGGGCTTCCAATTCCCGGGCCCCCAACACCTCATTTTCACCATGGACGTCCAGTCCCTGTACACCTGCATTCCGCATGCAGATGGCCTCAAGGCCCTCTGCTTCTTCCTGTCCCGCAGGCCCGACCAGTCCCCCTCCACCGACACCCTCATCCGCCTAGCCGAACTTGTCCTCACCCTCAACAACTTCTCTTTCGATTCCTCCCACTTCCTACAGACAAAGGGGGTGGCCATGGGCACCCACATGGGCCCCAGCTATGCCTGCCTCTTTGTAGGTTACGTGGAACAGTCCCTCTTCCGCACCTACACAGGCCCCAAACCCCACCTCTTCCTCAGTTACATTGATGACTGTATCGGCGCCGCCTCTTGCTCCCCAGAGGAGCTCGAACAGTTCATCCACTTCACCAACACCTTCCAACCCAACCTTCAGTTCACCTGGGCCATCTCCAGCACATCCCTCACCTTCCTGGATCTCTCAGTCTCCATCTCAGGCAACCAGCTTGTAACTGATGTCCATTTCAAGCCCACCGACTCCCACAGCTACCTAGAATACACCTCCTCTCACCCACCCTCCTGCAAAAATTCCATCCCCTATTCCCAATTCCTCCGCCTCCGCCGCATCTGCTCCCACGATGAGGCATTCCACTCCCGCACATCCCAAATGTCCAAGTTCTTCAAGGACCGCAACTTTCCCCCCACAGTGGTCGAGAACGCCCTTGACCGCGTCTCCCGCATTTCCCGCAACACATCCCTCACACCCCGCCCCTGCCACAACCGCCCAAAGAGGATGCCCCTCGTTCTCACACACCACCCCACCAACCTCCAGATACAACGCATCATCCTCCGACACTTCCGCCATCTACAATCCGGCCCCACCACCCAAGACATTTTTCCATCCCCACCCCTGTCTGCTTTCCGGAGAGACCACTCTCTCCGTGACTCCCTTGTTCGCTCCACACTGCCCTCCAACCCCACCACACCCGGCACCTTCCCCTGCAACCGCAGGAAATGCTACACTTGCCCCCACACCTCCTCCCTCACCCCTATCCCAGGCCCCAAGATGACTTTCCATATTAAGCAGAGGTTCACCTGCACATCTGCCAATGTGGTATACTGCATCTATTGTACCCGGTGTGGCTTCCTCTACATTGGGGAAACCAAGCGGAGGCTTGGGGACCGCTTTGCAGAACACCTCCGCTCGGTTCGCAATAAACAACTGCACCTCCCAGTCGCAAACCATTTCCACTCACCCTCCCATTCTTTAGATGACATGTCCATCATGGGCTTCCTGCAGTGCCACAATGATGCCACCCAAAGGTTGCAGGAACAGCAACTCATATTCCGCTAGGGAACCCTGCAGCCCAATGGTATCAATGTGGACTTCACCAGCTTCAAAATCTCCCCTTCCCCCACCGCATCCCAAAACCAGCCCAGTTCGTCCCCTCCCCCCACTGCACCACACAACCAGCCCAGCTTTTCCCCTCCACCCACTGCATCCCAAAACCAGTCCAACCTGTCTCTGCCTCCCTAACCTGTTCTTCCTCTCACCTATCCCTTCCTCCCACTCCAAGCCGCACCTCCATCTCCTACCTACTAACCTCATCCCACCTCCTTGACCTGTCCGTCTTCCCTGGACTGACCTATCCCCTCCCTACCTCCCCACCTATACGCTCCTCTCCACCTATCTTCTTTTCTCTCCATCTTCGGTCTGCCTCCCCCTCTCTCCCTATTTATTCCAGAACCCTCACCGATGAAGGGTCTAGGCCCGAAACATCAGCTTTTGTGCTCCTGAGATGCTGCTGGGCCTGCTGTGTTCATCCAGCCTCACATTTCATTATCTCTGACATCTGTCCTATATCTATCACCCCTCAATTTAAAACTATGCCCCCTCATGCTAGCCATCACAATCTGAGGAAAACGGCTCTCACTGTCCACCCTATCTAATCCTCTGATCATCTTGTATGTCTCTATTAAGTCGCTTCTTAACCTTCATCACTCTAATGACAAACAGCAGTGGCCCCAAAACAGATCCTTGCAGTACACCACTAGTAACTGAGCTGCAGGATGAACAATTCCCATCAACCACCACCCTCTGTCTTCTTACAGCTAGCCAATTTCTGATCCAAACCGCTAAATCACCCTCAATCCCATGACTCCATATTTTCTGCAATAGCCTAGTGTGGGGAACCTTATCAATGCTTTACTGAAACCCATTATACCACATCGACCACTTTACCTTCATCCACCTGTTTGGTCACCATCTCAAAGAACTCAAAAAGACTAAGCTTCTTTTGAACAACTGTAACAAGAACAGGAGCAGACCATTCAGTCATTGAGCCCATTCCAACATTCAGTTTGATCATGGCTAATCTATGCCTCACCTACCATGTATCCATTTCTGCCCCATATCCCTGACACCTATACTGATTAAAAATATATCAATCTCGGTCTAAAAAGCTTGCATTGTTTTAGCATCGACAGTTTTTTGAGAGACAGAATTCCTGATTCCTAAGATATTTTGTGTTAAAACATGTTTTCTAATTTCACTCCTGAACAGAGTGGCTGCAATCTTAGAGTATGGCCTCTTGTTCTTGTTTCCCCAATACATGAAGTACTTTATTGCACCTCCCATATTGAATTGTCGTACGTTTAAAACAAAAAAGATCGGATCATCCTTCGATTTTCAATACTTGTGCCATGTTTGTGCTTTCAAACTTCAAACCTATAAATGCAAGCATCACTCTAAGGAATCAGTGTTCCACTTCATTGATAGCCAATATGTCTTTCCTGAGGTATTTGGTGCCAAAACTACTTCAGATGACTGTACATTCCCAAGGCGCTATAGCTCTATACAATTGAAACATTATTTTATTATTGTATTGTGGATGATATGAGATAAAGATACACATTAGATTAGGCTTTTGGTTGTGATTAGTCCTGTCTACCAAATTGAATAGACTTGTGCGCTTGGTCCCTCAAATCTATTTGTTCATCTACAGTTACTGACATCTCACCATCAACAACATACTCTGATTTATGTTTGAAATCTCCACATATGAAATTTCCAGTTTAACTCAAAAGATTATCTCCAATTCCATGCACTCTCAAATATTTTTTATCAATGACCTCTTGCATGGAGCCTGGTTGAATACCTATGCAGCCAACTTCCACAGAAAATGCTTTGTCTCCCTTATAAATAATCTTCTCAAAATATTCAATCAGATTTGGCTTTCAAGACTTGTCCCTTTGAAAAAAGCTGCACTAGCTTTGTCTGATCAGCATATAGCTATTCTGGTTTTGTCCTTAAATAATTTTAATACCACCTCCACATCAGCCATCAAACTGAGAAGTCTGTAGTCACCCGGTTTTGTACTCCTACCCTTCTTAAGTAATGGCATGATGTTAGCAAATTTCCAGCCTAACAGTACAACTTCAAAATCAAGAGAGTTTTGCAAGATTACTACGAATGCAGCAATCAATTGTCTCTTCCAAAAAAATCAGTTCCACTCTTCACCAACCAATGAGAAGAAAACATTTACCAAACCTTGAACAATACTTGGTATGTGGCAATTCTACATTGTGTGCTCTTGTTTCAGCCTCCACTTCCTTCAACGGAAGGACTTAAAATTATGCACGGGTTTATCACAGTCAGGTAATTTGATGCCACAAGATCTTAGCTTCATGGCAGTTGAAACTCATTCCGAGGTATCAGAAGATCTTAATGAAGGAAATCCCGTTAAGATACTTCAAGAAAAATTTGACTGGAAAGTGCTTTGTCCTTCTAGTACCCAATGCTGAAGACAAGCAAAGCTAACACATTAAAAGTGTTTCCAGCAAGCAGCTTTCCCCATCATGACTGCACATTATAAATTTCAGCGTACTTGAGTTCTCAAAGTCATAGTGTGCGAGGGTACCATAATGGAAGCAGGATGCTATAAAATCAACCCATGGGCAATAGATCTGCAGGAGTTTTTGATGTAATAATTTAACTGCATTTGCTCCTTCAAAGAAAAAGGCACAGCACTCCTGAACCATCAAAGAGCCAGGTCAAACACTGAACACTTTCATAAACAAGATAAATTCCTAAAATTGGCCTTAAGGATTTGTACATGTTTGGAATATTTCACCAGATCTCTAAAGAAACAAGTTATGAGTTCGCAAAAAATGTTAGCAAATAGTGAAGTCGTGACATCTCTAAAAATACCAATGGTCAAGTAATCATCTTCCAGAGAGAAATATAACCCACTGAAAAGTAATAATGCGTATGCTTCTACACACGAAGGCAATTTGCCACACAAGCTATAACTGCACTGTAAAAATTAGATATGTGAAGGATGATTTTGATGAATGCTTTTCTGTTGATGAAGAACATCAATAAGATTCACCTGCACAAACTGGATGCAACAGAAAGAAAAAATATGACCTCCATTTCAAAAAACACAGGTTTGGTTTCAGATTTTCATTTTGGAAACTTCCAGAAACCCAACTGAAATATGAATATTCTATTCAAAATTGAAGAAATTGAATGGAAACCTTGAGGAGGTATTTTAAAATGTCCTTTTAAAATTTAAAATATCCTCATGGCTACAAAGAAAGATATTAATAAATCTTAAAAATTGCAATCATATTTAAGGGCTGTTGGTAAGCAGTAGTCCATGAGAATTTGTTTCAGGTTTATTATTCATATTTACATATTCATACTTTTACTTGAAAAATGCGCAATCTCTGGGAAATAAAATGGAGCTGTTCTAAGGGAAAAAGAAGCAATATTTCAGTCCTGTGGTCAGTTCATAAGAATATCTTTAGTGATATAGTTATATATCACCTGTACCTTTTCCCTAATTGATATATGGAAACTTCAATAAGGAGATTAGGACAAGTTTTCCACATTTAACACTGAATATCAACATGAGTGTTTTCTGATTAAGTACAGAAAAGAGTAAATGTACAATAAAATTTACACTGACTCACCAAAGCAAAATATAGACTGTTAGTAAAAATAAAAAAGAGGAAGAGGTAGCCTTAATGATTAAGAATGAAACCACTTCAACAATAAAACAGGTATAATGAGAGATCTAAGCAGGCAGTGGAGACATTAGGAGTAGAAGAAAAAAGATTTAAGACTGTACTGGAGAGTTGTATATAGGCGTGTCCCTCCAGCCTTAGCTGCACATATGAGATTGGATTAGCATCTAGCAGAGACAAAATGGTTTTAGTGTGCAATTTAAGATGTAATACAGACTGGGATAAGCAGACAAGCTCTTTTTTGCACGTCTTCAGGATAATTTTCTACAATATATCCTGGAACCAAATAAGGAAGCAGGTATATTCAGTTTGAATATCAATGTGATGACAGACAGACTGTGCGTAGGAAACTGAGCAAATCTGTGAAAGGATAATGATCATAAAGTATTTCATGTAATGCATAAATTGTTTTTGTCCATGAGGGCAAAAGTTCTAATTGCCGAAAGTGGGCATATTAGACTAATGAGATAAGAAATTTATTACAAGTAAAAAATTAGCACATTCCAAGCAACAGAAGTATTAAAAGAGCAATGAAAGATAAAGAAAACAAATTGTAAGAGCTACAAAAAGTGAGTAAGATAAGAAACATGCAAGGGACATCAAAATTACCAAAATAAATTTCTAGAATTCTATCGAGAAAGAGGGGGAGATCAAGTGCAATGTGGACCCCTTACAAGTAACATCATTGAAATTAAGGAAATAATGTGCATGTTGAAAAATTACTTTGTTTACATCAATGGTAATGTTAGACATCCTAAACAATTTTTCAATCAGTGATGGGAAATTGCCAAATCACTGTAAAAATAGAATGTATAAAATAATGGCACTAAGGAAGTTAACAGGACCAAACAGTTTCCACACTACAGTTTTAACAGTAGGAGGTGTGAACATTGCTAATATCCTAACTCTAAGTTATATAACTTCCAAAGTTCTTTTGATTTGGGGTCTATTCAATAGACTGAAAAATGATATATATCACTCCACTATTTAAATAAAGGAAGGAGGGAAATCAGGGCAGTATAGACCAGTTGGTCTAGCATGTGCTGTCAGGAATTATAATCTACTAAATACAGAATAATTGAACACTCTGGAAATTTTACGCTGACTGTGAGAGCCAGTGTATGAATTTATAAAGAATAGATCACGCCTGACAAATTGCATGAATTTTTCCGAGATGTAACTATATAGTGGACAGAGGAATGTCAATGGACATGGTTATATGAAATTCCAAAATGTATTTGATAAAGTCCTTTATAAGAGGTTGCTTATTAAGTTTGAAGTGTATGGAATTGAAAATAAATTATTGAACAAGTTAGCAGATATGCCAATGACAGGAGACAATGAGTAGAGATAATGGACAGGTACTCTGATACATAGAATGTGTCCAGTGGTGGTCTGCATGATTATGGTGAGGCATCAGCTACTTATGGTAATGAATAATAACTTAGTAATGAGGTACAAAGCCATGCATCCAAGTTTGCCAATGAAACATCAATAGGCTACACTATAAGCTATATGGACAGAAGCATAAAATTATAAAAAGAGATATTAACAGATTAATCAAATGAAGGTTACAGGATTGTGGAGATACTTGGTTTAATTTTTTAAATTCAAACAAGTGAATGAAGGACAATAGAACATGCTTTAAATAATGCATTTCTTGAAAATCTCATGTCTTTTGGTAACTGCTTGCTTATTGCAGACTCCTGCCTGGGTGTACCACTGTCTGGTTGCAGCTTCTGCTCTGGAGATTGTTTTATTTCTGAAGTTGGTAGCCAACCTGGCGAAGGAGAAGAACCTCACAGTTCAGCTCTCTTGTTCCTGAAAACCCTCCTGTTGTGAATCCAGTATGGTATCTGGAGCACAAGTCCAGTTTGAACACAGATTGTTTTCCCAAAAGAGAGTCTGGAAAAATCCTCAATGTTGCATTTCCTGAGAAAGTTGCATCCTAGAAACATCTGTCTATGTTTTGGTATGTTAGAACCTTCACTGATTTTTCATTATTTTTACTTACTTTTAAAATCAATTTTGGACTGTGGGCAACAGCTTGTGTTGATAGGAAAACAGACTAAACAAACTTTTGTTTATTCAGCAGGCCAGTCCTCAAATTAATTGCAGGTTCATTCTTGATTAAAATGTTCTGCAGACACTTTGTCACTGGGGAAGAGCATTGTGTTGAAACAAATAGCAGAAGTTGGCTACTGATGAGGTCAGTACTTCGGCATTTTTCTATCAAGTCTGGAAAGACTTTACTCTCAAGCAGATCTTGAATGGCTGATGAGACCTCATGGGGAGATGGTCAATCTGTCAGGGAGTGGTCAGAGGTTGGACTCAATTTTGGTTTGTATTTACTGTGAGGAAAAAGGAATCTGACTGTTGATGTTACAGCATGGAGTTTCAAAAGCTCCCTGCCTAAACTCCTTTATCAGCTCTTGGCAGCTCAGAGAATAGAGAACCAAGTTTTATTTATTATCCACCCTGATTGATGCCTTCATAAAATCAACAAAGAATCCATCATCTATGCCTGTGGAATAACAAGCCATGAAAACCACTTAAGTAATCTGGTTAGCTTTTTTTAAAACTCATCTCTTAACTGTGTTAGTGTTTTGTGTGACTGGAACTGAAAACGAGAGGGGTTGGGTTTAAAACATAGATCAATTAGATAATTAGAATTTGTTGGTTAATTTTACCCTGTTAAGGTTAGTACATTATTAATGGACGAGTTCGGATAAGCGGATGAGGGTGTCAGTGGAGGGGGACTGGTCAGGCTTGCGGGACAGGAAGAAACAGAGTGCCTTTAGGCCATCTGCATGAGGAATACAGGTGTATAGGGACTGGATGTCCATGGTGTAAGTGAGGTGTTGGGGACCAGAGAATTGGAAATTTTGGAGGTGGAGGCCGCGGCTGGTGTCATGGACGTAGGTAGTGAGTTCCTGGGCCAAGAGGGAGAAAATGGAGTCAAGACCCTCATTTGACATCCTCATCTGCTTAGCCGAACTCATCCTCACCCTCAACAACTTCTCTTTCAATTCCTCTCACTTCCTACAAAGGGGGTGGCCATGGGTACCCACGTGGGCCCAAGCTATGCCTCCCTCTTTGTAGGTGACGTGGAACAATCCCTCTTCCGTACCTACACTGGCCCTAAACCGCACCCCTTCCGCTGTTACATTGATGATTGTATCAGTACCGCCTCGTGCTCCCATGAGGAGCTTGAACAGTTCATCCATTTCACCAACACCTTCCACCCCAACCTCAAGATCATCTGGACCATCTCTGATACCGCTCTCTCCTTCCTGGGCCTCTCTATTTCCATCACAGGCAACCACCTGTAAACCGATATCCATTTCAGGCCCCACCGACTCCCACAGCTACCTAGAATACACCTCCTACCATCCACCTTCCTGCAGAAATGCCATCCCCTATTTCCAATTCCTTTGCATCCGCCGCATCTGCTCCCAGGATGAGGCATTCCACTCCCATACATCTCAGATGTCCTCGTTTTTCAAGGACCGCAACTTCCCCCACTCAGTGGTCAAAAACGACCTCGACTGTGTCTCCCACATTTCCCACAACTCATCCCTCACACCCCCTCCCCGCAATAACAACCAAAACAGAATCCCCCTTGTCCTCACATACCACCCCACCAACCTCTGGATCCAACGCATCATCCTCTGATACTTCTGCCATCTGCAATCTGATCCCACCACCAAAGACATTTCCCCCTTCACCCCACCCTTATCTGCCTTCCGGAGGGACCACTCTCTCTGTGACTCCCTTGTCTGGTCCACACTCCCCTCCTGCCCCACCAAACTTGGCACTTTTCCCTGCAACCACAGAAAGTGCTACACCTGCCCCAACACCTCCCCCCTCATCCCCATCCCAGGCCTCAAGAAGAGTTTCCACATCAAGCAGAAGTTCACCTGCACATCTGCTATGTGGTATACTGTATGTGCTGTTCCCCTTGTGGGGTCCTCTACATCGGGGAAAACAAGCGGAGGACTGGGGACCGCTTTGCAGAACACCTACACTCGGTTCACACTAAAAAACTGCACCTCTCAGTCATGAACCATTTCAAGTACCCCTCCCATTCCTCAGATGACATGTCCATCCCGGGCCTCCTGCAGTGCCACAACGATGCTACCTGAAGGTTGCAGGAACAGCACCTCATAATCCGCTTGGGAACCCTGCAGCCCAATGGTATCAATGTGGACTTCACAAGCTTCAAAATCTCCCCTCCTCCTACTGTATCCCAAAACCAGCCCAGCTGGTCCCCACCTCCCTAACCTGTCCTTCCTCCCACCTCAAGTCCCACCCCCACTTCCTATCTACTAACCTCATCCCGTCCCCTTAACCTGTACGTCCTCCCTGAACTGACCTATCTCCTCCCTACCTCCCCACCTACACTCACCTTTACGGGCTCCATCCCTGCCTCTCCACCTATCTTCTCCTCTATTATATCTTCTACCCGCCTCCCCTTCTCTCCCTATTTATTTCAGAACCCAGTTCCCCTCCCCCATTTCTGAAGAAGGGTCCAGGCCTGAAACGTCAGCGTTTCTGCTCCTCTGATGCTGCTTGGCCTGCTGTGTTCATCCAGCTCTACACCTTGTTATCTCAGATTGTCCAGCATCTGCAGTTCCTACAATCTCTCATTATTCAAATGCCTAGTCTGGAAATATTGGGGGAAATTTTGACGGTCTTTAGAAATTTTAATTTTACTGTGCTATGAACATAGAGGTAGAAAGGCTGATTTGGTTTGGTTGTCTGTCTCTGTGTTGTAACAAGTGACAAATATCTACACATGCCAGAATATCAACAAACAACCAAAACACATGCCAGATCTTATACATGTTTCCTTTCAAGAATGACGATTTCTTGGCCAAAAATGTTTTATCCCTACTGAAGTGAGATTCTGCATGGAGAAATCCACATTTTTCATTTATTCAGTGTGCATGTACCAATGTTTGTTTATGTGTTTTGGGTTATTCAGAGGGACAAATATTACATAATGTTATTACTAACTGCATGTGTAACCAAATTCTGCATCATCATGGAATAGCTTTTTTTGTACTAACACAATAACAGTAAATCTTCAGAGATAATGGGAACTGCAGATGCTGGAGATTCCAAGATAATAAAATGTGAGGCTGGATGAACACAGCAGGCCAAGCAGCATCTCAGGAGCACAAAAGCTGACGTTTCGGGCCTAGATCCTTCATCAGAGAGGGGGATGGGGGGAGGGAACTGGAATAAATAGGGAGAGAGGGGGAGGCGGACCGAAGATGGAGAGCAAAGAAGATAGGTGGAGAGGGTGTAGGTGGGGAGGTAGGGAGGGGATAGGTCAGTCCAGGGAAGACGGACAGGTCAAGGAGGTGGGATGAGGTTAGTAGGTAGCTGGGGGTGCGGCTGGGGGTGGGAGGAAGGGATGGGTGAGAGGAAGAACCGGTTAGGGAGGCAGAGACAGGTTGGACTGGTTTTGGGATGCAGTGGGTGGGGGGGAAGAGCTGGGCTGGTTGTGTGGTGCAGTGGGGGGAGGGGATGAACTGGGCTGGTTTAGGGATGCAGTAGGGGAAGGGGAGATTTTGAAACTGGTGAAGTCCACATTGATACCATATGGCTGCAGGGTTCCCAGGCGGAATATGAGTTGCTGTTCCTGCAACCTTCGGGTGGCATCATTGTGGCACCGCAGGAGGCCCATGATGGACATGTCATCAAGAGAATGTGAGGGGGAGTGGAAATGGTTTGCGACTGGGAGGTGCAGTTGTTTGTTGCGAACTGAGCGGAGGTGTTCTGCAAAGCGGTCCCCAAGCCTCCGCTTGGTTTCCCCAATGTAGAGAAAGCCGCACCGGGTACAGTGGATGCAGTATACCACATTGGCAGATGTGCAGGTGAACCTCTGCTTAATGTGGAATGTCGTCTTGGGGCCTGGGATGGGGGTGAGGGAGGAGGTGTGGGGACAAGTGTAGCATTTCCTGCGGTTGCAGGGGAAGGTGCCGGGTGTGGTGGGGTTGGAGGGCAGTGTGGAGCGAACAAGGGAGTCACGGAGAGAGTGGTCTCTCCGGAAAGCAGACAGGGGTGGGGATGGAAAAATGTCTTGGGTGGTGGGGTCGGATTGTAAATGGCGGAAGTGTCGGAGGATAATGCGTTGTATCCGGAGGTTGGTAGGGTGGTGTGTGAGAACGAGGGGGATCCTCTTGGGGCGGTTGTGGCGGGGGCGGGGTGTGAGGGATGTGTCGCGGGAAATGCGGGAGACGCGGTCAAGGGCGTTCTCAATCACCGTGGGGGGGAAGTTGCGGTCCTTAAAGAACTTGGACATCTGGGATGTGCGGGAGTGGAATGTCTTATCGTGGGAGCAGATGCGGCGGAGGCGGAGGAATTGGGAATAGGGGATGGAGTTTTTGCAGGAGGGTGGGTGGGAGGAGGTGTATTCTAGGTAGCTGTGGGAGTCGGTGGGCTTGAAATGGACATCAGTTACAAGCTGGTTGCCTGAGATGGAGACTGAGAGGTCCAGGAAGGTGAGGGATGTGCTGGAGATGGCCCAGGTGAACTGAAGGTTGGGGTGGAAGGTGTTGGTGAAGTGGATGAACTGTTCGAGCTCCTCTGGGGAGCAAGAGGCGGCGCCGATACAGTCATCAATGTACCGGAGGAAGAGGTGGGGTTTGGGGCCTGTGTAGGTGCGGAAGATGGACTGTTCCACGTAACCTACAAAGAGGCAGGCATAGCTGGGGCCCATGCGGGTGCCCATGGCCACCCCCTTAGTAAATCTTCACCAGGTGTTCTGAAGAACAGTCGTATCAGACTCGAAATTGTTCAACTTTGTTTCTCTCTCTCGAGATGCTACCGGACCTGCTGGCTTTCTGCAGTACTTTCTGTCTCTTCTGATCTGGAGGGTAGTTCAAAAGCTGGGAAACTCTGAGATCTGGCACAATCATAGGCCTAGAAAATGCTCATTCAAAACCATTACTTCTACAGATTTTGGACATTGAATCTGTAATTGGAAAAGTGTTCCATAAATGGCAATTGATACTAGGTCTGTGACTGATAAAACTACGTTGACAAATTGCATTTAGAGATATAGGTCAAAGGCAGCCACACAGAATTTGGTCAGGGACTAAGGTTTAAAACTCTAAGGCTTCTCTTTCTAAAGCCCTATATCTCCACTGTACCTTTAGAAGCAAGTAACATTCAGAATGTTCCAAAGCATTACCACTTACCTTCTAAGCTGATGCCATTGGCTTGTTGAGGTACTCCATTCACATTGGCAGAGAGTCCTATCTGGTGAATAATCTGTAAAATAATACAATTTTCACTTTAGAGAGCCATTGGCTATAGGAAGTAAGTCTAAGGATTGCACAGTAATATGACAATATATTTTGGGCAGGAAAAGGTAACTTAGTACCTTTAATGGTTTGTTGCATTTCTTGGATTACTATCATGATTAAATTCACTTGAAAGTGAATACCATCACAAAGCTATTTCGGCATGGCTGTAGCTTTGTTGTGAGAAAAATAGCAAGAAGATGGAGACATTTTGTCAAAATATAGCTCTGTAATAAAAAAAACTTTGCATAAAATTAAATACATTTGCTGTGGATTGTTGGGATTAGATAAAGTAGATAGAAATGATGAATGTTTTGTTCTGAATTTTAATAATCTAACCTAATGGCTGTTTTGTGACTGGTGCACCTGTGCAATAACTGGTCAATGTGTGACCACATATCCTCTAAGTTAGCTTTTGTTACATTGGGCTAATTTTCAAATGGTAGGCGATGACTGAGTGGTATTATCGCTGGACTATTAATCCAGTAACCCAGATAACATTCTGGGACCTTGGGTTTGAATCCCACCACAGCAGATGGTGGAATTTGAATCCAATAAATATCTGGAATTACGAGTCAAATGATGACTGTGAATCCATTGCCGATTGTTGTAAAAACCCGTCTGGTTCACTAATGTCTTTTAGGGAAGGAAACTGCCATCCTCACCTGGTCTGGCTTACATGTGACTCCAGACCTACAGCAATGTGGTTGACTCTAACTGCCCTCTGGGCAATTAATGCTGCCTAGCCAGTGACACCTTCATCCTAATTTTTAAAAATGCATACTTTTTGAGCACTTATCAGAAAAACACAGGCGCACTTCCAATACTAGAAGCAATAATCTGGGCAAGAGTCTGCATTTGTCCAGTTATGTTCTCTGGGGTTTAGTGAGGGTCTAATGTATCTGTAAAGTTGTAACACATGGATGGCTAAACTCTCATTTAAGACAAAGTGAATTCCCTCAGCATGTTAGCACAGCGGATAGATATTCAACAAGATTCCCACATCACCTTTTTCATTAGAATGATTTATTGCCTGAAATCCTGAATTTGAATTCAACGCCAGCAGGTCAAAGAGGAGCAGGAGCACCACTGTCCTGCATTTTTTAAACTAAATTTCTACAGTCTCTGATTTAATTGATGCTGTGATTTGAACCATGGGGGAATTTTGACCTTGGACAATAGTGCAAGCTATTTATAATGGGTGCGGTTAGGTCAGCCTTCCTTTCTACTTCTCCTGGCATTTATATCCATTGACATCAATGGAAGTGAAAATTGGACAGACACAAAATAAGTAGCTGCTCTGTCACTGCAGATATGGCACCTTTGCCAAAGTCAAAAGCTCCCCACGGAGTTTTACAACTCAAAATGAAACCAGAACTGCAGGAAATACTCAGCAGGTTAGGAGGCATGTGTGGACAGCGGAAGTGCAATTTTTCAAGTCAATGTCTATGCATGAATTCTGATGAAAGATCATTGACCTGAAATGAAGAAAAAAAAATTCCATGTAGCAAGTGAGATAACACGGTGTGAAGGTGGATGAACACATCTGGTCAAGCAGCAGAGGAGCAGGAAAGTTTCACGTTTCGGGTTGAGACCCTTCTTCAGAAATCAAATATTCATGTAGCAAGTGGATAGGATCTGGAATGGAACTGCCTGAGAGCCAGGTGTTGGCACATGCAATTGAGGCGTTCAAGAGGGAATTGGATTGGTATATATGCTAAATACCAGGAGAACAGTCAAGTGGCAACAGAAGGGTCACCAGACCTGAAACGTTAACTCTGATTTTTTTCTTCACAGATGCTACCAGACCCGCTGAGCTTTTCCAGAAACTACTGTTTTTGTTCACAGCTATTTTAACTTGCTTTAAAATTTTGTGGATTCTACTACTTTAGCAAGATTTATCACAGCTGTCACAACATCAGTGGAGCTTTCAGAACAGGGTGTTGGAAATGGATTGGGGCCTTGAGTCTATTCAGCGAGCATAGACACACCTTATGAAAATGTCTTTGACAACATTGTTGGTACAGATCCGCAAAGAAGAGTTGCATAATTGCAATAATGTTCAGCTAGCCAAGTCTGGCAGAGGTTTGCACCCTTCTACGTTCACTCTTCAGTTGTTTTCTTTTGCATTACACCCCCTTGAGTTTTCACGTGCCTTTTATAACTTCAAATTTCTTGACTTATTTGAGAAAATCCAGTTTTGCTGCTATTTCAGCTAAGTTCTTATCTGTCACTAGCTATCGTTTGAATGGTTACATGAATATTGTGCATAAAGAAACACAAGAACATAGGAATCTGAACAGACATTCAGCCTGTTGACTTTGTTCTGCCAACATTAGTCTATGATTGTTCAGTACCTGAACTCCATCTGCCTGCCTTGGTTCTGCAGCCTGTGTTATTCTAGTCCAAACAATAATCCAGTAATCTCAGATTGGAAATTTTTAAGTGACCTGGCCCAAACTGCTTTTGGGGTTCAGAAATCTAGATTTACACCATTATTTATTCTTTTAAACATCACCCTTCAATAGCTCACTCTAATTTTAAGATTATGTCCCATTGTTGTGGATGCTGCCATGACAGGGTTATCCACCTTATCAAATCCTTTAGTCACATTAAATATGTCAATTAAATTGCAATATAATGTTCAATATAAATTACTTTATAATCTCCCATATTGCAGGGTTATAAGCCAATTCTAAACAACCTCTCATGATGTCAGAGCTGATGGGAACTGCAGATGCTGGAGAATCCGAGATAACAAAGTGTGGAGCTGGATGAACACAGCAGGTCGAGCAGCATCTCAGGAGCACATAAGCTGACGTTTCAGGCCTAGACCCTTCATCAGAAGGGTCCTCTTGACATAAAGGCCAACATTTTTTATATTACTTTTTGTAACTGCCTTCTAGCTCTTAATGATTTCTATATTTGGACCCATAAGACTTTATGCCACAGTCCTAGCTTTTTACAATTTAGAAAATGCTGTGATCTGTCTTTCTTAGGTGCAAAGTAGATGACCTCATACTGTTTCTACATTGAATTTCATCTGCCAGTTTTCTGCCCACTCATCAGCGTACCTTTGTCCATCTCTGTTTCTATTTACTATTTTCAATTCTACATAACTTTTGTGTTGTGAGCAAATTTAGATACGGTTCTCTCCAATTCATCAACTATAGTGAAAAGCTGAGGTTCTAGTTCAAATCCTGGATGCCAAACTAGTAAACATCTCGTAATTTGAGTACATTTGCGTGAGATTTTATATAAATGGCTAACTATCTGAGTCAGGAAGGAGACCAAAGCTATGCAGGAAGCCTGGAGATGTTATCTGTATGAAATTGTGTCAAGAAGAGTGCATCTCCCTTTGTGAGCCCATTTGAGGTGCACTGTTATATCCCCTCCATACCTGCAAGCTCATCTCCATTATTAGCTACACCCTTCACCACCTCAACACCTCCCCACCCCTAGCCTCTTGAGTACACTTCCCTGCCTTCCCCTTGGCACCTAAGAGCCTAACCCCAGACATATTTGGCTTCTTAGCAATGATGGGATGGCCTACAGTGCTAGCAGTGACTACCACTCTCATTGGTATTACTGGGACTACAGTGCTGTAGGGCATCAACTTATCCAGAAACTTCAAAGGTAGATTTCAGTTCAAGAAAGGATTGGAATTCTTGCCTTAAAGCAATTAATGTTGCTCCCATTGTTAACTTGCCTTGGGACAACTATCTGGTTGATGAGCATGGACCTCCCCAATGTTTTAGATAGGACAGCAGGCACTGTAGTTCCTGTAAATCCCAACCCTTCCCCATAAATCAAAATTCATTTCTTTGTTTTCTCGTGGGTTGTGAGCATTGTTGACTAGGTCAGTATTTGTTGCCCATCCCTAACTTAAGATGGTGGTGCATTGTGAGCTGTCTTTTTGAATGAGGTTAGGCCTATAGCACTGTTAGGGAAGATTCTGATGCTGTGACAGTGAGGGAACAGCAATGTATTGCCAAGTTCGGATGGTGTGTGACTTGGGGGGAAGCTTGAAGATGCTGCCATTCTCAAGCATCTGCTGCCCTTTCTTTTGTGGAATCGTGGGTTTGTGAGGTGCACTTGTAGGAGGTTTAATGTTTTACTGCAGTGCATCTTGTTGACGTCACATATATTAGCCTTTGTACAGGAGGGAGTGAGCATTTAAGGTGGAGGAGGAATGTCAATCAGTATTTGTTCTGTCTGCACACCATTAATTTTCTTAAACATTCATTGCTGTATACTGTTACATCTGCTTCAAATTTCATGTTTGAACCAATGTAGACCAAATAATTTTTTTAAAAAAGCACTTCCCAATTCAGCACTAGCTTTGGAACTAATCCACAGCTGTTCCTTTAGCTAACACTTGCACACAAACATACAAATAATCATCAGTCCTGACAATCATGTAAGAATATCTGCTGCATTTTCTTTACAACCTGTTCAGAGATTATATGATACATCTCAAAAGCAGCTGGGGCTTGAACCAACAAGTAGATTCGCCAACTTTAGGTACATTTAAGTCGTCATTGGATAAGCATATGGACGTACATGGAATAGTGTAGGTTAGATGGGCTTCAGATCAGTATGACAGGTCGGCACAACATCGAGGGCCGAAGGGCCTGTACTGTGCTGTCATGTTCTATGTAGGGACACTATCATTGCACTACAAGAGCATAAAAATATCTATTGTAGACATTTTCTAATCAACTTGCTCAGTTATATTATTACACACATCTGGCGCAGGTGGATCCTGGGCTTCCAGACTCAGAGGCAGGGACACTACCACTATGCCACAAGAGCCCAAGAATATCTATTGCAAAGCCAGGGCAATAACTGGGAGCCAGCAGCAGTACTTTCTAATGCTCTCAGAAAGTGACTTCAGCTGGTAACTGATTTTATTGTTGTTAAGTAGGTGTCCAGGTGGCATGAACGAGTAGATGAAGGTCAACCACTTCCCCTGTTCAGCTCATATTTTTTATGTTTCTTAATAAGGGAATAAAAAATATCTTTATATTCAAAATATTTCTCCCCTACAGTAATTTTCAGGGTGTACGCTAACATTTTATAGGTTTATTTTGCAATTTCTTCAATGTTGAGCAGAGGTGTATAGTTCTGACCTGATAGAGAAAATGTACTGCTTGGAGTGATATAGCACCTAACAAGATAGGCATCCAGTTCAAACTCTGAATTTGCTGAATCACAACTAGGACACATAGAGCACTATCAGTGAACGACAGTGCATTTTGCACAGGGAAGGCAACAAAATCAGCCAGAATTCCATTCTGTTTTCAATCCTCAGTGATCTGATCAGAGTACATACTTGTACATGTTGGACTTGTTGTTGGGAATTTATTAACTGTGATGTATAGCTAACAGCTAGTTGATGCTCAGGCTGAACAAATACACAGTAATTGGGGTCTAGCAGTTCCAGAAGGTATGCAGCTGACCATGATGCTGTTGCAGCTACATTGCAGGGTCAAGGAAGAGGATTCAGTGAGCAAGTCTTTGGCACAGTAATGGTACATCTGAGCTTTTCTGTCTCCAGGAGCATTTTAGGGTCCTGGGAAAAATTTCCTCTGTTGACACATCCTCTTACATCAGGAGAACACCTCAAAGATATATGCCAAGGGAATGAGAGGTCCTAAGTTAAACTCTGAGGTGCAGGCTGGCTCGGTAAGATTTACGACTCAAAGCCTCACTCCTCCTTTACAATGATACTTTCATAGGATTGAACAAAGCCAGGCTCATAGCCATTCCTGGGAATCCTATACACATCCAGTGAGAATTCACCACAATAGGTAAGGAATTGTTATCGAGAACCACATATGAAGCAGGGTCAACTTAGGTTAGAAATCAGAGGGCAGCGCAAATACATCTGGGTGATAGGATTTTAGGCCTGGTATTTGACAATAACAGACAGTCTTTACGTTATGGTGAAAATGGCAGAGGTTAAGTGGTCAAAATTCAAAAGTACTGCCCCTAATAGTTTTGTTTAAGTTATCTGCTTCCTCCTCTGAAGTGGGATTTATTGCCCCTACAGCATGAAACTCAGACTGTGTGCTTAGCAGACTGCTAAGAGTAAGTTTGAACCCTGTGAATTTGTTTGGAAGCCAGGCTACCTTTTGGTCAGGTAAAGTATCCTTTTGTATTTGGTCTAAGACATTTTGGGGATGGGTGGAGAGGTAGGTTTCCTCTTTGGGAATTTCTGGAGGTCAGACATCCTTTGAGATTGGTGTAAGTACTTAAAAAGGTGCCTAAAAAGAGTGAAGTAGCCCGTTGAAACTGTGAAAGAACTGTCCAGCGCACCAACTGATCTAACTCAAACAAAAACAGAAATTTCTGGAGAAACTCAACAGATGTGGCAGCATTTGTGGAGAGAAAGGAGAGTAAATACTTTGAGTCCAGTGACCCTCATTCAGAACTGAGGAAGTGATTTAACTCTACTGGGTATTCAATTGAAAAAAAAAGTGGATTTAGAAATATAAAACAATTAAAGCTATTTGCTTTATATTGTCTGTTGACATGAGCCTGGGTGTAACCATTATTGAATTTGTACTGCATATCTGACTTTGCTACCTAGGATTGCCATAGTTGGGATGCATGTTAAATGAAGTTTGACTGATAAATTAATGAGTTGTAGAATGCAAATGTTTGTTCTCATAAGAGATTAAGGAATTTTAATGGATTGAATTTTTTTAATTATTAAGAGTATTTTTTTTCCAAATAGGGACATCATTGATAAGAACAACTTTACTTTTGTGTCAGCATGCTTTCTGAGGTTTTCCCTCAGAATACCAGATGAACTGCAATAGAGCAGGGAGGGAACAAAAGCGGTGTGAACTGGCATTTAGTACTAAATTGGCAAAGGTCCTAGAAAGGATGTTGGTGGTGAGTGGGGGATATGGATTGGCAGAGGTGAATACAGAAGCAGAGGGCAGTATAAGGTACATGGGGGAGTAGAGGGACATAGGTTAGAAAACAAGTGTTGAGGGATTATGGGAAGAGACTAGAGGGAAATAGGGTAACATGTACCAGATGTAGGGCAGTAACTTGTTGAGATTTCAACAATGGCACCTTCCAAACCCCTAACCTCGTAACTAGAAGAAAAAAGGCAGCAGATGCTTAGGGACATCATGATCTACAAATTTTTCTCCAAGTCACAAACCGTCCTCACTTTGAACTATATTGCTGTCCCATTGTTGTTCTTTTGTCAAAATCCTTGAATTCCCTTTCTTGTAACACTGTGGGTATCCCTGTACCCCAAGTACACTTCTGATTCAAGAAGGCAACACATGAGGGCAATTAGAAGTAGTCAGTAATGCCTACATCCTATGGATGAATTTTTTAAAAGTGTAAGGAGCTGCATGGGTTAGCCTAGAAGGTGGATGGGGTTGTGGGTTTGGCAGGAAGTGGGTGGTGATGGCTGTTTTTGTTTTTGTTCCACACATTGGCAGTATATGGAGGCAAGCCTTGTGCCTGTCTGCAATCATTGTCAACAGCTTCTGCTCTTGTTAAGATGTCACCCAGCCTTGGCTCCCAGAGAGGTCCACCACCTCACCGCAAATTTCCAACCTTCTGGATTTGCAAAGGCAGAACATATTGTAGCCCTGCGCTCCTAAACTGGGAACGATAATCAAGGGCTTAGTTTAGCTTGGCCACTTTTAAGCTATTATCATATATTTACTATAGCAAATTAACCTATCAAGAAATCCATTTTGAGTCCAACATTAAATTAAAGCAGCTTGCTTTCTGTAATTTATTTTATCTCAATGTATAGATCAAAATTACTGCTTTTTTAATCAACCTGTTCAAATATGTTGTTACACACTACTGCAGCAGGTCAGACTTGAACCCAGATCTCTTGGCTTAGAGTTAGGATCACTACAAGTGCACTACATTAGCCAAACACTTTCCAATCACTCTTTTCAGACATGTTACAATGTACTTCTAGAGCAAGTAGGACTTGAATCCAGGCTTCCTAGCTGAGTGGTAGGGACAACACCAGTGCACCATAAGTTAATCATCTGTTGTTGAATGGATGACAAAGTAATGAGCTTCAATTGAGTTACAATTCATAAATTAATAATGATTCAATGGTTATATTAGAGAGACCTGCTTTTTCAGAAACCATTTACTTTGTGTTAACAGCTACTAATTGATTGTAAACTTTTGTGTGCATCAACTGATTTGGATAGCATGGGCTAGCAGTGAGACCTTCAAACACTGACTTGTTTTAAAAGTATAGCATGACCATACAAAGAATCAAAGTAATTATGAATTGTGAATTATAGGATTGGGTCAAAAATCAAGAGGGGCACGGACACAGTGAATAGCCAATGTCTTTTTCTAGGCTGGGGGTGTCCAAAACTAAAGAGCATAGGTTTAAGGTAAGAGGGGCAAGATTTAAAAAGGAACTGAGGAGTCATGCAGAGAGTGGAGTGTGTACGGAACAATCAGTCAGAGGAAGTGGCAAAGGCGGGTACAATTCCAACATTTAAAAGGCATCAGGATGGGAATACGAATATGAAGGATTTGGAAGGATATGGGCCTGTTGGATCGAAGGGCCTTCTTCTGTGCTATATAACTCAATGAAAGTCTGCTGTAATTTGTTGCATTCTTGCTGAAGATAATTTGAGAAGTGGCATCAGTAATTAGAGAGATACAATTAGCAACAGAATTGATCAATCACTATGTTACAATAATTCTTAAGTGATTATTGTCTAGTGCTTAGAAGGTGAATTTTCACAATGCTTGTGTGGTGAAGTAGTAGCGTCTCTACCTCTGCGCCAGGAGGCTAACAGTCAAGTTCCATCTGTTGCAGAGAGTAATAACATCTCTGAACAGGTTGATTAGAAATAAATGGAGAGTTTTCAAGCGTCTGGTTTGCCAGCCAAGTACAAAAGACCCTTGTACCAAATTCCAGGACAACTATTGTCAAAGAAAATAATTCAAGAGAGCTACATTTTGATGGATTGATAGCACTTACAAAGTTGCAAATCATTCTGTTATAGTACACATTTTCTCCTTTAATAAACTTCATTTAAATATCTTAACCAGAGAGTCCTAATTAATATTGGTAAGGTAGCTGAAAAAGCTACAGACAACAAGATGAAAAACATCGATCTTTAAAAAGTCATCAAGACCCACATATGAAGCATGGTCAGAGATAATGGGAACTGCAGATGCTGGAGATTCCAAGATAATAAAATGTGAGGCTGGATGAACACAGCAGGCCAAGCAGCATCTCAGGAGGTGCTCCTGAGATGCTGCTTGGCCTGCTGTGTTCATCCAGCCTCACATTTTATTATCTATGAAGCATGGTCACTTGGTTTAGAAAGCAGATGGCTGCCCAATGTGTTAAGTACCTCAGAATAAATCAGAGCCTTCAAATGACAGCAAGTTAAATTGAACTTTAAAAATAGCGCTTAGTGAATGAATTATTTGGGTACTGACGTTTTCACCAACATCAACTTTCTTACTTTATACAATTGGAGATGTAATTTTATTACGAGCTGTAATTGATACCTGAATTACACCAGCAGCTGTCCTTCTAAAAGTACCTTCTTTTATTCATTCATGGGATGTGGGCATTGTTGGCTAGGCTAGCATTTATTGCCTATTCCCAATTGCCACTGAAAAGGTTGTCATAAGCTGCCTTTTTGATAGGTGTAGTTTCAGGAGTATACAGAATGTTCAGGATGGAATTCCAGGAATGCGATCTAGCGAAACAATGGCAATATACTTTCATGTCAGAATAGTGTGTCTTGGAGGGGAGTGGCCATGATATGGTGCCCAAATGTATCAGTTTCCCCTGTCCTCTGGGTGGTAAAGGTCTTGAGTTAAGAAGGTGCTGTCAGAGGAGCTTTGGCGAGTTGTTGCAGGGCAGCTGGTAGATTGTACACACTTTTGCCACTGTGTGAGTGTTGAAGGTGAGGCAATAGCATAATGGTATTATCACTTGTTGAAAAGTACCATGGGTTCAAATCCCACCACAGCAGACAGTGAAATGCAAAATAAATTAATGAACATCTGAAATTAGAAGCTAAAAGGATGGTGAAATGCTTCAGGACATCCTGAGGTGTTGACAAAAATTGATAAAGGTTACATTATGCACGTACCAATCCATGATCAGCAATGAATGGCAGCAGAATAAGTTATACTTAATTCCTACTGTTCTTTCTCTGATACTGCTTTCAGTTCTGAATTATCACGAGCCATGAGAGGAGTGGAAATCTACTGTCACTGGAGAATTCTAACCTGGTGTTCAGTATTAGAACCTTTGCCAGTCGTGCAGGTGGATATTATTGGTGGCTTCAAGATTGTCTATATCCCTGTTCCTGGATTCATCCTGAAATGTCATGTAGATTACAGGTAATTTTTTAGCTGACACATTGCCATCAATTTGACATACAAGTATTTTTTGTCTTCATCTCAGGTGGATCAAGGGAACTAGCTTCCACTCTGAATCAATGAATTCTGAGATGGTTGCTAAGTCCAATGTACAATCTACTAACTCCACAACCTGCTGGACAAGTTGTACTTCACAGGCTGGATGGTTCAGATGTTTGGGGGTTTTTGAGATTCCCCCCAATTTCTCTATTTTTGCTTTTGCATGAACCTACATGTTTAAACCCTCCTGTGCAAGCCTGTACCATTCATGGTTAGTCACAAGCCAGGGGTCTCTCCTGAATCAGTGTTTATGTTTGAACTCTTCAAGCACTTTTAATGTTGGATATGATCTGGGGCATCTTGGATAGATTCACTGCCACCAGTCCTTCTTGCTGGTATTACTCAAAACTACGGATACTATGTGAGAAGACTGCCCACAAAGTGTCTTAGGCAGTGGATGGCTCAATCTTATGAACATTAACTAGGTTTATTATTTTCTTGGGTCATCAAACTTAACAGGAAGTTCACATTATGATTTTACCCACATTCTCTTAACACACAGAACAACTGGGGAATCAACTGACTCGTTCCAAGAACAGTCATTACATCCTAATGGGCAGAAGTTATCTTATCATTTCAGCTAGCCCTAATTGTCTTTTACAGCAAAGGGTCCTTTGAAGACCTCCATAAAGGATTTCTGCTGTCCTCTAGGGACTGTCCTGATGTGATTTCATTCTGATTAGGAGCTGTTTTGTGCATCTGGCATCCAGATTACAAACAACATGTTCCATTCGGCAAAATGGCATTGGTTGGTTATGCCATCATTTTGCATGACTTGCCAAGGGAGAGGACTCTACAGCTGCACAGTCTTCCTTGACAGTAAATTTGGAGGATCTTGCAAAGGCACCTTTGTGATACTTTCCTCCAGTGCTTTGAGGTATCACCTCTAGGGTGTTCAAGTGTCTAAAGCATATAGAAGCAAAGAGACAACAGTTCTATGAAACATGACTTCAGTTTTCTTCTTGTTCATTAAAATAATGAGCATTTTTGAGCACTGCTGAAAATAAGGATATTTACAGTAAAGGCGAAGTCATTAGCATTGGCACTAACATTTATCTCATGGGCACAAGGTCAGCTTCATCTTAGCTTACAGGGTTAAATTAGATATCAATTCTCCCATCAGTTTTGCTGATTAGCCGATATGATTTCCATGCTTTTTGTCCTAGTCTGTTAAACTCATTAAACTGGAATGGAACTGCCCACATGCTATGCATGGTTAGTCAAAGGATATTTATTTATGCTCTGAAATACACAGTGTTTTAAGAAATTAATGCTGTGTAAATCAAACTGTATTTTTACTATAGACTACAACAAGACAGCTAATCATATTTTCAGGCTCAACCTCAATGATTATGGGTACATTTGTCTTGAAATTCAAAATTTCAATGCCTTAAATAACTACGTAAATTACAAAATGTGAGTGTAATACTTTCATCTCTTAATTTCTTTCTTAAATGCCAGCTCTGCAGAAGGAAACATCTCCAAGTACGAAGGTGATAAATGGTTAATAACCTTGAATTGTAACAGAGGGACCTGGGTATACAATAGTAATTTTGGAAGGATGATCCTGGGGTTTAGAAATGAGGAGCTGTGGAGTCTGAAATAATGTGAGAGACCTAATGGGATTGTGAGATGTCATGGCACTGGGAAGATAAGTTAATGTACTTGGGAGCTCTGGGAAAGGAAGACCTGGGTCTGGAATGAGCAGTGGGAGAGTGTTATTTCATTTTATCCACTTTGCCATAAAAATGGCAGCAAATCCATGTTGCAATCTCAGCAAACTGGAGGTGGAAGGGTTGACATGATCACTGCTGCCAGTGTGAGAGAGTAACTAATAAATCTATTCTCCACAGCAATGTATTATCTTCATGAAAATTGTTCGCTGAGAATTCGTAATGCTACATATTATTTGTCATAGTACCATAATTGTAAAAGTAGGTAAAATGATCTTCACTTTACATCGTCTTTGGATAAGCAGCCTGCATAGTAATGAGGGAAACACTGTGGATAATATGCACACAGCAAGCTCACAAACAGTGATGTAACCAAATATCCTATTTTTTTTAAAAAATGGTTTGTTTAAGGAATAAATGTTCATGAGGACATGGCGACCCTCCCCTGTTCTTTGAGTAGTGTCATGGAAGAACCCATGATGGAAGGTGTGTGCATTGTATATGTTAACTTTTGTTTAGAATTTGGATTCAAGTCAGATTCTTTTTTAATCAAGTGTATTAATAACTAGGTCTGTCTTTCCACAATTATGGCTTTAAGCCATTATGTGTCAGGGTGCAGGCATCTGAATGGACTCCTGGATTGTCAATGGAAGTTTCCTTATGAACATAGAACATAGAACAGTACAGCACAGAACAGGCCCTTCAGCCCACAATGTTGTGCCGACCATTGATCCTCATGTATGCACCCTCAAATTTCTGTGACCATATGCATGTCCAGCAGTCTCTTAAATGACCCCAATGACCTTGCTTCCACAACTGCTGCTGGCAACGCATTCCATGCTCTCACAACTCGCTGTGTAAAGAACCCGCCTCTGACATCCCCTCTATACTTTCCTCCAACCAGCTTAAAACTATGCCCCCTCGTGCTGGCCATTTCTGCCCTGGGAAATAGTCTCTGGCTATCAACTCTGTCTATGCCTCTCATTATCTTGTATACCTCAATTAGGTCCCCTCTCCTCCTCCTTTCCTCCAATGAAAAGAGACCGAGCTCAGTCAACCTCTCTTCATAAGATAAGCCCTCCAGTCCAGGCAGCATCCTGGTAAACCTCCTCTAAACCCTCTCCAAAGCATCCACACTTTCCTATAATAGGACGACCAGAACTGGACGCAGTATTCCAAGTGCGGTCTAACCAAAGTTTTATACAGCTGCAACAAGATCTCACGACTCTTAAACTCAATCCTCCTGTTAATGAAAGCCAAAACACCATATGCTTTCTTAACAACGCTGTCCACTTGGGTGGCCATTTTAAGCGATCTATGTATCTGCACACCAAGATCCCTCTGTTCCTCCAGACTGCCAAGAATCCTATCCTTAATCCTGTACTCAGCTTTCAAATTCGACCTTCCAAAATGCATCACCTCGCATTTATCCAGGTTGAACTCCATCTGCCACCTCTCAGCCCATCTCCGCATCCTGTCAATGTCCCGCTGCAGCCTACAACAGCCCTCTATACTGTCAACGACACCTCCGACCTTTGTGTCGTCTGCAAACTTGCTGACCCATCCTTCAATCCCCTCATCCAAGTCATTAATAAAAATTACAAACAGTAAAGGCCCAAGGACAGAGCCCTGTGGAACACCACTCACCACTGACTTCCAGGCAGAATATTTTCCTTCTACTACCACTCGCTGTCTTCTGTTGGCCAGCCAATTCTGTATCCAGGCAGCTAAGTTCCCCTGTATCCCATTCCTCCTGACCTTCTGAATGAGCCTACCATGGGGAACCTTATCAAATCCCTTACTGAAGTCCATATACACCACATCCACAGCTCGACCCTCATCAACTTTTCTAGTCACATCCTCAAAGAACTCGATAAGGTTTGTGAGGCATGACCTGCCCCTCACAAAGCCGTGTTGACTGCATTTGATCAAGCCATGCTCTTCCAGATGGTCATAAATCCTATCCCTCAGAATCCTTTCTAACACATTGCAGATGACAGACGTGAGACTTACTGGTCTGTAATTGCCGGGGATTTCCCTATTTCCTTTCTTGAAGAGAGGAGTTACATTTGCCTCTCTCCAGTCCTCAGGTACGACTCCAGTGGAGAGCGAGGATGCAAAGATCCTCGCAAGTGGCGAAGCAATTGCATTTCTCACTTCCCAAAGCAGCCGAGGACAAATCTGGTCCGGGCCTGGCGACTTGTCAATCTTAATGTTTGACAAAATTTTCAGCACATCAGCTTCCTCTATCTCTATCCATTCCAGCATACACACCTGCTCTTCAAAGGTTTCATTCACTACAAAGTTCGTTTCTTTCGTAAAGACAGAAGCAAAAAACTCATTTAGGGCTTCCCCTACCTCCTCAGACTCCACACACAAGTTCCCTATGCTATCCCTGATCGGCCCTACTCTTTCTTTGCCCATTCTCTTATTTCTCACATAAGTGTAAAATGCCTTTGTGTTTTCCCTAATTCGTTCTGCCAAGCCTTTCTCGTGCCCCCTCCTGGCTCTCCTCAGACCATTTTTGAGCTCCTTCCTTGCCTGCGTGTAATCCTCTCCAGCTGAACTTGACCCTAGCTTCCTCCACCTTATGTAAGCTACCTTCTTCCTTTTCACAAGAAGCTCCACCGCTCTCGTCATCCAAGGTTCCTTTATCTTACCCTTTCTTGCCTGTCTCAAAGGGACATATTTACTCATCACTCGCAACAACTGTTCCTTAAACAGTCTCCACATGTCTATAGTTCCCTTACCATGGAACAATTGCTCCCAGTCCATGCTTCCTAACTCATGCCTAATCGCGTCATAGTTTCCTCTTCCCCAATTAAATATCGTCCCATTTTGCCTAATCCTCTCCTCCTCCATAGCTACGTAGAATGTGAGGCAGTTATGGTCACTATACCAAACAAGATCTGATACCTGCCCCGGCTCGTTTCCGAGCACCAAGTCTAGAATGGCCTCTCCCCTCGTCGGCTTGTCAATGTACTGCGTTAGGAAACCCTGCTGAACACACCTTACAAAAACAGCTCCATTCAAATCTTCTGCTCGAAGGAGGTTCCAATCAATATTAGGAAAGTTAAAGTCACCCATTACAACAACCCTACTGCGTCCACACTTTTCCAAAATCTGTCGACCTATGCTTTCTTCAATCTCCCTGCTGCTATTGGGGGGCCTGTAGTAAACCCCTAACGAGGTGACTACTCCCTTGCTGTTCCTAATTTCCACCCATACTGACTCAGTAGGCAGATCTTCCTCGACAATGGAAGCTTCTGTAGCTGGATACCCTCTCTGATTGGTAGTGCTACACCCCCTCCTCTTTTTCCCCCCTCCCTATTCTTTTTAAATGTTCTAAACCCTGGAACACCCAGCAACCATTCCTGTCCATGAGAAACCCATGTCTCTGTTATGGCCACAACATCATAGCACCAGGTACTGATCTATGCTCTAAGTTCATCACTTTTATTCCTGATACTCCTTGCATTAAAGCAAACACACTTTAACCAATCCCTTGGTTCCTTCCCAGGAAAATCCTTCCCACTAGATGGTCTACCTCTTGCTACTGCCTCACCTGTATCAACTCTCACCTCCGGTATACAGCTCAGGTTCCCAACCCCCTGCCATACTAGTTTAAACCCTCGAACTACTCGAGCAAACCTTCCACCCAGGACATTGGTCCCCTTCCAGTTCAGATGCAACCCGTCCTTCTTGTACAGGTCCCACCTTCCCCAGAAGGCATCCCAATTATCTACATATCTGAAGCGCTCCCTCCGACACCAGCTGCGTAGCCACGTGTTAAGCTGCGCCCGCTCCCTGTTCCTTGCCTCGCTATCTCGTGGCAACGGTAGTAAACCAGAGAACACTACTCTGTTCGTCCTGCTCTGCAGCTTCCATCCTAAATCGCTGAAATCACTTTTTATATCCTCAATCCTATTTCTGACTATATCATTAGTGCCAATATGTAACACGATTTCTGGCTGTTCGCCCTCCCCTTTTAGAACCTTATACACCCGATCGGAGACGTTCCGGACCCTGGCACTAGGGAGGCAACATACCTTCCAGGAATCCCGATCCTGACCACAAAATCTCCTGTCAATTCCCCTAACTATCGAGTCCCCTACCACGAGTACTTTTCTATTCTGCCCCCTTCCCTTCTTTGCCACAGTGTCAGGCTCAGTGCCAGAGAACTGGCTACTATGGCTTTCCTCTGGTAGGTCAACAGGGAGCGGGCGCAGCTTAACACGTGGCTACGCAGCTGGTGTCGGAGGGAGCGCTTCAGATATGTAGGTCATCCCCCCCAGCAGTATCCAAAATGGTATACTTATTGCTGAGGGGAATGCCCACAGGGGATCTCTGCACTGTCGGTCTGTCCCCTTTCCTCCCCCTAACTGTAACCCATCTATCCTTGTCCTGAGCCTTAGGAGTGACCAACTCCCGGTAACTCCTCTCAATTACCCGCTCTGCCTCCCAAATGATCCGTAGTTCGTCCAGCTCCAGCTCCATTTCCCGAACACGGTTTTCAAGGAGCTGTAGTTGGGTGCACTTCCCGCAGATGTAGCCAGCGGAGACGTGTGCCACGTCTCCCATCTGCCACATTCTGCAGGAGGAGCAAGCAACTGCCCTAGCATCCATACCCCACTTATCTGAACACCCACTCAGTAGTAAAGTAGAAAGCTTACTTCAAGTAATAATAACAAATTAATAACAAACATATTCAATAGAGAAAGATTAGAATGAACCTTACTTTATTAACTAGGTTATATTATGGGGTTTTACAACTGAGGAGAGAAAACATTGAAAGATGCTAGTTTGTTTTGGGTTTAGAATTATGAAGGATTGTTGTTTAGATTTAGAAAAGCCCAGAGAACAAAAACAGTTTTTGGGCAATTTGAAAGAGATATGACTACGGATATACACAGAAGAGTCATATTGGATTCGTAACATTAACTCTGTTTCTCCTCCACAGATGCTGCCAGACCTGCTGAGTTTCTCCAGCATTCTCTTTGTTTGTTTCAGATTTCCAGCATCTGTAGCATTTTGTATTTGTGCAAGTACAGGCTTTCCCAGAAAAAGGAGATTCTTTCCGAGCAGTTAAGTAGGGCACATCTGTGAATGAGTTCAGTTATGGAAATTGCAGACCATGAGTATTTTGATAGAAATGTGCATTTGGTTATTCAAAGCTGATAATGTCTAGAGTCTGTTGTGTAAGAATTCAAGGAAATCGATTAACATCGCACAGGACAGGAATTGAGGGGAAAAAACAGTGAAGTAAAAACTACAGCTTTAATAGGGAAGGGAAATTTCTTTAGTTTTTTGAATAACTGTAAAGTAATGGTGTTGGGAAGTAGTGTCAGTGATAATGGGAACTGCAGATGCTGGAGATTCCAAGATAATAAAATGTGAGGCTGGACGAACACAGCAGGCCAAGCAGCATCTCAGGAGCACAAAAGCTTTTGTGCTCCTGAGATGCTGCTTGGCCTGCTGTGTTCGTCCAGCCTCACATTTTATTATCTTGGTGTTGGGAAGTAGATTGGATTTTGTTTTGCCTTGTGTTTTAAAATCTTTCAAACGGTGTTATACTTAGTTTTGTTTATTCAATTTTACTTTTATTTCCCCTCTGCAACAAATTTGTTTTATTGTTAAAGCCAAACCTGCAGCCCAGCATGCTTTTGCTTTAGTGAATGACTACCACGTAAAAAAAGAGAGAAATTATGATCTATCAAGTAGATTTCAATCCAGATCTGATTTGTCCAGGAGTAACATTAGCTGAAGTCACAGCAGACCACAGGGTGGTGCATTTTATTTCCTGCTCCTTCCTGGAAAGATGGGTCTTCAAAGCCTTCTACTCTGCATTGACAATAAACTGCGAACAGCTCCAGATGATTCAGGCTGGGACAACCACACCCATCTTGAAAAGAAGTCGTGCCCCAGGAAGTAACCGGTCAATCAATTGACTGCCCACAGAACTGCCACAGAAAAAAGCAGTGACCACTGCCAAAACATCAGCCAGCCCTGAGGAAGAATATTCATGGATCCTGACTCCAAAGTAAGACCACTATTTTGGACAGGCCTGGCAGGGCAATCAAACTGAGGGATGAGTGGGTGGGGGGACTGGGTGAGACAAGTTGGGCGAGATGGGGGCTAAAGAAAAGGTGGGGGGAGTTCCAAAAAAAATACTCCACCTTCTTATTTTGCTTCCTGAGAAGGTCACCTCAGCTTTACGACTCTATCTTCCCCTGCCACATGCAAAATGTAGCTCTTAAGTGGCCAGTAATTCGTAACTTAAGACCCTGAATCAACACAAGGGCAGGTAGGCTTCCAAGCGCCTGACTTGCCTGCTATAATCTGGAGGCAGACAGGGTGAACGGGAAGGATTTCCACTTTATTCTATGGGATCCATGCTTTCAAATTCACTGATGGAGGGCTGTTGAATCCAGGATCATGACAAAAAGGGTAAAGAAGAAGAAAATTTTTTAAACAGACACAGTGTGGACTAACTCCAAATCTTCCTTTCCTGTGGGGAAACTGGAAACCATTTTAAGAGGCGGTATATTTCTGACTCCTTTTTGTAAATCAGTTCTGGGTCTATCGTAAGTAGTAAGCAGTTCCACTTTAACACTTCCCTTCAAAAATTTCATGTTCAGCACTTCTCTAAAGTAAAGCAGACGACCTTCAACATTTTCCTGGCAGATGACAATCCATCCCAAAAAAGCACTGTCACCATCACTAAGTAATAGGCATTCCAACCCTGCTCCCTGACATTGACAAGTGAGAAGATATTCTCATAAGTAAATTAAACAACTTTAAAATGCACAACCTGATGATTTTGGAGACTTATTAATTGTATTTTAAAATTTACAGTTCATCCAAAGTTTAGAAATTAATCACATTTCCAGGTAAAATCCTTTCACTGAAATAGTTTGCAGAACTTGTGGTTTAAAACCCAGAAACATCAACAAAATGTTCATAACACTAGCCATATAAGGGATACCTAGATTTGCACTTGCTGTTCATGCTTTTTGTTCATTACAAAACTGGTTGAGCTTAAGCTTTAACAATATTTGACTACGCATCTTCAGAATGAAAGGACCACAAATACTCTAAAACTAGGTCACTTTCTTCACCCTGCCAGTTCTGAGACAGCATTTCTGCATTAAAATTAACATGATTACATCCAAGTTGAAGAATGCAAAAAAAGAAATTACGACACAAAATGATGAAATTTAACCCATCATGTCTGTAGCAGCTAAGACCATTCAAAGTTAATCACTGGTTTGCTCTCATTGTGGCTCTTACCTGCTCAAATATTTTTCCGATTTTTCATAAAATCAAATAATAGTCTCATCCTTCAACCTTGACATTCCATGCTCACTAATTCTTTGTGTAAAGAACTGTCTCCTTGTTTCTTTCTTCAGTGACAATTTTAAATTGATGACTCCCTTGTCACTAACTCAAAACAAAAAGAAACTACTATGCACTTTATATTGTCAAATTCCTTCATCATTTTAAAAAGTTTTGTTATATCACCCGTTTCTTCTCCACTCCAATGGAAATCACACAATAAGCTTGAATTTACCAGGAAACCAGCATCCTGGAAAAACTACACAAATGACTGCTTGCTTCCCCCATGTTCACAAAGATTTTTTGAACTTACATCAAAGCTATCCATGAAATCATGGCAGTTTCTGCAGGAATGAACACCAGTATCTCAAATTCTTCCATCACAACTTTTGTTTCTCATCATTAGTACCACCCTTGACATCTTGAAAACAAATTAACTGCCTAGTTCAAAGCATATCACTGTCCTTTTACTGACCTCTTTAAAAACAATGCAGGTATGCACAGCTCTTCAAATTCAAGTACACATAAATATTAAATATGAAGCCACAGTAACAGTGTAAACGAATGGAAGCTATTTGTTGGTGTTGAATTTTAAATTTATTCACTTATGGATAATTACTGAGAATCAGAAAATGAAAACTCTAACGCATTTTCTTAGTCATTGCAGGATAAACAGAGCTACAAATCTCAAGTACTGTCTCACTGATCTTGATTGAATTCTCTTTCTGAAGAACAGATCACTTAATTTCAATGCACAATAAGTTTGAGACACTGGGCAGTCCTAAAGGTTTTTTTTAAAAGAGTGACATTTATTCAGGAGTCTGGCATCTGTGGTCTGACTTATTGTATTTGCACTGTTTAATCTAGCTGTCTTATCTTGGCAGCAGAATCGCAGAAAAATGAAGTCATTTCAAGTCAATAATATTAATGTGCCTTGAGATTCCTGGCTCAAAACCCAGAATCCACTTGGTTGGATTTATTGTTGTCGTAAACTTAATACTTTTTGCGCTGGAGCTGATTTTATAAACTCTCATATGTTTGAAATGTGAAGTTCAGTGCTATGTCCTCAGTAATCAAATTAGATTAGTTAGTGTAATGATTTGAAGTGCAGGGATGTTGCGTATTATCTCAAGTTTTTCTTCACCTTGTTGGAGTGCATAAGGCTGTAACAACTCTCACCCTGCAATGCTGAAACCATCCAGATCACCCTAGGGAGCAAAAGGCTCAAGAACTATTGACAACAACTTGCATTTATTTAGCACCATTTAATTATACCCCAAGGCATTAAGCAGGACAATACTATATAAAGAAAGGACACCAAGCTACATTAAAAGATATTTGTCCCCAATTGATCAAGAGATTGGTTGAAGTGAAAGGGTTCGAGGAGCATCTTCATGGAATAAAGAGAGACTGAAAAGTGAAGAAGTTTCAAGAGTATACCAGAGCTTCAAACAAGCGAAGTTTAATCAAAAATAGAAATTGCTGGTAAAGCTCAGCAGGTCCGGTGGCATCTGCGGAGAGAAATCAGGGTTAACTTTTCCAGTTAACGTTTTTGTTTTCCAGCATCCATAGTTCTTTTTTATTAAATGAAGTTAAAAACATGGCAACCAATGGTAGAATAATTACAATCGGAGTCATTCAAGTGGTCAAAACTGGAAGAGTACAGATATGTCACAGGGCTGTATAGCTACAGAAGATTGCACATAATGAGATGTTCATGGAATGATGGGAATCTTAAATTTGAGGTTTTGCTTAGCCATGAACCAATGCAGATCACTGAGCAGAGGATAATGTGTCTTAAGACTTGGTTTAATGTCACATGCAGTAGAGTCCTGGATGATTTCTAGTTGAGACGGATGTGAATTGAATACAGCAACTGCTTGTGATGAACCTGCAGCGCACGTCACTTGAAAAAGATGAATTCTGCAGCCTCAAGCATCCACAGCTATCACACATCTGTATTTAATAAAGTGTGAAGCTGGATGAACACAGCAGGCCAAGCAGCATCTCAGGAGCACAAAAGCTGATGGTTCGGGCCTAGACCCTTCATCAGAGAGGGGGATGGGGTGAGGGTTCTGGAATAAATAGGGAGAGAGGGGGAGGCGGACCGAAGATGGAGAGAAAAGAAGATAGCTGGAGAGGAAAGTATAGGTGGGGAGGTAGGGAGGGGATAGGTCAGTCCAGGGAAGACAGACAGGTAAGGAGGTGGGATGAGGTTAGTAGGTAGGAAATGGAGGTGCGGCTTGGGGTGGAAGGAAGGGATGGGTGAGAGGAAGAACGGGTTAGGGAGGCAGAGACAGGCTGGGCTGGTTTTGGGATGTAGTGGGGGGAGAGGGAGAGCTGGGTTGGTTGTGTGGTGCAGTGGGGGGAGGGGACGAACTGGGCTGGTTTTGGGATGTGGTGGGGGAAGGGGAGATTTTGAAGCTGGTGAAGTCCACATTGATACCATTGGGCTGCAGGGTACCCAAGCGGAATATGAGTTGCTGTTCATGCAAGTTGCGGTCCTTGAAGAACTTGGACATCTGGGATGTGCGGGAGTGGAATGCCTCATCGTGGGAGCAGATGCGGCAGAGGCGGCGGAATTGGGAATAGGGGATGGAATTTTTGGAGGAGGGTGGGAGGGAGGAGGTGTATTCTAGGTAGCTGTGGGAGTCGGTGGGTTTGAAATGGACATCAGCTACAAGCTGGTTGCCTGAGATGGAGACTGAGAGGTCCAGGAAGGTGAGGGATGTGCTGGAGATGGCCCAGGTGAACTGAAGGTTGGGGTGGAAGGTGTTGGTGAAGTGGATGAACTGACAACTTTCCCCCCACAGTGGTCGAGAACGCCCTTGACCGCGTCTCCCGCATTTCCCGCAACACATCCCTCACACCCCGCCCCCGCCACAACTGCCCAAAGAGGATCCCCCTCGTTCTCACACACCACCCCACCAACCTCTGGATACAACGCATCATCCTCCGACACTTCTGCCATCTACAATGCGACCCCACCACCCAAGACATTTTTCCATCCCCACCCTTGTCTGCTTTCCGGAGAGACTACTCTCTCCGTGACTCCCTTGTTCGCTGCACACTCCCCTCCAACCCCACCACACCCGGCACCTTCCCCTGCAACCGCAGGAAATGCTACACTTGCCCCCACACCTCCACCCTCACCCCTATCCCAGGCCCCAAGATGACTTTCCATATTAAGCAGAGGTTCACCTGCACTCCTGCCAATGTGGTATACTGTATCCATTGTGCCCGGTGTGGCTTCCTCTACATTGGGGAAACCAAGCGGAGGCTTGGGGGCTCCTTTGCAGAACACCTCCGCTCGGTTCGCAATAAACAACTGCACCTCCCAGTCGCGAACCATTTCAACTCACCCTTCCATTCTTTAGATAACATATCCATCATGGGTCTCCTGCAGTGCCACAATGATGCCACCTGAAGATTGCAGGAACAGCAACTCATATTCCGCTAGGGAACCCTGCAGTCCAATGGTATCAATGTGGACTTCACCAGCTTCAAAATCTCCCCTTCCCCCACCGCATCCCAAAACCAGCCCAGTTCGTCCCCTCCCCCCACTGCACCACACAACCAGCCCAGCTCTTCCTCTCCCCCCACTGCATCCCAAAACCAGCCCAGCCTGTCTCTGCCTCCCTAACATGTTCTTCCTCTCACCCATCCCTTCCTCCCACCCCAAGCCGCACCTCCATTTCCTACCTACTAACCTCATCCCACTTCCTTGACCTGTCCGTCTTCCCTGGACTGACCTATCCCCTCCCTACCTCCGCACCTATGCTCTCCTCTCCATCTTCGGTCCGCCTCCCCCTCTCTCCCTATTTATTCCAGAACCCTCACCCCATCACCCTCTCTGATGAAGGGTCTAGGCCCGAATCGTCAGCTTTTGTGCTCCTGAGATGCTGCTTGGCCTGCTGTGTTCATCCAGCTTTACACTTTATTAACTTGGATTCTCCAGCATCTGCAGTTCCCATTATCACTCACACATCTGTATTTAAAGCTCTGCCATATTCGCACAAGTAATTTTTCAAATACCATGAAAAATCAGCAGTGTTGAGATTGTGATATTAAAAAAAGAAGTCATTCAGCACCCATTGGATACATTCAGAACGTCAAGCTCCTGGGTAGCTCATTAAATCTCAATCCTTCAACTCTCCATCCCTCACTACAGTTCCTGAAGGATTACAAAGTAGTAGCTAGGCTCAGCAAATGAGATTGTCACGTTCCTGTCAGTGATCATTGAGCAGTCTAATAAAGGGGGGGGGATGAATGTTTTGACTGTTAGGCATTAGATACCAATGCTTAAAAGTCCAGGAAAAGCTTGCTAGATCGACAGTCACTGGACTATTCAGCTTCCACCACAGTATCAAGATCGACAGATTATGATCCAAGACAACTTTTATAAACAAAGACCAACTTGGGCCAGTGATATGAATGTTGTGGCAGCAAACAAGAAATGGGGAAATATTTTGTTCACCTGTGTATGTTTTTTTGAGCGACCACTGGGATTAAATTGGTCCTTGGTGATATCGCTAAATGAGGCATTGAATTAACAGCCTATTTAAGTCTGCACCTCAATCGTTTCCATTGATCTCAATGATTAAGATGTGATATTTGTAAAACCCATTCTCAATGCCCACTTACATTTCAATTACACAAGACCAAGGGTGTCCTTTAACCCACACTGGAGAAGTGAGGCCATTACATTTACCATTCATAAGTAAAGCTTTGCTTCTGACATTTTGGAACCTATTTAAAGTTATTACTGGCCTTCCAAATTTCCCAGACTTTGGAGAAAGTAAACTGTTTAATGGAGGTGGGGGTTGTCAGGTCCAAAGGAAAATCCTTTCAACTGTGCTGTTTGTGGGTAACGAATAGCAAACCTCTTACCCATCCACCAGAAGTTCTGTCATGATCAGCTAGCCCTCCTTGCATTTTATCCACAAACTTTGCTAGTCCCTTCCACCTTACAATTGCTGGGTTGGCTTCTCCCTCAATTTGCATCATTTCTCAACCCCACTTTCCCTCTGATCACCAGTCTGAATTCACCTACATCCTCACTAATCTGTGATGCATCCCTGGTACCAGGGTTGTGGTCTTTTACCATTGGTCGCATTAACAGGCTGCCAGATGGAAAACAATATTGAAAATAATGAAGTCCTGATGTAAAATTTGAGACGGCCCCCACAGCCCTGACATTTTCAGGCTCTTTGCCACAAAACACAAGTCACCTCGTCAAAAAAGCACGCCAAGCAATCAGTATTCAGCGGGTTTTGAGAAGATTTGTAGCTCAGGTTGAGGTTCTGGATGTGAGTTTGCACGCTGAGCTGGAAGGTTAGTTTTCAGACGTTTCGTCACTTTTTTTTATTTGAAAAAATATACTTTATTCATAAGATGTACAAAAAATAAAACATATTTATACACCTACCCAGTCATTCAAGCCGCTCCGGGTTACCCAGGGGGTACATACATCAACTAAAGGAAGAAAACAAAGAAGAGAAAAAAAACAAAGCAAAGAAAATACCCCGGCAGCCGTCACCCTGCACAGTCCCAGGTGGCCCCCTGACCAGTTGGGGAAGGCGCCAGCTGGGCCCAGGTACAGGATAGGGCCCTTTTTTCTATTCTGGACGAGGGGTTTCATACCGTGGTCTTTCTCCACCGTGCCTTGGCGGTAGCTGCCCCAAGCTTTAGCGCGTCCCTCAGCACATAGTCCTGGACCTTGGAGTGCGCCAGTCTGCAACATTCGGTCGGGGTCAGTTCTTTCAGCTGGCAGACCAGCAAGTTGCGGGTAGACCAAAGAGCGTCTTTCACCGCATTGATGGTCCTCCACGCGCAGTTGATGTTAGTCTCGGTGTGCGTCCCGGGAAACAGCCCGTAAAGCACGGAGTCCCGCGTCACGGAGCTGCTCGGGACGAACCTCGACAAATACCACTGCATCCCCCTCCAGACCTCCTGCGCATAGGCACACTCCAGAAGGAGGTGATCGACAGTCTCGTCCCCCCCGCAGCCACCTCGAGGGCAGCGTGCGGTGGCGCAGAGATTCCGGGTATGCATAAAAGGATCTCACTGGCAGAGCCCCTCTCACCGCCAGCCAAGCAATGTCCTTGTGCTTGTTTGAAAGTTCTGGCGATGAGGCATTCTGCCAAACGGCTTTGGCAGTCTGCGTGGGGAACCACACGACGGGATCCACCCTCTCCTTTTCCCAAAGGGTCTCGAGGATACTACGTGCGGACCACTGCCTGACGGCCTTGTGGTCAAAAGGTGTTTACTTTCAAAAAATTTCTTCACGAAAGACAGGTGGTACGGAACAGTCCAACTACTTGGAGCGTTCCGTGGCAACGAGGCCAGGCCCATCCTTCGCAACACCGGGGACAGGTAGAACCTCAGTAAGTAGTGACGCTTGGTGTTTGCGTACTGAGGATCAACGCACAGCTTGATGCAGCTGCACACAAAGGTAGCCGTCAGGGCGAGGGTGGCGTTCGGTACGCCCTTTCCCCCATTTTCCAGGTCTTTGTACATGGTGTCCCTGCAGACCCGGTCCATCCTCGACCCCCAAATGAAGTGGAAGATGGCCCGGGTGACCGCAGCGGCGCAGGTCCAGGCAATAGGCCAGGCCTGCGCCACATACAACAGTACCGAGAGCCCCTCGCACCTGACAACCAGGTTCTTACCCGCGATGGAGATGGACCGGAGCGTCCACCTGCCCAGCTTCTGCTTCAATTTGGTGATACGCTCCTCCCAAGTCTTAGTGCACACCCCAGCTCCACCAAACCAAACACCCAGCACCTTCAGGTAGTCTGTCCTGACGGTGAAGGGGATGAAGGAGCGGTCGTCCCAGTTCCCGAAGAACATGACCTCGCTCTTACCCCTATTGACTTTCGCACCCGAGGCCAGTTCAAACTGGCCGCAGATGTCCAATAGTCTACTCACCGACCGACGATCGGTGCAGAAGACGGCGACATCGTCCATGTACAGGGAGGTCTTGACCTGAAGGCCTCCGCTGCTTGGGATAGTCACGCCCTTCAGGCTCACGTCCTTCCTGATGGATGCGGCGAAGGGCTCCACACAGCACACGAACAAGGCAGGAGAGAGCGGGCAGCCCTGCCTGACTCCACATCTGACGGGAAAACTGTCCGATTCCCACCTGTTGATCGAGACTGCGCTAACAATGTTGGCGTAGAGCAGCCGGATACAATTGCGGATGCCCTCCCCGAACCCCAATTTGGAGAGGACGTCCCTCATGTAAGCATGAGAGACCCTGTCGAAGGCCTTCTCCTGGTCCAGGCTGACGAGGCAGGTGTCCACCCGCCTGTCCTGTACATAGGCGATCGTATCCCTGATGAGCGCGAGGCTCTCAGCGATCTTCCTGCCTGGCACAGCACAGGTTTGGTCAGGGTGAATCACCGACTCCAGGACAGACCTGACCCGGTTGGCTATGACCTTGGCCAGGATTCTGTAGTCCACGTTCAATAGTGAAATGGGACGCCAATTCTTAATTTCTTCCCTCTCCCCCTTCCTCTTGTAAATGAGGGTGATGATGCCCTTCCTCATGGACTTGCACATTTCCCCTGCCCAAAGCGCACTATCGTACACCTCCAGCAGGTCCTTGCCGACCAGGTCCCACAGAGCGGAATACAGCTCGACCGGTAAGCCGTCGCTCCCGGGAGTCCAATTCCTCTCCAAGGATTTGAGGGCTCTGGTCAGCTCGTCCAGGGATATCGGCCGGTTTAGCCACTCCCTCGTGCCGTCGTCTAAGACCTCCGTGATAGACGACAGGAACGACTCGGAGGCCGTGCTGCCCGTGGGCTTCGTGTCGTACAGTCCGGCATAGAAGGATCTGCTGATCCTCAAAATGTCGGGTCGAGACGACGTCACTGAGCCATCGTCCTCCTTCAGCCGGCTAAGCACAGAGCTCTCTTTGTGCACCTTCTGAAAGAAGAAACGTGAGCACGTCTCGTCCTGCTCCACGGAGCGGACCCTGGACCGGAAGATTATCCTGGAGGCCTCCGCGGCGAAGAGCGAGGCTTGTTGGCCCCTCACCTCGCGGAGGTCCTCTGTGACATCGACCCCCATCAACTGCAGAAGGAGCAGGTTCTGCACCCTTTTCTGGAGTCGCGACAGCTTTCCCCGCCTCTCTCTCGCCTTCCGAACACCCTTGAGGACAAAGAACCTCTTGATATTCTCCTTCATCGTCTCCCACCAGTCGCCCGGAGACTCAAAGAGGGGTTTCACGGTTCTCCGACCGGCGTACTCCCTCTTAAGCTCCTCGACGTTCTCTGGGGTAAACAGAGTCGTGTGGAGCTTCATATTGATTTGGAGCCAATATACTATCCCCTGAGAAAAATGACAGGAAATGACATCACCAATGCAGGAAATGACATCACCAACCCAAGGAAACCTAACCAGATAAATAGAAAGCGGGACATAACACCAGCGCTTCGTCGGAGGCTCACCGATGATGTTACCTAGAATGGTGACGAAACATCTGGGGACAAACTTTCAAGCTCAGTGAACCAGCTTACATCAGGAACAAAATAAAGACCCACTCTCTTGTGGACCGAGAGGAGGGGAGTGCTGTGTTGAAGGTGAAAGGAAGACGTCAGTTTGGCTGTGCACCCTTGCGACCGGTGGATCTTAATGCTGGCTTCGGCCTAACGCTGGTTCAGGGGAGCAGCCAACCTGCAACGATGGCTGCGACAAGTGCTCGTGCCCCAGGTCAGGGGATCCGGAACACCATCCGTGTTTCCGTAAAGAAGGTGGATGAAGGTGCACCTGTGGACCGCACCTTCTTCGTGAAGAGGGTCCTGTCGGACTGTTGCGGGTTCGCTGCTGCGGACATTTACTGCCTGCGGGATTTCCCCGGAGGAGGTTTTTACGATGTGACCTTCAGGAGTGCCAAGCTTTGCGAGCGCTTCCTGGAGGTTTTCAAGGAGAAAGGAGGTGAGGGCCCCCTCTCTGTATTGACCGCTGTCCCGCTGTTTGTGATGCCAGCGCAGAGGAGCCGTATGGTGACTGTACACATGTACAACCCGCATGTGCCAGCAGTTGATGTCCTGATCTTCCTTGGAAGGTACGTGAAGGTTGAAGGGGACCTAACTGACATCATGGACCCCTTTGGCATCTGGACCAGTAAGAGGCAGGTCAAGGTGACGCTGAGGATGGGCGCGGATGGGAACGTCGTACACCCACTGTCCAGCTTCGCGATCGGCGGGAGCAAGGGCTACCTGACCTATGCAGGGCAACCTAAAGTCTGCCATGCCTGTGGTAGGTTAGGTCACGTGGCGGCCGACTGCAAAGCCATCATCTGCAGGAACTGCAGGGAGGAGGGACACCTTGCAAAGGATTGCCCACAAGAGAAAAGCTGCAACCTTTGCGGGGAAGTGAGCCGCCTCTATAGGGCATACCCGTGGCGGGGGACCACCTACGCCCAGGTCGCCAGCAGGGGCAATACGGGGCCAGCCCCACCGGAGGAGAGGAAGGCACCAGGGCCCAGCAAGGACCCCACTAATGTGCAGGAGGGCCAGGTCGTGCAGGAGGACCCAGCCCTGCAGGATGGGCCCGAGGCCAGCAAAGCGCCCCTGCGGGCTCCGCTCCCCCCGCGACAATCTGGAGTTGATGGAGGCGGCGACAGGCGACCTAGGGGAGTGGACGACGGTCCGGAAAGCGAGGAGGAAGGTGCGTCGACGGGCCCAGGAACTGCAACCATCAGGCGGGAAGAGGCAGCTACAGGGGGGCTATAAGAGCTCCTCTGACGAGGGGGATTCGGAGAGGGCCTGCCCGAAGCAGAAGTTCTCGAGGGAGAAGGAAAGCAGCACCACGCTTCCAGGTGACGGGAGGCGTCCTGAGGCTCCCTCTGATACACAGTCAAGTGCCGCTGGGGCACTGGAGGGCCGCCCGAAACTTCCAGGCGGGAAAGAGGAGACAGCGCGTCCCCAGCCTGACCCAGAGCTGGACCCTCCTGCCTCCGCACCCACGACGGGGGGATGCCACCCGGAAGGCAGCACGGACGGTTTCCTGAGCCCGGAGAGCGTCCAGCAGTTAGCCCGGGCAATGGGCATGAAGGGACAGATGGAGGGGCTGGACCTTGGACTTGGGGAGGGTACTGCGGTCACTGCCCACAATGGGGGTACGAGTTGCGAGCATTAATGTGCGCAGTGTCAAGTCCACCGCAAGATGCGTATCCACGTTGGCCTACCTGACCACCATCAAGGCGGACCTCCTGTTTCTGCAGAAGTGCGCGATACCGCACCTCGGCAGGTACGGGAAATGGTCCGGCGCCTGGACCTGTGGGCCTTCAATCTGGTCGGGGGGTAATGACTGTCGCTCCTCGGGCCTGGCTATTCTGCTGCGGGGGCGCGACTTCACCATCTCTCAAGTTCAGGAGGTGGTGGGGGGGCGCGCCTCCTAGTGGCTGACGTCACCTACAGGAACGCTTCCCTGAGGCTGATCAACGTGTACGCCCCAGCGGTACGGAATGAGCGGTTGGCCGTCCTGCAGCGGCTTCCACCCCTGCTGGCTACGTCCAGGCCGGTCATCCTAGGCAGAGACTTCAACTGCATCATCGATGCAGATGGAAGATCCAGCGTGGGGACAGCGGGTGGGGGGAGTCAACTGGACGTCACGTCCAGATTCCTGATGGGCACGGTGAAGGACGCCAAGCTGCTCGACGTCTTCAGCACCCCTGCAGACGGAGCGCAGCGGAGGTACACCTGGTCGCGGCCAGATGGATCTATTCGCTCAAGGATAGACTTCCTGTTTGTGTCACGGGCATTCTCGGTCAGGTCCACCGGCGTCGAGCCGGTGTTCTTCTCTGACCACTGCCTCCTGCTGGCCGACTGTCACTTACAGGACGACCAGCCGGCCGGCAAGGGGACGTGGAAGCTCCACACGACTCTGTTGACCCCAGAGAACGTCGAGGAGCTTAAGAGGGAGTACGCCGGTCGGAGAACCGTGAAACCCCTCTTTGAGTCTCCGGGCGACTGGTGGGAGATGGTGAAGGAGAATATCAAGAAGTTCTTTGTCCTCAGGGGTGTTCGGAAGGCGAGAGAGAGGCGGGGAAAGCTGTCACGACTCCAGAAAAGGGTGCAGAACCTGCTCCTTCTGCAGTTGATGGGGGTCGATGTCACGGAGGACCTCCGCGAGGTGAGGGGCCAGCAAGCCTCGCTCTTCGCCGCGGAGGCTCCAGGATAATCTTCCGGTCCAGGGTCCGCTCTGTGGAGCAGGACGAGACGTGCTCGCGTTTCTTCTTTCAGAAGGTGCACAAAGAGAGCTCTGTGCTTAGCCGGCTGAAGGAGGACGACGGCTCGGTGACGTCGTCTCGGCCCGACATTTTTAGGATCAGCAGATCCTTTTATGCCGTACTGTACGACATGAAGCCCACGGGCAGCACGGCCTCCGAGTCGTTCCACTTCATTTGGGGGTCAAGGATGGACCGGGTCTGCAGGGACACCATGTACAAAGACCTGGAAAATGGGGGAAAGGGCGTACCGAATGCCACCCTCGCCCTGACGGCTACCTTTGTGTGCGGCTGCATCAAGCTGTGCATTGATCCTCAGTACGCAAACACCAAGTGTCACTACTTACTGAGGTTCTACCTGTCCCCGGTGTTGTGAAGGATAGGCCTGGCCTCGTTGCCGCGGAATGCTCCGAGTAGTTGGACTGTTCCGTACCACCTGTCCTTCGTGAAGAAATTTTTTGAAAGGAGACACCTTTTGACCACAAGGCCGTCAGGCAGTGGTCCGCATGTAGTATCCTCGAGACACGTTGATCAGCCTCAGGGAAGCGTTCCTGTAGGTGACGTCAGCCACTAGGAGGCGCGCCCCCCCCCACCACCTCCTGAACTTGAGAGATGGTGAAGTCGCGCCCCCGCAGCAGAATAGCCAGGCCCGAGGAGCGACAGTCATTACCCCCCGACCAGATTGAAGGCCCACAGGTCCAGGCGCCGGACCATTTCCCGTACCTGAAAAGGGAAAAGGAGAGGGTGGATCCCGTCGTGTGGTTCCCCACGCAGACTGCCAAAGCCGTTTGGCAGAATGCCTCATCGCCAGAACTTTCAAACAAGCACAAGGACATTGCTTGGCTGGCGGTGAGAGGGGCTCTGCCAGTGAGATCCTTTTATGCATGCCCGGAATCTCTGCGCCACTGCACGCTGCCCTCGAGGTGGCTGCGGGGGGGACGAGACTGTCGATCACCTCCTTCTGGAGTGTGCCTATGCGCAGGAGGTCTGGAGGGGGATGCAGTGGTATTTGTCGAGGTTCGTCCCGAGCAGCTCCGTGACGCGGGACTCCGTGCTTTACGGGCTGTTTCCCGGGACGCACACCGAGACTAACATCAACTGCGCGTGGAGGACCATCAATGCGGTGAAAGACGCTCTTTGGTCTACCCGCAACTTGCTGGTCTGCCAGCTGAAAGAACTGACCCCGACCGAATGTTGCAGACTGGCGCACTCCAAGGTCCAGGACTATGTGCTGAGGGACGCTCTAAAGCTTGGGGCAGCTACTGCCAAGGCACGGTGGGGAAAGACCACGGTATGAAACCCCTCGTCCAGAATAGAAAAAAGGGCCCTATCCTGTACCTGGGCCCAGCTGGCGCCTTCCCCAACTGGTCAGGGGGCCAACTGGGACTGTGCGGGGTGACGGCTGCCGGGGTATTTTCTTTGCTTTGTTTTCTTTTTCTTCTTTGTTTTCTTCCTTTAGTTGATGTATGTACCCCCTGGGTAACTCGGAGCGGCTTGAATGACTGGGTAGGTGTATAAATATGTTTTATTTTTTGTACATCTTATGAATAAAGTATATTTTTTCAAATAAAAAAAAGTGACGAAACGTCTGAAAACTAACCTTCCAGCTCAGCGAGCAAACTCACATCCAGTCAGTATTCAATTGGTTTTTCTTAGATCAAATGATTTTAATGAATACAATTAAAGTAGGCTCATTCAACAGCCAGCTCAGGAACCACGATATGGCCCACTGACGGATCCTTAAAAGTCTGGCTAGACCTTGTTCAAAATTTAGATTTCGCAACAAGCTGCTTCTCTAATCAGATGACATTACACTCCTACATTTGCTGCTGCTAGGCCCGTTAATAATTTGAGAGGTTGGTGGCAGGGACAGCCAGTGAGGTCAGGAAACTTCCACAACAGGCATGACCCAGGACAAGTGAAGTGTTAGACTGAACGGGAGGAACTACATGTTGGTACATGTGCAAATATCATCCTGCTCCTGAGTTGGAGAATGATGAGTGAGTTTGCATTTGTATGTGAGTGAGCAAGTACGTGGCTGATGAATTGCTTACTGAGTTTGCTTATGAAGATGGCTAAATGAGTAAGTAGGTGAATAAATGGTTGCAGGTGAGTGAATACAAGTGTAGATTGGACTACAGGGGCATGTGTAGGGGAATGAACGTGTGTGGGTAAGTGGATGAGTGTCTGAGGGGAGTGAATGTGCATATGTGAGTCAAAGAGGTGAGTCTGTGAATTAATTATAGTTGATTGAGCGGTGGGTGGATGGGTAAGGGAGGGAGAGTGAATGAACAAGGAAAGTAAGTGGTAGTGGATACACATCCACGTTTGCCCTCCTCAAAAACCTACCCACAAAGCAGCCGGGAAAGGAAGAACAACTCAAGCTGAAAGCTTCTAATCTGTACTTGCACGAGAAATCTGCCAAGGCAAGGTCAAAGTGTGCCCCATTTGGATTATTCCAAATAAACCCGTTGGACTACAACCTGGTGTCGTGTGACTTTAAACCAAGGTCAAGATTAATTAAACCTAACTCCTTCACTTGGCCCTGGTCCCAACCCACTTCCCTAGTGATCAGGATTTACAGGGTCTCGTCATGAAGACTTGAATTCTGTTCTTAATAAAAATGGCAAAAAACATTAATGAGTTATCTCCGATGCCTGATACTGTTTAATGGTTGTTTTTATTAATTACTCATTTAATCATCCTGAGGGTTACCATTGACCAGATGCTGAACTAGACTTGAAAGGTATATAATGTGGTTACAACAGCAGGTCAAAGGCCACGTAATTCACTTCCTAACTCCCCAAAGCGTGTCCACCATTAACAAGGCAGCAGCTAGGAGTGTGATGGAGTACTCCCGACCTGCTGGGATAAATGTCGCTTCATCAACATTCAAAAAGCTTGGCACCATCCAAGACAATGAATTTCACTTGATTGGCACCGTGTTCACAAACCATGGCTTTTTCCACCACTGAGCAGCATTGCAAACCATCTGCAGAATGCACTGCAAAAAATCTCAAAGGATCCTTAAAAGGAGAGTTCCAAACCCATGACCATCATCATCTTGAAGGACAAGGGTAGCAGATACATGAGGCCATTAGCATCTCCACATTCTACTCCAAGCAACTCTCCATCCTGAATCTGTAAATATACAGCCATTCCTTTAGTGTTACTGGGTCAAAATCCTAGACCGCCCTTCCTAATTGAAATGTAGGTACATCCAGTCAAAATGGACTGCAGCAGTTCAAGTCAGCAACTTACCACTACATTCTCAAAGGTAGTGAAATCCACATCCCCTGAATGAAAAACAAAATTTTTTTGCAGTGGAATTGCTTTTTTTATCTCGATATTCATGCTTGCTGCTGTGGCAAATCTGGAGCAGAACATTATGTGAAGGCCGACAGTTCACCACTCCCAACCCCCAGGAGGCAAGTTCTCAAACCCAGCTATAGGATCCCGAACGTGTCTGCTCCACACGAATAACATACTGTGGGTAACTAAATTAGTGGACTGTGGGACTTGCGTTCCTCAGTCTGTGATGCCTCAGCAACTAACTACAGCTCCAGCAATGCTAGGGTTCTATAATGATTCTGCTGTTACTACAAACAATTCCAGAATGAAGTTCCCACTGGATCCTGGACAGAAAAAGGAAAGGAATAGTGTTTAGCAACTTTAGGGAGTCAGGTGAAGGAGTGAGTTTTAATGACTGTGCAGAAAGGAAGGAGGAGATGCACTACTCTCCGCAGTGGTGACTCTGAAATAGAACTCCCATCCTTCCCACACTTCTAAAAGCTTGCAAATAAGCACTCTTGCTCACCTGGCCACGTCTACTGCGTTATACGGCTAACAGGGTAATATTGGAATCAACTGAGTGCTCAACCAGCTCATCAGCACCTTTCCATATTATGGAGGTGAACTTTGGAGCTGGGCTGGGGGAGAAAGGTGCTGGGCTCCTTAACTTGACCCCTCCTGCTTAAAACGTACCCAGTTGGCGCATGTAACATCTACACCCTGTTTTTATTCCAGCATTTGTTAACTGACCCTTGAGTGAGCAAAAAATTGAACTGTTGTTCCTCATCTGAAATGATTGAATAAACCTGTATTAGAACACAGAGGAAAGCGGGGTGTGAGGTGAATAACAATTAGCACAATCAAGAGAGAACGGGAAAAAAGAGAGGAAGAGAGTCTGGAAGGTTGACTAGAGAAGGGGAGGAGGGATGGCAGGCACAAGAGAGGCAGACAGAAAGAAAAAGTCAGAACAGTGACAAGGAATGGTGAGAATCAAGGGATGAAGGGGACAAAAAAAAACAGAAGAAAGGAGGCTGGCTGAGAGGGCAAACCTGAAATCAAAACACAAATTTAGCTACACTGAATATCAGCATGCAACCTCTCTCTCTCTCTCTCCATACAATAACGGATCCCACCATTAGAAACAGGAGCAAAGGTAGGCCTTTCAGCCCATTGGATGGTGGAGCATGTTAATGAAACCATCTCTGGCCTGAGAATCCTCAACTTCACTGAACTTCCTTTTCTCTATGACTCTTGATTTCCTTACTGATATAAAAAAGTCTCTCTCTCAGCTTTCGGTATCCTAAATGACTCAACTTCTACAGCCCTTCAAGGTAAAGAATTTCACAGATTTCTCTTCGGAGAAGAAATTTCTTGTCATCTCTGTGTTAACTGGATACCCCTTACCTGACAGTATGCCTTCTGCTTCTAAACCCTCTCACAGGGTTGAACAACCTTAATGCTTCTCACTGTCAAATCCCCTAAGAATCTTGTAAGTTTCAAAAAGGTCATCTCTTATTCTTCTAAATGCCAAACGGTACAAGCCCAAACAACTTATCTTCTCTTCATAAGAAAATCTCTCCATACCCAGAATCATCTTTGTATTTTTCCTTAGACAAGGGGCTGAAATTGTTCGTAGTATTCCAGCTGTGACCTGACTAGTACCTGTATCGTTTTACTGGGGCATCCTTATTGTTATTCTTAATTTCCTTTGAAATAAAGAGAGAGCTCAGAAGAGCCAGGAGGAGACATGAGAAGTTGTTGGCGGATAGGATCAGGGTAAGCCCTAAGGCTTTCTATAGGTATTTAAGGAGTAAAAGAATGACGAGAGTAAGATTAGGACCAATCAAGGATAGTAGTGGGAAGTTGTGTGTGGAGTCAGAGGAGATAGGGGAAGCACTAAATGAACATTTTTCGACAGTATTCACTCTAGAAAACGACAATGTTGTCGAGGAGAATACTGAGATACAGGCTCCTAGACTAGGCGGGTTTGAGGTTCACAAGGAAGAGGTATTAGAAATCCTACAGAGTGTGAAGATAGATAAGTCCCTGGGCCGGATGGGATTTATCCTAGGATCCTCTGGGAAGCCAGGGAGGAGATTGCCGAGCCTTTGGCATTGATCTTTAACTTGTCATTGTCTACAGGAATAGTGCCAGATGACTGGAGGATAGCAAATGTGGTTCCCCTGTTCAGGAAGGGGAGTAGAGACAACCCTGGTAATTATAGACCAGTGATCCTTACCTCAGTTGTTGGTAAAGTGTTGGAAAAGGTTATAAAAGATAGGATTTATAATCATCTAGAAAAGAATAATTTGATTAGGGATAGTCAGCACGGTTTTGTGAAGGGTAGGTTGTGCCTCACAAACCTTATTGAGTTCTTTGAGATGGTGACCAAACAGGTAGATGAGAGTAAACCAGATGATGTGGTGTATATGGATTTCAGCAAGGCGTTCAATAAGGTGCCCCACAGTAGGCTATTGTACAAAATGTGGAGGAATGGAATTGTGGGAGATATAGCAGTTTGGATCAGAAATTGGCTTGCTAAAAGAAGACAGAGGGTGGTGGTTGATGGGAAATGTTCATCCTGGAGACCAGTTACTAGTGGTGTACCGCAAGGGTCGGTGTTGGGTCCATTGCTGTTCGTCATTTTTATAAGTGACCTGGATGAGGGCGTAGAAGGATGGGTTAGTAAATTTGCAGACGACACTAAGGTCGGTGGAGTTATGGATAGTGACGAAGGATGCTGTAGGTTGCAGAGAGACATAGATAAGCTGCAGAGCTGGGCTGAGAGGTGGCAAGTGGAGTTTAATGCGGACAAGGGTAAGGTGATGCACTTTGGTAGGAGTAACCAGAATGCAAAGTACTGGGCTAATGGTAAGATTCTTGGTAGTGTAGATGAGCAGAGAGATCTCGGTGTCCATGTACACAGATCCTTGAAAGTTGCCACCCAGGTTGACAGGGCTGTTAAGAAGGCGTACAATGTTTTAGCTTTTATTAATAGAGGGATCGAGTTCCAGAACCATGAGGTTACGCTACAACTGTACAAAACTCTGGTGCGGCCACACTTGGAGTATTACATACAGTTCTGGTCACCGCATTATAAGAAGGATGTGGAAGCTTTGGAAAGGGTGCAGAGGAGATTTACTAGGATGTTGCCTGTATGGAGGGAAGGTCTTACGAGGAAAGGCTGAGGGACTTGAGGCTGTTTTCATTAGAGAGAAGAAGGTTAAGTGGTGACTTAATTGAGACATATAAAATAATCAGAGGGTTGGACAGGGTGAATAGGGACAGCCTTTTTCCTAGGATGGTGACGGCGAGCACGAGGGACACAGCTTTAAACTGAGGGGTGAAAGATATAGGACAGGTGTCAGAGGTAGTTTCTTTACTCAGGCAGTAGTAAGGGAATGGAACGCTTTGCCTGTAACGGTAGTAGGTTCGCCAACTTTAAGTACATTTAAGTTGTCATTGAATAAGCATATGGACGTACATGGAAAAGTGTAGGTTAGATGGACTTCAGATCTGTATGACAGGTTGGCACAACATCGAGGGCTGAAGGGCCTGTACTGTGCTGAAATGTTCTATGTTCTATGTTCCATATACCTTCCCTATGACTTGCTGAACCTGTGTGCTAACTTTTGATTATTTATATAAAAAGACTTCCAAATCCCTCTGAGCTGTAGCTTTCTGCAGTCTCTTGCCAGTTAAATAATATTCAGCTCTTCTATTCATTTTGCCAAAGCGCACAACCACACATTCTACCACATTCTATCTTTCATGTTTCTGCCCACTTGCTCAACATGTCGATGACAGACACTTGTGTCATCCTCATCTATCTTAGATGCCTTCCAACCTATTTTTGTGTCATCTGCAAACTTGGCTGCAGTACATTTACTTTTCTCATCAGAGCCATTAACATATATTACAAATAATTGTGGCCCTAGTACTGATCACTGTACACACACTAGTTGCATCACAAAAGAAAACATTTGTCAGATCACATCACTACCAGGAATTTAAAGTCATGATATGGAACTGTGGTTCAACCTTTTAAAATTGGCAAATGCAATTGCATTTCCTGCTTTCATTTTGTGTCTGCTTCATTTTTAGCTTGTCCTTTGTCTCATGTACCTCATGTCTGGTCAGCTCCTTTTGTAGCTGAACAATTAGGCATAGATTATCTGGAGAAATGCAGTGATAATGGGAACTGCAGATGCTGGAGAATCCAAGATAATAAAATGTGAGGCTGGATGAACACAGCAGGCCAAGCAGCATCTCAGGAGCACAAAAGCTGACGTTTCGGGCCTAGACCCTTCATCAGAGAGGGGGATGGGGTGAGGGTTCTGGAATAAATAGGGAGAGAGGGGGAGGCGGACCGAAGATGGAGAGAAAATAAGATAGGTGGAGAGAGTATAGGTGGGGAGGTAGGGAGGGGTTAGGTCAGTCCAGGGGAGACGGACAGGTCAAGGAGGTGGGATGAGGTTAGTAGGTAGATGGGGGTGCGGCTTGGGGTGGGAGGAAGGGATGAGTGAGAGGAAGAACAGGTTAGGGAGGCGGAGACAGGTTGGACTGGTTTAGGGATGCAGTGGGTGGAGGGGAAGAGCTGGGCCGGTTGTGTGGTGCAGTTGGGGGAGGGGATGAACTGGGCTGGTTTAGGGATGCGGTGGGGGAAGGGGAGATTTTGAAACTGGTGAAGTCCACATTGATACCATTAGGCTGCAGGGTTCCCAGGTGGAATATGAGTTGCTGTTCCTGCAACCTTCGGGTGGCATCATTGTGGCACTGCAGGAGGCCCGTGATGGACATGTCATCTAAAGAATGGGAGGGGGAGTGGAAATGGTTTGCGACTGGGAGGTGCAGTTGTTTGTTGCGAACTGAGCGGAGGTGTTCTGCAAAGCGGTCCCCAAGCCTCCGCTTGGTTTCCCCAATGTAGAGGAAGCCACACCGGGTGCAGTGGATGCAGTATACCACGTTGGCAGATGTGCAGGTGAACCTCTGCTTAATGTGGAATGTCATCTTGGGGCCCTCACGGTCCCCAAGCCTCCGCTTGGTTTCCCCAATGTAGAGGAAGCCACACCGGGTGCAGTGGATGCAGTATACCACGTTGGCAGATGTGCAGGTGAACCTCTGCTTAATGTGGAATGTCATCTTGGGGCCTGGGATAGGGGTGAGGGCCCCAAGATGACATTCCACATTAAGCAGAGGTTCACCTGCACATCTGCCAACGTGGTATACTGCATCCACTGCACCCGGTGTGGCTTCCTCTACATTGGGGAAACCAAGCGGAGGCTTGGGGACCGCTTTGCAGAACACCTCCGCTCAGTTCGCAACAAACAACTGCACCTCCCAGTCGCAAACCATTTCCACTCCCCCTCCCATTCTTTAGATGACATGTCCATCACGGGCCTCCTGCAGTGCCACAATGATGCCACCCGAAGGTTGCAGGAACAGCAACTCATATTCCACCTGGGAACCCTGCAGCCTAATGGTATCAATGTGGACTTCACCAGTTTCAAAATCTCCCCTTCCCCCACCGCATCCCTAAACCAGCCCAGTTCATCCCCTCCCCCAACTGCACCACACAACCGGCCCAGCTCTTCCCCTCCACCCACTGCATCCCTAAACCAGTCCAACCTGTCTCCGCCTCCCTAACCTGTTCTTCCTCTCACTCATCCCTTCCTCCCACCCCAAGCCGCACCCCCATCTACCTACTAACCTCATCCCACCTCCTTGACCTGTCCGTCTCCCCTGGACTGACCTAACCCCTCCCTACTTCCCCACCTATACTCTCTCCACCTATCTTATTTTCTCTCCATCTTCGGTCCGCCTCCCCCTCTCTCCCTATTTATTCCAGAACCCTCACCCCATCCCCCTCTCTGATGAAGGGTCTAGGCCCGAAACGTCAGCTTTTGTGCTCCTGAGATGCTGCTTGGCCTGCTGTATTCATCCAGCCTCACATTTTATTATCTTGGAGAAATGCAGTTTTAGCTTTAGCATACTGGCTGGCTTATCAAAGACATGTGGCATCTACCTTTGCTGTAAATGGCTTCTTAAGCAATCTGAGGAAGCCATTAAATAACCATCACTCAGAACATGCAAGAAGGGTTGATCTGGATAATGAATATTCCTGGATATAAGGTATCCCAAGAAAGATGGGACAGGACATAAAGGGAAAACGGTGGACTACGGATTAAGGGGAACATTGCTGTGCTGTAAAGAGGATGTCCCAGAGCAGTTAAGGACAGAATCAAAAACAAAACAAACTGATGGAGAAATTCTGCAGCTCTGTGGACAGAAAACAGAGTGTTTCAGGTTCATTGATCCTTCTTCAAGAAGGACTGAATTAATTTGGAGAGAGTGAAGGAAGAAAAAAAAGACACATTTACAATGATTGATGTCGACAATAGCTCTCTATCTAGTAAGAAAAATGTAAAGGGACAGATGTGCAAAGAAATTGCAGATGTAAGATAAAATTATCATGAATATTGATTATCTAACTTTAGACTGGGATAATGGTAATGTAAAAGACAGAGATAGGCAAGCAAATCATAAGTCAGTATGGAACACTGCAGTGACAGTGCTTTTTGTATCATAAGGTTTGTACTGGCTATGAAAAAGGAGAAGGAAGAATCAAAAACAATAATAATTAGCCTGGAAAATTACTCTTCAATGGGGTAATAGTAATCTAGCTCAGGATAAATTGGAATCACGGGTTAGCAGACAAATCATAAATTTACAATTAGCTACCATTGTAAAGGAGAGAGTTCAAGGTACATTCCCATAAAGGGAAAGTAAAGACAAACCAATTCAGAGTTTCCTGGATAACCAAGGAAATAAAAGGTAAGATAAAGCAGAACGTGTGCTTATGACAGTTGTCAGGTAGACCACCTATTGAGAATGAGGCTGAACATAGCAAGTTCACAGTGGAATTGAAACAGCAAATAGAGGAACAGAGAAGATAAGAAAAAGTGGCATCTAACATAAAAGGAAATCCAACAGTCTTCTGTTGATATGGAAGTAGTGTTACAAGCCCAGCTAACGGTTAATAATGGACAAGACAGATTCCAAACTGAGCTTCTGGGAGTGAGATCATAAGTTTTATTTTTGTAATTTGTTTACCATTATGATCAGTTTTGAAACATTCACAAGAGGCTACCAATGCCCTTGCTGGAGAATAACATCAACAGAATTACACAACAAATGGGAAACAAAACAAACTTTTAGACCACATAAGAACTCCTTGAAATGTTCTTATTGCAAATATCAGAAATAAAGATTCAAGCCTTTTGCCTTCAACAACAACTCTCCTGACACTCCGTAAAATTCACCGTTTCCACTTTGAAGTTCTTTGTTCAGTGAGCATGGCTTTAAGTTGTTTCTTTCTGGCAAAGGTCTACATTCAGTGGATGCTATTTCCTTGAGTTAATGTTTTTTCATGAGGCCCTTAAACTGCTAAATTACATGTCACTTGCCTCTGAACATGTATTCCTTCAACTCATGCATCAACAGCCTTGTAGGATGCCTTCCTGTCTGAAAACTTAAAGCCATTTATTTTTGGTGCTTTTTCATGAACTAAGTTTTGAACCATGAGGACAAGTCTTCTTCTGTCCTGACTGTTTTGCTTGAGCTGAACATGAGGCTGGAGCAGCACAGAGGAACCTAGAATTGGGGTATCAACCTCGTGAAGCTACCAAACAGGACAACCTCCATGTCAAGTAGTGTAAGCAGCAAGTGATAGACAAAGCTAAGCAATCCCACAACCAAAAGGATCAGATCTAAGATCCTGCCACATCCAGCGTAAGTGATGGTAGCCAATTAAACAACTGGTTGGAAAAAAAGGGCTCTACAAATATTTACATCCTCAATGATGGAAGAGACCAGCTCATCAGAAGAAAATAAGTATGCAGCTCAAAGTACTCAGTGGATGATCCATTTCGGCCTCCTTCGGTGGTCTCCAGCATCACCGATGCCACTCTTCAGCAAATTTGATTTACTCCATGTGACATCAAGAAACAATTTTTGGAACTGAATACTGCAAAGGGCCTGGATCCCGACAACATTCTGCAATAGTACTGAAGACTTGTGCTCCAGAACTTGTAGCTCTTCTTGCCAAGCTGTTCCAGTACAGCCACAAGGGTCAGCACAGTCACCTCAGCTCTGGGACATCTCTGTGGGAGTTCCTCAGGGTAGAGTCCTAGACACAACCAACTTCAGCCATTTCATTGATGATTAGGGGTAAAAGCGTAACTAGAATTAAGATTAATAACATCTCCTATGTGTGAAGCTAAAGGAGTTGGTGAAATCCGAAATGACTGTTTCTTGTTGAAATTTAACAAAGAAGAAAGAAGGAAGCTAGCAAACTTAGGGAAGTAAATAGTGAAAAGACTCCACATTACAGAAGAGGAAGTACTGGAGTTCTTAAAATGCATAAAGGTAAATAAATCTCCAGAACCTGATCAAGGCTATCCCAGCACATTTTAGGAAGCTAGAGAAGAAACTACAGGACCCCCAGTAGAGATATTTGTATCATCAACTGCCATGGGTGAGGTGCCGGGAAACTGGAGAGTGGCTAATGTACTGTCATTATTTAAGAATTTGTTGGAGGGTTATTGAACAGAGAGATCTATGGGTGCAGGTATGTATTTCCTCGAAAGTGGCATTACAAGTAGATGTGGTTGTGAAGAAGGTATTAGCATGCTTGTCTTTATCGGTCAGAACATTGAGTACTGGAACTGGGACATCACTTTACAGCTGTAGAAGACATTGGTGGGGCCACATTTGGAGCACAGCGTGCAGTTCTGGTCGTCCTGTTATAGGAAGTGAAATAACTCCACAGAGGCTGGTACCCTACCCCCAGTCGCCCTTTATTTACACACGGGAAGCCCTTGAAACTGATCCACTTCCTCAGAGCCAGCTCTCAGAGTGAACAGGATGTCTGATATTCCTGTTTATATCTATCAGCCAGGGCTCCCTAACTGTACCAGATTAACAGCCCCAATCAGGGAAGTCATATCTTATGAGGTCCACACGGAAGACTTTGTTACGATCACTATAGGAATGATGTTATTAAACTGGAAAGTGTGCAAACGATTTACAGGAATGTTACCGAGACTCGAAGGTTTGAGTCACATGGAGATGCTGGATAGGCTGAGCCTTTTTTTCCTTTTTACCCTGGAGTGGAGGAGGATGGTGGGTGACCTTTTTGAACTTTATAAAATCATGGGAAGCATGGATAAGATGAATAGCTAAATAAAGTCTTTTCTCCAGGGTGGGGAGTCCAAACCTAGAGGGCACAGGTTTAAGATGAGAGGGGAAAGGTTCAAGAGGAACCTGAGAGGCAACTTTTTCCACAAACAGTGTGGTGCTGTAATGAAACAAGCTGTCAGAGGAAGCGGCAGAGGTGGGTACAATTAAAACATTTAGAAGACATTTAGACGGGTCCATGCATAGGAAAGGTTCAGAGGGTTATGGGTCAAACACAAGCAAATGGGACTACATCAGTTTAGGGAATAATAGGTTGGCATAGACAAATTGGGGCGAAGGGTCAATTTCATTGCTGTATGTCTCTATAACATGGTACCAGAGTGCTACTGCTGAAAACGTGTGAATTTTCAGGGTCATACAGGAGCCAGCTATTGACAGCAACAGCTAGAAAGAAACAACACGGCAATGGAGTCCAACCACAAGCCATTTCAAAGCATCTTCTCAAGCTGTTTCCATCTCCTCCAACATGTATACAAAGAATTGTACTTTGTTTGCAGATGTATTATCTCAATGTGATGTACATGCAAGAAAAGCAGATGGGCAGACCCAATATGCTGCCACGAGCAGCACTCACTGCGAAGAAAGTTGAAGAAGCTAAGACAGCACATTTTATTGAATCTGGAAAATTCAAAGCAACAAGTCAACTGCCGTGGGTGAGGTGCCAGAAAACTGGAGAGTGGCTAATGTACTGCCATTATTTAAGAATTTGTTGGAGGGTTATTGAACAGAGAGATTTATGGGTGCAGGTATGTATTTCCTCGAAAGTGGCATTACAAGTGGACAGGTGGCATCTGTCCAACAAAGACACTGAATCTGAAAAACAAGGGTCATGCTAAAATCAAGCTAAGTATTCACCGAAATGCAACTCTCCATATGTTGTAGGAAGTAATGATGAAAGATTGGCTTAAAAGCATCAAGACACACCTGTTGCTGTAAGCGAGCACTGGGTATACTCAAATGAAGTTATGCCCAATTTGGCATCTTGGACAAAGGAAACAGAATAATTTTCCCCAAGGAGGTGGGAAAAGGGATGCTGAAGCACATTCATTCAAGTCAGTAAGGAACTGTTTCTAGGCTAAGAAAGGCAAAAGATGTGGTCTTCTGGTCAAATTCAATACCTCACATTATCACATTAATAGCGTTGTGGATCTACCTACAGCACATGAGCTGCATTGGTTCAAGAAGGCTTCTCGAACGGTAACTAGAGACTGACAATAAATACTGGTCCAGTCAATAATGCCCAAATATAAAATGCCCAAATATAAGAAACAATTCAACTATAGCCATGGTCCATTGATGATCCTCAGCCACAGGTGGATACTCTACCAATAGCAAATCCGACTTCCCCTGTGGTGCTGCTGAATATTTCCATCCACGGTGTCCTTGATCCCAGGAAGCACCTAAAAGACATATTATGTGGCAGGCCTTCCCAAATGTAGGTAATGGAGTGCTCTCTTTGACTCTCCAGCCAGTGGATCGAGTCCTCAACATCTAAATTAAGTATCACACCAAGAGTCACTGCATCGCTTTGCTAAGGTTCTGTCTCTGCTGTTGCAAAGGATGCATCTAGCCACACTCCAGTGAGTTGTGCTACACCCGTTTTCATGGAAAAACTGGCGCAGAAAAATATATCTAATCAGTGATCACATGCAGCATCCTTGAAATCATGCAGAAGTAGGAGATGCTGGGTCATATTAGATGGGTCTCTGAACGGAGTGTTAAAAGCCATTGAGCAGAATGCCTCAGCCCCAGAATTTTGAAACCACCCCAAAATTATAGCTTAGTTGAGGAAGGACTTCTTCTTCAGATACTTTGTGCAGCTGTAGGAGAAAAGAAACCTTGACAACCTTGGCAAGAAATGCAGCTGTTTTTATTAAATCAGTTCTGTAATCCAGAATCAGTGCTCTCTGGGCTTTTCCTAATGATGTGCATCAAAATCAACATCAAAAGTCACTGGAAAACATCAATTAATGAAAGTTGCTCTTTAGTCTTCCCTAAACCTGCTGGTCTTCTAATGCAAAGAGTTGCCAATGAACAACTGTTGTAGATTGCTACATTCCAAGGTGCATTTCATGTTGAGGGCCAACCTTAGCTTGAAGCAGTTGCTGCAAAGGCTCAACAGGGAAAAGCTACTGTCCAGGGCCCTCCCACCATACTTAAACTAACAGGTCTGAAATCATGCAAAATCTGTCAGGTGGCTTGCACCAGGCAATCACATGAGAAAAAGCAGAGTTAATGTTTCGAGTCTTGTGATGCTTCTTCAGAATAGACCCGTCATTTGAAATGTTAACTCTGCTTTCTCTCCGTGGATGGCACCAGACCTCTGAGTTTCTGAAGCAATCTGTGTTTTTGTTTCAGATTTCCAGCACCTGCAGTTCTTTGTTTTACTTCTGCATCACAAAATGTTGACATTAAATATAAATCTAGCCTGTATTTCCAAGTGTAGTGAGATACCCCATGAGCTACATCAAAATTACCAATCTTCATTGCATGTTTACGAGCTTTTACAAAACAGCTAGCCTACATTAAACGTAAAAACATACTTATCTGACATTTATCTCTTCTGAATTCACTGTGCAATGAATTGCTGTTTTTCTGTTACATTGTTAAAATACAAAAAAATTTCATTTGCCCAGTGGCCATGAAAAGCACCATACAACTCAAAAGTGCTTTACAGCCAATGAAATACTTTTGAAGTGTAAATGCTGTTCTAATGTGGGCAAGTAAAAAAAACAAAAAGTTTTGAAATGAGAAACTGACATCACTGAGCTGACACTCTTAAGAACAAAGCCAAATTTGGAATTTTTGTGAACACTCCTAAAATAAACTCCTCTGTTTTAAAATGTGAGCCCTTCTCACATATGCACATTACTGCTTAAAAAAAAAATTGGTTCGAAAGGATAGAAAGTAAAGGCAGTTGTTAATTATTCATTCAACTCAAATCTAGACAAGCTAATGATTTTTTACACTCAAAACATAACGTAGAAGGTGTTTCATAAGACCTGTTAAGATTGATTCAGTACTAAAGCAGATTCTTTTCCTCTCACATTTAATTGAAGTTGTTAGTTTTTGTGCTGCCATAAATGTGATAATTAACCTCAAGTGAACCGTAACTCCTCAGTGATACTACCACAACCTTAATCACATATTTTGCTTCTGTATGGAATTCAGGGAATAAACATTTTAAACCTGTTGAATTTTAGACAGCAATTACTTCACCAAACTGCTGTAAAGCAGTCTAAGGTTGCAACAATAACAAGATGAATGCAATATATAGCAGATGCTGGAAATCTCAAATAAGAACAGAATATAATGGAAATACTCAGATGTCAGATTGAAGTTGCAGAGACAGAAACAGAGTTAACATTTCAGTTGATGACCTACAGTCACAATAGTTTGCCAAAAATGTCCCAATAAATTTTACAGAGATAATAGGAACTGCAGATGCTGGAGAATCTGAGATAACAAAGTGTAGAGCTGGATGAACACAGCTGGCCAAGCAGCATCTTATCTCCCCTCCCCCTACTGCATCCCAAAACCAGCCCAGCTCATCCCCGCCCCCCCCAACCTGTTCTTCCTCTCACCTATCCCCGCCTCCCACCTCAAGCCACACCCCCATTTCCTTCCTGCTAATGTCATCCCGCCCCCTTGACCTGTCCGTCCTCCCCGGGCTGGCCTATCCCCTCCCTACCTCCGCGGGTACACTCACCTCTACTGGCTCCATCCCTGCCCCTTTAACTTGTCTGTCTCCTCTCCACCTATCCTCTTCTTTATCCATCTTGATCCGCCTCCACCTGCGCCATTTCTGATGAAGGGTCTGGGCCCGAAACCCGCTCCTAAGATGCTGCTTGGCCTGCTGTGTTCATCCAGCTCTACACTTTGTTATCTCAGATCCTCTAGCACCTGCAGTTCCTATCATCTCTGATACAATTTTAACATCATTGCGAAGCCTCTTCTAGGGATGCCTGCCTCTTTGTAGGTTACGTGGAACAATCCCTCTTCCATACCTACACTGATCCTAAACCCCACCTCTTCCTCCGTTACATCGATGACTGTATCGGCGCCACGTCGTGCTCTCATGAGGAGCTTGAACAGTTCATCCACTTCACCAACACCTTCCATCCCAACCTCAAGTTCACCTGGACTATCTCTAACACCTTCTTCACCTTCTTGGACCTCTCTGTCTCCATCTCAGGCAACCATATAGAAACCGATATCCATTTCAAGCCCACCGACTCCCACAGCTACCCAGAATACACCTCCTTCGACTCACCTTCCTGCAAAAATGCCATCCCCTATTCCCAATTCCTTCGCCTCTGCCGCATCTGCACCCAGGATGAGGCATTCCACTCCCACACATCTTAGATGCCCTCATTTTCCAAGGACCGCAGCCTTCCCCCCGCAGTGGTCGAGAATGCCCATGACCGTGTCTGCCGCATTTCCCACAACTCATCCCTCACACCCCATCCCCGCAATAGCCACCAAAAGAGAATCCCCCTCGTCCTCACCTGCCACCCCACCAACCTCCGGATACAACGCATCATCCTCTGACACTTCTGCGATCTGCAATCCGACCCCACCACCAAAGACATTTTTCCCTCCCCACCCTTGTCTGCTTTCCAGAGGGACGACTCTCTCCGTGACTCCCTTGTCTGCTCCACACTCCCCTACAACGCCACCACACCCGGCACTTTTCCCTGCAACTGCCGGAAGTGCTACACCTGCCCCCATACCTTCACTCTCACCCACATCCCAGGCCACAGGATGACTTTCCACATCAAGCAGATGTTCACCTGTATATCTGCCAATGTGGTATACTGCATCTGCTGTTCCCGTTGTAGCCTCCTCTACATCAGGGAAACCACGCAGTGGCTTGGGGACCGCTTTGCAGAACACCTACGCTTGGTTCACAATAAACAACTGCACCTCCCGGGCGCAAACCATTTCAACTCCCCCTCCCATTCCTCATACGACATGTCCGTCCTGGGCCTTCTGCAGTGCCACAACGATGCCACCCAAAGGTTGCAGGAACAGCAACTCATATTCTGCTTGGGAACCCTGCAGCCCAATGGTATCAATGTGGATTACACAAGCTTCAAAATCTCCCCTTCCCCCCACCGCATACCAAAGCCAGCCCAGCTCGTCCCTGCCTCCCTAACCTGGTTCTTGCTCTCCCCTATCCCCTCCACCCACCTCAAACCACACCCCTATTTCCTACCTACTAACCTCATCCCACCCCCTTGACCTGTCCGTCCTCTGCGGACTGACCTATCTCCTCCCTACCTCTGCACCTACACTCACCTTTACTGGCTCCATCCCTGCCTCTTTGACTTGTCTGTCTCCTCTCCACCTCTCTTCTCCTCTATCCATCTTCGTTCTGCCTCCCACTCTCTCCCTATTTATTTCAGAAACCCCTTCCCCTCCTCCATTTCTGATGAAGGGTCTGGGCTCGAAATGTCAGCTCTTGTGCTCCTAAGATGCTGCTTGGCCTGCTGTGTTCATCCAGCTCCACACTTTGTTATGTAGAATTCTCCAGCATCTGTAATATTATCTCTGATACAATTTTAATCCCACTGCGAAGCCTCTATTAAGGATGCCTACCCTGAAGAAGTTACCCTCCTCTCTCCAGACGAGCCTCAGCGGATCTCTCTCCTACTGCAACTCTCTCATAATCTCTTCAGCCTTGAAACTGCTGGACCATGTGCTGAAGCAAACCACAGCCACATCACCTTTCTTTGTACCTGCCTACGGAACCAGATCACCCCCAATGGACTACAGTCCACATTCAAGCCCACATTGGCCCCAAATGTGACAATATCTAAAGCATTTCTGATGGAGGGCCTAAGCCCGAAACGTCAGCTTTCCTGCTACTAAGATGCTGCTTGGCCTGCTCTGTTCATCCAGCTCTACACCTTGTTTTCTCGGATTCTCCAGCATCTGCAGTTCCTATTATCTCAGGTGTCTAAAGAGATAGGTTTAAACAGAGATGTAAAGGAAAAGTGGGGGAGAATATTAGCCAGGGAATTCCAGAGCTTGTTTTATTGGCAGTTGAATGCACAGCCCTGAAACAAAAGAAATCACAGATGTGGAAGAGGACAGAATGGAGCAGCACAGAGATGATTGTAGAATAAAAGGAGGGTGGAGTGATTGGGAAGGGTGAGGCTATGCATTTGGAAGGCAAGCAGGAGAATGTTGTATCAGGAGACAGTGCAGCTTATCAAGGCTGGTGAGTGGGATGACGCAAAAAGGTTACAGCACAATTGATTAAACACGTCTCAAGCAACAGTGTCCTGTTGTAAAAATTTGCTTAGATTCTTTATTGTTATTACGGCCGACCTGCATCCTTAAGTGGTTCTGTAATATGAAAGCACTTTATTATAATTCAGTTCTAATAGCATCTCAGGAGATGTAGAAGTGTCAGGGTAGGTACTTCAGTAGCTGGGGCAATTGAAAACTAACTGTCAGCAAGTTTAAAATTAGACTTCCATCTGATATCTTAATTTTAATGCTTTGTGCAAATATAATTATGGCTAGAGGCTCACATTATAATCCTTTGCAATTACTGATGTATTAAAATTACACAGTATTAGTACAAAAATGCATTGACACAAAGATTGGATTTTCAGGTTGATGAAACAAAATATTAGTCTGAATAAATTCATACATTTATAACGTTATAAGTAATTAAATTGGTGGCATCAATGGCATGAAATTTGGATTGGTAGCACCCATTAGTTGGGCATTATAGCCTGCTGTATACTGTACAAAGTAGCACTGCAGATTACGGGCAAATTTTGAGGCACGTCAGTTTGAAAACCATTTTCTGGAGGGCTCTGAATGCCTGCCTTAAGTGTGCAGAGTAGACAGAGTGTGTTATCGGTGGTCTTCTGTTGTTGGTTTGATATCTGTGGTGTCCTTTTGGAGCTCAAGGCACTAGCCAATGACTCCACTTAACAAATGAACAACTGCTAAACAGCAGCAGAAGATATCCCACTGTATTAAGTTGGTTGCTAGTTTCTTTCTTCACTTATAACTTGTGCTTTCTATAGTTTATGAAAGTTATTGAAGTCTACAGGGAGTGGTGTGACATATTTAAGGAGTTCTCTCTGATTTTAAAGGTTCTACACAAAGCCGTGGCTCACCAACATGGATACATTGACAAACATTCCTTCTAGGAGATGGGGGAGGTAGAGCAGCAGGGCTTTCAGCAGAAGGACATATCTATCTAGGGTGTTCATAGAGTAATCCACTTGAACCTCAACAAGAAACTGAAATCTCCTACATGATGCATTTACAAACACAACCCCAGAGTACAGCAAGAACATCACTGTCAATGGTAATGAGGGTGATTGTGATCATGAACATTATGCAAGTGCTCCTAGTTTAGCGGGAGATGGAGATATTTACAACATCTTCCAATTAATTCTTGTATCAGAGAGATCATTGAGCCTTTCTTTTCATTGAGAGCTAACTAAGTTCCATTATTCCTTGCCAGGGAGAAACAGGCGGACAAACCATGTGGCTTGTTGCTAGGTTTGCACATGTTTCCAGGGTGCGGGGTATCACTGATTCCATACACAATGCTTTGCAGGCACTGCATATCACTTCTAACCTATACTGAACTGCACTACCCTTCCTCACTGTCCAAATGATGAGTGACCATACATGCAGGATTGTTCAGATCAATGCCAAACATCCTGGCAGTGGTTGTGACGACTTTATTGTCCAGCTGCCTTCTGTTCCATCCACACTTGCCTGAGCCACCAATAATACTGTGTGGCTCGTGTCTCCAAGATTTATCTGCTAAACATATGGTTGATTATTCCAGTGCTCAAACCCCATGCACACATACATTATACATAGAATGAAAGTCATGCTGGCATGTGAAATATAATTCAGCAGATCACTGGGATGGTCAAACAACATATTTCTGTCCCTGAGCTACTCTCCAGTGCAAAGCAGAGAAAACAGAGTCATTAACAAAAATAGAGATCACTGGCAAAGCTCAGCAGGTCTGGCAGAGAAATCAGAGTGGATTCTCTCCACAGATGTTGCCAGGCCTGCAGAGCTTTTCCTGCAATCTCTATTTTTGCTTCTGATTTACAGCACCCACAGTTCTTTCGATTTTTATTTAAGCAGTGACATTAACACTGCTGCATGCAACTTATATTTAGATATCATTTTAAACAAACACTGTACGTGTGCAATTGAGGAACTAACCACCAAGCACTTAGGGTACTGTTGCTAGAGTTGCAGCTGTTGCAGTGGCCTTTATTGGGTACTGAAGTCGTGAAGGAAATATAAAACAATAAGACATACAAAGGACAGGACTGGTTTTATCTTCTTGAATGTCCGTGCACTGCCCAGTCAGGTTGCACATCTCAGGTGTCCAAGCAGACAAAGTTACATGAGTATGTTTGAGATCTGAGGATGGGGAGAAGCTCTGTGCTTAGGCCATCTGCAGCTTGAGAATCAGTGGTTCGTATATGGTCATGGGTAAGTGGGATCTGAGGAGAAGTAAGCATGAGGAAACAATAATCTTTAAAGGTTTCAGTATTTTTCAGACCACTCCTTCAGCAATGGACACCCTGATAAAAACCAACACCATTTTATACATAGGGGGTCAGAGTACACAGATGCACCCTGTCCCTCCAATGAACATCCGTGTCCAACTTGTCATACAAGATAAAGGCAAGTACATCAGTGTGTGTCCTGCAATATGTTTGCATGATGTGGCTGTTGGATAGCGGGCAGAAAACACAAGTTGACAGATGTGGATGTGAGGTTCTCAACACTGAAAAGTATGCAAGGTTCAAGCATGTCAATGTCAGGTACGAGCCCTAATTGATAGAGATTATTGGTAGAGTGGGCAGAGAGTGATGAACTGAAGTTTGACAACACTGCTGCAGTTGGTTTGATAAGGCATTTGTAAATGCATTCAATACCCTTGATCACTTGCGTCCAGGTCCTTGGGACTGGGCTTCTGACACTGACCTCCACTATCTGTTTCTCCTCTTTCCTGCACAAAGTGCATGAACAGTCCTTCAGAACCTGTTGCCAATTATGGAGCAAAGAGTTGAATTTTTCTTTCCAGGACATTAAGTAGGTTGTCTAGAGTCCATTATAAGGTGAAAATGGTTGAGGCGGAAAACTCAAGACCAGTGTTGAAACAATCTCAATAATTCAGATAAAGCCAATAAATTATTCCTGATTATTTAATCCATCACAGTCAATAATATATTCTGGGATCTCTGTATTGTAAGGTTGTCACACATTATAATTCATCTGCTGCAAAATTGAGCTGACATTTATCAACATTACCTTTATTCTTTTTACTTGAGTTCTGGAGAAGGGTCACTGCAAACAAAACATTAACTCTAATTGCTGTACACAGATGCTGCAAGATCTTCTGAGATTTTTCAGCAATTTCTGTTTTTGTTTCTGATTTCCAGCATCCACATTTTCTTTCGGTTTCTTTTCTTTTTACTCAAGTTCTGTTTTACCAAAACAGTTACTTAAAGACACAGTAATCACTAGAATCAAATATGTTATCACGCTGCCATGCCTTAAAAATGAGCCAAAGGATCAGTTTTTGTTGAATGTCAATACTAATGAATGCTATCAATGATAATAACACGTTTCCAGCTTTTAGAGCTGTCACTTTCTAGACTTGCATTTCACATCCAATTGTTTTCGGTGAAATGGATGTTACTCTTGAAAGGAACACCATGCACTATAATAAATGGTTGTGGTACAGTGTTACAGAATACGTTTGGAAGAGCAGGTGAATTTCACAATTTCCCTGTTGGTTTCAACAGGCACTGTTTAAACATTGTATCATTTGCTATTTGCAGTTAACATCCCCAGTGCTGACGCAAATGGCAGCGTAGATTTTGGTTACACCATGATAATGTAATGATGTAAACTGCTGCTTTTGGAACTGAACACTTCTTGAAGCAGCAGCACAAAGTAAATGCTACACTCATGCACAAGGATGCTCTAATGAGCCATCCCTGATCAGCAAGAAGGGAGATCTGAAGGCCTCGTTTTCATGAGGATGAAAAACAATCAACACATTTTGCACACATTCTAATAAGAGAGCTTGCCATCTCATGGTTTACTGCCCAGTATAGTTATGATGAGCTATAAATTCATGGGCTTCTGAGCTCAGAAGAGGAAAATTGTGGATTCATTTCTCTATTTTCTATGATGGGGGAAACTATAAAGTGAATATATATTACCAACATTCTTTCATAACATTAAATGCCAAAATTTCCATATTAATTAGCACTTAGTACATAAAAACATCTAATCTATTGGGTCACATAGCTGATTTCCTGTGACTCATAATATTTCTAATTGACACTGCGAGCCCTCCAGAGAACAATCAATGACAGCAATCTCTAAACAGGTACTGAGATATGATTGGGGAGCAATCTCAACAGTAGTAAATTAGAGGGGACACAGAGCTGAATAAGTATATTCATAATGGTGTTAAGGTTTTCATTTGTAGGTTCCTACATGTTAAGTTCCAAACTTTTATTGTGCTGTCAGAGACAACAAGTCCAGAGAAGGGCAATAAAACTGATGGGAAATCATCTTGTGCCACTCTTAAGCATTTCTCAAGTTTGGAAAAGGTTGCCAATTCACTAAGTTCATTGCAGAAAGATATAATGAAAAATGGGAAAATAAAGATTGAAAAAAACTCGCACTGTTAAGTTTTTTTCAAGAGAAGTAATAATTGTTTTGGGTGTTTTGCATCCTTTTGTCAACTTTTGCAAACGACAAGTATCAAGAAATCTTTGCTGTTTATTCAATAATTATCCTATTAGTTTTTCCAGTTTCAATCATGTGAACAACAACTTATCCAGCCAACATTTTCATGCATCTTGCAATGCAACAACTAAAAAATCTTTGGTCTTTACTGACTGATCATTAAGCATTGCCACAGACCACTTCAGGAAGGGAAACCTGAATGGAAGAACTTCTCACAAAAATCAGTGATCCTCTAACTATTCCGCCTATTCACTGTAATGGTAGCTAACATCAAATGATTTTTGTTCCCTATTCGTGATCTTCCACACCACGTTTTCCTTTGTTTGTTTGACCCAGCCACTAAAGCATAAAATGGGTTCCATGGTATTTTAACAAAACTCTGTCCAGTCCACGAATCACAGGGTGAGAACTTCTGAATCTTACACCCAACCCGCTTGTTATTTGTAATTGTGATTTTTTTTTCCACAGAACAATTTCAGCCCAATAACATGCTAAATATTAAAATTACAATTTATTTTCAGAATTAAAATGGATTGACATTAATGATGGAAATGTAATGTTATCTATAGAAGCTAGAACTTCTTCAAAGATCAAAGTTTACATTTGCAGAAGTGCAACTTGTACACAAACTGCGTATACAAGTTTTAAATATATACAAAGAAAGCGACAGGCTAAAGTGAAACTAGGCCCCTTACAGGCTGAGGTGGGGGTAACGATAATAGGGAACTAGGAAATGGCATTGGAATTTAATAAAAACTTTGCATCAGTCTTCACATTAGAAGACATGAACAACATTCCAAAATTACTGAATAATAAAGGGGCAACAAGAGAAGAGGAAATAAATGCATCTGCTATCACTACAGGAAAATGTGCTACAGAAAAAAAATGGGTCTAAAGACAAGTTGAAACAAGCAAGATTCTATGAGAATTTGAAACTTAGATGCTAGAAGGTTGTTTCCCCTTACGGGAGAGTCACAGGTCAAAGGGAATAATCTCAGGAAAAGGATAATAATTTAAAACATAGATGAGGAGGAATTTTATCTGTGGATAGTGAATCTGTGAAATTCTTTACTGCAGAGGTTTGTGGATGCTGCGTCATTAAGTATATTCAAGGTTGCGATAGATAGATTTTGAGTCAGTAAGGGAAACAAGTGTCACCAAGTGGAGTTGAGGATTATCAAATCAGTAATGAACTCATTGAACAGTGCAGCAGACTCAATGGGCTGAATGACCTGCTTCTGGTCCTATATCTTACGGTCTGTTAAAATTTAAAGGTTATATTGAGATTATAGAGTTAAATATTTAAGTGAATGCAATGTTAACATATCTCCTGAACATAAGAATGTAACAAATAGGAGCAGAAGTACAGCCATTTGGCTCCTCAACCTGCTCCACCATTTAGTAAATGAATAGTTGATCACCTGGAGGCCTGCTCTTTCTTGCCAGGTTATCACAGCCTTCATCTCAGAAATATTCCAAGAATATATTTACTTCAAAGCTCTTTAAGTAATTCCAGTGATCTAACCTCCATAGTTCTCAGAGGTTGAAAATTCAACCATCAAAGAAGAAATTCCTATGTGTCTCAGCTTTCAATGAGTGTCCCCTTATCCTTTAACTATGTCCCCTATGTCCCACACGAGTGCAAACAACTTTTCAACGTCTAGTCCATTGAAACCCGTCAAAAACTTGTATGTTTTGATAAGATCACCCCGGTTCTTCTGAACTCTAATAAATAAAAACCTAACCTGTTCAGATGTTCTGGATAAGTCAATCCCTTCATCACAGATTCAAATGGTGAGTCTCTTTCAACTACCAGTGCATCTTAAATACAGGGACCAAATCTATATACAGTATTCCAGATGCGGCCTCACCAACATGTACAGTTGTAACCAGACTTGCCCATTTTTAAACTCCAACCCCCTAGCAATAAAGGGCAAAATTCTATTTGCCTTCTTAATTACTAGGTTCAACTGCATGCTCAAGAATACCCTGATCTCACTATATTGCACATTTTTGGAGCTTCTCCCCATTTAAATGGCAGTGTGACCTTTTATTCTTCCTACCAAAGTACATGGTCTCACTTGCCCACATTAAACTTCATCTCCCAAACTTTTGCCCATTCACTCAATCCATTTGTATCCCCTGGCAGACTCCTTATATCTTCATCACAACATACCCTTACCAATTTTTATATCGTCAGCAAATTTGGGTTCATTATCTTGGTCTCCACTGTATGGGCTAATGTAAAGTAATGTTTAAATTATCGTCCATTTTCCTGGTCCCATTAGTAATTCTCCAAGTGCATCCTCCAGGGCTCCCACACTGACTTTAGTTTCCCTCTTTTTAATACACTTTTCAGAAGCTCTTGCTGCTTGTCTTTAAAGCTCCTGTCAATTTACTTCCATAATAAGCTTTCTCCTTTACATGCCTTTGTTTTTGATTCATTACGCTGCTTAATCAATTTTGTTAGCCATCTGTGGTTTGCCCTACTTACTGAGTCATTCTTTTTGACTGGAATAATTTTCTGTTGAGTGTTATGAAATATCAGCTTAAACGTCTGCCAATGCTTATTCACTGACTTTCTGTTAGTTATTTTCCCAGCCCAGGTTATTCAATTCTTTCCTTATACCTCACTAATTGTCCTTTTTTTAAGTCAAGGGCACTGGTTTGTGACCTGAATTGCTCTCCCACTGAATGTGAAATTCCATCATTTTGTGATTGCTACCACTACAGGATCCTTAACTATAATCCTCTCCATAGTACTGGTGACAATGCTCACTGAGTCGAATCCCATTTCTTCCTCACCAATCTTTGAGCCTTGCATTTAACACTCAAATCTTATTTGCCCTATGACAATTTGAATGTGGTGCATATAATATCCAGAGATTATTACCTTTGTGGTTCTGCTTTCTAAATTTAGACTTTAGTTCCTCATAATCCCTCAAAACTTCTTTCCTGGTCCATCCCACATTGCTGGCACCTGCCCGAACCACAACAGCTGGATCTTCCCCTCCAGCAGAAAATTCCGCTCCAGCCCAAAACAAGATTTCCTGAAACTTAGCACCAAGTAAGTAAGACAGCCTTCAGAATCTTCTGCTTTTGCTGCAGAAAACAGTATATATTCTTCTAACAATGCTAACCCCTTTTATAACTACATTTCCATTTTCTCCATCCACTTGAATGCAGCTCTGGAGCTTCGTGCTTGGTCAATTTACTCACCCGCCCTGCAATTTGAGCTCTCATCCACACTGGGAGCAAGAACCTTAAACCTCTCAAACACGTGCACTTTCTGAGGTTCCTGCAAAGTTAAATTCTGGATCGTCGTACCTAGGTCACTTGTAGTCATGCCCTCCTATCCCCAACCATGGACCAAATTTGACTAATTTATCTAAGGGGTTTCATTTTCGATTTTAGTGTCCAGGTTCATCTGCGCCTCCAAATACGTCGCAGTGCCCACAACTCAGACTCCAGCTCATCAACTTTGATGCAAAGTTCCTTGGGTGGCCAATACATGCAGGAGATGTGGTCACCATAGATTATGCAGCTGTCCACCAGCTCTCATATATTACAGCTGCAACACATCACCTGTCCAATCATCTCTCTTTTATTCAATCAACTAATTTAGGTGTTAAATATTTTAAAAGCGAATTCCTTAATCGTACTCTTCAACTAATTTATCACTTCTTGATTTTGATTTGGCCAATCAAAAGAGAAACGGAAGAATGCACACAAATCACATACCTGTTTTCCCAAGATGACACACGTCTGTGACAAGTAAGACTAGATGAGATTCCCTACAGTGTGGAAACAGGCCCTTCAGCCCAACAAGTCCACACCACCCCTTGAAGCATCCCACGCAGACACATCCCCCTATAACCCACACACCCCTGAACACTACGGGCAATTTTAGCATGGCCAATCCACCTAGCCTGCACATTTTTGGACTGTGGGAGGAAACCGGAGCACCCGGAGGAAACCCACGCAGACACGGGGAGAATGTGCAAACTCCACACAGACAGTCACCCTAGGCTGGAATTGAACCCCGGTCCCTGGCACTGTGAGGCTGCAGTGCTAACCATTGAGCCACCGTGCTGCCCTTAAAAGCAGGGTGAAATGAGCTTTCTCTCTTCAGTTTTCATCTCCCATTGCTGCTGCCCTCCTCATACAGGTCCAGACTTTTCTTTACAAAGTTACTGTCCCTGCTCTCTTTCACGCTCTTTATGAAGTTGATGTCCCTGTTCTGACCTTACTTACAAAGTATTATCAGCTGTCGCCTTTGTAAAATTTCCCACTGAAATTAAGTTTATTTCTTTTGACTTATAATAATCAGAACTTTGACACGTCAAATTATTACTCAACTGCAGGTCTAATTTGTTTTCTTTTGTTTAAAATATTTAAAACACTTTCATGACATTAATTGATTATACTCTCAGCAACATTCATTTATCCAAAACTAGAATGGATTAGTTGATGAAAGTGGAGAAGAAACTAAAATCATTAGGGAGAGGGACAAGAGAGGATAACGTTTAGACAGAAGGTGTACGTGCCATAGCGGATGTTTGCAGATACAATTCTTGTGGCACCCTCAGCCGAAAGGCTCTGTTAAAACTGAAAAGTAGCATTGTGGTAGTAGGATGTTAGTCCATGGTCACAAATTCCCACAGTTTCTACTCTCAAACACATCAACAGTCAAAGATATAGAACAAGTGGGTAGTTAGAGAACAAGTCACTCATGGCTCGCAACCCCAATGATTTTGTCAAAGTTAATGATGAAGAAGAGATTTTTGAGGACTTGGAACATTATTATGACTTGCCTTGTGAAGAAAGCTTTTTATGACAAAAGGAATGTGAAAACTAAGAAACCCAGGCTTCCAAAATCAGTGGAATACAGTGTCTACACATTCACATGCTAAAAGCTGCACTGTACATGGTTGTTAGCGCTTTAAAATTATACCTTCTTTAACCATCCTCCCATATGTTTTTGTCTTTGGACCGTGCAGAGGTTTTCAGCAAAAGACAATCTTTTCTGAGTATATTAGCAGGTTTTTATTTACCTTATGAGCTCTCAAGCTGCCAGGGCTAGTCGGGGAGGAGCTGGATGACTTTGTAGATTTGGGTGTTGACAGCTGGCTGCTTGGAGTTCCATTCACTGTGCACAGGAGAATAAATATTTAAATGACATGAAAATTTCAAAAAACAATCAGTATGCTAAACATGACTTTTTTGAAAAAAATTTCATAACACAAAATCACATTTTCTTCACATTGGACATTAATATCTGCTATGCTGACCTTCAATATTTACAACATGACAAGCAGGATTTATTTTGAAGAAGTAAACAACCTCTTTTGTTTGTTTATTTTAATAATATTGTGGTGCAATTGGTCTTTGCCAGTAGCACAAATTCAACTCATTGCAAATTGGCAGCCCAATTTATGTCAGGCACCAATTCCCTTTGCACTTACTTCAACAGGTGTTTAAAAAAAAAGGATTCAGCATTGAAACAGGCTTCCAATTTGCGATGAGCCTACGACTGAAGCCCACTGAGTTTCTGGAACATTTAATTCTAAGGTTACTTCATTTGCGCAAGGGAGTGGTCAGTTTTGTACATCGGTTACGAAGAGGCAAAAGCTAACATTTTAGTTCTATAACTTGTTTTGTCTTTATGCTAAGTTAATGGAAATTCATTGCATAGTGCAGAAGAAAGGTTATGACTTTACAGACATTGCTTTTGGTGAAAAGCAGGTGACTGACAGACTATAATAATCTTATGCTACATCTCTGGTTTAATTCCAACATAATTTTGCCACAATCACAGCATAACTTTTAAAATCTACTGTCCTCAGTTGGAATCTTGTGCTCCCAGAAGTAGCAAAACAGAAAGGCCAAATAATTTTTGGCGATCGTGATTAGTGTGTGGTCAATCTTTCCACCCTGCAACTAATTAGATGTTAAGGACCTCTCAATGATCTCAGCGCACTAATACTGGGATTAACTCAGATGGCAAAAAGGCCTATTGACATACGCACATTCGATGGGTAAACTAGCAGCTAGGGTCAGGGGGAACTTAGGGGAGAGAGAGCTGCCCTTAGTTCTGAAGAAGGTCACCAGACTCATGTCATAATTCTGATCAGAGATAATGGGAACTGCAGATGCTAGAGAATCCAAGATAACAAAGTGTGAAGCTGGATGATCACAGCAGGCCCAGCAGCATCTCACGAGCACAAAAGCTGAGATCTCTGATGAAGGGTCTAGGCCCGAAATGTCAGCTTTTGTGCTCCTGAGATGCTGCTTGGCCTGCTGTGTTCATCCAGTTCACACTTTGTTACCACATCATAACTCTCCTTTCTTCCCACAGACGCTGCCACACCTGCTGAGTTTTGTCAGTAATTTCTGTTTTTCTTTCAGAGCTATTCTTGGACTGCCATCCCTGGTTCTGAGCTCCCCTGTCCTTGAGAACACCACTTCTAGTCATTTTAGAATTTTATTTGTGTGTGTGTATGTGTGGTTGTGTGTGTAGGAGAGTTTAGAAGGGTGGTTAGCATTTTAAATAGTAGAGCTGTATATTGATCATGATTGTTTATCTGCAATTAATATCTATTTATTTGCATTAAGTAGTTATTCTTGTCAAATACAGATATCAGGTCTATGCTTTATCTCAACCTGGCCCCAAAAGGGTAAATTGAGGAATTTTGCACAAATTTATAAAATCATTTGTGACGATTCCAGGACCAGCGGTGTTCAATTTCAACTGTACCATCACAGCAATAGCTAACAACTTGTAGATTTAGCATACTGAATAACCACAATATTGCAGTATCAAAGATGACAGGTCTCTGCCCTTGCATTCCTTTAATCAAATATGCTTCATAACATAGTATTTTCCTTCAGTAAATACGGATTGTGAAATTAGCGTTTGTTTCATACTACAATGTACTAAGTGGGTCAACAATATAGGCTTAAAGGTCTAAAAACTGAAATCAAAATTGCAATCTATTAATCTGCACTGCAAAGATCATAACCACGTTGTTTTTTAATACATTAAAGGATGTGTTGATTTTAAGCATAATGTTAACCAAAACCAAACTGACAACACATAATAAACATTAAAAAAAGACGATTCAGTAGCTGAAGTTGATTCAGTCAATTCAAAATATGCAATTCTGTGCTTTAGTAATTTATTTCAATTCATTTACTAGCAACTGGTTTCGACCCAATCCCCGTCTCCCCATAGTGATCTTAAAAGCTATAGACGTTGCTACGTTCTGCAGGCTTAAGTTCTCAAATTGATTTTAATAGCATGAAGACTCCTGTAATAATCAGTGCCTTTCCCAGCTGAAGTAAATTTATTCCATGTAGCCATTGATTACTAACAATAAATGTGGCTGTACAAAATAAAAGAAAGTACCAGTCGGGTCAACGTGACATTGAAGAATCTTAAAGGATTTTAAAGAGGTTATTTTTCTAGATTTATCAATGTTGATCATATTGTTTCTATTTACACACTTTATTCACTTTCTTTCTATTTTGCCTCCCTTTGCCCATGTCACATAACATTGCTGAGAATGAAGGTTTCTCCTCAGCATTTAACCATGTTGCTTTCTAACATGTCATTTACATCTCATGAGTAATTTGAGGTATTATGAGTGGCAAGTGTTAAATGCTTCAGATAAACATGTGACTGAAGCCACAGTGTGAAATGGTAAACTTAGTTAAATTCCACTCACAAGCACAGAGTTAAAATCATGCCCCATCCAATGTTTCCAAAGCTTTCCACCAGTGGTGTGCCTTTCCTTGGTTGATGTTTGTGTCTGCTGTAGACTAATTGATGGAGATTAAGTGCTATCTTGTCAATAACTCAATTATTATTGCACCATGTGACAACCAGGATGACAGAAGGCAAACTAAATAGACCCTGATCTTTTCCCATCTAGCAAGTCTTCAGCTCCTATGAGAACAATAATGAATACTCATCAGATTTTCCCTCCTTCTTGGCGGAAAGTGTGTCGATTTCACTTGGCATTTCCTCATCTGTCTCATTACAACAATGTGACATCCTGCTGGTTTGAGTGAATCAAAGATTGGATTTTACATTTATCACAATTTAAAGAGGTCTCTGAGCACAGAGCAGTCAATCAAGCAGCTTCACAGATATAATAGAGAATGGGTAAATTAGGAATTGGTGTAGGAAATTGAGCCCCTTGGGTCCGCACCACCATTCAATTAGAACAAGGCTGACCTGCACCTCACCTCCATTTTACTGCCCTTGCTTGATGTTTGTTGAATCCCTTATCTGACGAAAATCTAATGAACTCAGATTTCATAGCTATAATTGACATAGAATTCACAGGGTTTCCAAGAGACTGTTCCAAATGCTCGCTACCCTGTGACAAAGTGCTTCCTAATTTTGATCCTGAATAACCTACCTCTAATTTTAAGATGGTATTCTCTTGTTCTTAATTTCCCCCACCATAGAAAATAGTATCTCAATTTTTGAACTGAACTGTTCTGTTTGTTCCAGTCTGAAGGAAGGTCATTTGATTCAGAATGTTGACTCTGCTTCTCCTCACAGATGCTGCCAGACCTGCTGAGTTTCTCCAGCAATTTCTGTTTTTGTATATATTCTGGGGACATGGGCTGGAATCCCAGCATAACAAATGGTGAAATTTGAATTCAATAAAAATCCGGTATTAAACTTTAGTCTAATGGAAACTGTGGAGCCACTTTTAATTGGTATAACAACCAATCTGGTTCACTAGAGTCCTTTAGGATGGCACTGTGGCTCAGTGGTTAGCTCCGCTGCCTTACTGTGCCAGGCACCAGGTTCAATTCCAACCTTCAGCGATTGTCTGTGTGGAGTTTGCACAATCTCCCCATGTCTGCATGTGTTTCCACTGATTGCTCTGGTTCCTCCCACAGTCCAAAGATGTGCGGGTTAATGGATTGGCCATGCTAAATTGCCCATGGTGTCCTGGGATAAGCAGGCTAGATGGATTAACCCATGGCAAATGCAGGGTTACAGGGATAAGGTAGAGGTCTTGGTCTGGGTGGATGCTCTTCAGAGGGTTGGTGTGGACACAATGGGCTGAATAGTCTGCTTCCAAACGTTAGAATTCTACGATGATTGCGAGCATGTTTAATTATTTCAACAAGCAATCTGTGTCAAAAACATCCTAGAGAACCTAATTTCTTCAGTTTAATAAAGATTTTACAACAATCCTTTGTCCATTCCAGTGACTGCTCTGTTTTACAACGTTACATTCTAATGGTCTTGTAATGGTGGCATTCCCTGAATGTGTGAATAAATGAGCTATGACAAAACGATGATGAACAATGTATGACAGAGAAAGAACATAGTCATAAATAAACTTAAGTAGGCCTAATGGCTCTGAAAAAGGCAAAAGGTTTGTTTTTCCAGTAATTAGCATGCTCTCTGTGACATTGGTCCTTTGATAATCAATACAGTGACTGAATCAGCACACTACTTTGTGATAAATCGATTAAAACATCCACACACTGTGACACATCCAAGAATACAATAATACCTACAGTTGAGAGGTGGATTCCTCCAGTAGGAATGTGAATATAAGTGACATAATTAATTTAACATTATCCAACTTCCAGCTACTGAAACTCAGAATTACTCCAATTTTAAGACCAACATCAATGCTAATAAACAGAAGATATTCCCAGCTCATCATTCATCTCAATATGCTGTTTTTCAGCTGGCTTATACATAATTTATCCTCTAGCTTTATTCCCCTTCAGCGTTGAAGTACTGAAAATGCATTTAGCATGGCAGAAAAACAGCACAACCAAAATGAATTAGTCAGCAAATGAAGAATTGAGAGTACAAGTGACAAAATGGGGCAATTTGCTTGTCAGCTAGCAGCCACACTTTAAGTCAGGTCACATAAAATCAGCAACAGACCTCCGTAAAAAATTTACTTGTGGGTGTGCATGAACTTAAACTTAATGGAACGGAATCCGTGATGAAATACAAAATTGACAAATGCTTCTGGTTGGTTGGCAGCTGTCATGATTGTGTAGTTACACATACCTGTGCAACTCCTGGCGCACACTCTTTGTTATTCTCATAAGAGAAAACGTTTACACATAGCACAGCTCTGGAAAGCAATCCATTTCCACATGCAGTTATGTACAACTGACAGTGAGATTTTCTGCTAATTAATTAGAACAGTTCCAATTTACTTAGCTGAATTGTCACCGACGAAATGTTAAATAGTTAAAACTGTGACTAACTCCTGAAAACTCCTGGAGGCTCCCTCCAGCTACACCCATTACTCCCAACTCCCTATGGTCCCCCTCAACCTGATCCAACAGTTCCATCACCTGACACCCCAAACGTAAACCCCATTGTCAGACTTTATTGAGGGCACAGCAGGCTCAGCTGAGTGGCTTTCTCGTGTTCCAGTTTCTTATGTTCTTCTGCTCGAATCCCATTGCCTGATTATTTATTTTCATTTGGGGTTTGACATGTTGGGTTAAGTAAGCTTCTTGAATTTATTTGGAAATATACATTAGCCAGTAAAATAAGCTTTCACACTACAGTTTTCTATCACCCTCACTCCCTCCTGAACTGAAACAATCGGCAATCAGAAAATATTATTGACAATCAAGGATGGATGTAAGATACTTATTCCTTGATTTAGTATCTCACTAGGCACAGCACTCTTACTGGCTGTGTGTGTCAGGAAATCGTAGTAACGTCCCGTGAATTAATGTAAACCATAGGTTGAATTCCCATTTCCTAAGATATGCGCTTGTGATTCCAACTCATGCTCTGAGTGCCAGAAAACAGATCAATCCCATTGGAACCTGACCTTTAAAGAGGAAGGAAACTGTACAGCCACAAATTAGCCAGGAATTAGAAGAGAATTCCTGGAATTCTTTCTTACTACTTCATTTTTACACCCCACCCTCCCACCTGATATCCCCAAAGCAGAGACAAGTTGGAGAGTCCATAATTCACAGAGTTCTAAAACGTTTTGTGCTTACTGCATCCTCAAAAGAGTTTGTCACAAAACTCTACATTGAAATGGAAATGAAAAACAAGGGGATGAGATCAAGAAAGACTGTTCAAAATATCAAAGCTAGGTGTGGCTCCAAATTCTCTACATTTTCAAATTTATTTTAATTTTCAATTCACTTCTGTATAGTCTTTAATATAACCAAATTAAACTCAGAAGTGGGTTTGCCTTCCCGATTCTATTACAGAATAGAAATGTGACAACAATGACGGCAGGAAACTAGACCGCTGTACCAATATCATCATTTATATTATACATTTATTACGTTATTTCAATTTTACTTGTTACAATTGCCAAATTTCCAGGTGAGATATCTTTTCTGACCATGTGAGAAGAAATTGTGGACTGCCTGTCTGTAGTAGCAGACACTGGGTGGAATTTAAATCCCAGACTTATGCCAACTTCAGCCTTTAGTGATGAGGCTGCAATTAATTAGATTTGAAGGGTTATGAGGGGGGTTATGTCCCTTTCCTGCCTCCACTCCAAAAATACATCTATGGTGACAAGATACATAGAAAGCCTACCATAAAGTGAAATCCTTAAATAGGAAATTAATATCAAATCAGAATTGGGTTTGATAGGGGAGAGGAGGGTAGGTGGGCAGCAGCTTGATAGGAGGGAATCACAACTATAACGCCTTAAGAAATAGGAAAAGGCCATTTGGCCCCTCAAGCATACTCCAACATTCATAGCATCCTCACAGAAACCTCTTGCCCTTTCCCATAATTCTTGATTCCCTGATTACTGATCAAAATTCTATCTCAATCCCTACCTTAGTCCTTCTGTATATTCGCGTCCCCACAGCTCTTTGTGACAAGAAGTTCCAAAGACTCACAACCCTCTGAGAGGAGAAATTCCTCCCCGTCTCAGTCTTAAATTGGTACTGCTTTACTCAACAAGCATACCATGTGGGATTGCTTATGGTGCACAGGTATGGTCCTCATTCAACGGCATTCAGGGCCTGATCAAGATACCTAATAGAAGGAAGGCGTGGGCCAGCTGAGAAGCCCCAGTCTTCCCGCACCTGTGACTACCTTGCATTAAAAACCATACAACAGAATTCAAATTACACAGTTACGGCATGTGAATACTCCCCTGAACTCCAAAAACAGCCAGGGTAATTCACTCATATGGTCAACCAATCAGCGAAAAGTCACTCTGAAAAGAAAACAGACTGAATGGGGAGGGAATTCTGGGAAGAAGTCAAAGGCTGAGGCTGGCAGTGACGCTGAGCTATGAAGTTTGGGTCTGGGTGCAAGACCAGGAGCTGGGAAGCAAGGCAAAGGGCCTTTTTTATTCTATTCCTTTGTGGGATGAGAGTGTCACTGGCCGGCCAGCATTTCTTGCCCATCCCTAGATGCCCTTGAGAAATGGTGATAAGCTGCCTTTTAGAACCGCTGCAGTCCTTCTGCTGTAGGTTGACCCAGAATGCCATTAGGGAGGGAATTCCAGGTTTTTGACCCAGCGACAGTGAAGGAATTGCGATATATTTCCAAGTCAGGACGGTGTGTGGCTCAGAGGGGAACTTGGCGGTAGTGGTCGTCTCATATGTCAGATGCCCTTGTCCTTCCAGCTGGAAGTGGTCATGTGTCTGGAAGGTGCTGTCTGAGGATCTCTGGTGAATTTCTGCAATGCATCTTGTAGATAGTACACACTGCTGCTACTGAGTGTCAGAGGTGGAGGGAGTTGATGCTTGTGGATGTAGTGCCAATCAAATGGGTTGCTTTGTCCTGGATTCTGTCAAGCTTCTTGAGTGTTATTTGGGCTGCACTCATCCAGGCAAGTGGGGAGTATTCTATCACACTCCTGATTTCTGCCTTGTAGATGTCGGACAGGCTTTGGGGAGTTAGGAGGTGAGGTAGTCGTCACAGTATTCCTAGCTTCTCGCCTGCTCTTGTAGCCACTGTATTTACATGGTGAGTCTAGTTGAGTTTCTGATCAATAATAACATCCAGGATGTTGTTAGTGGGGGATTCAGTGATGGAAACACCATTGAATGTCAAGGGACAGTGGTCAGATTATCTCTTATTGGTGATGGTCATAGCTTGGCATTTGTGTGGCACAAATGTCACTTGCCACTTGTCAGCACAAGCCTGGATATTGTCTAGATCTCGCTGTGTGAACATGGGCTGCTTTAGTATCTGGGAAGTCATGAATGGTGCTGAACATTGTGCAATCAGTGAACATGCCCACTTCTGGCCTTATGATATAGAGAAGGTCATTGATGAAGCAGCTAAAGATGGTTGGGCCGAGGACCCTACCCTGAGAAACCCCTGCAGGGATGTCCTGCAGCTGTGATGATTGACGTCCAACAACCACGGCAATTTTCCCACGTGTCAGGTATGACTCTAACCACTGGAGAGTTTGCCCCCTGATACCCACTGATTCCAGTTTTGCTAGGCCTGAAGAATGAAGCTGCAGAGGGAAGCTAGGAAATGAGGCCAGGGTCCTGCTAGTGAGACCAAGGGCCTCAGGGATGAGACTAAAGTTCCAGGAAGTGACACTAGGAAATGAGGTTGGAAATGATGGTAACCAGATGAAGTAAGAGTGAGGCTTTGAAGTCAGGTCAGGGAGCACAGCGGATGGCCTGGTAAGTGAGGGCGAGTTAGATTTTAAAAGTGTAGAGAAAGGAGCTGTGGGGACATTGAGGGGTGAGGACCAAGAAGAAATGTGAAGAGGGACTGACGGAGTGCAAAGTGAGAAGAGGATTTGCAAAGGATAATGAAGAGTTGTAAAAAGGGGCTTTGATGACTGTGGGCCCACAAAAGGAGAAGACTGAATGTGGATGATGCAAAGGGTGTGAAATGAAAGAGTGCGGATGCAGTGGAGTGAAAGTCAGCTGAAAACTTTTCAATTAAGAAAAACTGAGGACGAGAAACGTGAGGTAATGTATTCCTCGAAAATTAACGTAAGGTTTTTAGATTAAAGCTACAGGCGTTCATAAGCTACTCTGTGGGTGACAAGTGCAGCGGGTGGTATTGTAATAATGTGAAAGTGCCGGTGTTGGGCTGGAGTGGACAAGGTCAAAAATCACAACACCAGGTTACAGTCCACCAGGTTTATTTGAAAACACAAGCTTTTGGAGCGTAGCCCCTTCATCAGATGAAGTGAGAAAGAAGCACACAGAACATAGAATTTATAAGTATAAGATCAAAGTGTCACATAACTGACGATGATGTATTAAACAAACTTAAGATGCCGTTAAATTTTTAATCTGTTAACATAGAAAAGTACAGCACAGTACAGGCCCTTCCGCCCATGATGTTGTGCCGTGGAATAATCCTAATCCAAAAATGAAATAACCTAACCTACATTCCCCTCAATTCACTGCTGTCCATGTGCATGTCCAGCAGTCGCTTAAATGTCACTAATGACTCTGCTTCCACGACTTCCACTGGCAAACTATCCCATGTGCTCACAACTCTCTGGGTGAAGAACCTCCCTCTGACATCTCCTCTATACCTTCCTCCTAACACCTTAAAACTATGACACCTCATGGCAGTCAATCCTGCCCTGGGGAAAAGTCTCTGGCTATCGAATCTATCCATGCCTCTCATTACCTTGTACACCTCGATCAGGTCACCTCTCTTCCTCCTTCTCTCCAGTGACAAAAGTCCGAGCTCAGTCAACCTCTCCTCGTAAAGTCCTCCAGTCCAGGCAGCATCCTGGTAAACCTCCTTTGCACCACATCTTTCCTATAATAGGGCGACCAGAACTGGACACAATATTCCAAGTGTGGTCTCACCAGGGTTTTGTAGAGCTGCACCATAACCTCGCGGTACTTAAACTCGATCCCCCTGTTAATGAAAGCCAAAACACCATATGCTTTCTTAACAACCTTATCCACTTGGGTGGCAACTTTGAGGGAGCTATGCACTTGAACACCAAGATCCCGCTGTTCCTCCACACTGCCGAGAATCCTGCCTTTAATCCTATATTCAGCATTTAAGTTCGACCTTCCAAAATGCATCACTTCGCATTTATCCAAGTTGAACTCCATCTTCCATTTCTCAGCCCAGCTCTGCATTCTGTCAATGTCTCGCTGAAGCCTGCAATAGCCCTCGATATTATCAACGGCACCTCCAACCTTTGTGTCATCAGCAAACATACTAATGCACCCCTCAACCTCCACATCCAAGTCATGTATGAAAACTACAAACAGCAGAGGCCCAAAAACAGAGCCCTGCGGGACACCACTCAGCACTGACCTCCAGGCAGAATACTTACCATCTACAACCACTCTCTGCCTCCTGTCAGCCAACCAATTCTGAATCCAGACAGCCAAATCACCCTGTATCCCATACCTCCTGACTTTATGAATAAGCCTGCCGTAGGGAACCTTATCAAATGCCTTGCTGAAGTCCATGTACACCATATCCACTGCTTGACCCTCGTCAACCTGTCTCGTGACTTCCTCAAAGAACTCAATAAGATTTGTAAGGCATGACCTGCCCCTCACAAAGCCATGCTGACTCCCTTTAATCACACTATGCTTTTCCAAATAGTCATAAATCATAGCCCTCAGAATTCTTTCCAAAACCTTGCTGACTACAGGCGTAAGACTGACTGATCTGTAATTTCCAGGGATTTCCCTATTCCCTTTCTTGAAAAGAGGAACAACATTTGCCTCCATCCAATCTTCCGGTAATCTGTTAGATATTAATCAATTAAAATCTTCTATGTAAATCTTCAATTTCTTTCAAGTCATTGCCCCGAGAGAACTAAAGGTTTGATTAGTGTAAAAAAGAGGGGACGTTTTAAGTCAGACAATGCATACTAGGTGTGAGGCCCTGTTTGTGAATCTGTATGTGTTTTGGTTTGGAATCAGAGATAATGGGAACTGCAGATGCTGGAGAATTCCAAGACAATAAAATGTGAGGCTGGATGAACACAGCAGGCCAAGCAGCATCTCAGGAGCACAAAAGCTGACGTTTCGGGCCTAGACCCTTCATCAGAGAGGGGGATGGGGAGAGGGAACTGGAATAAATAGGGAGAGAGGGGGAGGCGGACCGAAGATGGAGAGTAAAGAAGATAGGTGGAGAGAGTGTAGGTGGGGAGGTAGGGAGGGGATAGGTCAGTCCAGGGAAGACGGACAGGTCAAGGAGGTGGGATGAGGTTAGTAGGTAGCTGGGGGTGCAGCTTGGGGTGGGAAGAAGGGATGGGTGAGAGGAAGAACCGGTTAGGGAGGCAGAGACAGGTTGGACTGGTTTTGGGATGCAGTGGGTGGGGGGGAAGAGCTGGGCCGGTTGTGTGGTGCAGTGGGGGGAGGGGACGAACTACGCTGGTTTAGGGATGCAGTAGGGGAAGGGGAGATTTTGAAACTGATGAAGTCCACATTGATACCATATGGCTGCAGGGTTCCCAGGCGGAATATGAGTTGCTGTTCCTGCAACCTTCGGGTGGCATCATTGTGGCACTGCAGGAGGCCCATGATGGACATGTCATCTAGAGAATGGGAGGGGGAGTGGAAATGGTTTGCGACTGGGAGGTGCAGTTGTTTGTTGCGAACTGAGCGGAAGTGTTCTGCAAAGCGGTCCCCAAGCCTCCGCTTGGTTTCCCCAATGTAGAGGACGCCGCACCGGGTACAGTGGATGCAGTATACCACATTGGCAGAGAAAGTTTGTGTGCGTGTGTGAAACAGTGTGAGTATGTGTATGCGTGTATGAAACAGTGTGTGCATGAAACAGTGTGTGTGTGTCTGTGAGGGTGAAACATGAGAGAGGCAGTGTGTGTGTGTGTGTGTGTGTGTGTGTGTGTGTGTGTGTGTGTGTGAATCAGTGTGTGTGCAAGAAACAGTGTGTGTGTGAAACAGTCGATGTGTGTCTGGTGTGTGTGTGTGTGTGAGTGTGTATGCGTGGGTGAAACAGTGTGTGTTTGAAACAGAGAGAGTATTTGTGTGTGTGTGTGTGTGTGTGCGATTTGTGTTCTTCGACACAATTATCTCACTCACACTGCTTCACATACACACACATACTGCTTCACACAAATCTTATCTCACACACACATACTGCTTCACACGCACTGCTTCACAGACACACACACATACTGCTTCACACAGACACACACACTGCTTATCACAGACACACACACACTCAAGACAGCTTCTCTCCCTCTCTCACATACACACACACATAGCTTCACACACAGACATACATGCTGCTTCACACACTCACACACACGAAAACTGCTGCACACACAGACACACATGCTGCTTCACACACACAAAAACTGCTTCACACACACACACACACACACACACAGCTTCTCTTTCTCTCTCTCTCTCTCTCACTCACACACATACACACACACACACACACACACACACACACACACACGCACACACAGTTTCTCCCTCACACACAGCTATTCTCTCTCACAGACACACAGCTCCTCTTTCTCTCACACACACAGGCAGCTTCTCTCACACATACGCAGCATCTCTCTCTCTCTCTCTCACACACACACACACGCAGCTTCTCTCTCTCTCACACACACACACACACACTCACACACAGACACAGACACACACACACATAGCTTCTCTCTCTCTCACACACACAGCTACTCTCTGTCTCTCACACTCACACACACAGTTTCTCTGTCTCTCTCACACACACAGACACAGAGCTTCACAGACAGCTTCTCTCAGACACACACACACAGCTCACACACACACACAGCTCCTCTCTATCACACACAGACACCCACACAGAGCTACTCTTTCTCACACACAGCTATTCTCTCTCACAGACACACAGCTCCTCTTTCTCTCACACACACAGGCAGCTTCTCGCACACATACGCAGCTTCTCTCTCTCTCTCTCACACACACACACACACACACACACACACACACACACACAGACACACACACACACACATAGCTTCTCTCTCTCTCACACACAGCTACTCTCTGTCTCTCACACTCACACACACAGCTTCACTGTTCTTCTCACACACACAGACACACAGCTTCACAGACAGCTTCTCTCAGACACACACACACACAGTTTCTCCCTCACACACAGCTTCTCTCTCTCACACATACACACAGCTTCTCCCTCTCTCTCTCTCTCTAACACACACACACACACACACACACACACTGAGCTACTCCCTTTCTCTCTCTCAATCACACACACAGCTTCTCTCTCTCTCTCTCTCTCTGTCTCTCTCTCTCTCACATACACACACACACACACACACACACACACAGCTTCTCTCTCTCTCTCTCTTTCACACACACATACACACAGCTTCTCTTTCTCTCTCTCTCTCTCACACACACACACACACACACACAAACACACACAGTTTCTCCCTCACACACAGCTATTCTCTCTCACAGACACACAGCTCCTCTTTCTCTCACACACACAGGCAGCTTCTCTCACACATACGCAGCATCTCTCTCTCTCTCTCACACACACACACGCAGCTTCTCTCTCTCTCTCTCACACACACACACACACACAGGCACAGACACACACACACACATAGTTTCTCTCTCTCTCACACACACAGCTACTCTGTCTCTCTCACACACACAGACACACAGCTTCGCAGACAGCTTCTCTCAGACACACACACACAGCTCACACACAGCTCCTCTCTATCACACACAGACACCCACACAGAGCTACTCTTTCTCACTCACACACACAGCTTCTCTCTCTCACACATACACACAGCTTCTCCCTCTCTCTCTCTCTCTAACACACACACACACACAGAGCTACTCCCTCCCTCTCTCTCTCTCTCTCACACACACACACACACACACACACACACACAGCTTCTCTCTCTCTCTCTCACACACACACACACACACACACACACACACACACACACACACAGTTTCTCTCTATCACACATGCACAGCTACTCTCTGTCGCTCACACTCACACAGCTTCTCTGTCTCTCTCTCACACACAGATACACAGCTTCAGACAGCTTCTCTCACAGATACACACAGCTTCTCAAACAAACACAGCTTCTCTCTCTCTCTCTCTCTCTCTCACACACACAGACACGGACACACACAAACACACACACACAGCTTCTCTCTCTCACACACACACAACTTCTCACACACACACAGCATTCCTCTGTCTAAATCTCACACACACACACACACACACACACACACACAGCTTCTCTCTCTTTCACACACACAGACACAGCTTCTCTCTCTTTTGCTCACACACACACACACACAGCTTCTCTCACACCACGCACACAGCTTCTCCCTCTCTCTCTCTCACACACACACACAACTTCTCACACACACACAGCATTCCTCTGTCTCTCCATCTCACACACACACAGCTTCTCTCTCTTTCACACACACACAGCTCCTCTGTCTCTCACACACACACATCTCTCTCACACACACAGCATCGCTCTCTCTCACACACATACACCACAGCTTCTCCCTCTCTCTGTCTCTCTCTCACACACTCACACAGCTTCTCTGTCTCTCTCTCACACACAGATACACAGCTTCAGACAGCTTCTCTCACAGATACACACAGCTTCTCAAACAAACACAGCTTCTCTCTCTCTCTCTCACACACACACAGACACGGACACACACAAACACACACACACAGCTTCTCTCTCTCACACACACACAACTTCTCACACACACACAGCATTCCTCTCTCTCTCTCACACACACGCACAGCTTCTCTCTCTCTCTCTCACACACACACACACACACACACACACACACACAGCTACTCTCTGTCGCTCACACTCACACACACAGCTTCTCTGTCTCTCTCTCACACACACACAACAGCTTCTCTTTCTCTCACACACAGACACAGCTTCTCTCTCTCAAACACAGACACAGCTTCTCTCCCTTTCTCTCACACGCACACAGCTACTCTCTCTCTCTCTCTCACTCACACACAGCTTCTCTCACACCACACGCACAACTTCTCCCTCTCTCTCTCTAACACACACACACACACACACACACACACACACACACAGCTACTCTCTCACTCACACACACACACAACTTCTGTCTCTCTCTCTCTCACACACACACAGACACACACACACACACACACACACACACACACACAGACACAGTTTCTCTCTCTCACACACACAGCTACTCTCTGTCGCTCACACTCACACAGCTTCTCTGTCTCTCTCTCACACACAGATACACAGCTTCAGACAGCTTCTCTCACAGATACACACAGCTTCTCAAACAAACACAGCTTCTCTCTCTCTCTCTCTCTCTCTCACACACACAGACACGGACACACACAAACACACACACACAGCTTCTCTCTCTCACACACACACAACTTCTCACACACACACAGCATTCCTCTGTCTCTCTCTCTCACACACACACACACACACACACACACACACACACACACACACACACACAGCTTCTCTCTCTTTCACACACTCACACACACAGCTCCTCTCTGTCTCTCACACACACACATCTCTTTCACACACACACACGCAGCATCGCTCTCTCTCACACACATACACCACAGCTTCTCTTTCTCTCACACACAGCTTCTCTCTCACACACAGACACAGCTCCTCTCTCTTTCGCTCACACACACACACAGCTTCTCTCTCTCTCACTCACACACAGCTTCTCTCACACCACATGCACAACTTTTCCCTCTCTCTCTCACACACACACACACACACACACACACACAGCTACTCTCTCACTCACACACACACACAACTTCTGTCTCTCTCTCTCTCTCTCTCTCACTCTCTCAGACACACACACAGAGACACAGTTTCTCTCTCTCACACACACAGCTTCTCTGTCTCTCTCTCACACAGACACACAGCTTCACAGACAGCTTCTCTCACACACACAGCTTCTCTATCTCTTTCTCTCACTCACACGCACGGATTCTCTCTCTCTCACACACACACACACACACACACACACACACACACACACACAGGTACACACAGCTTCTCTCTCTCTCACTCACACACACACACAGCTCCTCTCTGTCTCTCACACACACACACTCAGCTGATCACACAGACACACACAGGTTCTCTCTCACACACACACACACAGACACACCTCTCTTCCTCTCTCTCTCACACACACACAGCTTCTCTCTCTCAGACACACACACACAGTCTCTCCCTCTCACACACACAGCTACTCTCTCTCTCTCTCACACACAGCTTCTCTCTCTCTCACACACACACACACACACAGCTTCTCTCTCTCACACACACACACAACTTCTCACACACACACACACAGCATTCCTCTGTCTCTCTCTCTCACACACACACAGCTTCTCTCTCTTTCACACACACACAGCTCCTCTGTCTCTCACACACACACATCTCTCTCACACACACACACGCGCAGCATCGCTCTCTCTCACACACATACACCACAGCTTCTCTTTCTATCACACACACAGCTTCTCTCTCACACACAGACACAGCTCCTCTCTCTTTCGCTCACACACACACAGCTTCTCTCTCTCTCACTCACACACAGCTTCTCTCACACCACACGCACAACTTTTCCCTCTCTCTCACACACACACACACACACACACAGCTACTCTCTCACTCACACACACACACAACTTCTGTCTCTCTCTCTCTCTCTCTCACTCTCTCACACACACACACACACACACACACACACACACACACACACAGCTTCTCTGTCTCTCTCTCACACAGACACACAGCTTCACAGACAGCTTCTCTCACACACACAGCTTCTCTATCTCTTTCTCTCACTCACACACACACACACGGATTCTCTCTCTCTCACACACACACACACACACACACACACAGGTACACACAGCTTCTCTCTCTCTCACTCACACACACACACACACACAGCTCCTCTCTGTCTCTCACACACACACACTCAGCTGATCACACAGACACACACACACACACAGACACACCTCTCTTCCTCTCTCTCTCACACACACACAGCTTCTCTCTCTCAGACACACACACACAGTCTCTCCCTCTCACACACACAGCTACTCTCTCTCTCTCTCACACACAGCTTCTCTCTCTCTCACACACACACACACACAGCTTCTCTCTCTCACACACACACACAACTTCTCACACACACACACACACAGCATTCATCTGTCTCTCTCTCTCACACACACACAGCTTCTCTCTCTTTCACACACACACAGCTCCTCTGTCTCTCACACACACACATCTCTCTCACACACACACACACGCAGCATCGCTCTCTCTCACACACATACACCACAGCTTCTCTTTCTATCACACACACAGCTACTCTCTCACACACAGACACAGCTCCTCTCTCTTTCGCTCACACACACACACAGCTTCTCTCTCTCTCACTCACACACAGCTTCTCTCACACCACACACACAGCTTCTCCCTCTCTCTCTCTCTCTCACACACACACACACACACACACACACACACACACACACACACACACACACACACACACCTTCTCTCTCTCTCACACACACACATACACACACACAAGACAGTTTCTCTCTCACACAAACACAGCTACTCTCTGTCTCTCACACTCACACATACTGCTTCTGTGTCTCTCTTTCGCACACACAGACACACAGCTTCACAGACAGCTTCTCTCCGACTCACACACACATAGCTTCACACACACACACAGCTCCTCTCTCTCTCACACACACACCCACACAGAACTACTCTCTCTCACTCACACACACAGCTTCTCTCTCTCTCTCACACACACAGTTTCTCCCTCTCACACACACAGCTACTCTCTCACACACACACACATGCAACTTCTCTCTCTCACACACACACAACAGCTTCTCTCTCTCACACACACAACAGCTTCTCTTTCTCTCACACACACAGCTTCTCCCTCTCACACACAAACACAGCTTCTCTCTCACACACACACACACACACACACACACACACACACACACAGCTTTTCTTTCTCTCTCATACACACAGCTTCTCTCTTTCTCTCACACACACACACTACTTCTCTCCCTCACACACACGCAACTTCTCTCTCGCCCTCACACACATACACACACACACACAGCTTCCCTCTCACACACACACGCAGCTTCTCTCTCACACACATGCACGCAGCTTCTCTCTCTCACACACACACACGCAGCTTCTCTCTCCCTCACACACACGCAGCTTCACTCTCTCTCTCACACACACACACACACACACACACACACACACACACAGAGCTTCTCACTCTCTCACACACAGCTTCTCTCTCACTCACACACGCACATACACACACACAGCTACTCTCTGTCTCTCAGACACACACACAGCTTCTCTGTTTCTCTCTCACACACACAAACACACAGCTTCACAGACAAGACAGCTTCTCTCAAAGACACACATACCTCACACACACAGAGCTTCACACACAGCTTCTCTCTCTCTCACACACACACAGCTTCTCTCACACATACAGCTTCTCTCACACTCAGCTTTTCAAACACACACACAGCATCCCTCCGTCTCACACACACACACACACACACACACACACACACACACAGCTTCTCTATCATTCACACACACACATAGCTCGGCTCTGTCTCTCACACACACACACACACCCCTTCTCTCTCTCACACACACACACAGCTTCTCTCTCTCTCTCATACACACAGCTTCTCTCTTTCTCTCACACACACACGCTACTTCTCTCCCTCACACACGCAACTTCTCTCTCTCTCTCTCACACACACAGCTTCTCTCTCACACACACACGCACGCAGCTTCTCTCTCTCTCTCACACACACACACACACACACACACACACACACACACACACACAGCTTCTCTGTCTCACACACAGCTTCTCTCTCACTCACACACAGACATACACACACACACACACAGTTTCTCCCTCACACACACACAGCTACTCTCTGTCTCTCAGACTCACACACACAGCTTCTCTCTCACACACACATGCAGCTTCTCTCTCACACACACACACGCAGCTTCACTCTCTCACTCTCTCACACACACACAGCTTCTCTATCGTTCACACACACACATAGCTCCGCTCTGTCTCTCACACACACACACACACACACACACACCTTCTCTCTCTCACACACACAACTTCTCACACACACACAGCTTCTCTCTCTCTCTCACACACACAGCTTCTCTCTCACACACACACGCAGCTTCTCTCTCACACACACACAGACATACACACACACACACACACAGTTTCTCCCTCACACACACACAGCTACTCTCTGTCTCTCAGACTCACACACACAGCTTCTCTCTCAAACACACATGCAGCTTCTCTCTCACACACACACACGCAGCTTCACTCTCTCACTCTCTCTCTCTCACACACACACAGCTTCTCTATCGTTCACACACACACATAGCTCCGCTCTGTCTCTCACACACACACACCTTCTCTCTCTCTCACACACACACAACTTCTCACACACACACAGCTTCTCTCTCTCTCTCATACACACAGCTTCTCTCTTTCTCTCTCTCACACACACGGCTTCTCTCTCACACACACACGCACGCACCTTCTCTCTCTCTCACACACACACGCAGCTTCACTCTCTCTCTCACACACACACACACACACACACACACCTTCTCTCTCACTCACACACAGACATACACACACACAGTTTCTCCCTCACACACACACAGCTACTCTCTGTCTCTCAGACTCACACACACAGCTTCTCTCTCACACACACATGCAGCTTCTCTCTCACACACACACGCAGCTTCTCTCTCACACACACACACACACACACACACACACACACACACGCAGCTTCTCTCTCTCACACACACACACGCAGCTTCTCTCTCTCTCACACACAAACGCAGCTTCACTCTCTCTCTCTCACACACACACACACACACACACACACACACACACAGAGCTTCTCACTCTCTCACACACAGCTTCTCTCTCACTCACGCACGCACATACACACACACAGCTACTCTCTGTCTCTCAGACACACACACAGCTTCTCTGTTTCTCTCTCACACACACAAACACACAGCTTCACAGACAAGACAGCTTCTCTCAAAGACACACATACCTCACACACACAGAGCTTCACACACAGCTTCTCTCTCTCTCACACACACACAGCTTCTCTCACACTCAGCTTTTCAAACACACACACAGCATCCCTCCATCTCACACACACACACACACACACACACACATACACACACAGCTTCTCTATCGTTCACACACACACATAGCTCCACTCTGTCTCTCACACACACACACACACACACCCCTTCTCTCTCTCACACACACAGCTTCTCTCACACACACACACAGCTTCTCTCTCTCTCTCATACACACAGCTTCTCTCTTTCTCTCACACACACACGCTACTTCTCTCCCTCACACATGCAACTTCTCTCTCTCTCTCTCACACACACAGCTTCTCTCTCACACACACACGCAGCTTCTCTCTCACACACACACGCAGCTTCTCTCTCACACACACACGCACGCAGCTTCTCTCTCTCTCACACACTCACACGCAGCTTCTCTCTCTCTCTCACACACACATGCAGCTTCTCTCTCACACACACACACACAGCTTCACTCTCTCTCTCTCTCTCACACACACACACACGCAGCTTCACTCTCTCACTCTCTCTCTCTCACACACACACACACACACACACAGCTTCTCTTTCACTCACACACACACATACACACACACACGCAGCTTCTCTCTCTCACACACACTCTCAGCTGATCACACAGACACACACACCTTCTCTCTCACACACACGCACCTCTCTCTCTCATACACACAGCTTCTCTCTCACTCTCACGCACACACACACAGCTTATCATACGTACACACACACACAGCTTCCCACACACACACACACACACGCAGCATCCCTGTCTCTCACACACACACACAGCCTCTCTCTCACATCAACAGCTTCTCTCACACAGCTTCTCACAAACACAGATTCTCACACACACACACACGCTTCTCTCTCACACACACACATGCAGCTTCTCTCTCACACACACACATGCAGCTTCTCTCTCTCACACACACGCGCAGCTTCACTCTCTCACTCTCTCTCACACACACACAAACACACACACACACACACACACACACACACACACCTTCTCTCTCTCTCACACACACAGCTTCTCTCTCACACACACACACACACACACACACACACACACACCTTCTCTCTCTCTCACACACACAGCTTCTCTCTCACTCACACACACACATACACACGCAGCTTCTCTCTTGCACACACACACTCAGCTGTTCACACAGACACACACAGCTTCTCTCTCTCACACACACAACAGCTTCTCTTTCTCTCACACACACAGCTTCTCCCTCTCACACACAAACACAGCTTCTCACACACACACACACACACACACAGCTTCTCTTTCTCTCACACACACACATACACACACACACGCAGCTTCTCTCTCTCACACACACACTCAGCTGATCACACAGACACACACAGCTTCTCTCTCACACACACACACCTCTCGCTCTCGTACACACAGCTTCTCTCTCTCTCACACACACACACACACACACACACAGACACACACACACACACACACACAGACACACCTCTATTCCTCTCTCTCTCTCTCACACACACACACACACACACACACAGCTTCTCTCTCTCTCTCACACACACACACACAGAACTTCTCTCTCTCACACACACACTTCTCTCTCTCACTCTCACACACACACACAGCTTGTCTCTCTCTCTCACACACACAGCTACTCGCTCTCACACACACAGCTTCTCTCTCTCTCTCACACACAGCTTCTCACACACATACACACACACTCTCTCACACACACAAACACGGCATCTCTCTCTCACACACACACACACACACACACACACACAGTCTCTCCCTGTCACAAACACAGCTACTCTCTCTCTCACACACAGCTTCTCTTTCTCTCTCTCTCACACACACAGCTTCTCTCTCTCTCACACACACGCAGCTTCTCTCTCTCTCACACACACACACGCAGCCTCTCTCTCTCTCACACACACACACGCAGCCTCTCTCTCTCTCACACACACACAGCTTCTCTCTCTCTCTCTCTCTCTCACACACACACACACACACACACACACACAGCTTCACAGACTTTCTCACACACATACAGTTTCTCTCTGACACACAGGCAGCTTCTCTCTCACACACACACACAGTTTCTCCCTCTCACACACACAGCTACTCTCTCTCACACACACACAGGCAACTTCTCTCTCACACACACACATGCAGCTTCTCTCACACACACACACAGCTACTCTTTGTCGCTCACACTCACACACACAGCTTCCCTGTCTCTCTCTCACACACACACACAGCTTCTCTCTCACACACACATGCAGCTTTTCTCTCACACACACACGCACGCAGCTTCTCTCTCTCACACACACACGCAGCTTCACTCTCTCTCTCTCTCTCTCTCACACACACGCAGCTTCACTCTCTCACTCTCTCTCTCTCACACACACAAACACACACACACACACACACACACACACACACACACACCTCTCTCACTCACACACAGACATACACACACACAGTTTCTCCCTCTCACACACACAGCTACTCTGTCTCTCAGACTCACACACACAGCTTCTCTCTCACACACACATGCAGCTTCTCTCTCACACACACACGCAGCTTCTCTCTCTCACACATAAACACACACAGCTACTCTCTGTCTCAGACTCACACACAACAGCTTCTCTTTCTCTCACACACACAGCTTCTCTCTCACACACACATGCAGCTTCTCTCTCACACACACACGCGCAGCTTCACTCTCTCTCTCTCTCACACACACACAGCTTCTCTATCGTTCACACACACACATAGCTCCACTCTGTCTCTCTCTCTCACACACACACACACACACACCTTCTCTCTCTCTCTCACACACAGCTTCTCACACACACACAGCTTCTCTCTCTCTCTCATACACACAGCTTCTCTCCTTCTCTCACACACACGCTACTTCTCTCCCTCACACACGCAACTCTCTCTCTCTCACACACACACACACACAGCTTCTCTCTTTCTCTCTCTCACACACACAGCTTCTCTCTCACACACACACGCAGCTTCTCTCTCACACACACGCACGCAGCTTCTCTCTCTCTCACACACACACGCAGCTTCTCTCTCTCTCACACACACACGCAGCTTCGCTCTCTCTCTCTCACACACACACACACAAACACACACACACACACACACACACACACAGCTTCTCTGTCTCTCACACACACCTTCTCTCTCACTCACACACAGACATACACACACACACAGTTTCTCCCTCACACATACACAGCTACTCTCTGTCTCTCAGACTCACACACACAGCTTCTCTCTCACACACACATGCAGCTTCTCTCTCTCACACACACACACGCAGCTTCTCTCTCTCTCACACACACACGTAGCTTCTCTCTCTCTCACACACACACGCAGCTTCACTCTCTCTCTCTCACACACACACACGCAGCTTCTCTCTCTCTCACACACACACGCAGCTTCTCTCTCTCTCACACACACACACGCAGCTTCACTCTCTCTCTCTCACACACACACACACACACACACACACACACACACACACACACACACACACACACCTTCTCTCTCACTCACACACAGACATATGTGCTCCTGAGATGCTGCTTGGCCTGCTGTGTTCATCCAGCCTCACATTTTATTATCTTGGAATCTCCAGCATCTGCAGTTCCCATTATCTCAGACATACACACACACAGTTTCTCCCTCACACACACACAGCTACTCTGTCTCTCAGACTCACACACACAGCTTCTCTCTCACACACACATGCAGCTTCTCTTTCACACACACACGCAGCTTCTCTCTCTCACACACACACACGCAGCTTCTCTCTCTCTCACATAAACACACACAGCTACTCTCTGTCTCAGACTCACACACACAGCTTCTCTGTCTCTCTCTCACACACACAAACACACAGCTTCACAGACAGCTTCTCTCAAAGACACACATACCTCACACACACAGAGCTTCACACACAGCTTCTCTCTCTCTAACACACAGCTTCTCTCACACATACAGCTTCTCTCACACTCAGCTTTTCAAACACACACACAGCATCCCTCCGTCTCTCTCACACACACACACACCTTCTCTCTCTCACACACACAGCTTCTCTCACACACACAGCTTCTCTCTCTCTCTCATACACACAGCTTCTCTCTTTCTCACACACACACGCTACTTCTGTCCGTCACACACGCAACTTCTCTCTCTCTCACACACACACACACACACAGCTTCTCTCTTTCTCTCTCTCACACACACAAACACACAGCTTCACAGACAGCTTCTCTCAAAGACACACATACCTCACACACACAGAGCTTCACACACAGCTTCTCTCTCTCGAACACACAGCTTCTCTCACACATACAGCTTCTCTCACACTCAGCTTTTCAAACACACACACAGCATCCCTCCGTCTCTCTCACACACACACACACCTTCTCTCTCTCACACACACAGCTTCTCTCACACACACAGCTTCTCTCTCTCTCTCATACACACAGCTTCTCTCTTTCTCACACACACACGCTACTTCTGTCCGTCACACACGCAACTTCTCTCTCTCTCACACACACACACACACAGCTTCTCTCT